>NC_060208.1:180863000-181536500 GCF_021130785.1 Homalodisca vitripennis | reverse complement strand
GTGTTACTGTTTGCACTCTGTATCCTCGCTGTGACGGCGTAGTGGTCAGTCACGTCAGTAGACAGTACCCCGGAGCTGATCGCAGTATAGTCAAAGTGTTTAATAAATATATGGTCGATACAGCTCAGAGAATGTTCAGTTACTCTAGTCGGTAATGTTATACACTCAGTATAGCCAGCCCCGTATAAAATGTTTAAATAAGAGTCCTTATCATTTTTATGTCTAGTAGTTTGTAAGGTATCAATATTAACGTCACCAACAAACACGTTTGTAATGTTTTCACTAAGTCCAGTTATATAAGATTCAAGGTCATGTAGAAATAAGTCAACGTTCATAGTAGGACTGCGGTATACTGCTGTTATTATGTAGTGTCTATTGTCGACGTCAAAGTCTAGCTTGAGTCCTGATGCATTACCAAGTTTTATCTGTTGCGATAACGCATTTAGTTCTGTCCTAATATAAACAATAACTCCATCGTTCCTATTCCAATTCTCAGAAGTACAAAATATGTCATAATTGTCTAATTGTACAAAAAATTTGTTTTTGTCGAGCCATGCTTCAGTAAAGACTATGCAATCGAATATTACATCAATACTGTTTAGTAATAGAATAATGTTGTCAATATTTTTATAATAACACCTAATATTGAAATGAATAATTTTGAACCCCTTTACGAGTTGACTGATGAAAGCATCGGTTAGCTGATAGTGGTAGTCAAACTGTTCACATGGAATATTTCTGTAGCTGTCTAGTTCGAGTTCACTGTCAAGAGCACCGAACAGGCCTGCCACACAGTCCTTAGTTGCGCCATCCGTGGATGTTTTGAAAATATTGCCAATGGTTAAAACTTGTACATTGAATAATTTATCTTATTTTTAATTATTTTATATACAGATAAATGTTAGGTATATTAAGCTACCAAAACTACGCAAGTCATAATGGGACAAATTTAATGGATAAAGATTTATATAAATAAACATTGCAGATTTGGAAGACACGAATTCAGGTGCGCGCTTACACCTGAAAACACGCTCACAAATAAAACAAAGAAAACTTTTTGACAAAGAATAACGTATGAAAAGAAAAGTACTTTTACACGAAATATGATATTATTACATAAAGTTGCAGAACTTAACTATTAATAGTTATTTGAATAACTGAGTTATGACATGAAAAGTTACCTAGCACGTATTAATAGCATGTTTAAATTAAAATACAGACAGTAAATAACTTTATAATTCTTCTATGAAAGTAAGTAAATGAAATAGGTGAAAAGTGTTTCCTTAGATACAAATATAAGTCCTCGTGGTTTGATTTTACTCTATTGTACCTAGAATACACCAAATTGTAGATATAGATCTATACTAGTGTATATATCGGTCACACTATACGGTCAACACTAGTTGTAGATAAGTAGTGCCTACCAAAAAAGATATATTTGGAAAATAAGCTATGAAATGGTAGTATTATTGTAGCATACACTTAAGAATATAAAAAAACATACATAGGGTACAAAAAAGAAAAGACCTTTCTTTTAGAACATATGTTATGCTCGAGAATAAAATATAAATTATATTACTTTAACACTTACTCGACTCAAAGTAAACATAGTTTAGAGAGACACTAATCATAATAATAATAATAATAATAACAAATAAAAGAATTTTCATTTCTTTATACAAATATAAACAATAATTAGTTTTTTTATTTATATATATTTAAAATTTGTGATTTATATACATACATACACACATACACACACACATACATACATATATATATACACATATACACATATATATATATACACACATATACACACATACACATTCATACACACACATATACACACATAATTGAATAAGATTATCCCGTTTGTAGATTGAAATTAAACATTTAAAAGTAAAAATAAGGAAACAAAGCTATAATTAAAAGTAAAATTAACGTAATTTCAACATGATTTATGTATGCAATCCTTAGGCTAAACTGATTAAAACTTCCACATATTATTATCAAAATATAATTTAAATTAATAGTTCAACTGATTAATTATTGTTTGATTGTTATTCGGATTTTACAAGTAAATAGATGAGAACTGTAAATAATATACTTTGCTATCTAGAAAAAAATGTAAATATAAACATGGTTTTATAACTGGGGAGTATGTTAAATTAACTTAATTCAAATTTATCTAATTATATTTATCTGGTTAGGAGTTCATCCAGGTCGTCCACGGTCCCAACAGTTGTGGGTGCAGAATTGTCCTCCGCCGATGTTTTGACGAACACCTTGCCGTCTCGCGTCCAAGCTCCCGCGATCTTCCTCTCCTTGACCAACTGTCGAGCTCGCCAGAGAAGATTTTTGTTGTGTGGTGACAGGTGGTCATTGATGTAGATTCTGTTAGACGGCCCACGGTCGTAAAGGTTTGAAGCTGTCAGGCCCTGGTTGTTGGTCCTCGCTGCTCTCATCCACTCTGCCTTGTACTCTCTAGCGATGAATTTCACGATGATGGGTGGATTCTGTCGCTTCTGTGTCACAGGAAGACGGTGGGCTACAGATATAAGGCCCCGTTCATACTTGACATCGATTAACCTCGCCATCTTCTCCAGCAGGCTGTAGATATTCTCACCCGCTTGCCATGGTACTCCCGTTATCTCAATGTTGTCCCTCCTGGAATACTGTTCGAGTTCTCTTACTTGTCGCTGCAGTTCCAACACTTCCGCCTTGGTCTTCTGCTGCTCCTCTGTGACCTGGGAATATTTAGTTTTCAGGTCTTCGGTATCGGCCACCAGGGTAGTTAGAGTCACCTGTATATCCACGATGGTATTTTTCACGCCCTCCAGCTGTCCCTTGACGTCTTCTATGTTGGTATTCACTATGCCGATCTGGTTGGAGAGATCTTTTCCCATATTTTGAATTGATTCCAGGATGGAAGACATGTCACCATCTCCCCTACTAGCAGGAGACGTTGTTTCACACTTACACACATCGCACTTCCAAGCCGCTTTCCTTTGCGAACTAAACTTCTTAAAATTTTCCAAACTTTCAACTCGTGTGCACGTGGGATGAAATGCCCCTTTGCAATCAGAACAAACCAGGACTTCTTTATTGTTTGAAATTATTACTGAGCATTTAACACACGTCGACATTCCGGGCAAATACGAGACAACAGATTATGTACAATTGGTATACACAAAATAATATACGTATGTATAATGAAAAAATTAGAATTAGAATTAATTAGTTATTCTCGATTAATGCACAATAGAACGTAATGCTAACGAATTAACGGCACTGTAGTCTAATAGAGAAGAACAAGCACGGACAGGCACTAGATAAGGCTGGTTATCGGTCCGCACACACCGGCATCTAGATAAGAACATTAAGTTGTTTAATTCTGGACTAGACAAACGCAACTCTTTAGTGTATAGGGATGTGTTTGGGTCTAAAATATAATTACACAAAGCCCTGCAAACTTGGGTTTCTCAATTGGCAGAGCACTGTTGCTTCAGACTTCACATTAAGTAAGTTAGATTTGGTCTATTGTTTTGTATAGTATGGTATCCATTTCTTAGATTTTAGTGGTCTTAGGAACGTTCGCTTTCATGCTAAACATCCATGAGTTACTGAATCTACTTTCACGTATGTATCTTTGTGGTATATTGGTATTATCCGGGTTTCAATATTTTTGGACGAGTATTTTTTCTTGCCGGGGAACTAATAACTGTATTATAATACAGAACAAACTTTATTTGACTTATTTTAATGGAAAAGACATTTTTTTAAATAAATTTAATGTGGAATTAGGAAAAATTTCCATTAAAACCTACACACTTCCACCAAGAATACAAAGCAGAAAATTAATTTGACTTACTTGGTAAACTACTTATGACTATCTTTGTCTCTATTGAAAAATTTAATAACGTGATTTTTTGTTTAGTTAAGCACATAGAGTCATAAAAATCATTAAAACAAGTTTTAAAGTTATTAACAAAGGATTTTTTCTTCGTGTACCGAATCCCCTTAACTTCTAATCAGAGAAATTTTTCGTAGAAACCTAAAAATTACGATGCTATTAAAGTAATTTAAGCATAACATTTTAAACGCACCCAGGGACTTTTAATTATTAGAGTATAGTCAGGAATTATCTTTAATTTTGAATTCCATTTATGTAGAGTTGACAATAATTGTCATGTCGAATGCGTGCCCGCAACACTTACTTTAACTTACTATTCCTATAGAACAAACACTAAAAACTGTGTTCTTCAGTAATTTTGGATCCGCCCTCTAGAATTTTATTTTGTTATATCATCAATCCTCTAAAATTGTATTTTAATATGTGATCGGCCCTGTAGAATTTTATTTTGTTATGTGATCGACCCTCTAAAGTTTTAGTTTAATATGTGATCGACCCTCTAGAATTTTATTTTGTTATGTGATCGACCCTCTAAAGGTTTAGTTTAATATGTGATCGGCCCTGTAGAATTTTATTTTGTTACGTGATCTGTCCATTCGAGAGATGTTTCTGGTTCGTCGCCACCAAAGGTGCAGATGCAGCCCGCATTGATGCCCGGCGCTATTACTGTCAGACAGTAAAAAAAGTTATTTTTTCACCTTTTCTTTAAAACATTAATAGGACGTTTTACTTTCTATTAGTTCTGTACATTTAGATCTGGCGTTAATTCCTCTGGCTGCCCTACACCGATGGCGACGAATGAAAGACGTACCTCTAGATTTACCTTTCACGTAAAAAATATAATTCTAGAGGGTCTAATCAGAAATGTCTGAGAGAGCCATAAAATATGTCAATTTCATTTGCAGTGACGTACTTTATAGAAATATGCTGGAGTTCGAAATACGGCTGGCCAGTTCCAAGTTCGTTATCTTTATAGCGATAAGACTGTAGTAGTTTCACTGATATCGCCATAAAACTGATTCTCAGTATTCATTATTGATTTAGAATAATGTATGAAATTGTTTTAACGTAAAATGCTGTATTGAAAACATTTTAAGAATTGCAGGCACATAAAAGAATTGTCCTTCGACTTGACCAGGCTCTTGTAGACGAAGGTCCGCTGTGTACAAACAGTTTTTGCGCAATTGTAGACGAAGGTCTGCGGTTTACAAACAGTTTTCGCGGACGAAGGTACGCTGTATACAAACATTTTTTGCGCACTTGCAAACGAAGGTACGCTGTTTACAAACAGTTGTTGCGCACTTGCAAACGAAGGTACGCTGTTTACAAACAGTTGTTGCGCACTTGCAGACGAAGGTACGCTGTTTACAAACGGTTGTTGCGCACTTGCAGACGAAGGTACGCTGTTTACAAACAGTTGTTGCGCACTTGCAGACGAAGGTACGCTGTATACAAACAGTTGTTGCGCACTTGCACACGAAGGTACGCTGTTTACAAACAGTTGTTGCGCACTTGCAAACGAAGGTACGCTGTTTACAAACAGTTGTTGCGCACTTGCAAACGAAGGTACGCCGTTTACAAACAGTTGTTGCGCATTTGCAGAGGAAGGTACGCTGTATACAAACAGTTGTTGCGCACTTGCAAACGAAGGTACGCTGTTTACAAACAGTTGTTGCGCACTTGCAAACGAAGGTACGCTGTTTACAAACAGTTGTTGCGCACTTGCAAACGAAGGTACGCTGTTTTCAAACAGTTGTTGCGCACTTGCAAACGAAGCTAAGCTGTTTACAAACAGTTTTTGCGCACTTGTAGACGAAGGTCCGGTTTCATTACATAAGATACTGTAGGTGAGTGGCGGCGGGTGACTCACAATTCACGCTCCAGATCTCCGCGCCCGCGTCGCCGCCACAGACGGCCACGGTACTGTATATATACGCGTACGGTAATAGCAATACCCCGGCCCAGAATTAGCCCCAGCCGTCCCGTTCTCCCGTGTTTACAAACATTTCTACCTGGCCGCTGCAAAAATACGGGACGCAGGCATTTTCTTTTTTGCCGCACTCTTTTTTTATAGAACGTCAAATTTATTGAATACGCCATTTGGTTGGTGATGCGACCTGTACTTTTAATGGTAGTTCCTAGGTCTGGCCGTTGGATGGCGCTGCGAACAGTGACATTACTACAGTATCTGTAGTGTTTTAGTCGTCAGTGAAGGTCGATCGATGCGAGGAATTTTGAAATAATTACTTACAATTAATTGTTTTTAATAATTACTTGCAATTAATTTAATAATTACTTACAATATTCAAGCCTTACAGTTCTAAAACTTTTTATTAAACATAGCATGCATTTGTAATCTACATTTTAAACAATTTTTATATTTACTAATTTGATACAAATAAGCATATAAAAATTTAGGTTAATTTTGTGTTTTTTTACAAGAGTAGCCTATAACCTGTATTTTTTTTAAAAGTATTATACAAAATTTAAATAACTAAACAAATTTACTAAGGTGTATTAAATATTCTTAAATTCAA
This sequence comes from Homalodisca vitripennis, assembly GCF_021130785.1. NCBI lineage: Eukaryota > Metazoa > Arthropoda > Insecta > Hemiptera > Cicadellidae > Homalodisca > Homalodisca vitripennis. Next base: position 181,530,047 of record NC_060208.1, on the reverse strand, counting down.
AAAGCTCCGTATTTTTGCATGTAATGTGTCTTAGTTATTTGAAACTGCGCTAAATGTTTTTAATTTGATTTTACATGATGTTATATAAAGGTACTGGTAGCCAACCACGTACCTCGCACAGCAACATTGTAATATTATATAAACCCTTCTAAGGTTAATATGCTCATACTTTACTATGCCGCTTGTGTTTAGTTTGATTTTACATGATGTTATATAAAGGTACTGGTAGCCAACCACGTACCTCGCACAGCAACATTGTAATATTATATAAACCCTTCTAAGGTTAATATGCTCATACTTTACTATGGCGCTTGTGTTTAGTTTGATTTTACATGATGTTATATAAAGGTACTGGTAGCCAACCACGTACCTCGCACAGCAACATTGTAATATTATATAAACCCTTCTAAGGTTAATATGCTCCTACTATACTATGGCGCTTGTGTTTAGTTTGATTTTACATGATGTTATATAAAGGTACTGGTAGCCAACCACGTACCTCGCACAGCAACATTGTAATATTATATAAACCCTTCTAAGGTTAATATGATCATACTTTACTATGGCGCTTGTGTTTAGTTTGATTTTTACATGATGTTATATAAAGGTACTGGTAGCCAACCACGTACCTCGCACAGCAACATTGTAATATATAAAAACCCTTCTAAGGTTAATATGCTCCTACTATATTGTGGCGCTTGTGTTTAGTTTGATTTTACATGATGTTATATAAAGCTACTGGTAGCCAACCACGTACCTCGCACAGCAACATTGTAATATTATATAAACCCTTCTAAGGTTTAATATGCTCCTACTATACTGTGGCGCTTGTGTTTAGTTTGATTTTACATGATGTTATATAAAGGTACTGGTAGCCAACCACGTACCTCGCACAGCAACATTGTAATATTATATAAACCCTTCTAAGGTTAATATGCTCATACTTTACTATGCCGCTTGTGTTTAGTTTGAGCTCTGGCCGTTGAAATATCATGTTCATTACATATAAAAAGGAGTTCCTAAATTTACTCACCTGTTTCTCCTCACGATTCCCTGTACTTTTAAATCACTTCAAAACTACAAGCACGAGTAACTACTTTGTAAATCACAATTAATTACAATTTACTTCTACAGTTGTGATTTACTATTTAACTAACAACTAATCTGTTAATTACACTCTCCTTTACAATCAGTAGTACACGCTTGGGCTTATTATCTGTAGCAAGTCAAATGTCTAAGCTTATCTATTTCTACTTATATATATATTTACTAATAAAGGAGCAATAACAATAAAAGCATTTACAAGGGACCGTAAAACGCTAATTTATTTTATATCGCCAGTTCAGAAGATTGGTATATATTATTATTTTAATTATTACTAGATTTATGATATCAATCTTGTGTTCCTTTCAATTGTAGATCATTTAACATCTCGTCAAACATAAGACGGGGACCTGGTACTCTGAGAGCGTTCCCGATATGGCAACAGTGTCTGGGCATTCCTTGCCCGTGTTTATTTACCTTTCCACGGTCTGCGTGAATTATTGATTTTGTCAATTCACCTATACAACAGTTATACAAACCTTGGGCACAAATATGAAGACTGGAATATTTCTAAGCCAACAGAGAGCTCTGCTCAAAGCAAAGGCGTTTGTTTATATATTATTGGGATGTATAAAATAATGATGTGGATCAGTAGGTACGGTTTATTTTAGAAATTGGCCAAATAGCCAACCAAACAAGGCAACCGTTAATGTTATCATACAGTTAAAATAAATGTAGTGAAATAAATTATTCTACCTGTTGCTTCCAGACGATTTGCTTACATTCTGCTCCAAAATTGTCTTTCAAAAAATAGTGACATGTCAAAACTAGCATCTCATTTTATGACACATGATAAATAGTGTAATCCTTTTTCATGATAGTATAAAGCTAGAATTTGATGTTTGTTAAGGATCGAATTAGGAACAACATTAAGATGTTCTATATTTTAACTTTAAAAATACTCAGCTCAATATTTCTTCAACTACTAGTTGGTACACAATATACCTATCGAGGTCAAGTGTGAGAGAAGACTTCATACCCACAACTTCGTTTCTACTAAAGAAAGCCAAGTTTCATTTCATTCATTTTTATTTTAATATCTTTAAGAACTAATTAAAAAAAAGATAATTGAAGATAAATAAACGTGATTTTATTAAGTATTACACGTCATCATGTAATTAGTAAATACGGTACTCATAAAATAATGTTTTATTTAATACCGGATGTCCGCATGTTTGCTGAGGAACGGGATGTAGAGGGCCGGGTATGATATGATTCATAAGTAAAGTGCACCCACTCTTAAGATCTACTAATGAAAGTGTTTATTTTGCATTGTGGTAACCGGATAGACAGTTCTGTTGCCGCGTTGTGGATGTTCTGACACTGTAACCGTACTGCTGGTGAGCGAGAAGACAAAGCTAGCGGCAGGAGGTGGACCCGTGACCGTGGTCAGGTCACCGCTAGCCGCAGCCGCTAGACCGCATTCCTCTGCCAACCGCCCTGCCCGGTATATTGGCGATCCCTGACCTTGGTACGGCGGATGTGGCGCTCAAGGTCGCCTCGAGAGGTCGTCACACTCGCTCGATCTTTAGGTTCCCCTAGCCTCCGAGGGATGCGTAGCAGCGGCTTCTCGGTCATCCGGACACACTGTCAACTAGTATTGTCCTGACCTTAATAGCAGTTAAGTGATAATTTATTCACAATCCAGTGTATAAAAGTTGATTCTGGTATGTATTACCATCACTGGCTCATTTGCAAAGATTCAACGTAATTATCGCTATCTTATCTCGTATTCAATTTCTTTACGCGATGGTAAAGCCAGATGTGATATTATGGCATCGAAGGCCCCCAAATAAATATTTTTAATACACAATACAATTTTGGGAAAATAGAATAATAGTGCCAAAGCAACACTGTAGATTCCTCCGAGGTCTGCAAGATTAGAAACAGTGTTTAGGGTGTAAATAATACTTCTGAGTATCTCAAAAATACTGAAAACAAATTTCCCTAGTCAAGTACTAGTTAAATAACGATGTTTATTTATATTAAAAATAACAGTTCAGTGTTGGGACTGTAAAAATGTACAATAGGATATTTAAACAACGAATGCGAGGGACAGAAAACAGGTGAAGCATTTACAACGAAGATTGTACAGATAGTGTACGACAGCTGGTGTAGAGAAACGTTCGCTTTGAAAAAGTACTAATTAAAGAAGCGAGCGAGCGAGAAAGAACAACTGTTCAAGAGAGGATTGAAAGTTAGTTGGCAGGCCTGGTGAAGCTCTCGCCCACCTGTCACCCTCGTCAGCAGCGGATGGACGGACGGACGCACAAATTAATTAGTTAGTGTTAACAGAGTACCAGACTGTAACACCAATTACAACTAACTGTGTGTCTGTAGCAATTATACCCACAATTAAGTGGTGGCCGGCGCCGGTCGCAACCGCCCGACCGTGTATGTAGCGGCGCTAAGCGGGTTCACGAGCAGGCCTAAAGCTACAGTCTATTAATTTGTATGCCATGTCGCTGGAAAACACGATTTGGCCACTTAATGTTCGTCTTTAATTATAATTAACACTTTAAAATAGTTGCAATAGGCAAAGGTGGTGGCACAAATATTCTTTACTCGTTATTAGAATTATATTTTTACAAACGTTTTTACTCGTTATGAGAATTCTTTAGTATCAGCCATAACTTACTAGCGAAGTGTCCATGTTTATTTCGATAATTAAATATCACCGTATTTATTAAACAGAAATCACAATAATCGTTAAATAATCTTAATTTTATGCCGAATTCTACGAGTATGATTAAACTAAATACATGAACAAGTACGATTAATTTATTAATACCACAAGTGAATTACAACACGTACTCCAATAATTCATTAAATTTTGCGAGGTCTTCCAGAATCAAGGATTCCATAAATGTTGGAAATATATCCCACAAATATTGAAAGTTGCTCTACATTTCAATCTCGAGATATATGAGTATAAATGTACTCAGTGAGGTTTTAGTCTCCACTTACGTTTGATAGTAAATAGTTTCTATTGTAACAATAAAAAAAATCATCATAAGGATAACATATACTTTTGTAGTACTAAGTACGGATTTATGTACCCCGAAATGAAATTCTGGATTACCCATGTTATTTACCATATTTATAACCTATAGGAAAACTATGAATATACTACAATTAATTGTTCAACACTTAACTACTTATATTATATCCACAGAAATAATGGACAAATACTAGAAATTCCAGTTTAGGAAACAGCCTTTGTCTTGTTTGACGGCTGTTGGCGGAATCATACGCGCCGCGCTTAAAGGAGGTGTCTGGGAGTAATTGGAGTAGAGGGACATTTCGGTACTCCCGCTGAGAGCTGTTCACACACGCACTTGTACACGCACACGCGCGTGCCCACACGCTCCAGGCGATTGTCGCAAGTAGGCTATAATGAACGTAGTGAAGTGTTCGCGCCACCTCGTCTTTTATGGGGATGTGTGCCGACCGGCAAAATAAGTAAATTGGTCTTTTGGTCTGTTGTTCGTATAAGTTACGGTACCAGATTTTTGATGGCCAATATGTCTGTGCTTGTTAGTCAATGTTACTTGTTATTAGCTATAAAAGCTTCTTTATTTACTCGGAAAACTAATCTGTGCAGACCGAATTAACCCTTTATGTGCTATGTAACTTTCGCAGTTAATTGCATAGACTACCCATAAATAACGGTTCAGTTTCCTATTAACATCAAACTCCGTCGTGTAGTAGGACCTTTTTGCTGTACTTCACCATTGCCTGTATTTTCTCACTAAATAAAAACACAATTGTTTTGTTCTTTCCCTAAACATACAGAGATATGGTGTTTAGTAATAATTGTTTCTTACGCTTTACTATTTTTTTTAGTTTTTACCAACAAAATGTACAGGAAATAAATATATTAGGCCCCCGATTTACTGACGCAACAGCTGTTTCTCTTTTGAGTATGAAACAAGCCACAGTTTTTTCTAAAATTCAGTGTTCTAATTAATAAAAATGCACTAATTGGGGAAATAAGTCCGAACAAATTATTATTGGCTGAGCTTTAACGTTACATATCACTTGAGGGTTGGAAAATTTTCATTTTTGCCTGTCAGTTTGTCCGTACGATATCTCGAGAACAAACTGACTCTATTGACTAAAACTTTACATGAAGCCGCATTTCTATATAAGCAACGTCGAATTCCATTATGGTGCATGTCACATTCCATAGAATATTATGGTTGAGAGCTTTTACAATGGTCTTATAGGTAACCATGATTGTAATAAGAAAGTGGTTGTATAAATAAATGTTTAAACAAACTGAGCACTTTATATCACATTTTAATATATGATATAGTGACGGCAATGAGAAAACATGGAATGTGACACATGTAGCCTAATGAAATAATCTATAGACTAGTTTACATGCAACTTTGTGAAGCATCTTACGCGATACGCGTACTTTGTAATATTTAGTGTCTGAATGAAATGTTTAGGGATAGTTCGATCAACACGATTTTGTTGCTGAAATCTGTAGACTAGTTTACATGCAACTTCGCGAAGCATCTTACGCGATACGCGGTACTTTGTAATATTTAGTGTCTGAATGAAATGTTTAGGGATAGTTCAATCAACACGATTTTGTTGCTGAAATCTATAGACTAGTTTACATGCAACTTCGCGAAGCATCTTACGCGATACGCGGTACTTTGTAATATTTAGCGTCTGAATGAAATGTTTAGGGATAGTTCCATCAACACGATTTTGTTGCTGAAAAGGTTGTCTATAGTTTATGGCGATTAAAATAAAGATCACAAACATATGTTACACGATATTTAAGTGCGCTAAAAGAGTCGTGTCGTGTAAGATTCAGGAAGAGAGAGCCACCAATGTTGATATTCGTAATTGACGAAACTACAAAGTCCTTGAAGTTGTAGTGATTCAATGGAGCAGTTTTATCAACAAGCTAATGAGCTATTTTACTATGAAACCACGGAGGGCGGGCTGAGTTACTGAGTTACAATACAGTTCCCGTGTTATCGCCGGGGCGCGCTGCAACATAAAGTTCTAGTCCGTTAATTGACAGTTGATGCACTGCTCGTGGCAGCCGAGCAGAGCGGGGAAACGGAGGGATATTGCCGCCGTTACGTTGGCAGTCTGCGACACGTGTCACGTCCACGTGGCCCTACGTCACCGGTATCATGTCAACAGCTTACGTCACATAGCCGCGCCGCTCCGAGAACCGTCTCGCGGCTCCCACGTCTTCCTCTGTGAAACCGTCGAACGTTCTGGCAAACAGTGTAACGAGGTTTGCGATAGAGAGGTTTGTTCCAGATCGTGGATTTATGTTCCATACTTACAAGCCATCCTTAGTTAAACCTAACGTCGGTAACGGGACAACATTTATTTATGCCATCATTGAGGTTACATTTCCTCTTTTGTTTATTAACCTTATCCATATTTTTTGGTTCACCTGACAATCTAATTCGTGTCATGTGTGACACGTCCGAAGGCCGGGTCAGATGTGTCGTGACACCGACCGCCCACCATAGACTGGACTGTGAAATCTCATATCTCGTCAAAATATCCATAATGTTGCAGCGATTCTAGGAACATGAATTCGAATTCTTTTTAAACCTCAATGTGACACCGACCGGCCACCATAGACTGCACTGTGAAGTCTCATATCTCGTCAAAGTATCCATAGTGTTGCAGCGATTCTAGGAACATGAATTCGAATTCTTTTTAAACCTCAATGTGACACCGACCGGCCACCATAGACTGCACTGTGAAGTCTCATATCTCGTCAAAGTATCCATAGTGTTGCAGCGATTCTAGGAACATGAATTCTTTTTGAACCTCAATGTGACACCGACCGGCCACCATAGACTGCACTGTGAAGTCTCATATCTCGTCAAAGTATCCATAGTGTTGCAGCGATTCTAGGAACATGAATTCGAATTCTTTTTAAACCTCAATGTGACACCGACCGGCCACCATAGACTGCACTGTGAAGTCTCATATCTCGTCAAAGTATCCATAGTGTTGCAGCGATTCTAGGAACATGAATTCTTTTTGAACCTCAATGTGACACCGACCGGCCACCATAGACTGCACTGTGAAGTCTCATATCTCGTCAAAGTATCCATAGTGTTGCAGCGATTCTAGGAACATGAATTCTTTTTGAACCTCAATGTGACACCGGCCGGCCACCATAGACTGCACTGTGAAGTCTCATATCTCGTCAAATTATCCATAGTGATAAAGTGATTCTGGGAACGTGAATTCTTTTTGAAGGTCACTGAGTCATGAGGATTATTCGGTTTTTTAAATTGCATGTATTTAGGGAGGTAAGTCGTCACCCTTGGAAGTGATGTTGTCAGTATTTCCTGGCATAAGGGATGTTTGTTGTACCATGCCCAACATCACAAACGGTAGATGTTTCACCCAACTCCTTCCCGTTTGTGGGATGGGATGGCCGGCAGCTTCTGCCGCAGCCCGGCACGTTCCACAGAGATAAATACAGATACATCTGTCACGTAGATGCTAAATAGATGGCGTACGTATGAGCCAAAATTGTTAGTTAAGAACAACAACCTGTAGTCCTACACTGTGTTACCGCTGTACGTTAGGACCCAGGCTCGGCGCCCCAACCCTACCTGTCCCCGCCTTATTATTTCGCGTGGTTTTTATAAAGTCATTGTCAAACACTTAGCCCAAGTACAACATAAACGTGTGCAGAGTACATATACACCACATGAAATAAATCTGCAGTGGATGAATGATGGATAGGCTACATAACGGAAATTGAAATTGGAAGTACATATTGTGTGTCGTGCTGTTGTCATTCCCGTGCACAGTGGAGACTTTAGTATAGTAGTGTAAGTGTAACAAACTGTAAACAACATTCAGAGATGAAGGCCTTATCTCTAGTCCGCTGGTGTTCCTCGTAGATAACCCGGCTTGGAGTTCTGTTTGTCTCTCGTATCGACGATTCGCACCAAGTGTAGCCTGACGTTTCTGACAAATGAGTTTATGCGATAAATTAACACCGCTAATGGATTAATGTGTGAATTTCCATTCGTCGTGCGTTCTCAACTAATGACATAGTTTGGTCACATTTGAGTGACAGTGTAGCAATTCAATAATTTTGACTTTGAGAAAGAAAATGTTGCTATCAATAAGGTTGAGGTATATTGTGCTATTTTATTGAATAACTGCTTATCCAAGATAAAAAGAAGTTTTTATCTGAAACCAAAGGAAATGTTGAATTATTTGTGTACTGCCGCGAGCAGTATATCAAGTTAAATAAAATTAAAATAGCACGTGTTTACTACTTAATTCGGCAATTACAGACTGTATGTATTTTTTATTTCCGAATCTAACCAAGTATACTTAAGTATACAGAACAGAAAAAACAGTCTCACGGGAACAGCCGTTAACAGCACGATCCGGGTCAGACCTAGCAGTACCATTGACTTGACTTAGCTAATCACAAATGGATTCTATTGACTGACCCTGGTAACTAATCTTAACTAGTTTAGGAGGGAAGTTAGTGCTTATATTATCTTTGATTGGATGTGCGTAATTTTCAATGTCTGCAAATGATGTCAAATGTATACCAGTATATACAAGCAATATCAGGGATGTTTAGGAGACATTCTGTTATTAGTAGGTTGTTATGGATGCGCTCTAATAATAAGCGAATAAGAAACTTTGTTGCACCTTGTGGTGTAATGAATTTAAAAATTGTGAAAAAATAAAGTACCGTACCTATTTTATAATTTTTGAAATTTTGATAGATTTGTCTCCGGAGTTCCATTCGCACCGTGTTGACCTCGGCTCCTCGGTGGCAGATTGTCCGGTATCTCGGGACTATACTCTAGCCAAACCGACTTGTAACAGAACTCTGAGATCAGCCGTATCCAATGATGACAGCGTGATTTGCCGTGGTACACAAGTTGGTAGGAGCTATAGGGACACGGTACTGTCAAAACAGGGTGTTACATAGGCAGGCGTTGACATGACAAACAAGGATTCAAGAAGGGAAGAACTCAGTATTGCTGGAATAAAGTAGCTAATTTATTATGATATTGTTCAAAATGACAGGACACAAGCAATTCAGATATTGCTGTACGTGCCTTGGACAAGAACGTAGCGAAATTAGAGAGTACGCTCATTAACATAAGCCAGGAGATCTTATCACAAAACATATCAAATACTTGGTTTATAAAGATAGATATGAACCGCCGATATTGTAAAATACTGAAATCGAGCTTTAAATGAAATTTTTTGACCTTGAAATACAGATATTAATACCACATATTATAATTTTCAAATATGGCTTTTAATGTTATAGTTATCGACTTGTAGAATCCTGCCTTCAGTGTTATATTTATCGACTTGTAGAATCCTGCCTTCAGTGTTATATTTATCGACTTGTAGAATCCTGCCTTCAGTGTTATATTTATCGACTTGTAGAATCCTGCCTTCAGTGTTATATTTATCGACTTGTAGAATCCTGCCTTCAGTGTTATATTTATCGACTTGTAGAATCCTGCCTTCAGTGTTATATTTATCGACTTGTAGTATCCTGCCTTCAGTGTTATATTTATCGACTTGTAGAATCCTGCCTTCAGTGTTACATTTATCGACTTGTAGAATCCTGCCTTCAGTGTTACATTTATCGACTTGTAGAATCCTGCCTTCAGTGTTATATTTATCGACTTGTAGAATCCTGCCTTCATTGTTATATTTATCGACTTGTAGAATCCTGCCTTCAGTGTTATATTTATCGACTTGTAGAATCCTGCCTTCAGTGTTATATTTATCGACTTGTAGAATCCTGCCTTCAGTGTTATATTTAGACTTCTGAAATCCACCTTCCGTCTCGTATTTGTAGCCTCCGAAACCAGTTTTCAATTCCAAATTCAATCCCTCCCCTACCAGGGATGGTAAATTAGGTCTCTCAAGTTCAAAGATCCATGAAGAATCCTTTACCGGGAAGAGACCTTTACAAATGGAATGGTCGCTTCATCATTCGTCGTTGTGAATACGACATCGCCACACATGATCCATGTTCATGTGGGTGATCTGAGACTAGAAGCACCCTGACGCCTTCAGCGGCCTACACACATGTGTACTGTGTAGCCTTGTGTACCTTAACAGGTATATTATTGCACGATAGTTAACCTTTTGTGTATTACAGACTACAGTTGTTTTCACAAACACCAGTGTAGGTTCGTACAGAAAGGCAGAAACGCGTGCACCTGTACGATGGAAAGGACTGGACTCACGCGGCCGTGGCAGCTCACATACGCACACACGCGGTGCTGCGCGAGGAGTAGCTGACTAGGCTGTGCATGGTGGCGCGTGTACATTTATCTACTGTGTCAGCCATTCACGGCTCCCTTCCGTGTCCCACTTGCTGATGGAAATACCCATTGTCCAGTCCTTTCAGCAAGCACTGGCATTAGTAGTCGAGAAGTGTTCCTGCGAGGACGTCCTCAAGATTCTTCTTCTGTTTGCTGTTCTGACGCACGGTTTGTTACGAGTGCTCTGCACGATACTGTCAAAGCAACACTATCGATTGTTTGCACCTGCAAGTTAAGTTGTGCACAGCGTCCTCTAATTGTTTAGTCGTGACTTGGCGGTTGTGTAAAACAGCCTAATCCAGCTCCTCAGAGGACTTACCTTAGAGATCGTACGATAACATTTGACAATTAATCGAGAGGTCAATCAAATCAGTTTTATTGCAGTGAAACACATTGCATACGAAACGTCGTGGATTTTAATCTAAAATTTCTTACATTCATATTTAAAAATTCTCATTCCACATAACATTTTACAATTTGCACCTTTTATCCTTCGCCAATATATCCCACTTTAAATAGCAGAATCAGTCGTGTAATTGGGCGGTCTCCCAGTTAAATGCTAGAAACTCCCCTGCAAGGTTTCCAAAGTGTATGTGTATGAACTTTTTTGTTTATGCCATAATTCCTTTTAGAATCAACTCTGTATAAAATGTATTTTACTTCTGTAACTGTTCTTGGCTGATTTAAGTGAGGTTCATTTGAAATGTGAGAACCAAATCATAATTTTTACTGAGTTTTGGAATGAAATATTCGGCTCCAGTAGTTTTGTTTTAGATTTCATGCTATTCGAATTTGTGTTTTCATATCGGCTCTTACATTCATATACAAGTTTAAATGTGGAGCAAACACGACGTTAATTATTATAGCTTCAAAGTCATAAAAGGACCATCAAACCTTTGGTGAAAGGGGGCGATGACGTTGTTATTACGACATGATGACTCCACCTCCCCCCCCCCCCCCGTTAAACGGCAGGTGTGGACGCAGCAGCGATTAGACCAGGTGTATGGTGACGACAGACAGGCGCGGACCCCGCTTCTCTCATACATAATAGAACACTGTAATATCGTCCACGACGCGACGTGCACTTGATTTAGCTGTGACGCAGATACACAGACGTTGCTGGTTTACATGCAGAGCGTCTGTTCCAGCTGGATTGATTATTTACTACTGGATACCATTTGACTTGTAACCAACAACACAGCAGCGCTCGATCATTGCACTGAACGTTCATTTTGTTGGGAAGTTTAATCTTTGTATGTCCGCTATACTATTAAGGACTCGCCAGATCCTTCTTAACATTTTGTCGTTATTTGTCTGTACGAAAATACTTGACACAAGGACATAGCCAGTGAGGGGGTCCAAGGGGTCCGGAATACCTCCCCCCCAAAGTTTTTCAATTACTTTTTCAGTAAACGATTTTTATTGTTTAAATAATTCAGTATTACTGACATGTACTGCTGAAATATCGTTCTCAACAAAGAAACGGGTCGAGAACTTTTCATGGAACAAAATGGGGCCTTACTGTCTTGTCCACTGCGGGAAAATATAAGTTATCCGGACCCACCCAAAAGAAAATTCATGGCTCAAAGAACAAGAAAGTTCTTGTTGACAGAAAGGTCCTAAAGAGGTGCATGCGTTCCCCTTGCTCCAAAAAGGATTCAATCCACTTTGGCGCGAAAAGATAATTTTGAAGCAAGTTGCCCTTACAGTAGTTTCGGTAAAGACTTTCGTGTTTTGTCAGGTCCTTCCGTTGTATCAGTTTACTAACCACAAAGTACAATTCGATTTTACGTCTTTACCATACGAAATGTCATAATGAAATAAGTAAGGTATTAAATATGTAACTGCTGTTTTAAAAACTTGGGTCAGCTGTTATAGATGCAATCAAGCGCTTAAGTAAAAGTTAAAACCATTTTTCCGATTATAGTAAGAAGAAATCTCTCTAATTAATGCATGTGAAGTAATTTTTAGAGCGATCTTACATTTGTACACACAGTTCCAGATATACGATTTACTTGAATCAACCTGTGATTAACTTAGCGCTTGTGATTTTAAACAGGTCTGTTCATGATACTATTAATTTAAGGTTGGATAAGTCTGTGTACTTAATTCATTATCAGTGTTTCAGGACGCCAACATAATTTCAGGGCCACACGTCGGCATTTTTCAAAAAAGACCAAATCATATTTAAGAAAACGTCCCCACAAATCGTAGTAATAATTAATCGAATGTGTAAACATGAAGGTTGATTATTTAATAATAAAAAGTGGTGTGCAGTATTACGTTAAGTACGGACAGATTGTGATCGTTTTGCATCGAACAGTAACTTACGTGCTCGTTCATGCCTGGCATTTGTGTTTCTAACATAGTCCATTGATTGAAATTCCTCATTCATAACTGTTGTTTGCTCTGGTTACATGCAGGTTTATTCTTTAAGCGCCTTTTTATTATTAACGGTTTTGTAAGTTTGGTTGTGAGTACTATTGGTTTACAAATAAATTGTTATCAACGTTTTTCGGCTCCATGTTCATATTTTTTTGTAATTGTTATTATTGTGTTATATGGTATAATTTATGAAATACTCTTGAAAGGTTGTTTTACATACCGCCACGACCTGTGAAACTAGCAGAAGCTGCGTATCGTAGTCGAACATCTGCTGAACGCCAGAGGGCGGCAGAAACCCTCAAGGGTTCATTAATATTATTGGCCCCTCACTCGCCTAATTGGGCCCAGTTGTTTTTATGAAATTTCGCGGTTCTAGGCAATTGAGTTATTTTGCTTCTGAATTTTGGGTCACACTGAACACTTCAGTCTTGATTTCTTAAATATACTTACTCTTCGCGCTAGAACTGAACTTTTGAACGTGTTTCGAATTCTTGACTTCTTCCTACTGTCGGAAGAAAATAAAAACTTAAATTATCCTAAAAATATTTTTATTTTTCAAATTAAGTGCAACCCAGAGAGCTTTGTTCCGAAAAGTCAAGTGGTCCAAATTCCGAAAATTAAAAGAAAAAGTTCATTACTGCAACGATAATCCATCTTCGTCCTGCTTGTCAGGAAGCGAAGCACAAAATAACCACTGCGCTAAACTCCCAAGATATCAAGAGAGGAAGCTTACATGACAGGAAATGGTGACCTCCTCTAGTGGAAAATTACCGCGTAGTCGCTGTGTTGTTTTTGGCCAAGTGACATACAATACAGTGACCTGCCCGGCGCAGTAGCAGTAGACATCGATGCTCTTCCTCTAGTTTCCTGATACAAGCAGCAACGAACGTAGTTCCTGACATATGCTAGTAGTGTACCTCTGTGGTAGTGGATCTTAGTGAAATATATTTTGTGAAAAGTTCTAGTGATAATAATCTCTTTTGTCATAATAACAAAATGTATTGTGTGTCATTTAACAGAGAAACAAATAGGTACGAATTTCACACAAATCCAAGTCATCCATCCGCTAATTTCAAAATTCTACAAATCCAAAAATTGAAACAGATCTCTTTAAGTGACCTTATTTTTTAAATCATGGGTTCAACAAGCCAAACAACGTAAAATTGAAAATATATAACATTTTTCTTTATAACTAAATAGTGTTGGAGGTTACTCGCCGGATTGGACACCCGGAATAATTCAAACCATCAGAACAGATAAAAAAAATGGATTGCGACTGTTATAAACAAGGTAGGAGTATGGCTTGCCATGGTTCGCGTAACTAGCTTCGCTGAGAGTTGTTTCAGGCAATCATAGAATTTTCACATCCCCCTTGGCAGAAAGAGAAATTGTGCTAGTCTACTCAATTATAGGCTTCAATAACACTCGACCAAATTGCATAGTAGGACGTGCACCATCATCGAACTAGCTGTTCCCTATATAGAATTGAAGCTTCATGCAAAATTTTAGGTAATTTTTTTCCCGAGACATTGTGAAAAGACATATATAAATAAAATTTGTCCTGCTCCTCCATTGTTATTACAACATTCAGCCAGTGATACAACGTCTTCGGTATCACGTCACTAGTTTCAGTGTGATAACATCGGTAAGGGTGCATTCTTTATGGAAAGTTTTACAAAAAGCTGCACATCTACATTACTCATATTGTTTTGTATGAGCCGTGATCGTACAGTAGTCTAAATCTCAGTCGCGCGAAGTTTAAAAACAGCTGTAGTTTTTTTTTTACTTATTATGGAATTGGTAAAGATTCAAAGAGCTTCGCTATTTGATTGTCTTATTCCATGCCTCCAAAGTTGGAGATCGTTTGTTTGTGTTATTATTTGATTCTCTTTTCGTTGTTTGATTTCCCCATTTTTAGTATTTCTTTTTTTAGTATTCCGCGATTGCTGTAAAGAGAATTTGACCAAAAAATGTAAAAAAATGTGATTAAACCCTCTCATCGGTTCTGATGTCGTCGCTGAGGGACGTCAGGACGTTAGATCTAAGTTCCAGATCAGGTTATATCCCGTAACCCTACTGAATGAAAGGATCACATATGTTTCTGTGTTGTGTCCACAACAAAATAACAAAGAAAATGGACGGATTTGGTTATCTAGAGTAGTTAATTACCGTCACTATCTCAATAACATGATAATAAATCTATTCATTAATCTAACCAGTACTTCAACTGTAGATAATCGGTTGTTATGAAAGCAGGACAACGCATTAACGATAGTTTCTTGTGTTTCAGGAAGTTTCTTGTAGAACATTCTGTCTCTTTGTTCAAAATGGTGTCTGTGTGGCACCAATGTTTTAGTTTGCGTTCTTTCACAGGTGGAAATTAATAAAAAACGCAACATTAATATTTTTTTCCTAGTTTACGTTTATGTAACGAGTGATTAGAAATAAGACAATTCAGTTCCCTAAAATCGTTGCGATAAAAATCCATATGTATTGCAGATTATCTGTAATTTTGTGTCGAAGTAGTCAGACATAAATTGCACAAGTATAATTTTCGTTAGTGCAATGTTTTACGTTCAACCAACCTTACATACATTTACAACCATATTTTGAAAAGGATGGAATCAAATTAAAATACCGTAAACTAAAATAGATCTCAGAATGTAAACTAAATCCTTTTATGTGGATATGGCAATACTAAATAAATCGGTCAAACTTACGTTGAATATGATGAAATCAAATTACCCTTCAAGCCCAAAGTTTAAAGTAGCAGTACCTCACTCTGAGTCCGAATGGATACACTCAAGACTGGCCTGTTACAGATTAATATGACAACATCGACAATTAATTGCACGCACTTCGGATGTTAATGGAATTCGGGTTTTCCTAAAACCTATTATTTAATTTTGTTATGCTCATCACTTGGTAAAATTAACGGTTAAATAAAATGAAATCTACATTTACAGTTTCCCATAGCAACCTGATCCTTCTGGTGGGAGGGGGAGAGGTTCTGCCTGTAGGTGTTCAACTCCTAATGTCATTAAAAGTCCTGAAAATCGCGCTGGCTTTGCATATGTTAAGTAATAATTAAGATTTGTAGGTGGTGGTATTTTATTTAATTTGTGTCCTGAGAAATTGTTGCATTTTTTTATGTTTTATGCCTGTATCATAATATAATTATTTTTGTAACTGTTGATGTTTTTTGAGGTTGAGTGGTAGTGAGGATTCATCAGTCATAACTCCGCCTTTGAAAATAAGGGCTATTTCGTTTTAAGTTGCACTTGTGGAGAGGCTAAATTAAACAATTAATTGTAAAAAACAAAAGTATTACATGAGAATTCGAAGAATATGCTGCCCCCCACGTGACTGATTTTTTGGCCTGGGCGTGATTTTAAAGCGCACGATCTGTCATTCTAGTTCTTAACGCACAGCTGTAATAGGCCAGACTGGTGTTTAGGTTGAGTGCGGAAATGGCTTTCAAGAGGTAGTGGAGTTGACTCATTCAGTTGATTGACAGTTCGCGTTTGTCGCCCAGTGAGTCATTGATCTGGAATTCCAGGTAAGGTTGAATCGTAACTGCCTAGTGACGCCGCGCCGTTTCGTCGTAAGTTTTAATGCAGTAGCAGTGCAAATAGATCAGTCTCAGAACAAGGTGAAGACTTTATATTTTTATAATATATAAATTCGTGAATTGGTTTATATCATACAGTAGATATACGGTTACTTAATAAGAAGAGTGTAACTTCTAGTGAGGGCAAGGCTGACCAGGAAAAGTTAAACCCCAAATAGGACGATGATAGAGAATGTTTAGTTCCAGAACAATGAAAAACAAGGTTTTATGATAAATGGAGCGTGCCTTGAGGAATAATATGAAGTGGGTTATAGTTATTCCAATAAAATTCATAAAAAAGTATTAGGAGTATCGTTATTCTGATTGGTGTCGTGTGCCTCCAGAAATAATGTGAAGAGGGTTGTACCTAGTTAGTCTCATAACCTTCATGAACAAGTATCAGAAGCAAATTGTACCGAATGACGATAACACATGGGGGTGGTGACTTCTGAGGTCGTAGTAATAAATACTCGAATTGCAAAGTTTACTTATAAGTTCAATTTAATTAGTGAAACTTACAAGTACCACTTTTAGTTGGTAAATTAAATGTATACCTTGCCACGTTGCTGCCAATTAGAGTACAAGAACTAAAAATCTATATCTGATAGGTGGGCCTAAAATATCCAATGTTCTATGGAATTATGCCTACGGTATTTTACTTTATAAAACATTAAGATTTCACTTCCCTTCACAATATGTAGACTCACAACCTGGGCGTCGGCGTCTTGGCACGAGACATTGAAGCTGTAGTCTAAGAAGTGTTATTTCTAGTCGGTAATAACTAGAAGAGGAGTAGAAGTTGTGAAAGTGGTAGCCATCTACTCAAATAACACGTGAGATACGTGAGCTCGCCTAAAACAAATTCGCGACGGTATTAGCCATTTAATGAGACAAAAAACTTATTACAACAACGTGCTCGTCAGAAGGACGACGCCACAACTTGTATCTATTGTATCTATATAAATGTAAACTTATGTAGGTTTATGGCCAATATGTAGTTTATGTTCTCAGAACAATCACAAAAAGTATCAGTAGGAAATGTTGGTGAAACTCACTGGAAAGGTTTGGATTAGAGGATCAGGATGGATAGTGTAGTAACATTAATTAAGTATCAGGAGCAAATTTCCTGGAGAACAACCTGGAAAATTTAACTCAAAGGGGTCGGGGAGAAAGGTAGTAACATTCAAATGCAAGTATTAGGAGCAAATATTAGTGAGAACCCCCTCCCCCCCCTGTAAAAGTTGTAGGGTTATGGTTACCTTCTCGGTACTAAAGTATCAAGAGAAAATGTTAGTTAAAACTAATTTGGAACAATAAAATTAGAAGACCAGGATGGAAAAGGTATTAACATTCATACACAAATAAGAAATCAGAAGGAAATGCGCCTGAGGAAAAGTTGTTTTTAGTTAGTGTAAAACTTCTCATGAACTATTATTTCCATATCAACTAAACAGAAGGTACTTAACTTATTTTGCTTAACATAATCACCCATTAATTAAACGGAATTCATTTAATATAAACTAGAAACCCGGCAGGAGGTGGGTGAGATGACGCAATAGATGAGCCTCTCGCAACTGATACTGACATCATGTACACGACGGGTAATGTACAGCTGGTGTGTTATACAACGTGTACACAGTATACAATGTAGTGCGACACTCCAGCCCCAGTTTCGACACTGACTGCTCTGCTCTACTGACACACTTACTCTCGCAATCTTACCTATCTACGCTGCTTTCAGGTGTAACACTTTAATTGTGGAGTACCAGAGAACATTTTGCTACATTTTTATGGTTCTCTTACTTTCCTTTTTACTGCAATCCGTGTTTATATGTGTTGTAACATATATGGCTAAGCTGTCATGCCATATGCAAAATGAGGAAAATTTCCTATGAGCTTAACATTTTCCCATCAGTCCTAAGGATATCAGAGAACAGTTACAGCCCTCAAATGTAAAAGCCTCAGATTCTCAGGGCCAAAAACTTATGTAAGGGAGGAGCGAAGGTCCTTTCAGGACTACGTGCGGAGATCCTTGTCTCTTCCTTCCGCTATTAAAAAAGTTGGTTTTGATTTTTTGTGTGGAATAAATAAATAAAGTTTGTTTACAATTTCGCTCCTCATTCTACAGAGAAACGTGTGTCTGATTTCTCTCTGTCACTCAATGTTTATTTTGTTACTAAAGACTAAAGTTGTGAGTTAACTTAAACTTCACCGAACCTCCCATTGGTCCATCAGTGAGTGAACTCTAAAAAACAAGTGTCCAACCAGTTGTTACAATATACTAAGTAGACGTGGACTTCGCAGAACGATTTTTTTAGACTGTTGTTATTTATGATTCCTAAAGACATAGAGGAATAACACATAAGGGTATAGAAGTTTCGTGTTTGTGCATCCCATTGAGACAGAATTGATCCATACGACTTGATACCTGGCTTGTCAGGGGAGTGTTGCAGGGGATGGTAGGTGAGCAGAATAGAGTAAGGTGGGAGGAGGTGGTAAGAACATTCCGGGCGGATGTGGGACAGACGTAACGCGATAAGCTGCGTGTAGAGGTCGGTTGTACGCACGCACACGCACCGACTCACACATACGCACGAGGGCATTGTAATGACTGATTCTCTCCCTTGCATGCAGACAATGTCGAACGAATCTCAACCCTCCTGAGCCAGCGACTCGGTACATCGCTATATTCGTATTGTGTTCAATGTGAACGCTTGGAGATTTTACCTCGGAGAGCGGAACACTCATCTCAACAAACATGCTGCGAGATGTTTACAATTTTAGAACAGCTCATTTTCTTCATCAGAATCATAAACAAATATAATTCATGTCAACAGGAAATATTTATTTGGTATTTTGGTTTTGTATTTCTGGTGACCCTAAAACCAAACTTCTGTGGTCCATAGTGGAAAACTCCCACAATTGTTTTTAAATTTGGACAATAGGAATATGTTTTTCCCTCTGAAATGGTTTAAATCCAAAACTTGTTGAATAGTTTAGGCTTTGGTATAATTCATGTCAGCAGGAAGTATTTATTTGGTACTTTGGTTTTGTATTGCTGGTGGCTTTAAATATCAAACTTTGGTGGTCCATAGTGTAAAACTCCCACTTTTTTTTAATTTGGACAGTTGGAATAATTTTTTTCTCTCTGAAATTGTTTAAACCCAAAACTTGAAAACAGTACAGGATTTTTCCTCTCAGGGACGCGTATGAAGTAGCCTGAGCTTCTATTATGATCACACGCGTCCCCTGTCTGTCGCATTTCACTATTACTAGCACAAGTTCCTCATAATAATAATAATAATAATTCTTTATTGCAGTAAAACAATTAACAAAATTGCATTGCAAGCGTCATTTCAACATATTGATTTAAAAATCTATAAACTAAAACCTATCTTATCATAGGCACAGTTAATTTCACATACTCATGTGTGAACCTAACAATATATTGTATTTTGCATGTTTTGGATATCAGAAAAGGATAAATAGAATAATAATAATAAAATGCTAATTTTCATCCCAGCGGCCCATCGTAAACTCATCAACGGAGTAAAATGCCTTTGACAACAAAAAGATTTTGAATTGTTTGGGTTCATTAAATTCGTTTGAGATCTCCAGGGAGCTTATTGATTAACTTGACACCCATTTGAGATGGCAAGTGTTCGAACATAGCCGTTCTATGCTGTTCAGTTCTGAAATTTGTTCCTGCCTCTGGTCTCGTACTGATGGACGTCCCTGCCCTGAACCAGTTCACATTTGAATCGGCAGTATAGGGTAACGTCGAGAATATAGAGGGCTGGGTAAGGTTAGAAATCCAAGCTCCCTGAAGGCAATTTTACACGACTCTCTGGGTTTTAATTTCGAAATTATTCAACAGCTTTCTTTTGTGTTCTAAATACTCTGTCAAATTTGTATTTAGAACAGCTGCCCCATAGTCTCAAAACGTAGGTCAAATGTGGATGTACTATGCCAAAGTAGGCAGTTTTCAGTACATCAAATGAGCAGAATTTTGCTAGATTGCGTAAGACATAAGTGCCTGAGGCAACCTTTGAGCAAACTCTGTCAATGTGATCGCTCCAGGTCAGTCCCCTGTCCAGGTACATCCCCAGAAACTTGGTGGATTCGGCTTCATCTAGGATAGCTTCATCCGCCATCACAATTGGTGTGTATTCATCTTCTTGTTGACGGAGACAAAATTTTATTAACGTTAGTTTTGGCATAGTTAGTTTTTAGATTTTTATTTGAAAGTGCTCGATGCATGCGTTTATTTCAATAAAAGCTTTGATCTCAAGATCTTGTTTCGTACTTGATCTGATGCAGAGTCGTATCGTCCGCATATTGAATCACCTCTCCATTTTGAATTGATGAATTCAATCTGTTGACGTAAATGAGAAAAAGTATGGGCCCCAAAATTGAACCCTGGGGAACACCGTACTGCATTTTTACTTTGCCTGACAAGGTGTTCGCGATCTGCACACACTGCTCTCTGCCACTGAGGTATGACGAAAAGCCATTTATGCGGCTGAACCTCGAACACCACATGTCCATAACTGATACAACAGTGTCCCATGATGCACACAGTCAAAGGCCTTTGAAAGGTCGAGAAATATTCTGAGCACTTGTTCTCGCCTCTCCAAGCCATCAACAACACAGTCAATGAGTTTTGTTACAGCATCAATCGTCGATTTGTTTTTTTCCTGAATCCGTACTGCTCAGGGTTAAAGAATTTCAAACTGTTCAAGAAAACCTTCATAGCCTTCTAATGAAAACCTTTTCGAAAAATTTTGCTCATGACAGGAAGAATGGAAACAGGACGGTAATTACTTGCGATGCAAGGGATCATCCTTTTTAAAGATCGGAACCACTCTTGCTGTCTTCAAAGCTGAAGGGAAAACTCCTTGGGCGAAGGACAGATTTATCAATTTAGTAAGTGGTGTCAAAAATGTGCTTGAAGCAACGCTTGATCAGTCACACGGACATTCCGTTGATGTCGCTGGACTTCTTCGGTTTGAGGTCTCTCAAGACGACTGCCATCTCCACCTCCCCCACAGGAAACAGAACCATGGAAGAGACCGGTCTCACTACTACATTTTCTACAAGATTGTCACAACTGAAAGATGTGCTTGGTACAGCCACAGTCGAAAAAAATATTAAATTCGCTAGCCACTAGAAAATGGGTCGTCTGTTAATTTACCGTCAATTTTTAGTTTCGGATTTGATTGTTTTGAGTATTTTTGTTTATGATGTAACGCTTTTTATTACTTGCCACGCACTTTTTGAAAAATTTTCTGCGTTCTCCAATTTTTGTTCAACCATCTCGTGCTTTAGCGGCTTTTTATTTCCTTGCGATAATTTTGTTTTTAAATGTTCTATAAAATTTTTTGAAGTTTTCGTTATTTGATTTTAAATAAATTGAATGGTAAAATTTGAGCCTTTCTCTCAAGTAGAGAATATCCTGAGTAATCCAGGTATTACTCTTCCTATGAGATCGCTCCTTTATCATTCTATATGGGCAAGTAATATTAAGGTAATAATTAAGGCAGTCATTGAACGCAGTGAATGCTTCCTCTACGTGTTCAAAAGCATCCACAAATGACCAAGATTCTCTTTGGAGGAATCTGTTGAGAATTTTAATGTTTTCATTTTTTAAATCTCTTTTAAATTTTGCTGAAGAGGGTTTCGTATTTAGGATTGAATTGTTTGATTACAGTCTCCTGTGCGAAAATGGTCAGAGATGGCCGCGTCGAAAAACAGTAACAGAGACGCCCGGAAAGTTTGTGATGACGTTGTCGATGGCCGTTACTCGACCTGGCAGTCACTCGAGTTGGTGTGTTCACGGACCAGACTAAGTCAAAAGAAGTGAGAACATCGCGAAACCGCTGGGTGTTGAGGGTTGGTGTGGTCTAATACATAAATGTTGAAATCACCAGTAATTATGAATTTCAATGCCTTGGAACGTAACAAATTTAGAAGGGACTCGAATTGTTCAAAAAATGTTGTGAAGCATCCGTTCGGGGATCTAAATATACGCCAATTATTACAAGTTTTCCAGAAAAATTTGGACTGATTTGTGTACCTTCCGCTTCAAAGTCCAACTCACTAGTGCGGTCAACTCTGAAAGGGTTGGAATACCAGTTTCGATTTGACAAAAATTGCCACACCTCTCCCTTTGTGTTGCGTTCGATTAAATATCGTTGCCAATTGATAATTGTCAATTCTGAACAGAGCAGCATTTTTCAGGTGTGAAACCATGCTCAGAGATAATGAAAATATCAAGTTGCAGCTCATCTGCCATGAGCGATAGCTCCTCAATTTTGTTGGATGCAATCTGTGCATTTTGATGCAACACTGAAAGTGTTTTGTAAAGAATTTTGAATTTTGTTAAATTTTGATTTGTAATTTGAACAATGTTTTTGAGTGTCCAGTGCTGATATCCCTAGGTTACTGTCGTAGTCATTATAGGTGGAAAGTTTTTTTCACACTATTCTTCGTCGTCTTGACCGCGTCAGTAAAAAGTCTCGTATGGCAGCGTACGAGGCTCAGTTAACGCAGCCGACGAAAACTTCCGGCCGGCAGAGGATTGTCTTCGGGTGTCTGTAGGAGGCGAAGACTGCGCTGCACCAGGAATGTGACCCAGCTCCTGCATGCATTGTATCAGGTGCCTTGCCAAGAGTTGCTTACTTTTGGTTTTCAAATGCATTCCGTGTCTTGTAAATGCACCCCTTCTAATAATGTTGAAGTCTAACACCACTGCCCCCACATATGCCTAGCACATAGTTCTTCAATATAGGCGTTGGCTTAGTTTCGTCTCCTTATTTATTGGATGGTCAGTTGGCAGGTCGTGTCGGTGGGGCAGAGAGTTAAGACAATCACCTTAGCATTTTTCAGCTTGGCAGTGATGCAGAGCTCCGAATGCCTATAAATATTGTTCTGCTGCCCAGCTTGCAAGATCGTTGGTTCCCGCTATGAGAACATAGCAACTGCCAGGTGGAGGGGTAGCATCAGAATTCACGTCTGCAGCTTTGCTCCCGGCCTGCAGGCTCCCTCCACTGTAGTATCCCTGGTCACCATGCTCTGAACTAGTTCCGTAATATTTCGGCCATGGCTATCACCGTTGATCCAAACCGTATGGAAAGGCAGTGATGCTTTTGTTTTAAAAACGGGTTGCTGAGCCTTCTTCGAGTTTCGGTCCTTTATAATTTTTTATTTTGTTTCCGCTTTCCTGGATATCAGTCTTCAGAGCAGCAAACCTGTTGTTTATTTGGAGTGGTCTTCCTTTACTACGCTGCACATCCACTCGGATCCACCATCCTCCCCTCCACACTTGCCACACCTTGTCCCCCTCAAAGAGTCCGCAGCTCGGCCTCAAGCACCTCCACCGTGGTCCTCAGGTTGTTGATATCAGCACGGCCATTTACATACTGCTCTTCCATACATATAGCTGGCAAATCACACTGCGTCCCGAAGTCAGCCACCGACGCACGAGATGTCATGACAGACTGTGGCGAGTTTACAACAAATATTTGGTCTGTGTACTGCAACAGTCGCTTATCGTTTTCTATTGTATGGTCTATGACATGACGTAGTTGTTCTTTCAGTTCAGCAATCTTTTCCTGAAGAATGGTGTTTTCCCTTACCAGATTCTCTATAGTGGGTAGCTCAGGCTGTAGGGTAGACGTAGAAGAGGTGTCCAGAATCGAATAATGTGGGGAGAGTGACACCACAGGCGTTGACATAGCGGGTGCCACGGTAGACGTCGGGGCGGCGGGCGTCGAGGTAGATGTCGGTACCACGTGTGTCACAGTAGGCGTCGTGGAACATGTCGTCTGCGACGGTAAGGATGGTCATTTGTTAATGGTTTTACGGACACGTTGCCACCCCAGGTACTTGTTTCGGCATTCCTATCGCCAGTTCCCGGAGATAAAATAGTTCCAATGGGATTTACTTATAATCAATATCTCAAGTCCGTTCGAGATACTAAAAAATTGCCCATTACAAAAGTTTTAGTATGTCTTATAAGCGTTCCAGAAGATGTTTTGTTTTATCTCTAGGTTCATAATTAAATGAGTTATGGAGTTTTTAAAGTTTAAACGGCCGTCATATTGAAACAAAATGGCTTTTCAAGCTGGTCAACGAACTTAGCCTATACTTGTATAAGATCAATTGTTACCAATTGTTTGTGTCAATTGTTGTACCAAGTTTCAACTTTTTTGGGGGGCTTTGTTGGGACAGTTACCACTTCCACAATCCGCGTTATATGTATATAATGTTATGAATGGGAGATGGATTTGGCATCTGGGTGCTATGTTCGTTGAAGTTGAAGTATAATTGTTTCTTAATTGCTACCATGTGGGCGATAGCAATAGGCTGATTTTGTATAAAGGGTGATTTTTTTATTGGTGTGGTTTTTAAGTTGGCACCACTATTAAACACAACAATTAAATTTGAATAAAACAGCTAATCTTTGTTTATTATCTTAGGTCATTTCGATATTTGTATTGTCTAGTGCGTATTATTGTATAGTAACCATGAACAGACTTACAAAAGAAGAGCGTTTGCGAATAGTGCAAATTTATTTTGAAAACTGCAGTTCAGTTCGGGCAACTTACCGAGCTCTTCGTCCGATTTACGGACCTCATAATCGTCCACCAGAGTCAGGTATTCGAGCTTTGGTTAATCGTTTTCGTAATACCCACACTCTTGTTGACAAGCATCGGCAGAGACGCCGCACAGTAAGGACCGAAGAGGCTGTTGATGCTGTTGCTCATAGTGTTGAAGAGGATCCAAGTGTGTCGATTCGTCATCGTGCGCAGCAATTAGCGATCTGCTACTCAACTCTATGGAATATTTTACGGAAGGATCTACGCCTATATCCATACAAGATTCAGTTGGTGCAAGAACTGAATTGATTAGACTATCGCAAGCGTCTTGATTTCGTTGAATGGGCTCAACATAAGATAACACGTGACCCAGCTTTCGCAGACAAGATTTTTTTTCAGTGATGAGGCTCATTTCTGGTTATGCGGCTTTGTCAACAAACAGAATTGTCGGATTTGGAGTGATGAAAACCCAAAAGAATTTGTTGGTATGCCCCTTCATCCACAAAAACTTACCGTTTGGTGCGCCATTTGGGCAGGTGGTGTTATTGGCCCTTATTTTTTTAAAGACAATGCTGGCCAGACTGTTACGGTAAATGGTCAACGCTATCGGGCAATGTTACGGGACTTTTTCTTTCCTCAGCTAAACGAACTTGAAGTGGATTTAGAAAATGTCTGGTTCCAACAAGACGGCGCGACGTGCCACACGGCAAACGACACAATTGGCCTCTTGGCAGAAACATTTGGTGAACGTATCATCTCATTTAATTTAGAGGTACTGTCAACTGGCCCCCACGGTCGTGTGATATCACGCCAACAGACTACTTTCTGTGGGGATATGTTAAGTCTCAAGTATACGCTGACAAGCCACAAACTTTAAATGACTTGGAAGCTAACATTCGTCGAGTTATTGGCGGAATTTAACCACAGCTGCTGGAAAGAGTATTCGAAAATTGGACGCTATTCGATTAGGCTTTCTACGCGAACGAAATGGCCCATATGCCAGAAATCATTTTTAAACGTTAATGTCATGACACTGTAGTTCAAATAAATGCATGTTTATGTCAATGCAAGTTGTTTTTCATTTTTTTAATTAGTTTTAAAAACCGCACCAATAAAAAAATCACCTTTTACAAAATCTACGTAAAATAACAAAATATGTATTTACAATTTCCTTTTGTACTGGGTGAAAGCTCAGCTAATTGAAATACAAACCCAATATCAAATAATAATGAATGAAAATATGGTGTAATTCTTTTTGTGCAGTTTAATTATTTTGAGCAAAGTCTATTATTCGCACAAATACTATATTCACTTTGAAATTTATATGCAAACTTGGTGTATGCATCTTTTGTAAACTACATAATGGATGGGAGAGTTTCTATTCACCAACAGTGGAAATACAACTGTAATTGACAGTATGCTGTAATAATCCTTGGGACGACACGGCGTGTATTCCGACCATAGTAGTCAACTCACTGTGTACGTACAGTACTAGCCACGCCACGATAGACCTCCTACCTAGTAATGTTAGCAGGGCCGGATGTCGGTAACTTATGCAAATCGCCCGCTCTTGCGTCAGGTTCCAAGAACTCGTGTCGGCCAATTTTCGGAACTGTTTTCGCTCGGTATACGATGAAATACTTGTGAGAAACATCGAAGGATTCGGAGAAATGGATAAACGCCACTTCTTGCACGTGCTCCGTACTGTACAAACAGGCGACGTTATCACATTTTCGTCAGTTCTGTACATATTATTTGGAGACTTCTATCCATATTGTGTGGGTTACGGATAAATATATTCTCTAGTTATTTTTCCAATCGACTCAATAGTTCAGTGGTTGATACAATGCAAATCCATTACAGAATGTGGTATAGCATTGTTTAGAGTGATATGAGGTATTGACTTGAAATATTGTATGCAACCTTAGCGAAGGCTGTTATGCGACACGTGGTGTGGCGTACTTCTACCTCGTTCCTAGTAGTCGTCGTACTAAAAGGTGTTGTAAGATCATTAACACATTTTTATGACAATCCTTCTATGCACTTCCTTCCATGTAAGCATTGAAAAACCTGAACGGTCGTGGTCGGTTGTCGGATGAGCTCTGTAGACCGGTAGACCAGACCCGTTGCAGCCGATATCAGGCCAGGAATGCACTTGGTTACGGATCATTTCCCTAGCTGAACGGTTCTTCTCGGGATTTCTATGTCCCTCTCCGACTCGCCGTCAACGTTAATATAAACTCGAAAAGTAGAGATTTCTTAGCTTGAAAGTGAATAAAACTGGTATAGTTAAAGTAACGGGAGTACATTGAAAGTTTGCTTGTTTATTTCGGTGTTTAGACATACTATGAAATTAATTTACTAACTACAACTTTCAGTGTTAGTCGATAACAGTGAAAAAGGAACCAGTTTTTGGCACTTATCAACCAAATTGGAAACTAGTGATCCGATTAAGACCAAGTTCTCTTATTCAAGATAGGGACAGGTGTCCTGTTTATAAGTATGTAATATTTTAATTATATTAAAAAGTTGTTACTAAATTCGGTTTTGGCCACGCGATGAATTCTACCTATCTTTTATAAAAATCTGGTCACATGTTTCCGAGTTATGAATGTAAATTTTTTGGAACAGTTTATTTAAAAACAACAAAAAACGTCACCCATGTTCGTTGTTACCGAGGTAAAATATAAAAAATATTGTTTGTAAATTGTTTGCTGCGAAATTAGAAAATCAACAAGCTTGAATTTAACGTAATTCCTGTTATTGTACGTCTACTAGTTAGTTTGTGTTTATCTTTCACATTCACAAATCTATACTTATAAAAATGTGTCTTGCCTAAACGTTATTGTTGAAATTTATTATTCCACGGTTAATTTAAAAGGGAGCAAAAATTTCTTTCAGTATCTTTTTTGTTCTTGAACTCTTTTTGCACTTCCAATTGCCAACTAAATCTAACTGCTTACTAAGTCACTTAACTTCCTGCCGAACTTACAGGCAGTTCATACAGAATGGACGCTACCTCTCTTACCGTACTCCTTTTTTCCACTCTAACCTAACAGGCTCATGTTCATACAGAAAGTGCACTTCCTCTCTCACCTTATCCCTTTTTTCCGCTCTAACCTAACATAAAGCAATGTCAACTTATCTAGCAAGCTTTGGCGAGTTTTGTCTTTTTTCACATTAAACGTTTAATATAAGTACTTGTCAACAAGTCGTAATAGGTGTACGGTACTTAAAATAATCACTAGCAAATTATACTCCAGTTATTTTTCACACAATTATCTCCAGGGTCTGATTGGTTTCTTCCTGTAGTGTAATTATAATACAAACCTCGTTACTTACCAACTTATCCGTTCCAATGACAATGAATGTCATTAGTGATAACACAAAACAGATTTTGTCTAATTAGTTGTCCTCAAAATCAGTTCCAGAAATCCCAATTGGCATAACATCTTTACTAAGTTATTAAACACTTGGTGAAAAACGGAAGTGGTAGTATAACGAGCTAAAATATATAGAGCGTTAATACTTTACAAAACATATGAGGGGAAGATCGTTTTTGTCTTCTTCCGTTACAACTTAAGCTAGTCTAGTGCTTAGAATCTTTAGCTAATGTTGCGATGTACAACTGTCACTAAAGGGAATCAGGGGGCATTGTTTGAAATAGGTGAATTTTTGCACACCTTGCTTTTGCAATTTGTTTCCATCGGGTGGAGAAAGTTGAAAGCCCGTATGCCCTTTTTATATCCAAAATCTAAAGTCTATAAGGGTTTATAATGCCAAATTCTCATTTAACGACACAGTAAGCGACACAAATCTATGTGCGGCTTTAAAGGCGTTGTAGATTCTGACTGAGATGTTGTCTCAGTAGATGACACAGTTAACGAACACTCAAGTCTTGCATGGTGTGAAAGTGGCGATTGTCTTCACCACTGCAATGCTTTCTAATTTTGTACTGCAGTAAGAGAACAATAATGTATACTGAAATGGTCTTCCACTTGAACAAGATCACAGCCCAGGAGCTGCTTGAACATTGGGGGAAACAAAATATTTTTCAGAGCTGCTGCTGCTGCACGGGAACATGAATGGCAGCCGTGTGTTGTCGCTCCTGGAAGTTGAAACTCTTCTTTATAATTTTCTGATTGTTTAGATGTACACTGTTGTCTATTGTACGTGTTGGTGACGTGTTCCGTTGTGTTGTAGGTGACTGTGCGAGACCGAGGACACGGACCACGTGTTACGGTAGTGGTGACGATGTGTCGTGGCTCTGCACGGCCCTGCTGGCACTGGCACTGCTGACTACGTCTGCTGCCGCCCAGAACGCCACAGACACCGTGCCGTTCAACCGCACAGGAGGTAGGCCTCGAGTTTGCAGTTCAAGTCACAGAGCCGTAAACAACACATTTTCGCATAAGATATCCTTGAAAGATTCGGTCTCAACTTTGGTAAAAATTTAATTTTCAGCAGGATCACGCATCGAAATAACACATGTGATCTGAAAGGGCAATGACGATGTGTTCCCTTGGTTTTCCATTTAAGAGTTAGCTACAATGAAAAGCGATGGCACACGGTGTAATAAAATTGTATACATTTAATGTAGGATTATGTTTTTAAAATTTGGAAATCAATTTACTAATTGGCCCTCTTAAAAGCTGGTTTCTCCTATGAGAATAATGTTAAACGTCCCACGGTTTTACGCCATTATTTTTATATCAGCGTACGTTCATCTGTTGTTAATTTCTTAACGCATTTATTACATAACACGTAACTGATTTTTATGGGACAATATTTGTAGTTTTGTGTCTCCCACATTTCAGTAAATTTTAAAGGAAAATGTTGATGTGGAATGAATTATTATTTAACACGGCTTGGTAGTATATCTCGAAATGTTCATTTTATGAGAATGTTTATATATTGGTAATTTAGTGAAAACTAGACAGAACTGGTTCATTCTGCCTATATGACACTTGTGGAATAAGCTGGTTAGGACTGGTTAGGAAGACAGTTTTCCTGCAATATCATTTGTATACACGGCTATACATAATATAAGTTGTAACTGGCTGAACTTGATATTTGTGTGCATCTTTTGTTTTTACAAGCTCTAACCCATTGCTGAACAGAAAATTAAGTCTATGTATGTAGATATATTTTATTTGGGCCATAATTCAAAGAAGTAATTGACTCATTGGTGACTATCAACGTTGTATGCCAACAAACACAGTTTTTGAAAGTCGACTCCAAATTACGTTTGGCACACTTTCAGATAACTGTAGGATTTTGAGTGTGTCCATATATAAACTTTTTGAGATTGTCTGTGACTGATGGATTTTATTATTGCTTGAGGTATTGTATTTTCAGTTTAAAAAACGTATTAAGAAGCGACATGTATGAAAGGTTCACAGAAGGGAGCTAGAGAGACCAAGAAGGATACGTTACGACATTCATTTGAGCGTACAACCTATTTAAAAATGCAAATAGAATTTTTAGGTGCATATTTGAGGTACGATGTGTTGTATAAAATAATCTTATTTGAATAGAAAAGGAGTAATTTATATCGTGGTTCAGTGTATTATATATCAAATGC
Organism: Homalodisca vitripennis; assembly: GCF_021130785.1. Taxonomy (NCBI): domain Eukaryota; kingdom Metazoa; phylum Arthropoda; class Insecta; order Hemiptera; family Cicadellidae; genus Homalodisca; species Homalodisca vitripennis. The sequence goes on along the minus strand of NC_060208.1, from coordinate 181,499,429 downwards.
CAAAATCATATTCAACAGACAGAACTCATCAGTTGAATATCTTTCCAATACTGCGTTTTGGACGCCACAATTTTTAATAAATGTATGTAAAAAAGTTACAACCTATGTTAGCACATGCAAAAGTGTTATTACACGTGGGGTATTTGGGAGAGTACCCACCTTGTAAACCCCTGCCGTAGTGTCGTTAAGTAGCCGAGAAGTAAGACCCAAATGTGTCAAAACTCTTCGCCGTGTGACGTCCAGATTTCTTGCCGAAGATCGTGCACATCGAATACAACTATTTATTTTACTTCAATGCTGCGAGGTATAACCGTCATCAAACACAGATCATCCCAATATTCCGCTACTTTCGTGGTGTGCAAGCTACGTATGTACCAAACATTTCGTAGTATCGTTTACAGACCGGATCAGGTTCACGGCATCCTTCGTCAGTACCGAACTTGTGTGTGAGCCACAGTCCATCTCATCAGATAAGTTGCAACCACCATGGTCTATGTGCATCTCTAAGATTACAACCAGAACCAGCATACCGCATGTATCACCAGAATTGCAATCACCATGCAGCATATATCTCCAGGATTACAACCAGCATACCTAATGTATAACCAGAATTGCAACCAGCATATTGCATATATCAACGGAATTGCAACTACCACTTCTCATGTGTAATCAGGAATGCTGCATACATCACGAAAGTTGCAAGACGAATGAGGCATGTGTCACCAGAATTATAACTACCATTTCACACGTATCGCAAGATTAGCACGATCCAGATGTATTTTGTGCCAACTTCTGGTACAGAAAGCATTCTGAAGTATGCGGCTTACTTTGAGTCGTGCATATTCTTATTTCAAGACGGTTAATAAAAACTAAAGTTAATCCCCGACGGGGGAGTCTAGTAAAGTCGTGTCTGTCTACTCTGTAGAGGGAATTATATTTGGACCTGTTCCCTTTGACACTTATTCCGCAGATACGAGTACTTCAGTACTAGTTGTCTGGGAACTCGAAGGCCGTTCCGGCCTAAGGAATTCGAGAAGTGACCATTGTAAGAGCGCGCAAGCCACTGTAGCAATATCAGCACTGCGTGTATTAATTATTCAAGAAGCGTTTTCTAGGTTTTACTTCGTGCTTGTATCTGAAAATTCCAATTGATTGCGTTATCCCCGTTATCGCGGAATGAGGAAGAGTCTGTTATCTCCCTGTAGACCTTGACAAGCAGCGGTAGCTTAGATAAGGTAACCGTTTATAATGTACTTGTTTTTCAAATGCTGAACTGATATGGAAATGATTACTTCTAATGGAAGCGTTTTGTTATATTAAATTGCTTGTTGCGCAACTTTCGAGATAAACGCCGATGATACAAGTGCTATATGTTGGTTGTTTTTCGTTCGTAATCGAAAAGCTTGTTTTAAAAGTCATTGAATACGCATTTATTCTTTCAAAACACATTTTACAAGTTATGGACTTAAGACAATATTTGGCCCAAATCAATAACCAATAGTTAAACAATGTTGACATTATTAACAGTATTACGTTGCTTTGAGATGACATCTTTAATTGTATATGGCATTATTTACATGAAAACTATTTTAAATTGTTTAAGGCAATTTCTGAATTTGCATCTTTAATTCCAGTGAGCAAGGCATTATACATTTTTATGCATAGGTGATAAGCCCTCTTTTCAAAACGTAATGAAGTGCCTGTAAACTGCCAGCATGGTCCTGCCTCTTGTATTGTACGAGTCATCAGACCAACTGACAGTGAAGAGGATAAAAATACAGCACTCACACAGCCCGAAAGGGTCAGAATTTTAATTGTTTTAAAGTAGGGTCTGCATTCTAATGATGGGCATTTGAGATCCCCCAATACACATATTACTCCATATAGCATGGATTTTACGTTGGAGAAGTACTAGTTTGGAGAAGTTGGAGTAAATAAGTGAGGAGCAACCGAAGACTTCAAATCCGAGAAAGGCGGCCTAGAGCAAAGCACATGGAACGAAGACGCCAACAAACGTGTTCCACATAGACGTTCCAACTGAGAGACTTGCCTAACGCCTGGTGTAAAATTTATGATTCAAGGAACTGTCTTTAGGGAGAATAATGGAATCTACGTTCACAGGTGACCCACTCTTAAAACCAAAGTGCCATATATGACGTTTGGCTACGGTTAGAGATAGTCCATTACAAGAAAACAAATTCTGTAGCATTCCTGTACACTCAATGTTGCGGACTGGATGACTGAAGAGTATGACGAAATACTTGAAGCGTGCAGTCATACGTAAGATTTGGTCCTGTTTATTATGTAGAGAAAGGTGTTTCATGTCGATCACATAAAGCATTAACCCAAGAATTGAACCTTGTGGAACCCCATGACTGAGAACTATACCGTCTGACTGATATATAATTTTATCACTCGTGTCACACAACTTGCCTCCTCCAGCTTGATCTGCTGCTGACATTGTCAAGATTCCGGTAGGCTACGCGGCAAGAAGAAGGTGCCACAGGGTACAACCTGCTAACACATACCGTGCAAATTATTTATCAATCTTTGTACACTTGATACTTCAAACCTGAGAATCTGTAACACACCGACTAACTTCCTAAACCGAAGATAATGGACGATAAAGATTTCTAGGTGATGTCTTCATTTGTAAATTACATACCTGACATATAAAACAATAAACAATCAGAAATATGTCCTTGGATATGGCCTTAACCATAGTAAAAATGGGTATTTTTATGTATATTTTATCCGTCCTCTGTACAAATTGTGATGCATAAAAAAAAGAAATAAAAGGTTATTATGTTAGTATTATAAGATGTTATTGATGTCGTGCAAGCAAACTATTTTTAGTGAGGTTTCTCAAAATCTAACAAACACAAGGATCGTACCGACTTCGGAAGAAAAAATTATAGATTCTCTATATTGAAGTTCTGGAACAAAGTCCTTCCTATCCATTGAAGAAGCGTGAAATTTAAGATTAACTAAATATGTTTTATGTGGCAAGACTAAGAGTGTTTAGTTCTGTAATAAAGTAGGTTTAATTCAAAATTTATGTAAACGTACAAAGTTTATCTTCTTCAGGTTCTTTATAACGTTTATCAGATCCGAGGCATTCTGTAATACAAGATGTAAGTACTAGGCGTAGAGGTATCACTCATTGTAATATCCCATCTCGTCAGATAATGCTATACCTACCGAGCTGCTCATTCATCAGCGGGAATTCTTCTCGGTGAAGAAGCAAGCCGGATACAATTTTTGTGGAATTTCGGTGAGAGTCTTCCTCCAGGAGATTGCCTCCTCCCACTCCTAGCTCCAGAGAAGGGAGGTGAAGGCGAGTAGAAAGTGAGGAATGCGGACGTCGAACTCTAGCTGCACCGACGCTGCTCCAGATTCCTGTCAGGACCTTGCTTTGGACCACCATAGTCGACTGAATTGCAAACAGGGGAATATTCGCCAAGGTGTGGGAGTGTTGCATAATTTTTATAGCGAAGTTAATTTCGTTATCTTAAGGAGTTCATTAAATCTGCATATAAAGATTAGCATTTTACACAGATATTACAAAAAATTGAAAACGTCTGTAAGGAAGATCTCTTCGGATGTGTATCGGATAATCATTGCTCAGTGCCTGAAATGCTACTTTTTTTTTTTTTTTTTTTTTTCTTTGGGATATTGGGGTGGATTCATAGATCCTCACACGTCAACCTGAGCTTATTGTGTGCCCCTTTGATGTTAGAGGGGTAAGCCTATCTTCGTGCCCTTAATTAGGCTAAGAAGCTTTTCCCCGATACTAGCATCTGGTTCGTCGCCTGGTTGTTTATCACCGAAAAGAGCCCTTCTCCTTGCTCCCAGTCTCTCACAGTCCAGTATTATGTGTTTTGCAGTCTCTTCAGACTTATTGCAGAGTCTACACTCCGAGTCCTCATTTCGTAAACCTAGAGTGTTTAGGTGTTTCCTGAAATGGCCGTGTCCAGTGATCAAGGCAATCACTTGCTTAACCCGATCCCTGCCCAGCCCCATCAGCCATCTGGTGAATCCGGAGCTAGAATCGGCAAGCAGTCTTTTGCCGAGTGCTTGTCCTTGGTGACTCTGCCACCGCAAGCGGTGTGTCTTCCTGGACCATTTGTTTATACTTTGGTAAGCGGCTGACTTGCTTATACCACAACTCGGTTCTGGACCGGTGTATGGCATCCTTGCTCCGCTTTTGGCAAGCCTGTCGGCGCATTCGTTGCCACCTATGCCTGTGTGGCCCGGTACCCAACCAAGACGCACACAGTTGCGTGATCCAAGCTTGCAGAGAGTGTTAAAGCACTCCCACACAAGCCTGGATGAAATGCTGTTGGAGTCAAGAGCTTTAAGAGCTGCCTGACTGTCTGACATTATACAGATGTTCATTCCCTGGTACCTTCTGGTGAGGCCTAGGTTGGCACAGGCTAGGATACCATAGATTTCGGCTTGAAATATGGAGCAGTTCCGACCCAAACTGCCGCTAAGGGCAGTTCTAGGGGATTGACTAAACACTCCATATCCAGTTCTACCCTTAATAAGCGAGCCATCCGTGTACCAGACAAAGCTCTTTCTTATTGTTGGGATGTTATCTTGCGATTTCCACTCATCTCTGGAGTAGAAGTCAACAGAGAATGGCTTATTGAATACGAACTCCGTTCTCATTGTGTCGGAGACCATTTCGAGAATAGCGCTTGGGTTTACAGCTTCAGTGATGGCGCCATGGCTCGCGTTAGACGCGCCATTCCTCCACAAGCCAGCAACCATCAGCCGATAAGCTGACTTACGCGCTTCAGCTTTTATATGGACATCAAGAGGTAGAAGTCCTAAAGCCACCTCGAGGGTCGCTGAGGGACTGCTCCTGAATGCTCCGGTTACAAAGATTGTGCCAAGCCTTTGTAAGCTTTCAAGCTTGGCTTTGGCAGTTACCTGATTCACCTTTGTCCACCAGACTAATGAACCATAAGTGATTTGAGGCCTTACAACTGCTTTGTAAAGCCATAGTGCTATATGGGGTTTTACGCCCCATGAGATTCCTGCAAGTCTCCTGGACGTCATGAGCGCCCACTTTTGCTTTGTGCAGGATATTATTAAGATGATCATTCCACGTAAGCTTATGGTCTAGAGTCAGTCCTAAATATTTGACTGTCTTTGACCACTCCAGCTGAGTGGATGCGAGTTTCAGCCTAAAAAGAGACTCTAGGTTCTTTTTTCTAGTGAATGGTACAACTACTGTCTTAGAGGGATTTACTTTCAGTCCCTCTCCCTGACACCAGTTGTGTACATGTTGAAGGTTGGTATTCATGATATCAACAACAACATTTGTATATTTTCCCTGTACCATAAGGACTATGTCGTCTGCATATCCTTGGACATAGATTCCGTTATTAGTAAGGTCCTCAAGTAGACCATCTACTACTACTAGATTCCACGCCTGAAATGCTACGGTTTTAGATCATAGAATAGAAATTCCATGTAGTCTTAATACTGAATAGAATGTCTAATGACTCTTTCGGCATCTTTACCGGATGTTCTTTTTTGGAATATCTACTAATTGGTAGACTGTTAGTAATTCATCAATTTTATATTCAAACTCAGCCGCCCTTTTAATAGTTATTTATGCTTTAAATAGATGCTGTAGTTATTGATCAATTTATCATTTGGAAATAACCAATATTTTGCTATATTTCTAATATCATTAATAATTGTAATTGCGATAAGATATTATGGCATGAGATGCAGTTTCGATATCCGTTCTGCTAATGCCTAACGATCTTGCCTATTCTGCAAATTTTGCTGGTCAAACAAAGGTAAATGGTATAAATCAGGATGTGTGCATGTGTTCCATACAGCAGTAGTTCTCCAACAAATGCCCTTGGCATTCTCTCAAGGTGACCTGTTGCTCCATCCACAAATCTTTCCATTCAGTAAGAAATTGCGAAGCGAAGTTTCCCCGAAGCGGATGCAGACTGCAGACTCTGGCAAAGAGCCGATGACCCCAGCCTAGTCCAGCGGTCACCAAGACGGAGAGTAGTCACGTGAGAGCGGCAGACGCTGACGCGATATTTGATAATTGCACCATAGACTGTCAGACTCTGACGTCAATAACGTCTGGTACAGTCTCTGTCGCCGCTCGAGTCATGTGTGTCTCTTACGTGCTTCGCAGGTGACAGTCTACTGCCACCTTGTCATCAGGGACTTTCGAAATTTAATCGTCGCCGTCTTCTTCCCTGAACAAGAACCTCTTGAGGTTGTTAATCACGGTTTCCGTCCATCTAAATGTACCTCTCACTACATCCTATTTTAAGAAAACTCGAGCTTGAGCTACAAAAAAATTTGTGACCTTTGTTTTCAGATTATTTCAGGCGGAGGAATCTCATACACGGAATAGTTATCATCAGTAGTCTACCATTGGATAGGTTGCTATTATTTACAGTTTGAATCCTTTCTATTGGAATTACTAGATATAGAGGAGGAACCACGTAGCGGGGTCCCTTGCGGTGGGAACCAGTAAAGTGCTTCAATTTTCTCTAATGTCTAGAATTGAGACTGTTCGGGTGTAGTCTGCGCCTACCGAAGACGATTGAGCGTCATCAAGGGATTTCGAAGATGCCGTCACGTAGCAGCCGAGTCGACCGGTGACGGACGGGGACAAGGGCACGGCTCGGGGAAGGCCGCGGCCTCGACGTCCTCTTTGTCTCCTTCTACGTCTCTGCGGCCAGTGGCGCAGTACAGTCGGGGGTCATAGAAACAAAGAACGTCTTCGCCGGTGTTGTCTGCATGAAGACAGGATGGAATACGACCGATGATAGTACTGACAATGACTCCGGATTCCTCTGCATCTATAGTCGTTATCTTGTTGAACTTACACCATGAAAATCAAAGGATAATAGGATTTCTGAAATTTGCCATCGGTATATATTACAAAAAAGGATAACAATATTGTTTCCAGGATTGAAATCTACTCTCTCTTCTTCAGGTGAAAAACCTCCATTGAGTTCCTTGCTATTGCCCACCTTCGTTAGTTCGGGTGAGACTTGTTTGTGCTCTTCGATCTAGTACAGTGACATCACTTGGGTTCATTCTCTCTGGTCTGGGCGTCATGCAGTTCGTCAGGTATTTTAACTTGAGTGGCAGTCCTTTGTCACATTTTAAAAGTATTTTAATGCGTAGGGGTTTTCACCTGAAGAAGAGGGTATATTTCAAACCTCGTAACGTAGTGTTGAAATCATATTATGTAAGCCTGGATGTGTGAAATTCTATTATTCTTCAAACCTTCCATCGTCAATGTAAACACCTTACATTCCTTTTAATGTAAATGCCTTTTTCAGAAGTTGGAGGCTTTGAAACGATATCATGAGATAATAATAGCATATACCTTTCTTTAATTTGAATAAATTATACGATCTTTCGCGGGATCTAGCCAAAATCTTGTAGAATACTAATGTCTTCGGTCAACTTTGTCATCTAAAACAGTACAATATTCGTATATGTACTTAATGCACTCGAGTTTTACGTGTTTACATGCCTGAGATAATTTTAGATTTAAACTTCGGTAACTTGTAAGAAGAGTGGCAGTAGTGTGTCTGATCGAAGCAGGTAATCTGACGCTGTAACAGACTGCACTTGTGGAATCTGGAGTCATGTTCGTCTGAAGAGATAAAACAAAAGTCGGCGACGAAGAAGCTCAATATAAACTCTTTGCTTCGTTTCGACATCAGAGACACCTAAAAGACAGTGTAATCTAAATGAAGAGGCGTTTTCATTGTCTCATCAGGTGTACAAGTGAGTGCACCACGATGTTGCTTCAGACGCTGGACAAGCAGAAAGTGACATGGAGCTGAACTCAACATTCACATTCGATCAGCCTTTCCCACCATAGCTTCTTCGTTATGTGTCGGAATGTAAATTATGTCCTTCACAAAATACATCAAAATGTGTGTAGAAACAGAACCGGTTACTATTCGTAAGACGCTTTAGACTTAATAATTTTGAAGTTATTTATCATTTGAATCAGCTCAGTGAGTAACAGTGCAGGATATACCCGGAGGACCTTTACAACACCAAAACTATATTCTTCTGAGTTAACGAAGTGTGAAAAGTGATAGTAGCAGCACTATTAATTAATTACAAGTAGTACATAGCGTGGGATCGTAAGTATCTTGTAGCTGGAGGTGCAGGCCCGCGTCAGCTGAAGACCACTCGAGCACGTCTGTAACGGAAAGGCGAGGGAGTTACGCGTGGATGCTCTCACCGTCAAACTCGATTTTATCAAGAGAAGTACATCATAGCACAAATTGTGAGATATCACACTACTTACAACTTGCACATTTTCCACAAATTTTGAACAATATTATTGGTAGCTTATAGCATTGCACAGAAACTTTGGAATTATTAAAGTTACCACGTAAATGATTCATTTCCTTTTCAGACATGTCTATTTTTACCCTTGTATCCCTGGACTGTGTTGTGTAGTTGGATCCAATCAAATTGTGATTGCCATATGACTTTACCACAAATGTATCCACTTGATGTTTGACATCGTCCAATTCGCCATAAAATGGACTTTCGTTTCGTTAATTTATTTCTTCATTTGTACAAAATATATTGAGTAGCATTTTGTGTGTAACTTAAATATTACATGTGATGCACGCGAGGCTTCATGTAGATCATTGTCAGATCCAAAAAAGCATTTTTATATTTAGACTAAGTTGTAAAAAATTAAATTTTGGAGTGCTGTGAACATCTAAACTTGTTAATCCGAATGTTAATGTCGATAAAAGTCAAACAAATACATTAATGTTTCAAGCTAAAAACTCATTTCAAAATTGTATCCACTGATGAGTGACATCGTCCAATTCGCCATAAAATGGACTTTCGTTTCGTTAATTTATTTCTTCATTTGTACAAAATATATTGAGTAACATTTTGTGTGTAACTTAAATATTACATGTGATGCACGCGAGGCTTTATGTAGATCATTGTCAGATCCAAAAAAGCATTTTATATTTAGACTAAGTTGTAAAAAATTAAATTTTGGAGTGCTGTGAACATCTAAACTTGTTAATCCGAATGTTAATGTCGATAAAAGTCAAACAAATACATTAATGTTTCAAGCTAAAAACTCATTTCAAAATTGTATCCACTGATGAGTGACATCGTCCAATTCGCCATAAAATGGATTTTCGTTTCGTTAATTTATTTCTTCATTTGTACAAAATATATTGAGTAACATTTTGTGTGTAACTTAAATATTACACGTGATGCACGCGAGGCTTTATGTAGATCATTGTCAGATCCAAAAAAGCATTTTATATTTAAGTTGTAAAAAATTAAATTTTGGAGTGCTGTGAACATCTAAACTTGTTAATCCGAATGTTAATGTCGATAAAAGTCAAACAAATACATTAATGTTTCAAGCTAAAAACTTATTTCAAAACATCACTTTCTAAATTGAGAATAGAGAGGCATAACTGTATATTAAAATGTAGACTCTGACGAAGGACTAGGCCGTCAACAGAAGAAAAATCTTTATTGACGAATCTCAGTAATGAGTTATCAATTACGATTCATGTACAGAGCGCGGTTTTGTTTCAAGGGTTCGATTCTCAGTTTCCGGCTGATTGGAATTGCGACTTAAAGGGCATTTTCCGAAGACCAAAATAATAAGGATTAGCAGGCTGAACAAGATTATCAAAACATCTGCAGGAGCTGTCAACTGTTAGTAGTTGTTGAGAAATATTAGACACATGAAGGATTATCGTGATGTACCCAGAGGCCACTCTTGTAATCCTATGCCCCCCTAATCCTATGTAATGCTATTACTATTTGGTTTTGGATGCTTAACCTCGAGTTTGCGTGATCTTACCATTGGATTTCTCACTCGGCCTTGTTGGCGATAATATGAACCCCTTTATAGGAGGCGCAGTATTAAGTTCCAGCACCTAGCTCATCAAGCTCGAAAGGCACAGTGGATGACTTGACTCATCCTAAGACCTTGGTTGTCGGTCAGTTACCCGACCACGTACATGCGTTCAGAACGTGGTATGACTAGTTACATCTTGACAAGATCTTATCTGGCCATAATACTTGTCGCAAACAACGTTGATGGTGATGTCAGCGCGCCGTTAACCGACTATGTGTTTCACGCTCCCGTATTTAGTCCCTTCAGCAGCATTGATGGCTGCATTACAATAGTGTGGTGTGGTTTTCACATACTACGAAAGACGCAAAGTTAAGTGAAATTAGTCTCGGATAAACTTGTGGTACAATTGAGCAACACCGTGGCCAGGAACAAATTTAGGGGGAGGGATCAAGACAACTGATATTTTTCCCAAAGTGGACAGAAAGTGAGGCCCCATCTTGTTCTTTTTAAAGTTCTTGACCCGTATCTATGTTGAGAACGATCTTTCAGCAGTACATGGCAGTAATACTGAATTATTTAAATAATAATAATCGTTTACTAAAAAAAATAATTGAAACAAGTGAAAATTTGGGGGGTCCGGGCCCCTTAGACCCCCTTGCTGGCTTCGTCCTTGCAATTAAGGATCGCAAGGGGCGGGACATCTACGTGACTTCCTAGTGTGATAGACCCACGCCCAACAGATTCGCGTTGCCCTAATGCTTTTGCAATCTCTGCATTTAATAAATAACAATATAACATTGGATAAAAGTGTAATCTTTTTATTGGTTGGTAATTCACAAAAATATAGGCATAATAATGGGTATCCCAAAGATTTCTTTCTCTGCGCAACCAATAGAATTCCTCTGCATCCAGGTACCCGTGCGTCCTTGGACTGTATACAGTATACTGTAAGGCCGTTTATGAATTTCAAGTAAATTTCTGGATAGATGCTTATCCACCAGATAATAGTGATAGATTTTGTCCTAAACATCTTCTGAACCATAAAATAGGATATCCTTTCGAGAATTAGTATAACAAGAATTACTGACGTGATATCTAACATGATATATAAGTAACCGTGTTGTGTATTTGTGACACTATTACTTACTAGTGTTTGTTTAGTAAAAAAACACTACTTAAATATTAGGTGCTGTATTTGCATCTATTCGTAGCATATTTGTTACACTTTCTCTTACACGTGTTTGTTTACATAAAGATAATCACTTATATCATGTGCTGTGTTTGCGTCTATTCCTTACAGGATATTTATTACACTTTCACTTGCACGTGTTTGTTTACATAAAGATAATCACTTATATCATGTGCTGTGTTTGCGTCTATTCCTTACAAGATATTTGTTACACTTTCACTTGCACGTGTTTGTTTACATAAAGACAATCACTTATATCATGTGCTGTGTTTGCGTCTATTCCTTACAGGATATTTATTACACTTTCACTTGCACGTGTTTGTTTACATAAAGACAATCACTTATATCAGGTGCTGTGTTTGCGTCTATTCCTTACAGGATATTTATTACACTTTCACTTGCACGTGTTTGTTTACATAAAGACAATCACTTATATCATGTGCTGTGTTTGCGTCTATTCCTTACAGGATATTTATTACACTTTCACTTGCACGTGTTTGTTTACATAAAGACAATCACTTATATCAGGTGCTGTGTTTGCGTCTATTCCTTACAGGATATTTATTACACTTTCACTTGCACGTGTTTGTTTACATAAAGACAATCACTTATATCATGTGCTGTGTTTGCGTCTATTCCTTACAGGATATTTATTACACTTTTACTTGCACGTGTTTGTTTACATAAAGACAATCACTTATATCATGTGCTGTGTTTGCGTCTATTCCTTACAGGATATTTGTTACACTTTCACTTACACGTGTTTGTTTACATAAAGACAATCACTTATATCAGGTGCTGTGTTTGCGTCTATTCCTTACAGGATATTTGTTACACTTTCACTTGCACGTGTTTGTTTACATGAAGACAATCACTTATATTAGGTGCTGTGTTTGCGTCTATTCCTTACAGGATATTTGTTAAACTTTCACTTGCCCGTGTTTGTTTACATAAAGACAATCACTTATATCATGTGCTGTGTTTGCGTCTATTCCTTCCAGGATATTTGTTACATTTTCACTTGCACGTGTTTGTTTACATAAAGACAATCACTTATATCAGGTGCTGTGTTTGCGTCTATTCCTTACAGGATATTTGTTACACTTTCACTTGCACGTGTTTGTTTACATGAAGACAATCACTTATATTAGGTGCTGTGTTTGCGTCTATTCCTTACAGGATATTTGTTACACTTTCACTTGCCCGTGTTTGTTTACATAAAGACAATCACTTATATCATGTGCTGTGTTTGCGTCTATTCCTTACAGGATATTTGTTACACTTTCACTTGCACGTGTTTGTTTACATAACGACAATCACTTATATCAGGTGCTGTGTTTGCGTCTATTCCTTACAGGATATTTGTTACACTTTCACTTGCACGTGTTTGTTTACATAACGACAATCACTTATATCAGGTGCTGTGTTTGCGTCTGTTCCTTACAGGATATTTGTTACACTTTCACTTGCACGTGTTTGTTTACATAACGACAATCACTTATATCAGGTGCTGTGTTTGCGTCTATTCCTTACAGGATATTTGTTACACTTTCACTTGCACGTGTTTGTTTACATAACGACAATCACTTATATCAGGTGCTGTGTTTGCGTCTATTCCTTACAGGATATTTGTTACACTTTCACTTGCACGTGTTTGTTTACATAACGACAATCACTTATATCAGGTGCTGTGTTTGCGTCTATTCCTTACAGGATATTTGTTACTTTTTCACTTATATGTATATGTTTACACAAAGACCTTTTCAACTAAATAAAAATAAAATTAAATAATGTATTTTTGTCCATCATTATCGAATTCATGTAATAAATCCTAACAATCTTGGTAATATCCGTGATAAATCAGATTTGAAAGTTTTGTTTTAACAATTTTATTACGACTCTATACTTAAAGTTTAATTCATTTGTGAAAACCTCATCACAGCTAGAGTAAATTTTCTTGAAGTCAAGCTAAATTTCATGACATTTTATGTTTAATTATAATGGATAGTTTTGTTGAAATTGAAGAATGAGTAGTTTCATGAATATTACTATAAGACTTGCTCACTGGAACAATTAACTCAACAATAAGATTTTTTTTGTTCTAATGTTATATGTATAAGATACTGCATAGTGAAAGTCGACCATATCGTACATCACTGACTACTTCAAGTTTAGTGAGGGAATTGGGATATTGCCTTGCCACAAGTATAAACGCATCGCCGGAGAAAGTAGGCGACTTGTGCTTGTCACTTTGATAACGTTGTCAGCTGATAGACAGTTGTAGGAGTTGTTAGTAGGACTCTTCAATATTCATTCGCCCACCTCGACGTCACCAGAGAATAATATGTTTCCGTGGAACTGGATCAGCGTCTCTGTTTATTTGGCGGGAGGTTTAAAAATATGTTAGTGTAATTGGGGGAGTGTTACAGACATGTAAAACGACAAACATGTGAAACAAGTAGTGAGTGTGAAATTAGGGAAACACTATGAAGCGTTCTACCATAGAGTGATATATTATGTACATAGAACTAGAGTAACGCGAAATAAAATATTTCTGTCCTGCTGGAGTTTAGATTCAAGGAACCAAGCCTGTGACAGTGTCAGACTTTTACTTTTTCAAAGTATTATTATTCTTATTTTCTCTTTGTTGGATAAAAAGTAGATATATTTTTCTCTGCTACTAACTTTTAAATATATTTCAATTAATTTCTCTTTAGCAAAGTTAACGCGGATGTTAAGCTAGACTGTATTTTTTTTTGTATATTCAGTCAACACTTATACTTGGTTTAAAGCAGTTTTTCATAATTAGTGTGATAAATTAGTGAAATTATGGCTAAATGTAGTATCCAGAGACATTTTTGAGCTGAGGAAAACAGGCTATTATTAGTTTATTTGATTGATACAATCAACATTTGAAACAATGGAATGCACTTTAGTTCGTCATAAAAAAGGGGGTTTACTAAATGTTCATAATAAAACTTTGGCACCGCTCCTAAATTACTTTGTGCAAAACAAAACGGAAATAGAGTCAGACTACGTGTTCTCTTGTGTAGTATTATTTAAATCCCTCCAGGCCGAGCAAACGGCATTTGATCAGGTTGTATTTTAAATTTCCAAGTCACAGCCTTCTGTCTAGTTGTCTAACTTGCCTGAAAACGGAAACATTATTCATTTCACGGAGAATTATTGGCATTTAAAATAGGAAAATTGGCCAATGTTAGTTACCAGGCTGCAATACAAATGGTTAAATTAAGAAATGTTAATTTTTACAGCATGTGTATGAATTCTAGCTTTGGGAAGTGACATATGTTGGGAAGTACGTAATTTGTTTTTTGTAATAAAAAAAAATTATCTCAACTAACTATACTATATCAGAAAATGTTTATTTAAAAAAATCACAATGAAACACCTATAATTGTACCTCCATAAATAGAGTTCTGCGTTTCCACAAATGGGGCGAGTTATCTTTGATGCATGACTCGCCCGGTACAGAAATATAAACCAGCAATTATAGATCACTCACAGGATAGAGGCTTCCGCTCTCACCACATCAAAGTGAGCAGTGGAGTATCGGAGGATCCGACAATACATAAATACATACATATAATCCATGCTCCATGGTAACCAATATGTCACTCAAAAGATGTATTCCTACATATAATCTTCTAGCAATATCCATACTCTATGGAAACCAATATTGCACTCAAAACTTTTATACATACAAATAAACCAACAATTTCCATACTCCATGGAAACCAATGTTGCACTCAAAACATGAATTCATACATATAATTCAACAATGTCCATATTCCATGGTAACCAACATGTCACTCAAAAGATGAATTCCTACATATAATCTAGCAATATCCATACTCAATGGAAACCAATATTGCACTCAAAACTTTTATACATACAAATAATTCAACAATTCCATACTCCATGGAAACCAATATTGCACTCAAAACTTGTATATATAAAAATACTTCAACAATATCCAAACTCCATGGTAACCAACATGTCACTCAAAAGATAAATTCCTACATATAATCTAGCAATTTCCGTACTCCATAGTAATCAGTATTGCACTAAAAACTTGTATACATACAAATAATTCAACAATTCCGTACTCCATAGTAATCAGTATTGCACTAAAAACTTGTATACATACAAATAATTCAACAATTCCGTACTCCATAGTAATCAGTATTGCACTAAAAACTTGTATACATACAAATAATTCAACAATTCCGTACTCCATAGTAATCAGTATTGCACTAAAAACTTGTATACATACAAATAATTCAACAATTCCGTACTCCATAGTAATCAGTATAGCACTAAAAACTTGTATACATACAAATAATTCAACAATTCCGTACTCCATAGTAATCAGTATTGCACTAAAAACTTGTATACATACAAATAATTCAACAATTCCGTACTCCATAGTAATCAGTATTGCACTAAAAATTTGTATACATAAAAATAATCCAACAATATCCATACCCCATGATAACCATCATGGCACTTAACACATGTATACGTATGTAACACTTAATACATATAACCCAACAACAACAAATATACTCCATAATAACCATCACAGCACTGAACACATATACTCCGCTAGGACATTGCTGACTGGAACTTTACTGCACTTTGACCTTTTGGCCTAAATTCAGCAGCGTTCTTCCTTAAACTAAGGGGAACTTATGTGCCAGGTTACAAGTCAGTAGACCCTTTCTATAAAGAGTTATCGCACGGCGCGGCGGCGGATAGACAGACAAACTACATACAATGGCACGATTTTAATCTGATCTGAACGTTCGTGTGCACGCACGGTCATTCACAGATTAAATGTTTAAAAATGTAAAACGTAACGCCATACTGATACGATCACAAGTCACCGGCTTTCTACTTGTGAGCTAAACGTTGTACAGTATTTTACTAATGCTATAGAATTTTTAATCGGTCGCATTGTAAATTGCTATGCATCTAAATGGTTTTAATATATTTTTTTTTCGAAAAATTAATGTACTAGTAATTTTCTTCAGTTGATATGCTAAGCGTTGCATGTTTCTCAGGGTTGGGAAATACTTGTGGTAGGCGTCGACCGCAGAGACATCCGCGACGCCTCGCCCGTTATCTTCACTTCTTCAGTCGCTCTCCTCCGACCGCGAGACGTGAGCAATGAATGGAATTGCTATCAGATCGACTAGGTACTCCATTCACGAGTGGTGTCTTCCTCCGACATACGGCAGTGTGATTCACCGGTGTGGCGTATTATTATTGTACAAGTGATTCATACCCGGATCACGCGCCACATACCATGCATGCACAACGTCACATCCATTCATTCACCTGGACATCTTCGGCATCCGGGCTCGGGTCTCTATTCTCCCTCACATACCTTACCGTGGACCTTGTGAGAAGCGTCTGAAGCACGGTATTTCAAGATTTGTCTTACTGAAACACGAGAAAGGCTTAGAAAGGACATCGACATTTTAACAGTAAGCAACACTGTTCTTTTTCACGTACTTATACCTTTACGAATTTATTTGCAGTGGTGGATGCTTTATGAGCAAAGCTGAAAGGGAGCTATGCAACGTTAGTATTATTATAAAATGTATGTTATGTTATATAAATTCGTCGAAAACCCTCCAATGAATACTTATACAGCTCCTGAATATTTTATTTGAATACTATTAGTACAAACGAATGAATACTGTAGGTTTGTATTCGATTCTTCCGGAGAAATTGTAAACATTTCAAAAGTATTCGAATTCTTTTTGAGGTATTCGAATATGTGAATACCCGGGTTATATTCGAATATTATTCGATTCTACCATCACTTCCTGACATTGCCATTCACATCACAATGGTTGAGCTGAGCTTGTAATGAGTTGGCAGCGCTTGTCAAGGATGAGGATGTTTACGTCACGGTGGATTTGAAACGTTGTGGACGGACGCTATCAACAAGCCGGGAGGAGATGTTAATAGAGACGTCGTCGCCACATATAAATAGGGCGGATGGCAGGCAGGTACATCCGGTCAGTGGCGTGGACCGGAAGTGAGTGAGTGATTGAGTGAGTACGCCGTGCCGGGAACTGCCACTCAGTGCCTCCGCTTACTCATTCACCTCCTTCCAGCCGGTCGATTCTTAAAATGTCTTCATTTTCATGTAGGGCTTGAAACACTGGTTTATGTCAAATGAGAGAAACTATGGAAAGCGGGAGTGTCAGATGTATTCTAGAGAACATAGAGAAACTTTTCAACCGATTTGAACATTGATTTTCCCCTCCACAGGGGCCAGGCCCTTTGAAGTCAGTGGAAAGTGTTCCATGTAGCCATAATATTTTCATAATAATTTAAAATTACAAATTACACCTACTTAAAAAAAATTTATGATGTTAGGCAGTTGAATATCTAACAAGACACCAGATAATTTTTATTTACAGTTGAAAAAAAAAACTTAGACTAATATATTGACTATTCCGGACCTAGCAGAGCCCGGGAGCCCATATTTCAAATGTTTCGAGAGGCTGTTAGAGTTTGGAAGCCAGTGGCTGAGAGATCACAGAGATCAAATACTCGAATATTACGGATGTTGCGAGAGGCTGGTAACTGCCAGAGGCTTTTAGAGTTTGGAAGACAGTGCCTGAGAGGTGACAGAGATCAAATGCTCGAATATTCCGAATGTTTCGAGAGGCTGGTAACTGCCAGAAAATGGTACGAGTTTGGAAGCCAGTGACTGGGAGATCACAGAGATCAAATGCTCGAATATTCCGAATGTTTCGAGAGGCTGGTAACTGCTAGAGGCTTTTAGAGTTTGGAAGACAGTGCCTGAGAGGTGACAGAGATCAAATGCTCGAATATTCCGAATGTTTCGAGAGGCTGGTAACTGCTAGAGGCTTTTAGAGTTTCGAAGCTAGGGCTAGGAGCTCCCAGAGATCAAGTGCTCGAATATGCCGAATGCTTCACGTGGCTGGTGACTGCAAAAAAATGTTACTAGTTTGGAAGCCAGTGGCTGGGAGATCACATAGATCAAATGCTCGAACTTTCCGGATGTTTCGAGAGGCTGGTAACTGCCAGAGGCTTTTAGAGTTTGGAAGTCAGTAGCAAAATGCCGGGACCTATAAGTATTTCAGTGGTGTATGCTACTAGCCTTCACGAAACAGTTAGTTCATTATCATTATACCAGTATTACGAACTGCAACGAGAATTACCTGCATCTTGTGGCTGGTGAGCCAAAAGGTTTTGTTTTAATTCACACTGTTCATTTGATACCAAGTATGAAACCAGAACTAAGTGTGAACACAGTGGTGGTGCTTGAGGGAAGGTTGGCCTTGGTTTCAGACACGTATAACAACAGCAGGTGTTCACGTTTATGACCACTTAAAGTCAAGAAGACGTTGATAGAAGTAAAGGGTTTAAAACGTATCTCTTGGCCTTGGCGGTGTTTACAACCTTCTAGTCGCAGATTTGAGAAATATATTTTGTTATTAATAATGGATTATATTTTGAGGACAGTTTAGACTTCAACCTTCTAACGGTGTTCAGGTCAGATGATGAATCTGCAATCTCTTTCATACGGCCAATCCTCATTTATCCACGAGTCAAACTTTATTTTTCTCCATTACTAGTAGCAACAATAATAATAAATTTCTCCAATAACAATAATCAGTAGCAAATAGAAGGGAAAAGATGCAAAATGGATAGATACGAGAAAAGAGGAAGTTAGGACATTGGATTGGTACCAAAATTTGGAATGTCTTGTAGCCAACTCGTACTGCTTTAGGTGAGTTGCGCGACTTTCCATCGTTAGCCAGTTTAGTCTTATTCTCCTGTTACTTTTAAGTTCTTTAATTTTCTAGTGATCGATTGGACTGCCTTATACACTTCTTCGGAAGTGTGTTAGGAGAACAGTATTCTTTGTGTATTCTATTCTAGACAAAAATGCTAGGTTTTAAATATCTATAACTCGTGAACGGCGTAGATTATATCGTCATCATTTTGCTTTGGGTTTTGGTGTATAAGTGAGATCTAATTTAGGTTTGGTAAGTAAAACACTTATTGCGATTTTAATACTTGGCCATTTTAAAATTAATATCAAATAATGAAAAAAAGACAAAAAACTACAAGAAATACAAAATTACCTATCGCGTTAACAATATCATATAATTAATTGAAAAGGATCCTGGAGAAGTGCATTGTTGTATGTAAAAATAGAAGTATATTTATATACTATTACATTTTGTAGATATTGAACAATCAATGAACATTTTAGTAGTAGAAATTCACTAAAATGTATTATTTATCCTATTGTTTTTAATAAGTTGCCACGTCGTCCGTAAGTTATTTTGGTTTATTTAAATGGTTTTGTGTCGCTTTTGAAAAATGTTGTTCAAAATTCAATATTTGAAATTTATGATATTTTCAATATCTTAACGATTTGTGATGGCAAATTTGCAGAACAAGTGTCATGCAGCTACTCTATCTTCTAGCGAAATGCCCAGTATTTGCTCTCTCTAGACACAGAATTTGCAGAGGAGGCGGCGGCTTTGTTTTATCTGCTGTAGACTGAAGAATAAGGAGAGGTACAAGCAGATTGTAGCGAAATGCCCAATATCTGCCCTCTCCAGACACTCAACTTGCAGAGGAGGCGGCGGCATTGTTTTATCTGCTGTAGACTGAAGTATAAGGAGAGGTACAAGCAGATTGTAGCGAAATGCCCAATATCTGCCCTCTCCAGACACTCAACTTGCAGAGGAGGCGGCGGCATTGTTTGATGTGCTGTAGACTGAAGTATAAGGAGAGGTACAAGCAGATTGTAGCGAAATGCCCAATATCTGCCCTCTCCAGACACTCAACTTGCAGAGGAGGCGGCGGCATTGTTTGATGTGCTGTAGACTGAAGTATAAGGAGAGGTACAAGCAGATTGTAGCGAAATGCCCAATATCTGCCCTCTCCAGACACTCAACTTGCAGAGGAGGCGGCGGCATTGTTTGATCTGCTGTAGACTGAAGAATAAGGAGAGGTACAAGCAGATTGTAGCGAAATGCCCAATATCTGCCCTTTCCAGACACTCAACTTGCAGAGGAGGCGGCGGCATTGTTTGATGTGCTGTAGACTGAAGTATAAGGAGAGGTACAAGCAGATTGTAGCGAAATGCCCAATATCTGCCCTCTCCAGACACTCAACTTGCAGAGGAGGCGGCGGCATTGTTTGATGTGCTGTAGACTGAAGTATAAGGATAGGTACAAGCAGATTGTAGCGAAATGCCCAATATCTGCCCTCTCCAGACACTCAACTTGCAGAGGAGGCGGCGGCATTGTTTGATCTGCTGTAGACTGAAGAATAAGGAGAGGTACAAGCAGATTGTAGCGAAATGCCCAATATCTGCCCTCTCCAGACACTCAACTTACAGAGGAGGCGGCGGCATTGTTTGATCTGCTGTAGACTGAAGTATAAGGCGATAGTAAGGGGCACAATGGAGTGTTCTTTACATAGTGTATAATCGACCTAAACGCCAATATTAGTATCATCTAAAATTGCAAAACCCTTTCAACGAACTTGCAGGGTGTTGCTGCTTAACGGAAATAAAACCACAGTATTATAAAACTGTGTATTTATCTTTTTATATTAGATATATTATATTTATATAACTTAAGGTCCTCACAAAGCGATATTTTGGTAAATATGTTCTGCACTGAGTGGAGATCGAGGTTTAAAGTTGAAGTACAGCTCGCGAAAGTTTCCCCGCTCTGAACAGTCTGTTGGACGTGTTTTGTAAACTTACGGGTCGAGGTAACGAGTTGCTCAGTTCTGTAATTTTCTAAAATCTTCCCTACCCACCCACCACCAAGGACAACTTTCGCCAAGTCCTGGAGGTAAAACTTTCCGGAAGAATTGTTCTTACACGTCCGCCCGGAATTCTTCGTTATTTGCGCTCGTTATGGACTGTCCACGACGGAAATACTTAAATTAAGAATAGAATACATTAAGTAAAATGTTCATGATTTTGCTCCCATAAGAACAATGTTAAAACTACGTACCGATTTGCTGTATTATTTATAGTCATAGAATTAATGGAAGTACTATTGAGTCATACGCTTTTTCATATTTTTATCGGGTTTAAAAAAATCTCACACTTCATTGTTTAAATATTCAAAAAGTAAACACTTTACTTAAAAAAACTAAAAATAGTTTGGATGCATAGTGAGTGATTGTATCTTTAAAATGGGGCACCTATTGCACCGCCACGATCAAAAATAAAGGTGTAAAATTGCATGACATTTAACATTGTTCTTTAGAGGGGAAACTCAATTTATTAATGAAGGAGTGACAAATTACTTATTTCATCACGTTTCGGTTGGTTTTATAGTCCACAGAAAATGTCCATTACCACTGTGCGTGTGCGTGTGTGCGTCACCTATATACTTTCTACGTTATTGTACTTGTACGCAGAAGGAGTATAGTAGTAGCGGTGTCAGCAGTTGGAGGATTCCTATTCGACTTTATGGAACTGTCTACTGACCAATTTTAATGTCACAGGTGAAAAAAGCATTTCTTTCAAACTTTTAAGTAAGTTAGTCCACAAGACCCACTTTTGTCCCTCGCCCCAGCAACCCCAGGGCGCTGACTGGGAGGGCGACAAAAAAATCTAAGGTTGAAGTAAAAGTACAATTTTAATTCATGATTACTACTATTAACCGTTATGTTATTGACAATTACTAGAAACTGGTTTCTCTCTTTAGATCTATTCCTAGTGAAAAATACATCAGACAACTATTTAACAGACTCTTGCAAGAATAACAGCGGTAGTAAATCGTGTATACGTGTATAATAGTAACAAAATCTTATCACGTATTAAACGCCCAAGTTGATTCGTCATGTGGTTCATTTCGTCAGCGGCAGTAAATGGTGTATACTGTACGTGTAAAATAGTAACAAAATCTTATTACGTATCATACGCCCAAGTTGATTCGTCATGTGGTTCATTTCGTCAGCGGCAGTAAATGGTGTATACGTGTAAAATAGTAACAAAATCTTATTACGTATCATACGCCCAAGTTGATTCGTCATGTGGTTCATTTCGTCAGCGGCAGTAAATGGTGTATACGTGTAAAATAGTAACAAAATCTTATTACGTATCATACGCCCAAGTTGATTCGTCATGTGGTTCATTTCGTCAGCGGCAGTAAATGGTGTATACGTGTAAAATAGTAACAAAATCTTATTACGTATCATACGCCCAAGTTGATTCGTCATGTGGTTCATTTCGTCAGCGGCAGTAAATGGTGTATACGTGTAAAATAGTAACAAAATCTTATTACGTATCATACGCCCAAGTTGATTCGTCATGTGGTTCATTTCGTCAGCGGCAGTAAATGGTGTATACGTGTAAAATAGTAACAAAATCTTATTACGTATCATACGCCAAGTTGATTCGTCATGTGGTTCATTTCGTCAGCGGCAGTAAATGGTGTATACGTGTAAAATAGTAACAAAATCTTATTACGTATCATACGCCCAAGTTGATTCGTCATGTGGTTCATTTCGTCAGCGGCAGTAAATGGTGTATACGTGTAAAATAGTAACAAAATCTTATTACGTATCATACGCCCAAGTTGATTCGTCATGTGGTTCATTTCGTCAGCGGCAGTAAATGGTGTATACGTGTAAAATAGTAACAAAATCTTATTACGTATCATACGCCCAAGTTGATTCGTCATGTGGTTCATTTCGTCAGCGGCAGTAAATGGTGTATACGTGTAAAATAGTAACAAAATCTTATTACGTATCATACGCCCAAGTTGATTCGTCATGTGGTTCATTTTGTCAGCGGCAGTAAATGGTGTATACGTGTAAAATAGTAACAAAATCTTATTACGCATCATACGCCCAAGTTGATTCGTCATGTGGTTCATTTCAATGTGAACAAAACAATTTGAAATATAATTTCAAACGACAGCCATAATTTGAAGCTTAAATCAACAGCGTTTAAATCCAAAATATATTTTTACCATTACAATTTTTAACGAAAAGGTTTATTAGGAGATGCAGTTTTTAAGCAGATGTATTGAATTTCTAAAGAAAAATTGTAGAAGCATATTTCTAAAGAATATTAATTTTTTAATTAAAATAGTTATCTGTGTATTTAATTTTAAAAATAATATAGTAGATTTTTTCGGCTTCACATACTTGTAAAATGACATGTGCAACTAACATTTAATCGTAATAAACAGAAAATAAGTGGTAAAAATAATGCTAGCATTTAAGAAAGACCATTTCAAGTGTATAAATGTTGCTGTCATTTGTAGCGACCACAAAAATATTGTCTCATAAGGAACAGTTTAAACCTTTGTTGTTATTATCAAATGGAAATTTTCTTAAACTCTACGGTTATAATTTAATGTGTGCGCGTACGTTTGTGGTGTTTAAAAAAAATGTTTTAACTGAAGTGTATAAAAGTTTTTTATAATGTTCAAGACTCGATGTTTTATTTTTGACAATTTAATCCAGGATGTGAAAAATAAAAATATTGTACCTCCTGCAAAGTATTTTAGTAAATATTTTTTTTAAAGAAGTGGCGTTTTCATTAGAACGGTTAACACTGGTAACACTGGGGATGCAAAAGCTGCACGGTTCATTAGAGGCAAAAGTCGGAGAGTTAACGTTCTTCAGAAACACAAGAAATTGTTCCTTTGTCCAAAATATTGAAGCGGAACCAAAACAGGCCGACTGTTGAGAGTCTACATTAGCCCTCAACAATATTCAGAAAATGTTGGCAACATTATATTCCTTGTAGCTTTATCGGTACGCACAGTTCAAATTCTTAACAGTTATTCGATTTCTTTTATCCTTATTACTTAAATTTATTTTCTTCTTACTTAATCAATCAAATTTAAATTGTTTGTCCGTGATAATTTCCCGTATTTAACATTTAACATTCCCGAAGAAATAACAAAGTAAATTGAAAATTAATTAATCACACACTAATGATAAATAAATAGTCTGAAAACACGTCTCTAACTAATGATCAATCTCTTGCATTTAAACATACACAGCTGTTTACGCTTTACTACGAGTATATCGTGTAGGAGCCAAGTACCAATTTGGGCTATAAAAGCACACCACCTCATTTTTCTTGAAATATATGGAGGAATTTTTCCTAAGAAATACATTGAGAAGAATGTGAAACTAAATTTTTTGCTTAGATTATATTTTTTCTAACTTGATACAGTTAAACTCAAACGTCATGCACGTAAATAATAGTTATATCACCGCCAGACAACTAGGTAAAGAAAATGAAAATTGCTACTTTAAGGGTCTGTATATGGTTTGGTGACGCTGATTTAATTTAATTTATGTGTCTGACAGTTCGTTTTAAGGGTTTCAAGCTAACAAAAATAAGAAGTGAAAACATTATCGTTTCCTATTTTTAACCCTTTTCATGCCTTCTCATTTCGATCTCCACCAAAACTTACGCGACTGAACAACGATTATATTCCAAAGGGAAAGTTCTCTATTGATGTCAAGAAAAACTAGGCTGTGTGCTTATACAATCTAAATTAGCTCGTGGCTCCGAACTATTTTATAAAACGTAACCGCTGGCGAAAATATTCGTTCTTGTTGAGTAGTACAATGGATTATGGTCTCCTCGGCAATACTTCAGTTTCAATTGCGTTATTGCTCTTTCGAAAATAAATCAAAACAATCATGAAACTTCATTTGTAAGTTCCGTCAAAGGTAGTTTTCACAGTATCGAACAACCAGTTCAGTTTTAGCACTATCTGTATAAGTGCACGCGAATATGTCAGTGTGATAATGTCTCCTGCACGCTTTTACTCATGCACTTGCATGCATATGCGAAACCGCATCGAAACCGGCGTTCTCCTGTCTATTCTATCTGGTATAGGCTAGTCTATTCTAGAGTATTAACATAGCCGGTTTACAATATATACATATATATATATATATATATATATATATATATATATATATATATATATATATATATATATATATAGAACAGGATTCTTCGGTTAAGAGACCTGTAAATTTAAAACATGTTTGAAAACTCTTCAGTTAATAAGTTAAATTTTGTGGTTTTTGTATTTCACCAAGGTGTTGATAATGTATGTAATGTTCGATAGAGTACAACATTTAAATCTATGTTCATAGAATGTCTGTGCTAAACTCAATTATATGTATACTGCTAGATCTCGAGCAATCAAAATCTGGAATATCGTATCAACCGGATTATTGATCCTATTGGGTTTACAATGTTTCCAAGTCTAGTGGTTTCCCCGCCAGATCAGTATGTACCTTCATATCCAATATATGAAGATGGGAGATCGGATCAAACGGATTCCTGATTCTACAATGTTTCCAAGTCTAGTGGTTTAGTTGTTTCCCCGCCAGATCAGTATTTACCTTCATATCCAATGTATGAAGATGGGAGATCGGATCAAACGGATTCCTGATTCTGTCGGGTTTACAATGTTTCCAAGTCTAGTGGTTTCCCCGCCAGATCAGTATTTACCTTCATATCCAATGTATGAAGATGGGAGATCGGATCAAACGGATTCCTGATTCTGTCGGGTTTACAATGTTTCCAAGTCTAGTGGTTTCCCCGCCAGATCAGTATTTACCTTCATATCCAATATATGAAGGTGGGAGATCGGATCAAACGGATTCCTGATTCTGTCGGGTTTACAATGTTTTCAAGTCTAGTGGTTTAGTTGTTTCCCCGCCAGATCAGTATGTACCTTCATATCCAATGTATGAAGATGGGAGATCAGATGAACCGGATTCCCGATTCTATAATGTTTCCAAGTCTATTGGTTTAGTTGTTTCCCCGCCAGATCAGTACGTACCTTCATATCCAATACTATATGAAGATGGGAGATCGGATCAAACGGATTCCTGATTCTGTCGGGTTTACAATGTTTCCAAGTCTAGTGGTTTAGTTGTTTCCCCGCCAGATCAGTATGTACCTTCATATCCAATGTATGAAGATGGAAGATCGGATCAAACGGATTCCTGATTCTGTCGGGTTTACAATGTTTCCAAGTCTAGTGGTTTAGTTGTTTCCCCGCCAGATCAGTATGTACCTTCATATCCAATGTATGAAGCTGGGAGATCAGATCAACCGGATTCCCGATTCTATAATGTTTCCAAGTCTATTGGTTTAGTTGTTTCCCCGCCAGATCAGTATGTACCTTCATATCCAATACTATATGAAGATGGGAGATCGGATCAACCGGATTCCTGATTCTACAGTGTTTCCAAGTCTAGTGGTTTAGTTGTTTCCCCGCCAGATCAGTATGTACCTTCATATCCAATACTATATGAAGATGGGAGATCGGATCAACCGGATTCCTGATTCTACAATGTTTCCAAGTCTAGTGGTTTAGTTGTTTCCCCGCCAGATCAGTATGTACCTTCATATCCAATATATGAAGATGGGAGATCGGATCAAACGGATTCCTGATTCTATCGGGTTTACAATGTTTCCAAGTCTAGTGGTTTAGTTGTTTCCCCGCCAGATCAGTATGTACCTTCATATCCAATATATGAAGATGGGAGATCGGATCAAACGGATTCCTGATTCTGTCGGGTTTACAATGTTTCCAAGTCTAGTGGTTTAGTTGTTTCCCCGCCAGATCAGTATGTACCTTCATATCCAATATATAAAGATGGGAGATCGGATCAAACGGATTCCTGATTCTGTCGGGTTTACAATGTTTCCAAGTCTAGTGGTTTAGTTGTTTCCCCGCCAGATCAGTATGTACCTTCATATCCAATATATGAAGATGGGAGATCGGATCAAACGGATTCCTGATTCTATCGGGTTTACAATATTTCCAAGTCTAGTGGTTTAGTTGTTTCCCCGCCAGATCAGTATGTACCTTCATATCCAATGTATGAAGATGGGAGATCAGATCAACCGGATTCCCGATTCTATAATGTTTCCAAGTCTATTGGTTTAGTTGTTTCCCCGCCAGATCAGTATGTACCAAGTCTAGTGGTTTTGTTATTCCACCGTCAACTCATTCTTTACGACTATACAAATTGAGATATTAAGTATATATTTGTTTGTTTCCGAACACAAGCTCAATGTAAATAAAAATTTGATATAAAATAATTATTTTTCGATTATTGTTACAAAAGTCTAATATCCGAACCTAACATGCGGACCTCGGCGTGTGACCTTCCAACACGGGTTCCACCGTAATAAATTGAGTCATGATCGCTTGTAATTTGAGTTGTCGACGGTAGCTAACTGCGCATAATTACACGTGCGGTGCGAGCGGTCAGTATGCGCGGCCGCCTAGGGCTGTGGAGGGAGGGGGAGTGTAGTACCAAAGGTGAAGGTTGGAGGAGCGCCTGACCGTGTGTACCGGGAAAGGTTAAGTCCTGGTAACTAACGTCTCTCTTGGGTGTCGCAAAGCGTTGCTCCTTTCATCAGCATCGCCGTGGATCGAGGCGAAGATTTAGACCCATCGCTACAAAAGCTACCTCGGGGACCATATATTTCCTCTTGACCTTCAATAAATCTTCTTCCTTCGTTTCTTGGTGCGTTTTTGTCGTTGTTATCAAAATGTAGATGTTGAAGTGTAAATGGTTGTTGGTTGTTATCAAAATACAGATGTTGAAGTGTAAATGGTTGTTGGTTGTTATCAAAATATAGATATAGAAGTGTACATGGTTGTTGGTGACCGGCTTCGTCATGTTTTCGACTAACGCCGGCGTTATTTCAGATGTCCGTCCCAAAATATATGAAGGAAACGAGAGCTGAAGTGGTCGCTAAAATAATAAAGCGTCACTTTTTTATTTTTAGAAAGATTAGAATTTTCGTTACATGCGAAGGAACGTACTGTGGTGAACCCAAGAACACTAACTGTATTGTTGTAAAATTTTGTTAGAAAGAAGTGTAAAATGAGATAAATATTACTGAATTATTGTGTCGCAACGTACTGTATTTTTGAAACTTAACTTATTTACATTCCTTATCATTGCGGATGGTTCATTCTCGTGCCGTAATGTATTTAACACTTAGAACTCGTTGAATCCTTAAATACCATTTTCGTACAATATGTAGCGAATGTCTCAATCGGCAACATGAATGAGTCATCATAATTATAAGATTACTAAGGCAATTTTGATTAGAATGTGTTCTTAGACCTTCCCATGAGTTAACATGTCTGCTTGAAAGGGAAATATAGAGGCCTCATTCATATATTTTAATTTTATTTGGTACGTAAATTTACAAAAAGATGTAAATGAGGTTTAATTTGCCTGAGGTTAAATAAATTGTATCGGAATGTTTTAGCAACTAATGAGTGACAAACATGGTTGTATATAGTATTCTAAGTCATGTTTAATTTGTTTATTTTTTAGTAAAAAATTGTTGAATGGCTTTAAATATTCTGAGATTGTAAGGAATACCTGCGAGTTTTCTGAATATTAAAAGTGTAATAAAACGTGTAAGAAAGCAATGTTGAGGATTATTTGAAATGTTTAATGAAGCACGTACCGTCATATGTGAGATAGTGTGCAGTAAGTGACGTGTTAACAATGTGTCATGAATATGAAATGCCCGAGTAGTATTGATGACTCAGTATTGCAGAATGTGACTAATTAATTATTTTATTGGGTGCTGTTAATTACATAAAAAGTGTGTTATTATCAACACATTCTGAAAGTCAATTTCCACAGAGCTAAATGTTTAGTTTATACCAACATTTTAATTTCATATAGCGTTGAATATATATATATATATATATATATATATATATATATATATATATATATATATATATATATATATATGTATATAAATGTTATGTAAATGATATATTCTCCAAAAAAATATTACTACTGACCTTAATATACTTTCTAGCTGATGAAGTAAGGGGTCCGGACCGAGGTTTAAAATATACGGAGTCCCAAAAATTATAAAACCAAGTAAAAATACCAGACTTGGAAGCAATGCTAACCACTGGAAGAGAAAATAATTTGTAAGACAAGTCGATATTATTAAGTTCAGAAATAACGAGTATAACACTAGAATACATGTTTCTATTCGTTACAAATAAGTGACTCTTGAATAATAATTGTTGAATAATTGATTGTTGAATAATTGACGTTTGTTAGAACAGTTTAGTATGTGTAAACAAATATATATTTATTATTTGAAACGATGCTGTTTTAAATTCTTTTATTATATACGTAATATGTTTATTCAGCTGATGATTCCTCGCCTTGTATTGCATATACGAGTAGCACCGCACCAGAAGCTTGTGGAAACCCCTTCCTCTTAGTGCAGCGTCTGAAATATGACGCTGTCACAGACTTTTATGTTATATAGTGTTTAACCTACAAGACTGTTATTTGGGACATATATTGTAGACACAAAGAAAAATACAAATATGGATCTAAGTTTCAAAATGGCAAAATGTTCAACTTTTAATATCAAATTTCGAAATCTGGCAAGGATAAACAGAAGTATATATTTTCTAGATAATATTACTGTATTGGAATACGAGATTGTTAATATCTTTCAAACGTTGGTAAAAATGTAGTCGATGCCACTAATCAAGTCGAATAATCAGTAGTTAGGATACGATTTGATATAAGCATGGTTTGTTCAACAATTACTGTCAGTAAAAAAAGGTATAAACCTATAATTGTGCTCAAAATTGTAATTTTCCAAATCGTGGTGTAGAAAACCCTTTTTCACAGGGTAATTCTTCAGCATATATACTCAACCCCAATTGAGAGATACCTAAATAATATAAAACATGATAAAATGGAGTAAAATTTGCCGATGGCTGACGTTAATTTAACTGTTATTCTTTGCCGATTGGTTCTCAATAGCCAAACGTTGGGTATACCAATCAGAGTATACTCAAAAACTACTCAAATTTTACGAGTATTATCAGCAAAATTGAGTCTTTCATCTATAGATATGATTTGTTAACAAATATCGATTGATATTGTACTTTTGGTAACCCTACCATCTTGAGCTTCCGAAAATACTGGCTTGTGGGTCCGACGATCAAAGTAAGTGGGAAATCGTTCTTCTGACTTCACAGGAAAACCTAGGCTGAGCGAATATATAATGAATGCAATAGGTCGGACCAAAATTGAAAATAATACCAAAGCCAGAATCCGTTCATTCATTTCGAGTCTTCACACCTCATCCGGAAGCCTTGGAATGCACACGTTTGCCCAGATAATTAATGGCATTTTACGAAGAAACACGATCTGCTAATACCGCCCAGTTTTACATTGACGTCACCGAGTACGTCGTGTCGCCTCCACCCACGCAATGTTTACACTGTTTTAACGCCACCGACGTCATATCGACACCCGCGCTTTGCAATTTTGCGGGAGATGAGCGCAAACACTATCTCCAGTGTCTTAAGGTTTATTTTCACTAGAATGCAACGCCTGCGGCGTGCCTTGAATGTTACTGATCAGTATTTGACTCCTTGGAACAGTGCCTTTTAAAGATTTAAGCCGCACAGAATTTTAAATGTGTTGACCAAATCTACGGTTCTGTATGAAATCTGGTTGTCTTTAAAATCGGAGATCTTAGTGGGTTTGGTCTTGGCTGCGGAACCGAATTGTGACAAGGTCTTTCAAAGTAGCCAAATATTTTTTTTACGTTTCTTTTAAGAGACTGACAAACCTACACATGATGTGACATGTAGTCTGTACGTACCCATCCTATACATGGAAATGTACTAACCAACCGTCCAGCGGTTAGACAAAATATATTGTCACCCCCAGTTTTCAGGGTTGTATGAAGTAGTCATTTGGGTGATACGTGCTATCATCCATATTTTAACACGGTACTGACAGGCTTCAGGGAATGTACCTAATCAGAAACCCGTCCAACCATCATATATTAGGTCTACATACGGACTAAGCACCTGAATCTGACAAAAATTTGCCCCTTAGTTTCACTGGTTGTATGGGTGAAGTGTCTAGTGGGTGATACGTGCTACCATCCAGATTTTAACACGGTACTGACAAGCTTCAGGGAAGGTACCTAATCAGAAACCCGTCCAACCATCATATATTAGGTCTACATACGGACTAAGCACCTGAATCTGACAAAAATTTGCCCCTTACTTTCACTGGTTGTATGGATGAAGTGTCTAGTGGGTGATACGTGCTATCATCCATATTTTAACACGGTACTGACAGGCTTCAGGGAATGTACCTAGTCAGGAGTCCGTCCAACCATCATATATTAGGTCTACATACGGACTAAGCACCTGAATCATTTATGTTGTTCGATGGGGAGTATCAAGTTAGTACAATCTGTGTTGGATGATGAATCTCCTGTAGCGTGTCGTAATACTCGTTTTGCTAAGTAATTCAGCAGACTAGCT
Source organism: Homalodisca vitripennis (assembly GCF_021130785.1). NCBI lineage: Eukaryota > Metazoa > Arthropoda > Insecta > Hemiptera > Cicadellidae > Homalodisca > Homalodisca vitripennis. Next base: position 181,467,952 of record NC_060208.1, on the reverse strand, counting down.
ACAACAATGTTTTCTTGATTATGCGTCGTAAATTACGTTTACAGAAACGTCAATTATGCCTACAAGTTTTAAAGACGGTAGTCATTTAAAGTTAACGTAAGAAATATTTATATCAGACATTAGGCATTGTAGAGAAACTGAAAACTATTATTAACGGGATATAAGGCTATAATTTCAAAACGAAATACCGGCATTTAAGATAGTTGCGGCCCTCTTAAAATTAGGGCCAAGGAAAACGACTGAAGAGAATGAACAAAATAAAATTAGTATGAGACAAATAAGGCGGGCAATTAAAAATTTTATTTTTGGGTATAAAACCAACCAATTCTTATTGTTAAATACACATTTCATGGTTATGCGCAAACTGGAACGTAAGGAAAGAGCTTTGTTAGAAGTGGCCTTAAAAATATCCCAACTATTTTATCACTGGCCGGATTTGTAATAAAAAATTGTTGTTTATAAATTTCAACTTGTAAAATATCAATAAAACAAATCTGTTAATAAAACTAAAGCATTTTGCTTAGAGTGAACACAAGCTATACGTTGGCAAGTGATTTACATGGTTATAACGTATCTACCCTGTAGATACGAATTAAAACAAAGTCTTCCACTTCAAACTTTAATTGAAAAACCTTACATTCCTACCTTGTATTATGAAGCATATCATTCGTTTTCCTTCTATTTTTATTAATCTTATTTAGCAATTAGTTACGTTTGGAAAGAATGCACAAAATGGAATATCATAATATCTGTGAATACTGACAGTTACTGTATAACGGAATAGCTTAGGAATGTGTTATTGTTTTGTTGTAGTGGTAGTTTTCTGTTTAACGAAACAACACAAGAAAAGAAAGAGCGCAAATTTCTTCTTAATCACAAAGTGACTTCACTTAACGTTCGCAAATAAACACGTTCTTATGTACTAACTGTACTTAATGTCATGTAATGTTGGGCAATCGGCTAGATTCCACGTAATAGAATTTTAATTATTTGTTCTTCGACCTTTATAATTATATCAATATTATGGTCAAAACAATTCAATTAATTATTAATGTTTGCGTACATAGGTTGCTATATTTGTATAAGAAACCATTTATCTGGTTACACACTAATGTGAGTCTTATGACGGAAAAACCTTTACGTCAGTTCCTGTAAATAAATAATGCACCTATTGAGGCAAATTAGTTGCGCGAGCGATTATACCAAATCGGTCCAAGCCAGGCGCTTGACACAGCGGACAACGCTGACGTCATAACAACGAAACGAGAAATCTAGGCGACCAAAAACCTTCATTAAGAACGATTTGAATGGGTTTTGTAATTATTGTCAGTATTGGAATGGAATGCGACGCAAGGTTAACTCACGTATGACGAACTCGGGAAAAACAATCGTAAATACAATACATTTCATGAACACTTTATTGAGACAGCAGCATGTTTTTTATTTTGCTCTACTTTAAAGTGTATTTATTCTTTCTTTCTTTTTTTTGAAAGAGAAGCCGATTCTTTTTTTATGCCTTGTGCTGCCCGACCTCATGGGCCACTGGTCTATGCGAGGATCTTAACAAACAGAACAAGATAACAAACCAGATTAAGTCGATACAGTACAAGGTCGATGGTACTGATAAAAAGTGCAACTGTCACATACAGGGATTAATACGTAATAAGAGATTTCTTAGAGAAGTATATCAATTGAATAATACGAAGCAGGTTATGGGTTGTATAGTATTTTACAACGTTTTGAATGATTTTGAAATTTACTTACATTATCATCATTCCATTAATGTATTTAGCTAAAATGGTATATAAATGTTACCTAAGAATCTAAATAAGGTTCCCCTACTTCCATATTTATTAGCACACCGCGGGGAAACGCGGGAACTACAAAAACCTTTACTATTTAGGTTGTTAGTTAAAATTTAAAAATTTCCTATATCAGGACATTTATACATTTCTTGCTTTTTTTAAGTGGATTGGATATATATGTCAAATACTACTAATAAATGTGATCTATATACCTGTATATCCAATCCATTTAGAATAAGCAAGAAATGTATTTTTCTTTCGATAATTTCTTGTTTGAAAAAATATACCTTCATTCACAACAATTTTAAAAGCAGCTCACTATCAATTAGTGTGAGTCAAACTAATATTGACTAATAGGTGTTTTTATAGTATCTTTAACTAGTAAACAATCTCATAACACATTTCCAAATCGATAAAATAGGTTTACGGCGTAAAATAATTGTGGCCGCTTAAATTGACCGAATACCGGCGCGGGCGACGCGTGGCGACAGCCGTATCTGCGTCTTATCCGTCTGATAATGGACTCCATTCATTCATTAATCCGTCCTTCTTGACAGCTCGAGCGAGAACGTAGCGGTCGTTATGATGGTCCAGTTATTGAGGCGTAATTGATTTGTAAAGGTCTCTCTTGTTTAATAGCACAATAAGTGGTCATTGCACGTCCACGCTTCGTGTACCGTCTGGCGCAGTGCGATAACATTATTCCTGTATAATAAGTGGGTTAAGTTACAGTTGTATAGCTTTTCCGGAGCATTGTAAAATTTACAGACTTTTGAATATAATAGAGAATAATCGTCGATAGTAACAATCAGTCACACTACGTTTCGATGTCTACACTTTAATACCTTCCTCAGGTGATAAACTTACCTAGCACACCTAATTAGGGCCACGGAGAAGTACGGGACTGGGAGACAGGACGGTAGTGTACAAGCCTTAACAGTCAAAAGTTCAAATTGTCAACATATTACTAAATTGGATTAAAATCGCCATAATGCTTATAAAGGCTTTTAAAACTAGTTTGAAAACGACGTTAATTGAAAAAGCATTTTAATTTTACAGTACGGACTAGTTCATGGTACATCATTGGGATACTGACTTGGTGTTAGAGGGGAATCATTTGAATGGACGAGATGAATAAATGTAGAAATTGTATGTTAGAAAAAGATTAGATGAAGTGATTGATATATGGAAAATATGATATTTATAAATTCAGTACATGACGATTTCCATTAAATGTAGAATATTTTTAATGCATTTATTACTATTATATAACTACAATCTATTTAAAAATACACAAATCTTATCAAGGCGATGTTACTGGCATATGGGGAATCACACCATGTTGTGTTGGGGATTTTAAATGCGTATGCGTGACCCTAGTTAGCCTACTTTTGATTCGTAACTTAAGCGTGTTACTACGCTTTCATGTGATTTATTGGATTGTAGTTGTGTGTTACTTTCTATTCACCTGAAGAAGAGATCAGATTGCAGATCTCGAAACGTAGTGTTGTTGATTGTTTTCATCAATGACCGATGGTAAATGTCGGGAAGATATGTCTCCTTCACAAACCTATCGTTAAAAACAAATTTTAAACAAAAAACTTAGAGTTTTAACAAATAATTTCATAAACTTACGGTCACTTGAAGATTTGTAGAGAAATGAAATTGTGTTGCTGTTGTGTGAATGTTTACGTATCGCTTTTATGTCCCAAATAAAAGTTATTTTAGGTTAATCTACTGTATTTTTAATTAAACATTATTTATTTATTATCAATTTATAATTAATGGGCGTAGTACTGTATCTGTACTATTACGTTAAACCGGGATGTCTTTGATTCTATTCGATGGTTATATGCATGTTCAGTCGTTCATCACGGATTCTCAAAGTATGACCCAAACTAATACATATTACTTGTGATTATAAAGTAATTATTAGTAAGTAGTTTTCGAATATCGTCAGAAACTGGGATAACCGGATCACAGTTTAAACCTCTTCTGGTGATACATACTGAGTGTATAAATTAAATACTTAAATAATTAGTAGAAACCACAGAGCTGTACATTTTTCCCTTTTATAGGTTTTTTTATTGTGCCATATGGCTGGATAAAACTAAATTTACTTACCAGTTCTCGTAGTTCGTTTGTAATGTTAATAACGAACAGTACGTTTAGAGGTTCTGGGAATGACTTTGATATTGGGAAACAAATGATAATTTGAACTGTGTTTGTGGTAACGTGAAGAATATCTGTAGACTGTGGTCGGATGGCATAGTGGAGTTCCATATTACGTTTCTCAGGTTATTTTAACTAGGCTACACGCAGAACCCTTAATGTATTTGTAATATCTAGTACGTAGTTGTAGTATATGGCTAAACATAGTAACTGAGTCTCGACAGGTTTATCTTAGAATGTGTTTTCTGTTTACAGGTACGTACACTCTTGAGGCCTTGTACGAGTGGCTATGGGGAGGCCAACAGTAAGGTATACTACGCACTTTCCTTCAGTTCAAGACTGTGATAGTTAGCATGTAGATACAGGGACACCATTCGCATTTCACTCACAAATAAGTGATTTTACTATTGACGAGTTGCGGCCAGAAACAAGTTGGCTGTTTTCTATTATTGTTTGCCAATGAATACCGATCATAGCTCCACAACAGTAAGGTATACTACGCACTTTCCTTCAGTTCAAGACTGTGAGAGTTAGCATGTAGTTACAGGGACACCATTCGCATTTCACTCACAAATAAGCGATTTTACTATTGACGAGTTGCGGCCAGAAACAAGATGGCTGTTTTCTATTATTGTTTGCCAATGAATACCGATCATAGCTTCACAACAGTAAGGTATACTACGCACTTTCCTTCAGTTCAAGACTTTGATAGTTAGCATGTAGTTACAGGGACACCATTCGCATTTCACTCACAAATAAGCGATTTTACTATTGACGAGTTGCGGCCAGAAACAAGATGGCTGTTTTCTATTATTGTTTGCCAATGAATACCGATCATAGTTCCACAACAGTAAGGTATACTACGCACTTTCCTTCAGTTCAAGACTTTGATAGTTAGCATGTAGATGCATTCGCATTTCACTCACAAATAAGCGATTTTAATATTGACGAGTTGCGGCCAGAAACAAGTTGGCTGTTTTCTATTATTGTTTGCCAATGAATACCGATCATAGCTTCACAACAGTAAAGTATATTACGCACTTTCCTTCAGTTCAAGACTTTGATAGTTAGCATGTAGATGCATTCGCATTTCACTCACAAATAAGTGATTTTACTATTGACGAGTTGCGGCCAGAAACAAGATGGCTGTTTTCTATTATTGTTTGCCAATGAATACCGATCATAGTTCCACAACAGTAAGGTACACTGCGCACTTTCCTTCAGTCCAAGAATGTGAGAGTTAGCATGTAGATACAGGGGTACCATTCGCATTTCACTCACAAATAATTGATTTCACTATTGTCCAGTTGCGGCCAGAAACAAGATGGCTGTTTTCTATCATTGTTTGCCAATGGATACCGATCATAGCTTCACAACAGTAAAGTATACTACGCACTTTCCTTCAGTTCAAGACTTTGATAGTTAGCATGTAGATACATTCGCATTTCACTCACAAATAAGTGATTTTACGCGTTACTATTGACGAGTTGCGGCCAGAAACAAGATGGCTGTTTTGTATCATTGTTTGCCAATGGATACCGATCATAGCTTCACAACAGTAAAGTATACTACGCACTTTCCTTCAGTTCAAGACTTTGATCGTTAGCATGTAGATACAGGGACACCATTCGCATTTCACTCACAAATAAGTGATTTTACTATTGACGAGTTGCGGCCAGAAACAAGATGGCTGTTTTGTATCATTGTTTGCCAATGGATACCGATCATAGCTTCACAACAGTAAAGTATACTACGCACTTTCCTTCAGTTCAAGACTTTGATCGTTAGCATGTAGATACAGGGACACCATTCGCATTTCACTCACAAATAAGTGATTTTACTATTGACGAGTTGCGGCCAGAAACAAGTTGGCTGTTTTCTATTATTGTTTGCCAATGAATACCGATCATAGTTCCACAACAGTAAGGTATACTACGCACTTTCCTTCAGTTCAAGACTGTGATAGTTGGCATGTAGGTACATTCGCATTTCACTCACAAATAAGCGATTTTACTATTGACGAGTTGCGGCCAGAAACAAGATGGCTGTTTTCTATTATTGTTTGCCAATGAATACCGATCATAGCTTCCACAACAGTAAGGTATATTACGCACTTTCCTTCAGTTCAAGACTTTGATAGTTAGCATGTAGTTACAGGGACACCATTCGCATTTCACTCACAAATAAGTGATTTTACTATTGACGAGTTGCGGCCAGAAACAAGTTGGCTGTTTTCTATTATTGTTTGCCAATGAATACCGATCATAGTTCCACAACAGTAAGGTACACTGCGCACTTTCCTTCAGTTCAAGAATGTGATAGTTAGCATGTAGATACAGGGGTACCATTCGCATTTCACTCACAAATAATTGATTTTACTATTGACGAGTTGCGGCCAGAAACAAGATGGCTGTTTTCTATTATTGTTTGCCAATGAATACCGATCATAGCTTCACAACAGTAAAGTATACTACGCACTTTCCTTCAGTTCAAGACTGTGATAGTTAGCATGTAGATACATTCGCATTTCACTCACAAATAAGTGATTTTACTATTGACGAGTTGCGGTCAGAAACAAGATGGCTGTTTTCTATTATTGTTTGCCAATGAATACCGATCATAGTTCCACAACAGTAAGGTACACTGCGCACTTTCCTTCAGTCCAAGAATGTGAGAGTTAGCATGTAGATACAGGGGTACCATTCGCATTTCACTCACAAATAATTGATTTCACTATTGTCCAGTTGCGGCCAGAAACAAGATGGCTGTTTTCTATCATTGTTTGCCAATGGATACCGATCATAGCTTCACAACAGTAAAGTATACTACGCACTTTCCTTCAGTTCAAGACTTTGATAGTTAGCATGTAGATACATTCGCATTTCACTCACAAATAAGTGATTTTACTATTGACGAGTTGCGGTCAGAAACAAGATGGCTGTTTTGTATCATTGTTTGCCAATGGATACCGATCATAGCTTCACAACAGTAAAGTATACTACGCACTTTCCTTCAGTTCAAGACTTTGATAGTTAGCATGTAGATACAGGGACACCATTCGCATTTCACTCACAAATAAGTGATTTTACTATTGACGAGTTGCGGCCAGAAACAAGATGGCTGTTTTCTATCATTGTTTGCCAATGGATACCGATCATAGCTTCACAACAGTAAAGTATACTACGCACTTTCCTTCAGTTCAAGACTTTGATAGTTAGCATGTAGATACAGGGACACCATTCGCATTTCACTCACAAATAAGTGATTTTACTATTGACGAGTTGCGGCCAGAAACAAGATGGCTGTTTTGTATCATTGTTTGCCAATGGATACCATCATAGCTTCACAACAGTAAAGTATACTACGCACATTCCTTCAGTTCAAGACTTTGATCGTTAGCATGTAGATACAGGGACACCATTCGCATTTCACTCACAAATAAGTGATTTTACTATTGACGAGTTGCGGCCAGAAACAAGATGGCTGTTTTGTATCATTGTTTGCCAATGGATACCGATCATAGCTTCACAACAGTAAAGTATACTACGCACTTTCCTTCAGTTCAAGACTTTGATAGTTAGCATGTAGATACATTCGCATTTCACTCACAAATAAGTGATTTCACTATTGACCAGTTGTGGCCAGAAACAAAATGGCTGGTTTTGTATCATTGTTTGCCAATTGATGCCAATACATTTCCAAGACTTTGTTACTTACATCAAAAATCAGATCGCTATAGAATTTTACCAAATGTCTTTTAAAATATTAAATTTACAATTCTTACCTACTTTTATTATCTTAGTTTATTTCTTATTTATCCCACAGTTGATTTGTGTGTTTTCACATTTAAATTATAATAATCCGTTAATTTCCTAAATAAAGTGTGTTACTAAAGGAGAGCAGTTTAATTTGTAAAAAATCCAAGTTGAAGCCAAAATCTTAGTTTACTATAATCAGTAGATACTTACAACCTATTCCAAATAAATCAACATTAATTATTCAGTTGTTATATCAAAAGTTAACAAAAGTTGTATTTTAAGGGAGGAGAAATCATTTTCTTACTTTAACAAATGTTAAAACAGTACAATAAATCCTATCATATTCCGTTTCCATAAAATGGAGTTTGATTTAAACATAATTATCCTAAACAATTTATGAATTAGGGCTTGTGCCAAATTTCTAAATCGTAGGCCTATTTATCATTACGAACAAAAGTGGTTGTCCTCTATACGCAAACGTTTTTTACGAACGAGGTGAAGCCGAGGTGCAAGATACGATTAAGCGTCTAAAGACACTTCTACCCCGTGTGGTGAACAATGGTTTTTATTTTACGGGAAACAAAAGTAAAACTTACACATATTTAATTGTTATTGCATGCCTTACACAGTAATACTGTCAATTTTACATATAAAAATAACTGTTTTTTTGCATTCACTTAATCAAAAATAAATTGTGCGTAAGCAGAATTTTCAGGTATATGTTTTAACGTAACGAAGAACTGTAAATGTTTCAACTAATGTAAGTACGATAAACAAGTTATTTTGCACAGTAGTATACCTGTGATATAAACACGTTTTTGAGGTTATGGTCATTGTGCTCTCTACTTGCATTGCTCACCGTGAAAACTAACCATGACGAAATGCATTATTGAACGCCAGTACTTGACTTCTTCACGAGGTCAAAGCGGAGTGATAGAGAGCAAGGATAATTGGGATCGAACAAGATAGTGGAAGCGGGCTGCAGACGCGACGTTCTGTACTACGCAGTGACTGCGGTGTCACGGTGATCGGGCCAATTGGAGAATAACAGAACTGTTTACTGGAGAGCCTAGGGTCACGGCCCGGTCTGGTCTTCATCGCTAACGATCGTCACTTCTGTAATAGCCGTCGTTAACGATGTGTGCCTCTCCACGCATATCGATCACAGGTTGTTGCGGAGTCATTGTCGGTCCATTACAGGCGTGTACTGGGAAATGGGGCTTTATGAGCACAACCCCCCCCCCTCACACTTATTATGGAATTGAGATTTTTATATTAAAATTACTATAGTCCCTAAGGCAAAGCCAATTAGCATTATGTAAGAACAAATTCTGGTTTTATGTGGAATCTGTAGAGGAGTTTCCCCTGTGGAAAGCATTGAAAGGGTTAACAATACAAAACTATTAATTTATTTAATAATATTCTTTCAGCTTGGTATACTTATAACGTATTGTCAAACACGTTTGGAAAATAGTGATAAATTAATGTCAGCCAACGAGCTGCTGATAGATAACTCGTGGGTTTACGCTGAAACAACCCGTCTAACAGTGTGAATGTGTCAAGATAAAAAATATGACTTATGGAAAATTATGTGGAATTATTAACCCTATCACTACCCTTTACTTTATCCCTTTAAAATGTAGTGCAACTGTCGGATCAATTTCTTTCCTTAGGGAAAGTTATCCAAGCTACTGTATGTTACGGAAAGCTAAGTTGTGTTCACACAATTCGAAGTGGATCTGTGGTCTCAGACTGTAAGTAAATACTGGAAAGACACGACTTACATAGAATTATCTGGTTATATTTTGTATGAGTACAGTACAAATTAAATTTTTTTCCAATACAGTTTCAAGAGTTGTAATAGGATGGGTATGAAAATTGACAGCACATAGGGCAACATGCTGAGATACTATGGATAATGTTCGTAATAAGGAGGAATACTTTGTATTCGTTGGTGCGCGGTAATTGTGGTTGGGGGGGGGGGGGGAGAGACTATTCGGACCGATAATGAACGAAGTCAGGAGGTGGCCAGTGGCTTGATGCTGCCGACAGGCTCGTCCTGCAGGTCCTGTATCACCAAGGGCGTGTCCGTACAGTGTGTTGAAAACGTAGTAAATGTTAGTATGTCTAACGGACATGAAAGAGACCTGGAAGTCCACCTCTCACAACGTTTCTTGTAGGGTAACTGTGAACAATAGGGACGAGGGCGGCATCTTTGCGAGATAAGGTGTAGACCAGTACAATCCTAATAAATAAAACACTATAGTCTGAGGATTATTGTTTCTAATTAGAGCATACAGATCGCTGCCAGGGGCGTATTTAAAAGTTTGTTTTCAGTGGTATGGTGAGAGTAAGAAGCCGTTTTTACTAGTTCAATATCCATCGCGTGTAAACAATACTATTAAAAACGTTGTTAACAGTAACACACACACACACACACACACACACACACACACACACACACACACACACACTGATGTATGTTGGAATTCAAGTCTTCTTCACTCTACTTAAAGTTCAAAATGTCACGGGAAAGATTCAATTCCTATCGCTCCCCCCTCCCCCCTCCACCTGAGCGTACGTACACCCCTGTCGCATACCAAACCTCTGTTCACGGTCCATATAGAACGCCCACTTAACTAAGTCACCGAGCCGAAATACTCGTGTCACGACGACCGAACGTAAGAGGTAGCGAGTCATCGTAATTTACCGCCCGCTTAATGAAGCGTTCGGATTGCAATAACAAGACAGTGGCGCGGCGTTGGCGTTGATTTGCGACCGGCAATCGAATGAAAATAGTAGGAAATGAAAAAGAATTAAATGCTGAGAATGATTTATGCCGAACACAACTGGCTGAAAGGGCGAACAATGGGACACCGCGTTACAGTTCTGGCCTTTGTTACCTTTGATACTTGGATTTTAATGGATCGTCCGTTTGTTGTTCTTGTTGAGCATTTTGTTTGGTTACACGGAAGGATAAAATCGGGCATCACGACTTTTTGGGTTGTTCTTGTTCGTGGAACTGTTGTGGTTCTCTCTGCCAAACGAAAGATTGTGTAATGTGAAAGCATTATTTCTTAGTTTTATCATACTAGTATTTATTTTCTCCTTTAACCGCCTCTCAGTTAATGGTTATTGTGCATGTTGACGTACCCCTGCAATAGTTTGTTATTTTGTGCATTGGTTTGTTAATGCCATGCATGTAGTTGTGCTTTAGAGTTTATGAGATAACTTGTATGTTTTCTTGTATATAATGGTACTATGTTGTTTGCTTTGACATTTAGATCTTGAGTGTTATTTTGTTTCGTGTTCTCGGATTATTTCTGAAGAAATATGTGAAATTATTGTGATAGCTCTATTATGAAAATATATTTGTTTTAAGTCAAGTAATACCCATTAAAGGTTAAATAAAACAGGCAATTTTATAAACTTGTGGTTTTATTCATTTTGAACATGACGCCTCAAGAACCAGTAAACCTTTGGTGACCAAGACACAGGTTACGTTGACAATTGCATCTGCTATGACACATTAATGATAGCTCTATCTATATTATTCTATATATTTATAATAAAATTTTAAAAATAAAATTTCGGAGTTCGAAATTTATTAAACGGTTTATAGACAAATAAATTTTGTTGATAAGGGAAAAACACATGGATAAAAAGTTTTGCCAGGAAGTTTAATTTGAAATAATTAAAAACGCTAGAAAAATAGCTAGCCATACTAGCACCCATCAAGGAGGTAACATTGTTACAATTATAAATTACGCTATGTTATTGTTTTAGTGACACCCGACATGGAAAGATGAGCAATCTGGTGGTCGGAATCTTTATATAAAATAGTCATCAACAAACGCCCAATCAGGTACGAGTAGCAGGGTATTGAGGCATGGAGGCGCGCCCGTTTCCCCGGTCGGAAATTCCTGGAAGCGCGATAGTCAAAGCCGCGAGCCGGTCCGGTCCTTGAGATATTGCGATGTTTACTGTCCGAGTAGCCGCGTACCGCCACGCCCACGCCCGCGCTCTCTCCCGCGGCATTGCTCTCATTGCCGAGCGCACGTTCCGCGAGTTGTTTTTGCCGCAGCCTCCACCTCCGCCTACCTTCACCTCCACCTCCGCCTACCTTCACCTCCACCTCCCACGTTGTTTGTCACCTGAGTAAAGCTTGCACTTTGACTACACCTATCTATATATACACAATGCATATGGTACTCAACAGAGCCACGTATTAGGTAAATATTTCCTTTTTAAATTACTCACGGTCCCGTTTCGATTTTGATGTAATAATTATATACTTAGCCTACTTTCACCTCCACCTCCTACGTTGTTTGTCACCTGAGTAAAGCTTGCACTTTGACTACACCTATCTATATATACACAATGCATATGGTACTCAACAGAGCCACGTATGAGGTAAATATTTCCTTTTTAAATTACTCACGGTCCCGTTTCGATTTTGATATAATAATTATATACTTAGCCTACTTTCACCTCCACATCCTACGTTGGTTGTCACCTGAGTAAAGCTTGCACTTTGACTACACCTATCTATATATACACAATACATATCGGTACTTAACAGAGCCACGTATTATGTCAATATTTCCTTTTTAAATTACTCACGGTCCCGTTTCGATTTTGATATAATAATTATATACTTAGCCTACTTTCACCTCCACATCCTACGTTGTTTGTCACCTGAGTAAAGCTTGCACTTTGACTACACCTATCTATATATACACAATGCATATCGGTACTTAACAGAGCCACGTATTATGTCAATATTTCCTTTTTAAATTACTCACGGTCCCGTTTCAATTTTGATATAATAATTATATACTTAGCCTACTTTCACCTCCACATCCTACGTTGTTTGTCACCTGAGTAAAGCTTGCACTTTGACTACACCTATCTATATATACACAATACATATCGGTACTTAACAGAGCCACGTATTATGTCAATATTTCCTTTTTAAATTACACACGGTCCCGTTTCGATTTTGATGTAATAATTATATACTTTAGCGTACTTTCACCTCCACATCCTACGTTGTTTGTCACCTGAGTAAAGCTTGCACTTTGACTACACCTATCTATATATACACAATGCATATGGTACTCAACAGAGCCACGTATGAGGTAAATATTTCCTTTTTTAAATTACTCACGGTCCCGTTTCGATTTTGATGTAATAATTATATACTTAGCCTACTTTCACCTCCACATCCTACGTTGTTTGTCACCTGAGTAAAGCTTGCACTTTGACTACACCTATCTATATATACACAATGCATATGGTACTCAACAGAGCCACGTATTATGTCAATATTTCCTTTTTAAATTACACACGGTCCCGTTTCGATTTTGATGTAATAATTATATACTTAGCCTACTTTCACCTCCACATCCTACGTTGTTTGTCACCTGAGTAAAGCTTGCACTTTGACTACACCTATCTATATATACACAATGCATATGGTACTCAACAGAGCCACGTATTATGTCAATATTTCCTTTTTAAATTACACACGGTCCCGTTTCGATTTTGATGTAATAATTATATACTTAGCCTACTTTCACCTCCACATCCTACGTTGTTTGTCACCTGAGTAAAGCTTGCACTTTGACTACACCTATCTATATATACACAATGCATATGGTACTCAACAGAGCCACGTATTAGGTAAATATTTCCTTTTTAAATTATACACGGTCCCGTTTCGATTTTGATGTAATAATTATATACTTAGCCTACCTTCACCTCCACATCCTACGCTGTTTGTCACCTGAGTAAAGCTTGCACTTTGACTACACCTATCCATATATAAACAATGCATATGGTACTCATCAGGGTCCACGTATTATGTCAATATTTTCTTTTTAAATTACACACAGTCCCGTTTCGATTTTGATGTAATAATTATATACTTAGTCTACTTTCACCTCCACATCCTACGTTGTTTGTCACCTGAGTAAAGCTTGCACTTTGACTACACCTATCTATATATACACAATGCATATGGTACTCAACAGAGCCACGTATTATGTCAATATTTTCTTTTTAAATTACACACGGTCCCGTTTCGATTTTGATGTAATAATTATATACTTAGCCTACTTTCACCTCCACATCCTACGTTGTTTGTCACCTGAGTAAAGCTTGCACTTTGACTACACCTATCTATATATACACAATGCATATGGTACTCAACAGAGCCACGTATTATGTCAATATTTCCTTTTTAAATTACACACGGTCTCGTTTCGATTTTGATGTAATAATTATATACTTAGCCTACCTTTACCTCCACCTCCCACGTTGTTTGTCACCTGAGTAAAGCTTGCACTTTGACTACGCTTATCTATATATACACAATGCATATGGTACTCAACAGAGCCACGTATTATGTCAATATTTTCTTTTTAAATTACACACGGTCCCGTTTCGATTTTGATGTAATAATTATATACTTAGCCTACCTTTACCTCCACCTCCCACGTTGTTTGTCACCTGAGTAAAGCTTGTACTTTGACTACATCTATCTATATATACACAATGCATATGGTACTCATCAGGGTCACGTATTATGTCAATATTTTCTTTATAAATTACAAACGATCTGAGATCTTGAGATAATAATCGTATACTTACTGTCTTGTGAAAATAATGTTAAACCAGTTTAGTGTTGTAAATGTATGGGATTTACTGTGTTCCATTTTATATAGTTTATAGTTCCAGTTTTATTTTTATATATTTAAGATTTTTCTTAGATATCAATGTTTTACATAGACGGAAGAAACTAAGACGTAATATAATTTGTCACGGGAATCAGAACTACGGACCATGAACATATTGTTAAGACATTTCAAACAATACAATCGTACATTGATCTGTTATGGTCGTTACCTTCTGAGTGATATAATTTATATGCTTTTGTTGTATGAAATACAAAGAACCATGTATACAATTGTGTATACTGTCTCTCAAACAATTAATGCGATATTGAGCGTTCTATGAAGTAAATAAAACTAATCGCGAGTGAAACTTGTCGCAATAATTGATATTCGTATCTAGATTGTTGTTAAATATACTGTCTAGTACCGTATTAACTAGACTTTTATATATTCAATTGCAACGTTATTTTAAATTTACGTAATAAGGAACTTTACGTTGACCTGCTTGTAAACTGTGGTACTAGAAGAATAAGTAAGCACGAAAACCATAGCATAAAGAATTAAGCACGTATTGTATAATTAACGGTAGAAGACTTCAACGACATTAATAATTCTTTTTCCAATCGGAAATGTAAGCAAGCACATATGTGTAATGTATCTTGGCTGGAAATAACGTTGTATACAAATTGATATGATAACACTCTGTCCTCGCCGTTCAGACCTCGAGACTGAACCGATGCCGAAGAACACCCGCTGAGAACACAGCAATCGCAGTAAAATAACAGTTAAGTAGCAGACCAGCTCCACAATACACCCGCACGTCAGTTCCGCCGCTATTCCGCCAAACCGGAAACACGCCCACGGTTTACACACCATTCACAAGCCTCACTGACCGCTTCATTCACTGGTTGCCACCATAGTACAGCCCTACCCACCGGCCCAGCTTTGTTTGCTACCGGACAATACGTTCATTCCAGGTTTTCATTCTGTACCTTCATACTAGGTACAAGGTACCGTGTACGTTATATCTTATAATATTCTCGTATTCGTGTTTCTTTTTAGGTCTTTTCAGGCAAGCAAGAACATGTCTTTAAATTGTCAGCAGCACTAAAATATCTTAAAAATACACAGTTTAAAACCAAAATAAATCACTGGAAAGAGATTTTAAGCTTTTATTTTTTATGGATAGTGTCATTTTGGGAACCATGATCAGCGATAGTAAAACAAATGTCCAGTAAAATCTGTCATTAGGATGATTGGAATAGACACATTTCCATGATAACATCATCGACATGTATCTTATTGAATTGGATCTTGGATTTTATTGTCTTTCTGGAAAGCCGAAGATAATTGTTATAGTTAATAATAAAATAAAACGACTTAAATTACACCATGAAAAATTAGACTTCTGTTAGAGTCAGCTGCGGTGACACTACCTTGATGCACAAAAAATAAACACATACCTTTTGTTGGAGCTTCTATTGCCTACTATTAACTTAATTACATTTAAAACACATTGACCAATACTTAAAACTTTTATTTTTGTGACGCCTTTCGATAGCAAGGCTATCATCGACTTTTGTTCTGTGTCTGACGAAGATAGCCTTGCTATCGGAAAGGCCTCACAAAAATAAAAGTTTTAGGTATTGGTTTATGTGTTTTTAATGTAATTAAACTTATACTTTTATGCTTGCACTTAGGATTATGGAAAACTGACGATTTAGTGCCCAATGGGCGTAACCCGGGTTAAAAAAAAAGTATAAATAGACCAATGTGTTAACTAGGGGCGCAAAGACTGTGCGTGTAAAATTTCACTACAATTGGTCCAGTAGTTTTTACGTGATTGATTATAACACACATTACTTATGATAATCAAATGTGGTGCTGACAGGAAGAGCACAAAACCATCGACATAAATTAATAAACAGATAGAAATGAACACTTTTATACACGTCATTAATATTGATTAAAGATACATTCAATACGCACTGAAATGTGCTTTACTTTTTTGTTTGTGCTTTTTGAGTGTTCAGTTGAGAAAGCATTAAAAAATTGTATATAAATAACAAAAAGTCCAACAAAACCACATCCATTTGGAAGCGTATTGCGTATATATTGAAAATAGGCACCTTTCATAACTGTAAAACAACAAATAAGGGCGAAAAATGTGTTTTAGGTTTAATGTTGTTCCTCTTATGAGGCTAAAAAAAGTAGGATGGTTGCCTTAAAGTCGGCTCCTTTTAGCTTTGACCTCGTCCACGTGGGCCAGATGCGAAGATCTTATCAAACAAGATAAGAGGGTAGAGTCGGTTCAAAAATAAATTGCCAATGATTAATTGGTTTCGTGCAATTTATTCAGGAATCAGTTTATACTGTATATAGTCATATTAACGTGTGGACGGTGACAACACTACCGTATTTCTTCTGCACGCGACATCTTGGATGAGATATAAATAACTGTCGGAGAGATTTTAGACAGTTAGTAAAAGGCAGTCTTAGGCGTTTCAATTTTACCATAGTGTAGTAAAACTGAGTTGACCTTAACAGAGACATTGAGTAAGCCCGCTCAGCGCCGTGCAGTCTTGCAGCACGTGGCTTTACTGCTCGTAAACTGTAGTGTATTGTCTGTGTCTAGCAACTATAGACTGTATGATGTAACCTGTCTCCTTACCTACCACTGGCCTGGGCCATTTCCCTGCACTGTCAGCAGACCACCTACTAGCTTTTCCACTACAGAAACGAACCTAGATAAAGGATACTAATAAACGGATACCTAGATACCTAGATAAACGACACAAGGGCAAATATGATAAAAGCCAAACAATCCAGGGATAGTCTGTTTAAGTTTTGTAACGATACATTTAGTTTTGTATAACAATATGACAATTACATTACATTATAAAATGTATAGCAATATTACAAAACTAACATATACTTGTGTCTATAAACTAGTGTGTAGAACGACTTGACCTTAACAGAGTCATTGAGTAAGCTCGCTCAGAGCCGTGCAGTCTTGTAGCACGTGGCTTTACTGCTCGTAAACCGTTGTGTATTGAATGTGTCTAGAAACTAGTGTGTAGAGCGATTTGACTGTAACAGAGTCATTGAGTAAGCTCGCTCAGAGCCGTGCAGTCTTGTAGCACGTGGCTTTACTGCTCGTAAACCGTTGTGTATTGAATGTGTCTAGAAACTAGTGTGTAGAGCGATTTGACTGTAACAGAGTCATTGAGTAAGCTCGCTCAGCGCCGTGCAGTCTTGTAGCACGTGGCTTTACTGCTCGTAAAACGTTGTGTATTGAATGTGTCTAGAAACTAGTGTGTAGAGCGATTTGACTGTAACAGAGTCATTGAGTAAGCTCGCTCAGCGCCGTGCAGTCTTGTAGCACGTGGCTTTACTGCTCGTAAACCGTTGTGTATTGAATGTGTCTAGAAACTAGTGTGTAGAGCGATTTGACTGTAACAGAGTCATTGAGTAAGCTCGCTCAGCGCCGTGCAGTCTTGTAGCACGTGGCTTTACTGCTCGTAAACCGTTGTGTATTGAATGTGTCTAGAAACTAGTGTGTAGAGCGATTTGACTGTAACAGAGTCATTGAGTAAGCTCGCTCAGCGCCGTGCAGTCTTGTAGCACGTGGCTTTACTGCTCGTAAAACGTTGTGTATTGAATGTGTCTAGAAACTAGTGTGTAGAGCGATTTGACTGTAACAGAGTCATTGAGTAAGCTCGCTCAGCGCCGTGCAGTCTTGTAGCACGTGGCTTTACTGCTCGTAAAACGTTGTGTATTGAATGTGTCTAGAAACTAGTGTGTAGAACGATTTGACTGTAACAGAGTCATTGAGTAAGCTCGCTCAGCGCCGTGCAGTCTTGTAGCACGTGGCTTTACTGCTCGTAAAACCGTTGTGTATTGAATGTGTCTAGAAACTAGTGTGTAGAGCGATTTGACTGTAACAGAGTCATTGAGTAAGCTCGCTCAGCGCCGTGCAGTCTTGTAGCACGTGGCTTTACTGCTCGTAAACCGTTGTGTATTGAATGTGTCTAGAAACTAGTGTGTAGAACGATTTGACTGTAACAGAGTCATTGAGTAAGCTCGCTCAGAGCCGTGCAATCTTGTAGCACGTGGCTTTACTGCTCGTAAAACGTTGTGTATTGAACGATTGGCCCTTACAGAAACGTTGAGTAAGCTCGCTCAGCCCCTGTGTTTACATATATTATTACTCCAGCCTTCAGTGTGCTTTCTCACTTGATTATTTTCGTCTCTGTTTGCATACTTAGGAATTAAATATTCATATTTTGGGGTGTTACGTGTTTTTTATGCGGGGCATATCTGAAGTGTGCGGACAAATTATTGAAGTGTACTTTAAATCGAATATGTTTTTATGGATTTTATAGTGATGTTCTTATGTTCGTTTAGCTTAACTCAGAAATTGTGTTAGTTATGCTTGAACCTTAAAACCTTGGATCCTAAAACTTAACTAAGTACAGTTAAGTACATTGTTTACCAAAAATGTAATTATCTATGTAACACACATTAAAAAAAGGGTAAATTAAAATGTTGATTGTATTTTCAATCATTTGTACAACATTTGTGCGATGTATTTAAAATACAGCTCCAGTTTTTTTCCACTTTGCAGTTTTAACGTAACACTTCCATTAATAAACTCAATTTTATTGACAACCTTCATATCTAGAGTGGATCAAATTTTGAAAATATCTCTACCGTGCAGTTGTAGAGTTCGACCCAGTCAGTTGACGTATATTTTATTACAAATTGATACTGCAGGATACGAACCTAACCCCTGTAGTAGAGGAAAATGTGTTCCTGGGCCAGACGATCGCTTCTGGGAAACAGGTGCGGGTAGTGTGCAAGGCAAGGTCCCAGACTTTACTGATTTAGTTGACATTTCCTTATGATCAGCCGTAATATGCTCGTTAATGACGCCGTTCCTGGAACCTGAACACAGGCTGTAAATCTTCTGAAACCCGAATATTCGTGAGACCCAATCAGGTCTTTAGTGCTAATAACCGCGTGTGTATACATTTTATACTATACAACCATTTCTCACTTCGATTATAATTGTAGCACTATTTAACGGCGTCGGCGAAAGAAAAATTCTTGTATTTAACTTGAACTACAATAATCCCTGAATAGCTAATCTACATAATGTTAGATTAGGAAAACTATTAGGAGCGGAAATTTCACGTCGTAAAATTAATCATATGTCTTAAACATTCATGTCACCTGTTTTGTTTGTTACCCTGATACGTGTGCCGTATGAGTATTATCTTCGATACAGACAAGTAAAAACTTTAATTAATGCCAAGGCTGTAAAGAGAACCACAGTTTGTATATACATAAGTCGTCTCATTCTAAAATTATAGACAATTCTTTAATGGTGAGACAAATCAAAAAGGAATGAAAAGTATTCGAGAGTACTGCAATATTCTCACCGATCTGACTACGATGTGGAAGACGTGGATTATCTGCATCGTACAATGACAAGTCCGATTATCCTACGCAGCCGGTAAGGTTTAGGTTTTCTCGGGTACCTGCAATACTTAGCCATCCGCCTACCATGTGAAAGATGTGGATTTACCTGCCACGCACAATCACTGAGTTCGAAGACGCTACGCAGCCGGTAAGGTTTAGCTCTTCTCGGGTTCCTGCAATACTTATCCATCCGCTTACCATGTCGAAGATATGGATTTACCTGCCACGCACATTCACTGAGTTCGAAGACCCTACGCAGCCGAGAAGGTTTGGGTTCGAGGGTTCCTGCAATACTCACCCATCAGACTACCATGTGGAAAATCTTTATTACCTGTCCCACACAATTGTGTTGAGTTAATTTCTGAGGCAGTCTGCCTTAAAAATCTGTTACTTGGATTTTTTGCCGCCTTTTCGATGTGCAAGTCAGTTCGCACGGGTGTTCTACCTATCACATGAGTGATAGTGACACATCGGTCTCCGCCGCATCACTTCGTAGTTTCATTTAGCGGTTGAATCTATTTTGACCACATTAATGTAGGTTCCTTTTATACTAGTATTGGATAAAGTAGGGAACTTATAGTATATTTATTAGGGAAATAAATACACTGTAAATTTCATTTTAATTTTAAGATAACATCGATTCATAAAAACGTACTTATCAGACTTCGGTCAGTGCTAGTACAGAACGTAATTAAGTGGACAAGACAGGGGTTTTACCCAGCAGTGGGACTGTGATAACGTTTGCTCTTATCAGCGAGAGGCAGGCGAGGCATTGTGTGGGTGGTGGGTGGTACACGTGCTGGCACCAGATGACTAATATGTTTTGACACCTCGGCCTAGGCCGGCGGCGCGTACATGTGTAGCTGTACGTGTGGGTTACATAACATTCAGCTTGTACTATCTCAACTATTCCACCAGCAGTAGGACTATCTGGGTTCTTGAAAGCGACAATCGCCGGTGTCGTAGCGTAGTTACGTAATTCTTGATCGCACGCCACGGTGTTCTTTCAATACGTACTACAGTGTGTTAGTCAGAAGAAAAACTCTAAAGCGTGTTGATGTGTAGTAATAAAAATGATACATTGAATAATTCTATCAATTTAAAAGAACGAATTGTTCTTTCTCGATAATGTTTTTTGGCTTTAAAGTTCATTCAAGACTTATTCCAGTTTCATTATAAAGGCTCGATGGTTTCTCCGATGGGGATTACATACTTATAAACCAACAACAAGTACAATATTACGGAGTTTGGTCCACTACAAAATATCACGATTCGAAAGTATCGGTATATGGTCACCTGAAGAAGCATCTTCACACCCATTCTTTCCGATCCGCTCTGTAGAATGTGTGACGAGCAGGAGGAAACTGCTGAACACCTGCTCTTTGATTGTCCTGCAATAGCAAGGGAGCGGTACGCCGTCTTTGGTAGTTTGGACAAGGGTGGCGAATTTCCCCAAGAGGACCAGATCGGTTGTTTTCGGCGGTTTGTAGATCTGCTGAAACAGTAGGCTGGTCGGCCTCATGGTGTGCTTCCCGGGTGCGTAAAAGGTCCTTGAGACTTTTGTGCATGGCAATAGGCCGCCACATAGAAAAAGAAGTATCGGTGTCTCGAATCTTATATGTTCACACCAATTTCAGTTTCTAAAATGCAAATCAACTACCGCCACTACGAATGACATCCTGGTTGTCACCCTAACTTCATTTATTTACGGGCTTTTGTGGGTATGTTCTGTGATTTGAACAGGGCTTCTGATGCAGTGGACCATTGGAGTATTAATGGAGTTGCTCTCCAGGGTTTGCATTATATCTTCCCATGGCGTTCAGTGTGTCCTAATAACCAGCATATCATACAGAGCTGTATTGCGAGCTCATAACATCCTGCCAATTAGCTAGGGAGTTCCTCAAGGTTCAGTTATGACTCAATTGTTGATCCTATTCTAACTATGTAAACGGCACTTAAGCCAACGTACTGTGAAGTATATAGACGACAGGAGTGTCTTAATTCGAACTGATTTCCCAAATTCTCTTGAGTTACAGGTAGGATCTATTCCGAAGTTGATTGATTTTCAGAACACATATTCCTTCTAAGTGCAGTGAAAACAAAGATTGTGCATTTCAAACCTCACAGGGAACGGACGAATGTTGTTGCATAATTAGGAACGTTAGATAGAATGTTCGCGTTGGAATCAGTAAACATCCTTGAGATGAATTTGGATGGGATAAAATACAGCTCTCATATTGAAGACATTAATAGCAGCACTGCCGTATTCTTGCTTGAATAAAGAAATTCTTTCCATTCTTGCACATGTGTTGTTTGAGGAGCCGTCATAGCTTGAGAGAGTTTTCAAATTGAAAAATTCGAAATAAAAACCGTGATCGCGAATGTTGTTGAGACATTCTTTGTAGTTGAAATTGCTTGGCTCTTGTTAACAGAGTTTTATTTTTCAACCGTATTTTGAAAATGTGCCATTATTTATGACATGTTCCCAATTGTCAACGAAGAAATATAAGGGACTTAACCATTTCAATTCCTAAACTAGTTAAAGAAGTACTAAATTGCATGGTTTAACATTGCAGGCGTTTCAGGCAGTATTAAATCAGCAAGCTTTCAAGTTAGTTGTATTACTTAACCACACATATCGGAACTGCGCAATTTAACCACTAGTATCCGAACTTGCGCAACTAATTTGCAACGAATTGTGCAACGTTAAAAGTTGGACCGTTGGAGTATTATTTCAAACAATAGTAACTAATACTCAAAACTAACCTTGGTAACATCTGTACATTAATTGAGTTGTGTAAAATATTGTAAATTCGAATATCGAATGGTAAAGATGGTCACAGAAACATGTAAGGTATTTAAAGCGAAGGAAGCAGACGTGTTGTGTGTTGCCTGTCTCATAGCCGGGGGGGGGGGGGGGGCTACTAGTAAGTTAACACTAATAATACTTACTTACTTTCTTCTTACTTCCTAAACGGATCCTCAATTTCCCACCCTCCTTAAAATCGTATTTTTTTTTTTTTTTTTTTGTTAAACAGTTCGGTGGGCCTACTGCAAGATCCTACTGTTAAGGATGTAGTTGCATGCATTGTGTAACTTTAAAAAAAATTATTTTAGCGGTAGGTGTGGAAAATTACTCCTATTATAAGAACTGTTTTGGAATGCACGTCATCATCGGGGTAAATGCCTAAAACAAAATGGTGAGATAGATACCATAAAACTTACCTTGACGAGTTTCATTGGGTTCGTTATTATAACCCTGAAGTATCCTAATAACACCAGTATTACGATTAGTTAATAGTTAGTGAAGTTGGACTTAAAATGCTTACGTTTGTTCATTTAATTAAAAATAGATATTATTTAGCGGCAAAGGAGCAGAGTGAGTCGGGTTTGGCCCTAAATCTTAATGTGTGTTTTATGTCGGTACGCAGTGCGACAACAATGTGAAACATCGTGTTAGCGGTGTATTTTCCTTAACGGACATATCGGTTGTGGGCTCAGATAAAAAGTGTAGATTTTGAATGTGAGGTTTAATAGTTCATTTCTCGACGTTCTCTCGTGTACACAATAATGTCACTTCGACAAAACACGAGACATGAGTGTCACCAGGCCACTCCTACAATACCGCTACTTCCAACTTGTCAGTTAAGGTAAATATCATACCGTGGAATGGTAGTTACATTGTAGTAGCGATAACCGCTGGGATTCACAGCTGGCGGGAAGCGGGCTGTGGGAACCCCGAGCCCACAATATAGTTATCAGTGCATCAACAGCGATGCCCACCGCTTCCTGCGGCTCGTCGGCTCTTCTCCATTCACGGATGCCCCGGAAGCCGATGATTGCGTTGTGACTGGGCAATTAGATTTGCTCGTCGCTAATTGAACTGTTTTGTTACCGCCTCGTCTCACAGTGCGGCCCGTGTGTCGGAGACCGCGGTTGCGTCACAGTTTGGCAGCGATTGTAGACGTGGACGTCACTGGCTCGTTTTATTTCGCGCCCCACAGAATCGATTGTTTTCCCGCGATGGTGTGGCTGGAAGCGGTCGTTTCTGCGGACTGTTATAAATAGTCGCCTTCTCTATTTGTTTTGAAGGTTGGAGTTGATTAGTTACGGTGTTGCCTCCTCATCTAAGTATTGAGCGAATTGCTTGTGAAACATGATGGTTCAATATAAGGACTAGTGTTTTCGGAGTTCCTTAAATAGTCGCCTTCTCTATTTGTTTTGAAGGTTGGAGTTGATTAGTTACGGTGTTGCCTCCTCATCTAAGTATTGAGCGAATTGCTTGTGAAACATGATGGTTCAATATAAGGACTAGGGCCTTCGAATATCCTTTCTTGTAACACGTTTTTTGTAGCAGTCACTAAAATCGTCTCAAAAAGAGTTAAAGTAAACTGCTTTATTTAATTAAAACTCGATTTAAGAATATGCAAGAAAAGATCTGTTGCAGCCTACCAATGTAGATAGAAACATACTTACAATCCGTATACCGTATATTCCGGTTAGTCCGTATATTTTCCTAATTCAGTGCCACAGTATCATCTCTAGTAGACTCGGTGACAACTCTGGGACATCCTTTGAGTATTGTTATTATTTCTTGGGAGGAGGATAATAATATACTTTCCTGTACTGCATCATACAGGGCTGCAAGCTAGTTTATTGGATTACAGACTTATTGAAGAATGTTTAGTCAAAATTTCTCAAAACGTTAAGCAGGCGATCTTAATTCCTGCCAACAATAATTTGTTGTTGTTTGGTAATTTCTCTCAAATATTCACTTTGCGAGTGATGATTACCCCGGTCACCTTGTAAAATCAAATAAATTCATATCCGAGTAGGTTACAACAACCTACGTTTGTGGCATATACAGTTCCTAAAGCCTTGGCCCCAATCGGATGGACTTCTACAACCTAATGCATATCTTTCTAGGTTTGTGCATGAATATGATCAATTATCAATACATGAAGTGTCTCCACAGACTTGTTCCCGTCCTTCTACCAATATGTCCAATATTTCAAAAATATAAGCACCAATATGTATGTTCTTTATTGAGCTAAAGTTCGGGAAACTGGCATAGACTGGTCTACACTGTGAGAAGTTTCATCCAATAGTATGTCTGCTGTTGGCAATAAGTTGGATGAAGTAAAGTTGCACATTTTTAGCAAAAGGGAATCCCTTCACATGTATGGAAACGAACACATTTTTATTCTCTGTTAACTGTTCTATTTTTACAATTTACAAACAGTGTCCTCCAATGTTTGAATCTGCCAGACATCAGCGACCCGCACGATGTCTTGATGGATTGATATATCCGTAGTTAACCTTTGACACTGACATCAGGTCTCACAGTCAGTTGAGTGGTCAATAAACTCGTCCTACACGTTCATTCCTTCGTCTCGTCTCGTCTGGCTTCAAGGCGAGGCGCCTGGCGGGCTGATGGATGTCGCTCACCAGTGTTAACGTTTAACTGTTGTTGACTCGATAGCTGCTACCCTGGGAGTGACCACTTTGGAGGCGGTTACCGAGGATGAGTTGAGTGGTCCGTTCCGTTTGTCCACGCTGCGTCTTGGTGGTTGCCGAGGATGAGTTAAGTGGTCCGTTCCATTTGTCCACGTCGCGTCTTGGTGGTTGCCGAGGATGAGTTAAGCAGTCCGTTCCGTTTGTCCACGCCGCGATCTTTTTCAATAACTATCGCGAACTTAAAAAACGGGGGGTGACTAAAGGCAGGTAAAAACAGACATTCAACGTTTCTGATGGTTTTTTTTTATCACTGAACGATGCAAATGTACGGAAAAAATCCTGTTTCCTTCACAATCCTTCCATCGTCAAAAAAGTATTGGTATTCGAGTTTTTCTGTCCAAAAAGAACCTTTTCTTTGCTTATCCAACAAGTTTCGAGTAACACATTTGCAGGCCAACCTCCTGTGTGTCATCGCAATCGAGGAATAACAATACAAAAAACAATTATAATACCACCAAACTACTTTATAAAACATGTATCTTGGATCTTAGATTTTAATCCTGTACTGCCAGAATCTGGTATCGGAGAGTTCGGACATTGTAACCAATACAGGAAGCGGAAGTGATGAGTTCTGACAATTAGTTACTCAAATTTAGTATGCGATGTTAACCCTTGTACTACCAGAATCTGGCAAGTGGAGTGTTTGGGGTTGTTTACAGGAAGTGGTAATGAATGGATTAACAGCCCGCGAGTTAGCCAGCTGGAATAAAATGACCTTGACTTTTAAGAATGATCCGTTAGTGCTTAAATCAATATGGCCGCCGATCCGGCTGACTCATTAAAAACTAACTTAAAACTAATGATTCCAGATTAGTTTACAATACATCCACCAATACGTTTTGTGCTTGAAACAATTTTCTACTCATCACTCTCTTAACGAGCTCAATGTGTTTGCGTTAGTAAATAGTGATAACAGTAAAATGTGATCTCCACGTGGAGATCTACAGGAAAACAACACATCACCACGATCGATCTATATCACGTGATGGGGTCGTGATGATCCTCCGTACGCAGTTGGCTGTAGTAAACAACGCGCGTGATTTATGACGTCATGCCGATTGATAAGGCTTGTAAAACAATCAGGAGCTTTCTGGCGCGGCGATAAGGCGGGTGACTGGCGGCCCAGAGACTTGTCGACAGTTCGGGTGTCTTTCGTAGACCAGTAGAGGAGTTGCTCCTAAGGAAAGGGTACAAGTACAAAGTGAGTCGTACGTATAGTAAAAAAACACTAGCTACACAATTTATTTCCAAATTATTATGCCATTCCTCATTACTTAAGATTTGAAAGTCTTAACAGTCTTTAGTTATTAGTTGATATAAAAAATTCAACATATTGCAGAAATAAATAACCAAACTCGGGGGATATATTCAAAATCAGTCATGTTAAAATGTTATTATCAAAAAAGCTACACAGGGAATAGCCGTAACATTTACAAAACTCCCTAAGAAAAATCAAAATTAGCTACATCGATCTATTTAGTAACAACACTAGTTACAAGTACATGTACTAGTGTATACATTTTATCTCTTCAACTGAATTTGTTATATATTTTAAAAATTTATACAACAATGCTTGTATCAGATGCGTACAATTAGTGTTTTTGTTGTGCAGAATACAAATAGTGAAATAAAACGGCTTTTGTTATACTTGAAATATTGATGAAATTAAATTCGTAGCATTTTTTAATTTTTTAAAACAGTGTTACTCCTATTTGTATACAGTTGAAACCAATCGTCAGATTATAAAATGATACTGTACTAGCGTTAGCCATCGAATTAATAAATAATCTGAAAAAACAATCTATAATCCCCCATTTTAAATTTCTTTATTTTTTGTTGAAGCTGATTTCATAAGATACGACTGGAATGTTTATGTTGAAGCTGATTTCATAAGATACGACTGGAATGTTTATGTTGAAGCTGATTTCATAAGATACGACTGGAATGTTTATGTTGAAGCTGATTTCATAAGATACAACTTAATTGTTTATTTATGTTAAAGTTGATTTCATAAGATACAACTGTATTGTTTATGCTGAAGCTGATTTCATAAGATACGACTGGAATGTTTATGTTGAAGCTGATTTCATAAGATACGACTGGAATGTTTATGTTGAAGCTGATTTCATAAGATACAACTGGTTTATTTATGTTGAAGTTGATTTCATAAGATACAACTGTATTGTTTATGCTGAAGCTGATTTCATAAGATACGACTGGAATGTTTATGTTGAAGCTGATTTCATAAGATACAACTTAATTGTTTATTTATGTTGAAAGTTGATTTCATAAGATACAACTGTATTGTTTATGCTGAAGCTGATTTCATAAGATACGACTGGAATGTTTATGTTGAAGCTGATTTCATAAGATAGACTGCAATGTTTGTATTGAAGCTGATTTCATAAGATACGACTGGAATGTTTATGTTGAAGCTGATTTCATAAGATACAACTGGTTTATTTATGTTGAAGTTGATTTCATAAGATACAACTGTATTGTTTATGCTGAAGCTGATTTCATAAGATACAACTGGAATGTTTATGTTGAAGCTGATTTCATAAGATACGAATGGAATGTTTATGTTGAAGCTGATTTCATAAGATACAACTGGAATGTTTATGTTGAAGCTGATTTCATAAGATACAACTGTATTGTTTATGCTGAAGCTGATTTCATAAGATACGACTGGAATGTTTATGTTGAAGCTGATTTCATAAGATACAACTGGAATGTTTATGTTGAAGCTGATTTCATAAGATACGACTGGAATGTTTATGTTGAAGCTGATTTCATAAGATACAACTGGAATGTTTATGTTGAAGCTGATTTCATAAGATACAACTGGAATGTTTATGTTGAAGCTGATTTCATAAGATACAACTGGAATGTTTATGTTGAAGCTGATTTCATAAGATACGACTGGAATGTTTATGTTGAAGCTGATTTCATAAGATACAACTGCAATGTTTGTATTGAAGCTGATTTCATAAGATACAACTGGAATGTTTATGTTGAAGCTGATTTCATAAGATACAACTGGAATGTTTATGTTGAAGCTGATTTCATAAGATACAACTGGAATGTTTATGTTGAAGCTGATTTCATAAGATACGACTGGAATGTTTATGTTGAAGCTGATTTCATAAGATACAACTGGAATGTTTATGTTGAAGCTGATTTCATAAGATACGACTGGAATGTTTTGTTGAAGCTGATTTCATAACATACGGTACGACTTGATTGTTTATATTTGTGGTGCTCAGTACCAGACTAGGGCAAACGGCGCGGCTCGGCACGGCAACTGTTGTAACCAGTAACCAGGTCGGGACATTGACCCTGCATACATTGACCACGTGTGTACTGCTGGGGTGTCAGGTCCCACGGTCTGTCCACATGCGAGTACACTTTACACTGACATCACCGGCCTACCTGGCCTGTAACCTGCCACACGCTGGTATCTCTCTCTCTTTCTCTCTCGCTCTCTCTCTCGCACTCGCTCTCGCTCTCTCTCTCTCTCTCTCTCTCTCTCTCTCTCTCTCTCTCAAGTAAATTTTGTTATTGGAGTGAGGAACCCCAAGGTTAAATATTTTGAATCAATTTTAGGGTTGCTTGTCTGAATTTTAGTTGCGACTCTGCGTTATTTTGTCATTATATGGTCTAGTCAAAAATCGTCTACTAAGGTAAAGGAATAGAAGACTGGGAAAAAGGATAGATGTTTTTCAAAAAGTTTATAGGAAGGGTGTTGGTTAACATGTTCTACACTTTCACGTGGGATGGTCGGTACACATTGTCAAGGAGAAACTGCAGCTTGTGATACATAGTTCGTCTATTATCCTCTTCCTCGGAGGTCTCCGCTAAAACTGCCTAATCTCTTCCCTGCAGCTTGAACAAAATACAATCGCATTTCCCTAAGGAAATTTGATATGTATCTCAACTACTCAAATACTCTTTATTCTCAGAAAAACAGATTTAATGCAAAAGAAACGTCCTCGACGAGAATGTAGGAAGCTAGTTTGCCTAATTCTGATTGTTATACTCTCGCAGGACCCGAGAAAGGACGCTTGGCAATAAGCGGCATTGAACTGTCCGCACACGTCACCGCACCGCGCCGACTCGTTTTCCTCAGTGAAAGTCTTTTCCCCGACTAACGGCCCATAAAACCGCTTCCCGACGTTAACATTCACTTTGGCTATTGTCTGGTGATTTGCAACCTGCCACTGACTCCGAATTGGAGCATTCCAACTGTTAAGGACCTTCTCTCCACTCTATTTGTTGAACAGTTCTCTTCATTGGCTGTTGAATATAAAATATTTTTATTTCTGAATCCGTATTCTTCCTTTAGAGGGCAATATCCTGCAAGAAACTTAATTTTTTAAGGAAGGAAATGCACAGTGTAAATTCATAATATTGTAACTATGCTAATAATTTGTTTAAGATGGTTTAAAAGTGTAATTATTGGTTGCAATAAAATCATTGGCCCCGTTACATACAGTAAAGGGATTTATGATTAAAGTTAAAACGTGTTCGGTCTAAAAGTGTTGTTACTGCATGGTCCGCTCTTAGGATTCCTAGCTAAAGTTTCAACAGAGTTATACAAATCGTTGAAAGCAATTAGAAATAGTCGATCGAGCTGCGTTGACGGATTATTATCTCATATTTCTCACCTGTTGAATGATCCTGTTCTTGTTACAATGATCCGTTTTATTAAGCAGTGGCGTGCCAGGACTACGGTTTACGTATCTTGTATTTATCAGCTGTCGGGTGATCGTGTTCTTGTTACAATTATCTGTTTGATTAAAAAGTGGCGTGTCCAGCATTACAGTTCACGGCGATTTAAACACACTATCACGTATGATTAGCTGTTGGATGATCGTGTTCTTGTTGCGACGATCTGATTTACTAAGCAGTGGCGTATCCAGGATTTCAGCTTACGATAGCTTAACATTATTATCTCGTATTTCTCAGCTGTTGGATGATCGTGTTCTTGTTGCGACGATCTGATTTACTAAGCAGTGGCGTGTCCAGGATTTCAGCTTACGATAGCTTAACATTATTATCTCGTATTTCTCAGCTGTTGGATGATCGTGTTCTTGTTGCGACGATCTGATTTACTAAGCAGTGGCGTGTCCAGGATTTCAGCTTACGATAGCTTAACATTATTATCTCGTATTTCTCAGCTTTTGGATGATCGTGTTCTTGTTGCGACGATCTGATTTACTAAGCAGTGGCGTGTCCAGGATTTCAGCTTACGATAGCTTAACATTATTATCTCGTATTTCTCAGCTGTTGGATGATCGTGTTCTTGTTGCGACGATCTGATTTACTAAGCAGTGGCGTGTCCAGGATTTCAGCTTACGATAGCTTAACATTATTATCTCGTATTTCTCAGCTGTTGGATGATCGTGTTCTTGTTGCGACGATCTGATTTTACTAAGCAGTGGCGTGTCCAGGATTTCAGCTTACGATAGCTTAACATTATTATCTCGTATTTCTCAGCTGTTGGATGATCGTGTTCTTGTTGCGACGATCTGATTTACTAAGCAGTGGCGTGTCCAGGATTTCAGCTTACGATAGCTTAACATTATTATCTCGTATTTCTCAGCTGTTGGATGATCGTGTTCTTGTTGCGACGATCTGATTTACTAAGCAGTGGCGTGTCCAGGATTTCAGCTTACGATAGCTTAACATTATTATCTCGTATTTCTCAGCTGTTGGATGATCGTGTTCTTGTTGCGACGATCTGATTTACTAAGCAGTGGCGTGTCCAGGATTTCAGCTTACGATAGCTTAACATTATTATCTCGTATTTCTCAGCTGTTGGATGATCGTGTTCTTGTTGCGACGATCTGATTTACTAAGCAGTGGCGTGTCCAGGATTTCAGCTTACGATAGCTTAACATTATTATCTCGTATTTCTCAGCTGTTGGATGATCGTGTTCTTGTTGCGACGATCTGATTTACTAAGCAGTGGCGTGTCCAGGATTTCAGCTTACGATAGCTTAACATTATTATCTCGTATTTCTCAGCTGTTGGATGATCGTGTTCTTGTTGCGACGATCTGATTTACTAAGCAGTGGCGTGTCCAGGATTTCAGCTTACGATAGCTTAACATTATTATCTCGTATTTCTCAGCTGTTGGATGATCGTGTTCTTGTTGCGACGATCTGATTTACTAAGCAGTGGCGTGTCCAGGATTTCAGCTTACGATAGCTTAACATTATTATCTCGTATTTCTCAGCTGTTGGATGATCGTGTTCTTGTTGCGACGATCTGATTTACTAAGCAGTGGCGTGTCCAGGATTTCAGCTTACGATAGCTTAACATTATTATCTCGTATTTCTCAGCTGTTGGATGATCGTGTTCTTGTTGCGACGATCTGATTTACTAAGCAGTGGCGTGTCCAGGATTTCAGCTTACGATAGCTTAACATTATTATCTCGTATTTCTCAGCTGTTGGATGATCGTGTTCTTGTTGCGACGATCTGATTTACTAAGCAGTGGCGTGTCCAGGATTTCAGCTTACGATAGCTTAACATTATTATCTCGTATTTCTCAGCTGTTGGATGATCGTGTTCTTGTTGCGACGATCTGATTTACTAAGCAGTGGCGTGTCCAGGATTTCAGCTTACGATAGCTTAACATTATTATCTCGTATTTCTCAGCTGTTGGATGATCGTGTTCTTGTTGCGACGATCTGATTTACTAAGCAGTGGCGTGTCCAGGATTTCAGCTTACGATAGCTTAACATTATTATCTCGTATTTCTCAGCTGTTGGATGATCGTGTTCTTGTTGCGGCGATCTGATTTACTAAGCAGTGGCGTGTCCAGGATTTCAGCTTACGATAGCTTAACATTATTATCTCGTATTTCTCAGCTGTTGGATGATCGTGTTCTTGTTGCGATGATCTGATTTACTAAGCAGTGGCGTGTCCAGGATTTCAGCTTACGATAGCTTAAAATTATTATCTCGTATTTCTCAGCTGCTGGATTATCGTGTTCTTGTTGCGACGATCTGATTTACTAAGCAGTGGCGTGTCCAGGATTTCAGCTTACGATAGCTTAACATTATTATCTCGTATTTCTCAGCTGTTGGATGATCGTGTTCTTGTTGCGACGATCTGATTTACTAAGCAGTGGCGTGTCCAGGATTTCAGCTTACGATAGCTTAACATTATTATCTCGTATTTCTCAGCTAGTAGATGAGCGATTTATTTATACGATGATCTGATTTACTAAACTGTGGCTTGTCCAGGATTACAATCCTTGGACACGTTATCTCATATTTCTAAGACGGTGGGGGGGGGAAGTCCCCACAACAAATAACTTAAATTTTAAATGGATTAGCTTTTTATTTGCTAAAAATGTATTCATATTATTTACTACATTTTGCGCAGCATACCTGGTTGAGAAACGGCTCGCCTAATCTACGAGTAATTGTCTCCTTCCATGAGCAGACAAAGTAATGTATGCTTCTGTTAGCCTCGTAGTTATATAGCTCGTAGTAACTGTAGTAATTAATAAGACCTCCTGTAAGTCGCTATTACATTCACTCGCTTTTATTTGAACCAAGATACTCAAAAGATACCAAGGAACCACTAGAGAATCCAATTTACCAAATGATAGGTCAGAAACTGACTTAAAGCCAGTTGGCTCACGAGACACATTAGTATAGTCCGAAAATATAGAACATCTAAAGAACTTATCTACAAAACGTATGATTTACGACGCAAGTGCCCGCCCGGGCTTGTGTGCACCAGCCCACCTCGCCGCTACGATAGACTCGCACCTGAGACTGAGCCAAGTGACTCATACAGTCGCAGCAGCGTGATATCTGTTTGGCAACTGCCCGCACCCTGCCAGCAGGAAGGTTGTGTGTACTGCCGTACAGAGGATAGCCGCCCGGGCTTGTGTGCACCAGCCCACCTCGCCGCTACGATAGACTCGCACCTGAGACTGAGCCAAGTGACTCATACAGTCGCTACAATGTGAGATGTCTGTTTGGCAACTGCCCGCACCATGCCAGCAGGAAGGTTGTGTGTACTGCCGCACAGAGGATAGCCGCCCGGGCTTGTGTGCACCAGCCTACCTCGCCGCTACGATTAACTCGCACCTGAGACTGAGCCATGTTCTACGTAAACTTTTATAGTTTATTTTTCGAAACCTGAGTCTGAAAAGTGAACTTGGTTTAATATGGAAATTAGAGTTTGGTTCCGTTGCTAGTAGAAATATGTTTTTACTGGAATAAAATAGAACCGCTAAAAGATAATTGTATTTTAGAATAATGCATCATCACTAACATAATTTTTTTAAATAGTTTCAGTTCTCTAATTGCGTCTTATTTGTATATTCTATTCTTTGATTACTTTATTCACATTTTTAGCAACAGATTAATTCCATTACTGGGTTTGTATTAAGTTGTAAATTCACGCACATTAGGGTGCAAAAGTTTGTTATACAATTATTTGAACAATACCATCAATTTTGTTCTAAGTGTGTTAAGATACTGGAACAAATGACATGCAACGTATATAATATAACTATATATTATATAGGGATTTCAAAACATATAGAAATGAATTTTAAAACCAATACTGAGATGCGCCTTCATACCTATGTGAATGCAATGTTAATACGCAGACGTAGCTCTCGGCTTGCCGTCGCGTCGTTAACACACACACCTACGTCATTGGCATTTTAAGGTTCTTAGTTCACTCTTTTCTGGGGTTGAAAAATTAATAGTTTCTAAAGTATGTTTACTGAATCTTAATCAATAACAGTATAACATAAAATGTAATCATTACGTCATACGAGTTTATCCTTTAACTGTTACATGTTACATGTGAAGGAGGCTAGCCTACATGTTTTAACATGGGGGTTTAAGTTAAAAACCGCGTAGTAGAAGCTAATATCAATGCTAATCAATTGTTAAAAAAATACTATGCACTAATGTATGCATTAATACTATTGTAAAAAATCAATCTATATGTACGAGAATATGGAATATTGTGTCACACCAGTTCTAGATTTTTTAACCGTTTAATTTAATAGTGTAACATACTAATGAGGTGTTAATGAACATAATCAGATTCCAATTATAATGTCGATAGACGTTTTTCAGCCCGTTGGAAACCAAAACACATTTACCGGAAAGTAGATTTTTGTTAGATTTAAAATATCCGGTTACTAAAACGTGTTACTCAGGCAGTTATCCTCCTCAAATTCACCAACCAATTTAATATCAGTTGATCGGTTGTAACTTAAATGCCATGTGAAAATCTGTTTAAATGTTTCTAGTAAATTTTAAATGAAAGTAAAGTAATCTAAAGTTTGTTTCGGTTTGTACAAAAGATTTGGTTGTATTAGTTATGCGTCAATGTGGCACTGTGGAATAAACGTTAGAATTCTAATAAAAATCGTGAATTTTCCCATGAGGTGTACTTTGTTAAAGGCAGTAACAATGTTTAGTTTGAGATATAACTCATCCGATGCCATAAATTGAGTCACGGATAAGTGAGCTCCCGGTCTACCCTGTGTAGAGTTAAAGGCTCAGGTAGAAAGTAAATATTTGAGTAGTAACAATCAGAGTTAAAGCAACGGTATTTTCCGGACATTTTCCATCGTCCAGTGATACACAAAATCAGTAAACTGCGTTGATACATGGTAGTTGTGATTCCTGACTTATGAGTGTCACAACGCTCGGGTATGATTAGTTTATTTCGACCTAGATTGTAGTTATGTTTTACTCACGTGAGGAAGACATTAAATTGCCGATCTCAAAACGTAGTGTAACTGGTGTTTTGTACCACTGAACGATGGCAAATTACCGGCAAAAGCCCTTCCATCGGCAAAAACAACCCCGAACAAAAATAAAATTTACGTGGCGCAGCCTAGCGTCGCACCTCACAACTAACTGAAATAATCCCTCGGGCCGCAGTACATCCTCTGTGTAACTAATACAATCAAAGATACAGGACACTGTTTGCATCTTACTTACTCTGTTATTAACATTTACGTGGCGCAGCCTAGCGTCGCACCTCACAACTAACTGAAATAATCCCTCGGGCCGCAGTACATCCTCTGTGTAACTAATACAATCAAAGATACAGGACACTGTTTGCATCTTACTTACTCTGTTATTAACATTTACGTGGCGCAGCCTAGCGTCGCACCTCACAACTAACTGAAATAATCCCTCGGGCCGCAGTACATCCTCTGTGTAACTAATACAATCAAAGATACAGGACACTGTTTGCATCTTACTTACTCTGTTATTAACATTTACGTGGCGCAGCCTAGCGTCGCACCTCACAACTAACTGAAATAATCCCTCGGGCCGCAGTACATCCTCTGTGTAACTAATACAATCAAAGATACAGGACACTGTTTGCATCTTACTTACTCTGTTATTAACATTTACGTGGCGCAGCCTAGCATCGCACCTCACAACTAACTGAAATAATCCCTCGGGCCGCAGTACATCCTCTGTGTAACTAATACAATCAAAGATACAGGACATTGTTTGCATCTTACTTACTCTGTTATTAACATTTACGTGGCGCAGCCTAGCGTCGCACCTCACAACTAACTGAAATAATCCCTCGGGCCGCAGTACATCCTCTGTGTAACTAATACAATCAAAGATACAGGACACTGTTTGCATCTTACTTACTCTGTTATTAACATTTACGTGGCGCAGCCTAGCGTCGCACCTCATAACTAACTGAAATAATCCCTCGGGCCGCAGTACATCCTCTGTGTAACTAATACAATCAAAGATACAGGACACTGTTTGCATCTTACTTACTCTGTTATTAACATTTACGTGGCGCAGCCTAGCGTCGCACCTCACAACTAACTGAAATAATCCCTCGGGCCGCAGTACATCCTCTGTGTAAATAATACAATCAAAGATACAGGACACTGTTTGCATCTTACTTACTCTGTTATTAACATTTACGTCTGTTATATGGCGGCCGACGTATAACAGAACAAAGTTTGGCTCGCCGCTGGTTGCATGTTAGGCCAGGCCATTACAATTTAGTAATGTAGCCATGAAACACGACACTCATGTTACCAGTGACAGGACAGCCCTACGAGGAGCGTCTACGTATAATATTAAAATAATTGATTAATTAATACTAAATACAATTTAATTACTAAACACAATAAACGCAGTGGTTAATGGAGTCAAAATAATTTATTCAATCGTCTTCCTTGTCGTTTGTTTTGTCGATTAAACTAATTATTACAGCCTTAGTTCGCTACTAAATGCCAAATTATTGCAATTTTATGTAAACATTATTTAAGTAATATAATATAATGTTCGCCATCCTGCGACGTCCACGCCTAGACTCTAATACCAGTATTTATAATTAGTAACACTCTGTAATTTGTTTCTTAATTAATTTAATTAGTTGTGTATTAATTTCTGCTCTATCCGACATTCACAGGCCGCTTTATCTAAACAGCTTTTTGAGCAGGCAACCTTAAGCGAAATGCGTTAGAACGTTGGAGAAATTCTTTTTGTATTATAACTTTTACGTTTTCGCAACAGTAGTCGGTTTGAAAATGTATCGACAATAGCTGCCATGAAACGAGAAATACTTTTGTTACTTATTTATATACCCGTCCTGGGACAGACCCCCCAGTGCTAGTAATATTATACACTCTTCTCATTACGTTAATGTCTCATTAACTGTCTAAATAGTTATTATTTGATGGAACAGGTTCGGTTTAAAAGCCGGCTGTAATAAAACGAACGACCTCCTCGAGTTTTACCTTGGAAGGACAATGTTCAACTTCACACACTATCTTATTTTAAATATATATTTAATACGCATCCTAACAAATTATAGATTTTCGTGTAAAGTGTATTCTTTTAGAAGATAAACGATCAATTTCAACACTTTGAATTGTTTTACCAAATAACCAACCACTAAAAAGATTAAAAAATTAAATAGGTTTATATGCGTATTAATAATAATTTGAAAGCAAGGATCTCCCACGATTCGACGACAGATAATTAGGTCGTGAAGGTTTTTAAAGTGCAAAGTTGTTCTTATTGATTTAAAATCAAGATGGCCAGTACATCCGCCGTGAAACTGCAATGCTCGCAAGACACATGATCTTAAGAGTGTATTAATGTTTTTACGATGATGAGTACATTAATTTCTTTACAGCCGTATGTACTTGTTTACAAAACGTTTGCCTGTTTTTTTTGTGGTCAGTTTTTAAATATATAAAGTGATTTTACTCTACACTACCCTTAAACAGCGCCCATTTTCACCTTATTCTCTATTCCAAACAAATGTCTTCATATAACGAAACTATAGTGGGAAGGGTTGATTCAATGTGAATACATAGTTGACCTCCAATTCACCTTCAGCTTAGTGCAGTGTCTGGAACCTGCGCTGTCGCAGACTTGACTCATGGAATCTGGTGTCAAGATCTCCTGATGACATTAAAATAAAATAGCGACTACGAAAAAAGATTTTCAAAGTAACTACGTCCATCGTTTCGACATTAGAGACACCTAGTGACAAAATATAGTGAGATCTAGGTGAAGAGTATTCTCAGTGTCTCATCAGGTGCACAAATAATATTCGTTGTCGACTTTTTTGTTAGTAATTATGCATGTATTTTGGTATGTAACAAGTATTTTTTAGTAAAATGGTGGATATTGCGTTATATCATTTACCTAACATAATCAGTGACGTAAATATTGATGATGGTCTCTTGCAATATACATTCACACTGGATACTTACAATTTGTAAATGGATTCTTTAATATATCATTTTTTATATTTTGTTACAGGTATGTAAACTGGTGGCATCATGCGGTACGACATATCGGGGTTTTACGGTACAGTGCGATTAAGTTTAGTCTTTTTCGTTTAGCGATAAATTCTTTATTGAATATTCAGTTTTATATTATGTCTCAAGTCCTTAGAAACCCTGACTGTGCATTTTGAAAACGCTTGTTAAGAGACTTGAAGATGATGGTTTAATGAAATTTGGAGTGTTGTAGAATAACATTTTTAGTCTAACTCTTATGTAATATTTTGTTTAATTTACCAAAATAAAAAACATCTGAATTCTTGGAATTCAATGTGTCTTGAATTATGAAAGGTCCATAACTGTCACAAATATATGACTCAAGGGCGTATTTTTCATGCGAGTAAAATATTCTTAAGTGACCAGTACCAGTTATTCTGAAGTGTAATAAAAAATTATTGGTAGTGCCGATGTTGTAAAAAACTGTAAAAGTGAAAGTATTGTATTTAAGTATATACAGTGAGTTCTAAATTTCATGCACGCTGAAGGGACCTCGGTAACTATAAGACACTCAGTAAAGATTAAATGGATTAATGTTGTGCCTTATAACGAGATCAACAAATTAATGTGTTCAAGTTGACTATTGGTTGCGTCGTTCACTCGCTGCGCTCAGTAAACTGATTGGCTCTCTCATTAAAGATGTTGGCGTTCTTGCATTATTGCATTATTCCAGGGGTTTCTTTTGAGTTATGTAAGAAAATCCCCTAGTTTAAATGCAAATTTTAATATGAAATAAAATTTCTATTACGAGATGGTATTAGAATTGTAGTGATATTCGATTTGAAGTTTGAAGGAGCTAAACATGGAGAGACGCTTTTCAGAGTTTTGACGATGTTGCATTGTTATTTGTAAAGCGAGACGGCTATTTGCAAAGATTTAAGTGTATGCTATTCAACATGAACATTCAATCATATATTTTATTTATAAAAATAACACATTTATAAACACTAAATAAATTTAAAAATGTAAAGATCCATTAGATCCCAATCTTATTGCCTGTATGTAAGATTTGAAATTGTTTTCAACAGTTTTATACGTTTATTAAATTTAATTTTGGAAGGATCGGCCGGCCTAGTCAATATAGTGGTGTTGGCATTTGTTGCATTTTATTTACACATTCTATTATTGTTAAATTTTGAATATTGATTTTGGTTTATTTGATTACGTTTAATTTTTATGCTGAGGTCCAAATGATTAGACATTTATAATGCTTGTTGGTATCCCTTGATTGGACGTAATTAATATTTCGTTCTTTCTTATTTTCTTAAGTTAAATTTTTAGTTTTAGAATTTTAGGATAAGGATTGATTTTGCAATCCATGATCGTTTTCCAATGTTATAATGAAACTTCAAAATATTAAGTTCCTCCTGGTAACCGAACTGTTGGTTTTGTGCCAACTTGATGAAGCTCAGTCGTGGTCAATATACCGTTTAGCATCAGCAGTGGTATACCCTCATCCATGCTTATCAAAGACATGCGTGACTTCTTTTTGCTGGCGACTAACAAGCCTACACAGATTATGATTTATCAGTGCATATTTTCCACATTCAACGAGGAAGTGTTCGCTACTGAATGAGTTAATAGGTTTTTGAGATTTTAAATAACCGGATCAATCCAGCTGTCGTTCTCAGTTTAATAGGTTTGTTTGTGCGCATCGCCAACTCTTTTG
Organism: Homalodisca vitripennis; assembly: GCF_021130785.1. Classification (NCBI taxonomy): domain Eukaryota; kingdom Metazoa; phylum Arthropoda; class Insecta; order Hemiptera; family Cicadellidae; genus Homalodisca; species Homalodisca vitripennis. The sequence continues at coordinate 181,428,033 of NC_060208.1, read as the reverse complement.
TCTACTAGTTGCGTAGTGTGGCTTAACTGTAATTCGCACTGTCTTTGTGTCTTAACAGTCACAACTCTGTAATTCGTCGGTTCTCATCTCTTGACTTGGTCGTGGGTATAAGTAATTAACAATTAATTGAAAACTGTCCACTTCAGTAAACAATCCTGCTGGGAATGGTTTTTGTTTTTTTTTCTGTATTCGTCCTATGCATAGTGGTGCAAACGTTGTCCGATTAAGATATTGTCTTCTTAATTAAAATAACTGTCTAACCATAGTTATTTAGGATAAGGTGTCATAAGACTAAGGGATGTCGACAAACCCATCTCTAGGGGGTACTTCGATGTTGTTTGGTTATGATTTCTCCCATCATAAATGTTTTAGTAATCTTTTTGTGCGAAAAAATAAACTGTTTTTGTGACAAGAAAAATAGAAAAGATATTTTTTAATTGTTCCACGAGGAGTGGGGTACGCACTAGTATTAAATGTATTAAGTATAATGTAGGGGCATCTAATTAAGTCCAAGGAACACTGTAGAAGGTAAGAATATCTTACAGGATATAAATGAGATATGTTTCAACAACATAACCAGCTGAGCTATATTTAGCCACCTTGCTGATCGTGCAGGACGAAAACACTATACCATTAGCATCAGTATTATGCTTTTGAAACAGAGCCAGCTGAGCGATATTTCTCACCTTCGTGATCGTGCAGGACGAGAACGGTATACCATTAGCTTCAATATTGTACTTTTTAAACAGAGCCAGTTGAGCCATATTTGTCATCTTCGTGATCGTGCAGGACGAAAATACTATACCCTTAGCATCAGTATTATGCTATTAAAACATAGCCAGTTGAGAGATATTTAGCCACCTTCGTGATCGTGCAGGACGAAAGCACTATACCATTAGCATCAGTATTGTGTTTTTGAAACAGAGCCAGTCAAGCTATACTTAGATACCTTTTACCATTACTGTATCGAATCATTTTGGGTGGTTTTCTTATAAATTTAGCCGGCCTCTGCTTCTTGTGGCAGATATGTCTGAGGTAGACGAGTAACATGCAAGTTCGGTTTATGCTCTCTGTAAGCCATGTCGAGGAGTGCAGACCACAATGTTAACTCCTGTTAGTTACATTGAGTCATCATGCGAGTAGAGAAACCACAAGAAATATTTTGATGTATTCTCTCACAAATTTTGGTTGCATCATACGAGTAGGTACGCAAAGTCCGTTCGTTGCAGATACAGCTGTAAAATGCAAATGCAAGGAAAGCGCATTTCGACACTGTATCTAACCAGCCTCCGGTGCTAGTGTGAGGCGGTTGCAGTGATGCAATGCGCAGTTGCTATTTCTATCAAAAGCATGAAGCACTCGGCGACAATTACTAGAGAGAGCTGAGCGGCGGCTAAAAATAGGGCACGCATTAGAGTAAACACACTGGGCCCTCTATTCTGTGACAGATCCACCAACATCCGGATGACACAAGAACAATTAACTGCCCGGAGGCTAGAAATAGCCCCTGGCTTATTATGGTAGAAACGAGTCAAGTAGTGTTAATGCATGAGGGATCAAGGACGTGTCGCCGTCCGCTCTACGAATGCAGTTGAAATATGACAGTCGGAGTTGAGCTGGTGAGAACTTCATTGTTGTTGATTGATGTAGATAGCAAGGGTTCGAGGTTACATCCTCGCATTCTTTTTGTGTGGATGATGACTCTTGGTACTGATTACACCCTTGTGACTTATTCATTGTCTTCACCCATCCTCGCATTCCTCTTGGTACTGATTACACCCTTGTGACTTATTCATTGTTTCAGCACGTTGACGCATACTTGGTACTGATTACACCTTGTGACTTATTCATTGTTTCACCTTCTTCCCTGCACGTTGAGTAGGTGAGAACTTCATTGTTGTTGATTGATGTAGATAGCAAGGGTTATAGGTTACATCCTCGCATTCTTTTTGTTTGGATGATGACTCTTGGTACTGATTACACCCTTGTGACTTATTCATTGTTTCACCTTCTTCCCTGCACGTTGAGTAGGTGAGAACTTCATTGTTGTTGATTGATGTAGATAGCAAGGGTTCGAGGTTACATCTTCGCTTTCTTTTTGTTGAGGATGATGACTCTTGGTACACTGTGTCACTATGTCGGTGTTTTGCCTAATGTAACATACAAATTAATCACTAAATAGCTTTTTGTAATTACCATCTTGTCCGAGGGAGCTGCCAACTGCCCACCTGAGTGTGCCTCCCTCTAAGTACGCAGCGGCTCCTGTACAGTGTCACTATGTCGGCTTATTGCATACGTAACACACAAGTTAATCACTAAATAGCTTTTTGTAATTACCATCTTGTCCGAGGGAGCTGCCAACTGCCCACCTGAGTGTGCCTCCCTCTAAGTACGCAGCGGCTCCTGTACACTGTGTCACTATGTCGGCTTATTGCATACGTAACACACAAGTTAATCACTAAATAGCTTTTTGTAATTACCCTCTTGTCCGAGGGAGCTGCCAATTGCCCACCTGAGTGTGCCTTCCCTGTAACTAAGTACGCAGCGGCTCCTGTACAGTGTCACTATGTCGGCGTTTTGCCAGCGGCCCCTGTACACTGTGTCACTATGTCGGCTTATTGCATAAGTACCACACAAATTAATCACTAAATAGCTTTTCGTAAATACCCTCTCCTCCGAGGCAGCAGCCAACTGCCCACCTCAGTGTGCCTCCCCTGTAACTAAGTACGCAGTGACCCCTGTACACTGTGTCACTATGTCGGCTTATTGCATAAGTACCACACAAATTAATCACTAAATAGCTTTTCGTAAATACCCTCTCCTCCGATGCAGCGGCCAACTGCCCACCTCAGTGTGCCTCCCCTGTAACTAAGTACGCAGCGGCCCCTGTACACTGTGTCACTATGTCGGCTTATTGCATAAGTACCACACAAATTAATCACTAAATAGCTTTTCGTAAATACTCTCTCCTCCGAGGCAGCAGGCAACTGCCCACTTCAGTGTGCCCCTCTCTAAGTACGCAGCGGCCCCTGTACACTGTGTCACTATGTCGGCTTATTGCATAAGTACCACACAAATTAATCACTAAATAGCTTTTGGTAAATACCCTCTCCTCCGAGGCAGCGGCCAACTGCCCACCTGAGTGGGCCTCTCTCTAAGTACGCAGCGGCTCCTGTACAGTGTCACTATGTCGGCGTTTTGCCAACGGCCTCTGTACACTGTGTCACTATGTCGGCTTATTGCATAAGTACCACACAAATTAATCACTAAATAGCTTTTGGTAAATACCCTCTCCTCCGAGGCAGCGGCCAACTGCCCACCTGAGTGGGCCTCTCTCTAAGTACGCAGCGGCTTCTGTACAGTGTCACTATGTCGGCGTTTTGCCAACGGCCTCTGTACACTGTGTCACTATGTCGGCTTATTGCATAAGTACCACACAAATTAATCACTAAATAGCTTTTTGTAATTACCCTCTTGTCCGAGGGAGCTGCCAACTGCCCACCTCAGTGTGCCTCCCCTGTAACTAAGTACGCAGCGGCCCCTGTACACTGTGTCACTATGTCGGCGTTTTGCCTAATGTAACATACAAATTAATCACTAAATAGCTTTTTGTAATTACCCTCTTGTCCGAGGCAGCGGCCAGCTGCCCACCTCAGCGTGCCTCCCCTGTAACTAAGTACGCAGCGGCCCCTGTACACTGTGTCACTATGTCGGCGTTTTGCCTAATGTAACATACAAATTAATCACTAAATAGCTTTTTGTAATTATCCTCTTGTCCGAGGCAGCGGCCAGCTGCCCACCTCAGCGTGCCTCCCCTGTAACTAAGTACGCAGTGGCCCCTGTACGCTGTGTCACTATGTCGGCGTTTTGCCTAATGTAACATACAAATTAATCACTAAATAGCTTTTTGTAATTATCCTCTTGTCCGAGGCAGCGGCCAGCTGCCCACCTCAGCGTGCCTCACCTGTAACTAAGTACGCAGCGGCCCCTGTACACTGTGTCACTATGTCGGCGTTTTGCCTAATGTAACATACAAATTAATCACTAAATAGCTTTTTGTAATTATCCTCTTGTCCGAGGCAGCGGCCAGCTGCCCACCTCAGCGTGCCTCCCCTGTAACTAAGTACGCAGCGGCCCCTGTACACTGTGTCACTATGTCGGCGTTTTGCCTAATGTAACATACAAATTAATCACTAAATAGCTTTTTGTAATTATCCTCTTGTCCGAGGCAGCGGCCAGCTGCCCACCTCAGCGTGCCTCCCCTGTAACTAAGTACGCAGTGGCCCCTGTACGCTGTGTCACTATGTCGGCGTTTTGCCTAATGTAACATACAAATTAATCACTAACTAAATAGCTTTTTGTAATTATCCTCTTGTCCGAGGCAGCGGCCAACTGCCCACCTCAGTGTGCCTCCACTGTAACTACAGTAAGTACGCAGCGGCCCCTGTACACTGTGTCACTATGTCGGCGTCTGTGCTATTTTAGGCGCCGGCCTTTCATTCATCAATTCCATTCCCAGACGCGGCGATATTGCCTTTGCCTACCATTTCCGCTGCTTGATGTTCTCCGACTTGATTAATTACTCTTTACCCTCTCCCCAACACAAGGACCTGGACTACGACCTTTAATTCTAAAAACATGCACACACAGAAAATTTAAAGATAACATTTGTTTCAATGTCATTAGTTCACTCGTGAAGTCTTTCCCTTGATATTTAACGAATAATGTAGTTTTATCAATGACATGTTTTAACCAACTTCTGTAAGTTTATGATTTTTTCGAAATTGTATTCGTGTTTTTTCCTCTGATAAACGGGATAGTGTGATCATGCGACCATAGATCATCCATCGTGCAGATCCTTGACCGTTGGAACTTGCAACATTGCTGATTTTCCTTTCAAATCCTGGTGACACAGTTCGTGCTGGCGCCACCGCGGGAAGCTGCTGCACTCGCCTCGATGCAACTCGCTGGTAGAAAGTGATCTCACATTATTGACGGCCGACCTCTCCTTCAATCTCCACCGCCATCACGCGGGAATGTAACCGCCTCCATTAACATTCCTTCACATTCCTTTCCCCCTCAGCCATCCACGCCGACTTTCCACCGTGGCCTACACCTCTGGTGAGCTTCATGAATTGACGACTCAAGAACGTTCATATATTACATAAAACAAATTATTATAAATAAGATTTGTGTATACTTGTATTTTATGTCGTGTTTTACCAGTCATTTTCCAAACAACATAATACATAATAAAAGTAACGAATAAATTTGTCTCTTAGTTTCATCTAGTAATTTTAGCAATAGAATCGTCCATTGGTCACATGGAAACGTAAGTGGATTGGTAGATAACACATAACATGAATACAAGGTTGTAGATTTAATCGACATAATGTAAGTTGGCCATATTTGGCTAGTGGTATCGTTGATAGAGTGCGTACCTGTTGTGAGGTTTCTGTCAACGGTGTTGCACAACCTGGCTGCTACGACTCGTGGTTTGACAATTAAGGGAATGCTTCAAGCAATACAACACGTTGATAGAGTGCGTAGTACCTGTTGTGAGGTTTCTGTCAACAGTGTTGCACAACCTGGCTGCTACGACTCGTGTTTGACAATTAAGGGAATGCTTCAAGCAATACAACACTTTGATAGAGTGCGTACCTGTTGTGAGGTTTCTGTCAACGGTGTTGCACAACCTGGCTGCTACGACTCGTAGTTTGACAATTAAGGGAATGCTTCAAGCAATACAACACGTTGATAGAGTGCGTACCTGTTGTGAGGTTTCTGTCAACGGTGTTGCACAACCTGGCTGCTACGACTCGTGGTTTGACAATTAAGGGAATGCTTCAAGCAATACAACACGTTGATAGAGTGCGTACCTGTTGTGAGGTTTCTGTCAACGGTGTTGCACAACCTGGCTGCTACGACTCGTGGTTTGACAATTAAGGGAATGCTTCAAGCAATACAACACGTTGATAGAGTGCGTACCTGTTGTGAGGTTTCTGTCAACAGTGTTGCACAACCTGGCTGCTACGACTCGTGGTTTGACAATTAAGGGAATGCTTCAAGCAATACAACACGTTGATAGAGTGCGTACCTGTTGTGAGGTTTCTGTCAACAGTGTTGCACAACCTGGCTGCTACGACTCGTGGTTTGACAATTAAGGGAATGCTTCAAGCAATACAACACGTTGATAGAGTGCGTACCTGTTGTGAGGTTTCTGTCAACAGTGTTGCACAACCTGGCTGCTACGACTCGTGGTTTGACAATTAAGGGAATGCTTCAAGCAATACAACACGTTGGTAGAGTGCGTACCTGTTGTGAGGTTTCTGTCAACAGTGTTGCACAACCTGGCTGCTACGACTCGTGGGTTGACAATTAAGGGAATGCTTTAAGCAATACAACACGTTGATAGGTTCGGATTATATACAGGCTACTTTAGCCACGTTACTTAAAACGATCTAAAATGGAGTTCTGGGCGGGGGCCGTAACAAACTAGAAGTCGGCATAAGAGGATAGTTTAACAAGGTTATCAACGTTTACGCTAAAAGAGTAGAGAATTTGAGGCCAATTTAAGAGTTTTCGTTACTCTCGTACTCTGCGTCACTTTGGCCACTGTTTCTTCCTCCTTAGTTCCTTTTTGTCAATGCGAAACTTTTTTACACATCTCTTTATTTATTTATTTTTATGATTTCCTGGTTTGGTTAGTTTTTTGTGTTAGTAGATTTCAAGACGGAAGACGCTGTTCTCTTTTTTACTTCGTGTACATATGATTGTATCACAGTCGTGCGTTGTATTTCTCTGTGTATTTTGAACAGATTCTGCTTTCATTTTTTGGTCTTCATAACTTAATTGTTTTCTCTTGTTTTTTTTTATTTTTATTTGCTTTCTAAACATTTTCCTCTAGTAAAAAAACCATTGTGACGTTTAAATTAAATTAACTGTAAAAGGTGAAAAGAACCTAGGGTGTGTTCAAAGATGACATCAGACAGTTAGTAAATTTGAATGTTTACACAGCGTGCTACTACACCGTCCCCCGCGCACACTGTTTAGTTTAATTTTGTACTTAGTGATGATGTTCATGTTATTTTAAATAGAAAACAAAATGTACTTAAACTCATAATGTTTGGGTTAACAGTGTTTAGTTGTAATCATTTCTACAGTTCACAAAAGAAACTGGTTGAGAGTTTCCTGACATTAAACATTTAGCGAGGCAATGAATTGAGACTTTTTAAATGACACACATGACACACAAGGTAACAAATGAAAGAGCCAGAGTTGTACAAGTTCTCTTAGAATACTAGTGTTTTTAGTTTGATGTTCAAACTTGGTTATCTGTACTTTTTGATCCGAGTTTAGTCATTCAAGTGTAGTAAGTAGTACACTTTCCACCATTAATACTGCATATAGACAGGATTAATGTATTCTGTTTTAATAATGCAAGATTGTATTGAAGCTTTTTCTCAAAAACTCTGAAAATGTTCCTTTTCAAACCATTTGAAATGAGATGCCACAATTAATTATCATTTATTAATCGATTTCAACGTGTCCAAAATACTTATATATTTTTAGAAATAGGACGATTTTATTAAATATATATATATATGTGGCAGATTACTTTATTGCAACGTAACAATTTATTTGTTCCAAGAAAGGGGTTTTGTGGTAAACTAACAATTAGACAAACCATTTCATAACGTATACATTTATTTTGTATACTTGAAAAATGCTTGTTACAAGGGTTTTAAAACCGAATGTCCGAAAATATGCTATCCCTTAAGATATAGGTATTTAACGTTTTTGTTGCTGTATTATAACAGTAATACATTAATCTTTACACATAATGAGATAAATGGGAAATATCGATGCTGGAGTTTGCTAATTCAGTACAGTGACCGCGCCCATTTGCTGAATAAGCACCATCAGGCGTGACGTCAGAGCCCGCTTGCTCCAGTGGGTGTTAAGGCAGTGTCTCCGAGATACAGCATAGAGCATTGTGAGGGGGGAGTCAGCGTGTTCTGCTGAGTGACGCCATGCGCGCTACCGACCAGAGTATGAGCGCACCCTTATCTCGTTACATCATGCCAGAATATCAGATGTTATCAGTTGTGGAGTGGAGCAGATCAATCTGTTGTGCGTATAACATTGTATGGATATCGATAACTGGGATTGAGTTTTGCAGCGCGTATAACATGGTATATCGATATCTGGGACTGATTTTACTGCGCGTATAACATGGCATGTCAATAACCGGGATTGAGTTTTGCAGCGCGTATAACATGGTATATCGATAGCTGGGATTGAGAATTGCCATGTGTATAACATGGTATATCGATATCCGGGACTGATTTTACTGCGTGTGTAACATGGTATGTCAATAACCGGGATTGAGTTTTGCAGCGCGTATAACATGGTATATCGATACAGTAGCTGGGATTGAGAATTGCCGTGTGTATAAAACGTGGTATATCGATAGCCGGGATTGAGTTTTGAAGCGCGTATAACATGGTATATCGATAGCTGGGATTGAGAATTGCCGTGTGTATAAAACGTGGTATATCGATAGCCGGGATTGAGTTTTGAAGCGCGTATAACATGGTATATCGATAGCTGGGATTGAGAATTGCCGTGTGTATAACATGGTATATCGATATCTGGGATTGATTTTACTGCGTGTGTAAAGCATGGTATATCGATAGCCGGGATTGAGTTTTGAAGCGCGTATAACATGGTATATCGATAGCTGGGATTGAGAATTGCCGTGTGTATAAAACGTGGTATATCGATATCCGGGATTGAGTTTTACTGCGTGCATAACATTGTATGTCAATAACCTGTCACTGAGTTTTGCTGCGTGTATAGGTATGTTATTTCGATAGCTGGGATTTAAGAATTGCCGTGCGTACAACATGGTATGTCGATAGCCGAGAGTGGATTTTGCTGCGTGTACAACATTGTATGTCGATAGCCGAGAATGGGTTTTACCGCGGGTGTAACATGGTATGTCGATAGCCGAGAGTGGGGTTTGCCGCGCGTGTAACATGGTATGTCGATAGCAGAGAGTGGATTTTGCTGCGTGTACAACATTGTATGTCGATAGCCGAGAGTGGTTTTACCGCGGGTGTAACATGGTATGTCGATAGCCGAGAGTGGGGTTTGCCGCGCGTGTAACATGGTATGTCGATAGCCGGGATTGAGTTTTTCGCGCGTTTCCAAGCCCTAGAACAGCAGTAATACATAGTAACATGAAAAAACACATTGTTTCTGTACGATATCGGAGGCGCCGTTATCACACTGTATAGATCAGCAGACTAACAGTTACACCATGTTTGCGTCTCCTACTGAGCTAAATTGGGCTCCCTATCTGCACACATCGGACACGTGTGGCTATTTGTCGCCCTCTTATCGCCGCTCATCTCCATACTAATCGCTTCTTGATACAGCATTAAAATACTATTTAAAGTTCCTATTTATAATGTAACACCAGTGTTTGATGCTATTGATTGTGGATGTGCCTGCGGGGGCCACTAAGTGATGGTTTCGATTTTGGAGAAGCAAAGTGAAATCTGTTATTTTATATTCTGCCCAGTCCTCAACGTGCAGCAATAGAAATAAAGTGTTAGAAATTCCAGCGTTAAAAAGCAACATTTTGTCGGGCATGAAGCCAAACTGCTGATCACTCATTAGCAACGAACCATGAGGATTAAAGTTTTGAGAGAAACATGATATTAGATTATAATAATAACTGGCAATTGGGCAGTTTGGGGGTGGAATTTGATCTTTGGAGATCAGATTTGTCTCTGCTTAGGTTTAGCTTGACGAAATTCGTGCCTCAGTTTATTATTATTTCATATTTTGGCCTATTCAACACATCAACGGTGGCTCCATTATGTACAAGAAGTTAATGAAGTCGGAAGAGTATAGCATAGTGTTTTATAATTTTAATCTGATAGTTGAACTTTTCTTTTTTACACACCTGATGATGAAAATAAAATGTCTGATTATGTTACAATTAAATAAGCATTTTATTTTAAAAACGCAAGTTACGGGAGACTCGAATATTGTGCCAAGACCTGCCACTGGTTTTAAAATTCATCACAGGGTAACTAGCATATAGGCTACACAGAACTTTATTGTCATATATGGTGTGTTTAAATATCGGAATTGATACCCTAGTCAATACTTTACTCTCTGAAGTAGTCGCGGATAAACTCACTGGCGACTGCTGACTTGGTGCCACGAGATAAAAGATAAAAGTAATGTTTTCAGTACTGTGCGCCGCATCTTATCTGCCTACTGATAACAGCGATAAGGCTCCAACCAACTGCTCATCAGTCGTGTACTACGTAGTATCGTTGTTGCAATCTCCTCGGTTGTTTACGTTACCACGTGACTGGTTTATTATATTATAGTCTACTTGTTCTAAAGTGGATTATGAGGTGGGAATAACAGCGATGAGGCTCCAACCAACCGCTCATCAGTCGTGTACTACGTAGTATCGTTGTTGCAATCTCCTCGGTTGTTTACGTTACCACGTGTCTGGTTTATTATATTATAGTCTACTTGTTCTAAAGTGGATTATGAGATGGGAATAACAGCGATGAGGCTCCAACCAACCGCTCATCAGTCGTGTACTACGTAGTATCGTTGTTGCAATCTCCTCGGTTGTTTACGTTACCACGTGACTGGTTTAGTATATTATAGTCTACTAATTGTTCTAAAGTGGATTATGAGATGGGAATAACAGCGATAAGGCTCCAACCCATCCGCTCATCAGTCGTGTACTACGTAGTATCGTTGTTGCAATCTCCTCGGTTGTTTACGTTACCACGTGACTGGTTTATTATATTATAGTCTACTTGTTCTAAAGTGGATTATGAGGTGGGAATAACAGCGATGAGGCTCCAACCAACCGCTCATCAGTCGTGTACTACGTAGTATCGTTGTTGCAATCTCCTCGGTTGTTTACGTTACCACGTGACTGGTTTATTATATTATAGTCTACTTGTTCTAAAGTGGATTTGAGATCGGAATGACAGCGATGAGGCTCCAACCAACCGCTCATCAGTCGTGTACTACGTAGTATCGTTGTTGCAATCTCCTCGGTTGTTTACGTTACCACGTGACTGGTTTATTATATTATAGTCTACTAATTGTTCTAAAGTGGATTATGAGATGGGAATAACAGCGATGAGGCTCCATCCAACCGCTCATCAGTCGTGTACTAAGTAGTATCGTTGTTGCAATCTCCTCGGTTGTTTACGTTCCCACGTGACTGGTTTATTATATTATAGTCTACTTGTTCTAAAGTGAATTATGCGGTGGGAATAACAGCGATGAGGCTACAACCAACCGCTCAACAGTCGTGTACTACGTAGTATCGTTGTTGCAATCTCCTCGGTTGTTTACGTTACCACGTGACTGGTTTATTATATTATAGTCTACTTGTTCTAAAGTAGATTATGAGGTGGGAATAACAGCGATGAGGCTCCAACCAACCGCTCATCAGTCTTGTACTACGTAGTATCACTGAACGATGGCAAATGTCCGGAAAAATCCTGTTTCCTTCACAATCCTTCCATCGTCAAAAATAACCTTCAAACAAAGAGAAAATAACCTTCAAACAAAGTACGTAGTATCGTTGTTACAATCCCCTCGGTCGTTTACGTTACCACGTGACTGGTTTATTATATTATAGTCTACTTGTTCTAAAGTGGATTATGAGGTAGGCATAACAGCGATGAGGCTCCAACCAACCGCTCATCAGTCGTGTGTACTACGTAGTCTCGTTGTTGCAATCTCCTCGGTTGTTTACGTTCCCACGTGACTGGTTTATTATATTATAGTCTACTTGTTCTAAAGTGAATTATGCGGTGGGAATAACAGCGATGAGGCTCCAACCAACCGCTCATCAGTCGTGTACTACGTAGTATCGTTGTTGCAATCTCCTCGGTTGTTTACGTTACCACGTGACTGGTTTATTATATTATAGTCTACTTGTTCTAAAGTAGATTATGAGGTGGGAATAACAGCGATGAGGCTCCAACCAACCGCTCAACAGTCGTGTACTACGTAGTATCACTGAACGATGGCAAATGTCCGGAAAAATCCTGTTTCCTTCACAATTCTTCCATCGTCAAAAATAACCTTCAAACAAAAAAATAACCTTCAAACAAAGAGAAAATTTACGTTACCACGTGACTTATATTATAGTCTACTTGTTCTAAAGTAGATTATGAGGTAGGAATAACAGCGATGAGGCTCCAACCAACCGCTCATCAGTCGTGTACTACGTAGTCTCGTTGTTGCAATCTCCTCGGTCGTTTACGTTACCCACGTGACTGGTTTATTATATTATAGTCTACTTGTTCTAAAGTAGATTATGAGGTGGGAATAACAGCTATGAGGCTCCAACCAACCGCTCATCAGTCGTGTACTACGTAGTATCGTTGTTGCAATCTCCTCGGTTGTTTACGTTACCACGTGACTGGTTTATTATATTATAGTCTACTTGTTCTAAAGTGGATTATGAGATGGGAATAACAGCGATGAGGCTCCAACCAACCGCTCATCAGTCTTGTACTACGTAGTATCGTTGTTGCAATCTCCTCGGTTGTTTACGTTACCACGTGACTGGTTTATTATATTATAGTCTACTTGTTCTAAAGTGGATTATGAGATGGGAATAACTTCCAATGACCATCGCTTATATCTGTGTGCTTGGTATGTTAAATATATGCAATGACGTCCTTGTTGTTCAGCAGAAACTTGCGTGTAAGATGCTGGTAACAACTAGTCTTGTATTATATTATAGTATTATTTGCCAGTGAGGATCTATTTTGATACACCACACAAAACCTTGCAAAGTCTATATGAAACCCTGTAATCGCCATTGATTATGTTTATATTCTGCGAAAGTATAACTTTAACATTGTTTAACAAGAATGGGCGTCGGGTGATTTCCCTATCTTGCCTTATCTACTAATGCTATCTTATCCCCCGGTGCTGCCCCGCACCGATAGCGAAGAAACAAAAACATCCCTCGAGATGGTGCTTGTTCCTTAACAGAAGTGAGTTCTGGAGCGCCTGGGTCACAAATGTCTGAGGGAGGAATTAGAGTTACAGATAGAAAAGTTGGAGTGATTTAGTGTGGACTAGCAAAGACATCTAATAGTGGGCCTACTCGCCTTGTGGCAATGGTGAGCTGCTTAAATAGAATGTTTGGTAATTGTGTACAATTTACTTGTCACCCCGATGTTTTTCACATTGAGGTGGCATGTTTTTTCAGTAAGCATGTATAATGTTGAATTAGGTAAAATAGAACGTAGGAGACACAAAAATCAAAACTATAAATACAAACCAAATCAAAATAGTTTATTCTCCGAAAAAAATTTACGAATGATATATATTAATATATTTTAGTAATACTATAATTCTAATATATACTAGTACAAATAAATTAAGGTTTGTCTGTTGTATATTTGAACTATGCCGAATATCAGGGGGGGGGGAGGGGTTGTAATAATAATAATTTTTCAGGGCTGATAATTGTTTACCCCTCTGATATCTGACATTGAAACTTTGCATGGGACGAATATTGCTCACTGAGGCTTACTTAGGCTTTTATAGATAAACATAGTCATACTCTGGAAAACTTCATTTCTGCCACAGTAAACTTTCCCATTAATTTTTCAAATAAAAATGGCCGACTACAAATCTTGGCTCTACTACGAAAGTTAGCGCCACGAACCCGCTTACAATCTCAAACTAATTAGCTTTTAATTCGAGACATTAAGTGAATATTGCTGGGGTTTTAAGCCACATAATAGTTTTGTATCAGTTTTATGGTAAGGTGTAAAGGGCGATTCTGGTGCGATAGAACTCCCGATGTTTTTACCTTATTCTCACCACCTGCCAAATATTTGACCCATTGTTCGTGGCGAATTCCACTGCCTCAAAACATCCCCTCGCCGCGCCCCACTGTTCACTCGCACAAAGCCACCGAACAGATGTGAGGCTGACTGGCACTTGGGATCTTTCTGTGCCGCACCAACTTTACTGTTTATGCACACATTCATTCTATGCAATCTTGATGTCGACACTTTCCTTTGTATTGTTATTGGGAATACAACCTATGGATATGTTTTGAAAATAGAGGTTAGTCTGTAGACGGGGATTATTTGATTTTATGTACTAAAAATTTTTTTTAACTGTGATTCTCTTCCTTTGCATTACCAAACAATCGAGCCTAAGCGAAGGATTTTTGCGTATCCTCACGGTACAAATCCCGGTATATTTAAGGCCATGTTTTGTAGAATAGATCCGTCAGTCTTCATCCATCAGTGTGTTTTTGTAGTAAGTATAGACGTAGTGTCCTGAGGTACGCTCGGAGTTAACTCTACAAGTCTCGTGTTCAATAATCCTTATTTAAAGGCGTCGAGGTAAAGGAATCTGACACTAACAGAATTTTACACGTGTGTTAAATTAAGAAAGTCTATAAAACAATTATAACGACAATTTTACACTATCTATTACGCTATTTACGCTATCAAGATAGCGGCAATTTAAAACTTTTTGACTTAGCATAACTCAAAACACAATCATTTTACAAGAGTAATTTGTTTATAAACGTGAAAATACAAGTACTTATGGTCTAAGTAAATCAAGTGAAACAATCGTAATATTTCAACTTCAGGAAAGGTAGCACTTCTACTCCAAAATAGCTGCTCGGGCCAGTTCTTAACGCAGCAATTAAAACTGGGTGGCAAGGCTTATTAACTATACAATTAGGCTAGTTGGAGTATTCATATTGTAGAAAGAATAAATGTGTATTTTAAAAATGCCACTTAAGCGTATTTATTGTCGTGCAAAATACATTGAGTTAGTATGATCTCCTTTTGTAATCAGCAGGAGTGTAAATATCATTTCAGATTGTACTGCGTTTGGTGACTGTTTCGCATCTAATGGGTAACAACGTATCGCACAACAGTCTGAACCAGAAGTTCTCAACGGCCGTTGTCGCACCAAGTAAGGAAGGGACTATCTCCCCGTCCCAATTCGACGTAGCGGTTCCCTTTGTTCAGATGAGATTGAAAACGTAGATAACAAATAATGGCTAGAACCTTTTTTTCTTCCCTGCAGGGCGCGCATTGGTTCCAGCAAAAAACCGGAGAAGACCCAACACGAATATTCTTTGTTCTTAAATTTTCGTTTTTTACTTTTGTCACACTCTTGGTTCCAGTTCTCAGAAGTGGGTCATCAAAATCCACGCTCTAATTTTAAAGGCGTTAATACATTACATTCACGTATTGTCAAACCGATTTGAATGGATAACGGATTTGTACAGGGTTCTTTATTATTTCCGTGTCGTTGACATCTTTTACAATTTTTGAAAATGGTGCTGTGAATAGGTAATCATCTTTGAGATCGATGGGGTGTGGTTAAATGAGAATTATATGTCAGGCCTCGTCTTTAGAAAAGTCAATTACAAAAGTTATGAACGAATTTTATTTTATTCCGATTAAAATACTGACATTTCTTCTCAGATAGCAGGCATGGTGCAATCAGAATCGAGAGTTGCAGTTCTGTATGTACAGTCTGTTGTTTTTACCTTGCTTCCTTGTTAAACTGAGGATCAACACAATTCAATATTCGGTGATTTAGAAGCAAATTCAAGCAAATTGTAGTTTAGAGCGGATATGCAGGTTTAACTAGGGTTACGAACTTCTGGTCTGATCGTTATAACCACATGTGAAGTAGACTATATAGCAAATTATCGCGCGTGCTGGTTCTCAAATAGTCTAAACTACACAGTAAAGTTGGATATATTTTCCGTCAGAGAATGCAAGACAGGTGATCCTATACTCAAACTGTATATTTTGTGTGCAAAACCAGCCTGTTGCAGTTGTCCTCATGGTAGTAGCACTTAACATAATAAATCACCGAACATGACCTCCAACCTCGGTCAAGGTCAAAAGCTTAAACAACTTGATACATCTCCCAAAATTTATCTTACAAACATCTCGGCTTAGCTTGGTACGCCATTTAGTTTCAAATATGATGGCCGTGCAAACTTAAAAACAATTAACAATTCTGCTATTTATAAACACAGACAAAAAACAAACAGTTTTCTGATGATTATAAAATTTCCTAAACTTTTTGTTATAATAAATTTTGTTGTATCTCGAACAGTTTTCAATACATTGAGTAAATGAAGATCCTATTAGAATAGATCAATAAAATTTCAGTCGTTACAAAATCTATTTATTCCGGCTAGGCCGGAGGGACTATTGTAAATCCCAACGTACTAAATGTGTAATTTCTTTGTGTTTGATTTTGTTTCAAATAAAATCCTTAGCTGTGTTATGTCAATATCAAGATATACCGATATTAAATATTCAAGCAAATGCGCAAGTGAAAAATCCCTCGTCATAACATGGGATGACTCAGTTATTTTGTGATCCAACAAAGAAAGAAGATCAAGCATTGTAAGAAATATTAAAAGCGTATTGCAGGCGTATTGAAGGACTGTATTTTCGACAGTTCCGCATGAAAGGACTCGAGCTTGCATATTGTAGTCAGTATGTCAGCCTAAGTTCGTGACATCTCCAACCTGCCTCTCCTAAGCGGACCAAATATAGACGATTCGGTATTATACGGACGCGGGAGTGGCGAAATCGTTAATGCACCACGGGTGCTCGGCCAGTCCAGAACGCATCGCCGGGCAAGGGGATATAGCGATCGGATTGGATCTCACTGTAAGGACACACGAGATCTGTACAATCCAGATAGGCGGCATCTTGCACCTAACTCGGCAGGGTGAAAATAACGCGGATTAGACCTCCCTATTAAGGCAATCAATATCACGAAATCTTGAAGCCATATGTTAATTTGGAGTTTCACACGTTTTTGTTTATATTGTATTTCTGCTGCTAGTTCAGAGCGAAGAGTCTGGATTAACCGCACGAGTCACGTGTGTGGGCGAAGGCGCGGAGTCGCGAAATCTTTCAGTAGCATCCCCTTCCCGATCGGAGTGAAGAGTCCAAATTGACCGCGAGTCCAGTCAGCGTGAGAATACAGCGGTCAAACCTAATCGGCTCAAATCTCCCAAATTCTTTGTCTCCAATAAGCGAGTGGATTACAACACGACTGAGGAGAGCCGGTTAATTAGTATTCCGTTAATCGAAATCCTTACGATCTATGGAAATTAAATGCAGACCGGCCGGAATGGTCTGAGAGTGCATGCCCACGCGGAGTGGAAGGTTGTTGACCGTCGGTGAGGACCAGTCAATGGATGGTCATCTTTGATTCTTATACACGATATGACCGAGAGACAGGTACTTTCAGTGGACATTTCTTTATCCCCTTCTCCTTCCTTACTGTTTGCCGATGGGAGTCTACCTCCGGTTGATCATATGACCGTTCTTTTTCATCTGTATAGCTCATTGATCAATGAGCGAATATCGATCAAGTAGCGAATATTAAAAAGTCTTTCAGATTACAACGTGAGGTTGTCCATTAGTGGCACGTGATCATAAGGATCTCTTTCTAGAGGAAAGAGCTAACTTACAAATAATAATCTTAGGATTTATCTGTTGTAGGTGTATTCTATGAGTGAAATACCCCGACATAGTTGTTTGTAAAAATGTGCACGGACAGTATGGAACGATTAAACAGGTACGACAAACTGAATGTCAGCGCCGTCGGCACGCACAGCACATCAGCATGTCACAAAAATAATTGATAATATGATGCCCACCCTTCCATCCCCTGTCATCACACAGACCCTGTCACCACTACTACACTCGTCATCGGCTTTTGTATCGCCGCTCTCGTCTCGCAGCAGCGTCACACAAATGGAAAACCGTCAGGAATTCTAATAAACGATAAGGAAAAACAGTGTTTGTATAATTCGCGTGAATGCCGTCTTTTGTCGAGTCCCTCTAAGCTCAACCTCTTCAACGATATCGTTTATATGGTAATCTACAGTTGAGCAAGTAACTGCGTACTTTGTGAATTAATTTCAATGTGTGCGGTATAATACTCGTTTCTGTTACACCTGATTTAACTAGTTCAGGAGAGATAGATAGCAGGATATACTCGTACACATTTTCACGTCACATTACCACATATTGTTGCACGCAGTAAGTGGACGCTTCAAACGACACGTGTATGGTGCCATACAATATAGAGATTGTTGTTTACACGTGTATTGTAGTTGCAATGTCTAAAAACGTATGCTGTCTTATTTTGTCACATCATTGTTAAAAATGTCGGAGCGTGAATATACAATGTCCCACGATATACACTGATTGCTTTCCACATTTTGTTGTTGAATGGGGTTTGGAGTGAAACTCGAGAGATATGAAATATTTTGCGATGCGGGTAATGTTTCGAGCTGTGGCGATGATCAACATGCCTGTCACGGTCAGGTAAAGCGCCACATGATTGGCTACAGATCAAAATGCTATGCTCGGTCTCGAGCTGTGCCACTTGCTAAAGGTTACCAGGGAACTGTTGCAGACAGCGCAACAAAACTGCGGAGCAATACGTTAATTTGGAGTTTCACACGTTTCTGTTTATATTGTGCGCATAATTATTTTGCAGGTATTTGAGGAATTCACTGTGGCGATGCTGATGTAAGAGATGACTCGGCATTTAAAGGGCAATTGGCTGGTCGGTGACTTATCGGCGCGGCGCGGCGCGGCGGCTTGTGTCAATATTAAGCGATGATGACGCTAACTGCGTAGTGAGCCGTGGAGTAGTACAGTACATGCAATAACGGGGGCCGTGCTGGGTATGTCTAGACGGTGTCCTTGCCTACAGCACGGCCTGTCCCGTTACCGTTACCGCCCCCGCCCCACTCCCCCCCAGTAGTCACGGCACTGGATCATTTCTGCACGCGGGTGGTCGGGATCCTGTGGTAAAGTCGAGATCGATTCATGGTGGTTCCGGGCCCGCTCCAGATGCAAATTCCCGATTGCTGATTGTTATCCTCAATGGAGTATTCAAATAATGCTGTCTCATGATCACGTGACCTAATGATGTGTTTAACCGATATGTGCATTACATCATATTCACACTTCGTATAATACGGTATTATTCATTCTTTACGAAGTCAGGTGTCTGCAATAGGAAGGGCACAAGACGCACTGGTCGGATACTCGGCTCAGGTTATTTTTAATTGAATTGTGAGATTTTTCTCATTAACCCGTGATCAGTCTTTAGAGAGAAACGTTCGACATTTTGGCTTCTTATACATATTGTGGTCAAAGAACTGACGTCTCCAACCATGACTTAGTTATTTTATGCATGGATGGAGAATTTTGCAAATCCATTTAGTTTAAGTTGCGGAGTGACAATAGGAGTGAATCGATACAAAATCTATCGTTCATACAGAGTGCGGCAGGCGTTGTTGTAGTGTTTTTGACAGAATGCGATTAGGCGTGAGAATTAATATTTTTTGGGATTTTTATACAGAATTCTTGTATAAAGATAATACGAAGAGGAATTGGATGAGGAGCGAAGAATAGAAACTCACTTAGCTACGTCGAACTTGGCAGGAGCAGTGGACAGAATTGGCTATGTAACTTATTGTATGGTATGGAAAATGTTGGGAGTTCAGAAACTCAACATTTACCTTATGGAAAACTTAGGGAACGTACCCAGTCATCATGTTTGCAAAAGGGAACATACCCAGTCATCATGTTTGCAATAGGGAACATACCCAGTCATCATGTTTGCAATAGGGAACATACCCAGTCATCATGTTTGCAATATGCATGTCAAGAGGGTGAACACAACTAGGTCACTTACCTAGGGCCAAACCTTTACTTGGGTATTTAGTATTATGTTCTGCAAATTGTAAAGAATTTGTCATCCAACAATTTAATTTAATATATAATCATAAAATTGTTTAAAATATTAAATGCTATTAAATATTTTTATTTCCTAATAATAATGGTTATTTATATCAACTGTATACTGTAACTCTAATATATACCTGTACCATTTTCTTTTTTCTCATAGTAGACTATTATTTTTAGATTTTAATTGGATTTTGTGTGAGAAGTTGCCTTGTTGCAATTGTTTTCGCGGTGGTAGCACATCTTGGTCTAGTAGCTTCTTTTATAAATACACACTCACACATATAACTATTTCAAGGAAACTATTTCTTCTAATAAATAATTGTACAAACCACATGATTTTTATCATTAGTACTATAATACTTAGGTAAAAAGCAACTTCAGTTACATTGTATGAATAATTTATGTATTAGAAAAGAAAATAATTGAAACAAAAATAAACACACAGTGAATATAGATGATATGAGCAAAGTATTTCTTCAACATTTGGTCAAATGCAATTTTGGCTTTTTTGGGTAAGTTATCTGATGTTGAGTACTATGTGGGATTTTACTGTATAATGCAAATGGTGTGCTTGCTCAAGTGTTCTGAGATAGGATTTCAGTATTGATGCATTTGCTGAATGGGTTTTACAGAATATTTTCAAAGTAATCTTTATTAATTAATATTTATTTTAGTAACGATTCTTACACTTTCTCTAAGTAATGATTTTTGTTGTATTTATGACCTGCCATTTTTGTCTTCCAAGTACCTGTAGTTGATCTGCTAGACAATAGGTACATTGATTTTGGTAAAATACAATTTTAGGTTTACAAGACAAGTTGCCCATGCCTTTCTTGTTTTGCTCCTGGTAAATTTAGATGAATTGATACATTTTTACAAACCAAAATCTGAAAAGTAATATTTTTAATGTTTAGTATTTTTAATTGATAATTTAGATTTGACCAATAAATCTTTTAGCATTTTGGGGCCTTCCAAAAATTACTGTTAGTTTGAAATAATCACTAGAAATTTGTAACATATTAAATCTCTCTGATAATGATGTATGCAGTTTATTATTAATTTACTCCATTAAACTCCTGGATTATTAATTATTTTGGATCACTGCTTACAATAATGTAGAATTGTGTTGTTTTTTCTTTGGATTAAGCATGTCCTTTAATAGTCTTCTTGTATAACCTCTTTTTAAAGATGCTTTCATTATATCATCAATCTATTAGTGTTGTTTTGTGCTATACAAAACGTGGCTTGTGAAACAATAAGTATCCCAAAAACCTCTAAATCAGTTGAAAGTAAGTACAAAATTGAATTATAGTGTAAGCTCAATATTGGGTAAGCTCATTAGCCAGCTTGGAATACTGTTTCATCTTTCAAAATATGACGGTTTTTCAAATGAAAATTCACAATTCCATTAATTATTAGACCGGAAAAAATTGAGTTTTGTACTAAAGTAGCTATCCTTTATTTCCAAAATAACCACATTCGTATTTCACCTGCCACAAAATCCACATATTTCTTCTGACTGAGACAGAAAAATTATTAAGTCATATTTTCACTAATTCATCAACTCGTATTTATATAAAATGTTTTACATAAACTATTTGTATTATATATAATTATTAGTACAAAAAAGTGTTATTTTCTACAAGTTTACAATTTTTTATAAATACCGAATACGACCAATATAGTTGTTATGTCTCCTAAATGATAATACAGTCTCTTTGTTTTTAGTAGCTCGTACTTTGAAGGTATTATTTTCTTTTTCACTCTGACCTCTGAGTTATGTATGGATTGTAAATGATTGGAATATATTGATATTTTCAGCACTGCACTAAACAGAGCAGGTGCGTCCAGACCTGAATCACTGAGTATTCCATTGTTGCTGGAATAAAGGAATGGTTATACGAGACACAGTAGCCACAAACTCTATAGTGCAGTAAGGTACGGTTTTGAGTAGCAAATGTTGAGGTGATAAATGGTATTGTGAGGTCATTAGAAGCTAGCTGTATACGAGGTCGATGAAGGATTTCAGGCAATTATCATTAGGAGCTCAATATTGAAGTGATGTTGAAGCTGACAATGACTTGTTTTTGCAGTGTGCCGGAGCCTGGACATCCGCAACTCCGTGGAACAGTTCAATCAGCTTGAAGGATGCCAAGTGATAGAAGGGTTCCTGCAGATCGTGCTGATTGACAGGGCTGATCCCAACGAGTATGATAACTTGACGTTCCCAGAACTACGAGAGGTAACCGGTTACATCTTGCTGTACCGAGTGCACGGCCTGCGCTCCCTTGCTAAACTGTTCCCGAACCTCAGCGTCATCCGTGGAAATGAACTCTTTTCCGACTATGCCCTTGTCGTCTTTGAGATGCTTCATCTGCAGGTAATTTCGTGCTTATTAGCTTTATCTATTAAACTTCATAGATTTCTCTTGTTTTTCTGTATAAAATCATTGTATACAGTATGACCAACTTAAGGTGATTAAAATTAGTATACAGTATGACCAACTTAAGGTGATTACAATTAGGATTTCTGGCATCATTAATTTTACAACAAACTTTAAATTGGGGACTAATATTTTATGCTTATTACAACTACGTAATTAAAATGTTTAAATTACTTTGCCATTTTCAAATATTGTGGTCAAGTTTGAAATTTCTCCCTGTTTCTTCTGCCGTATTTGGATTTAACCTGCAGTTCTAAGACGTTTTTTATTCCTAGTATTATTTTGATACACTTAACTGTTTAGTTAATATGAGCGCTGAAAGTTTAGGAAATTCTTCTGTATTCTACATTTATTAAGATGCATGTTTTACCATTTGCAAACAAAACGCTTTAGTTTAGAGTGCAATATTTTTTGCTATAGAATATTATAAAACTGTTGAAATCGTTACAAAATATTTTATTTTATACTAAAAAGTAATGGAATAAAGTAAGTACTTAAATAACAGTGTTAAAAGTAGATATTTATGATGACTTAATTATGACTTCAAAGTTGACCGCCATATTGGGATATGGCAACCGAATTTAAAAATTGTATGCATGTAATTGCCGAAAGCATAAAAACTAAGGTAAAGTTCTACCCAGCAAGGATCACTTCTGGCTGGTTTATACCTACCAGTTGAACCCACCACTGGGCACAGCAAAAACCGATGTGCCACTTTAATCTGGGCAACCGTATGGATGTCCAGTAGCGGCACATCACTAACTGCAAATGTTGAGATTCTGGGGTTCATGGCCAATTCGATAGGTCTAGTCTACTGTGGGAGATGACTGTTGGAGTTGGTGGGGTTTGTTCCCTTACCTCAGAGGTTCTTGATAACCTCAACAAGGGTGTGCCACCCCCTGCCTACTTTGACTGGAGAGGCTGGTTCAGAGCCGGCCTCCCCTTCTTCAGGGATGACTTTGAGATGTAGTGCCCTAATTCTTCCTCATGGATCTCGATAGGAAGCGGCCCCTACTCCCTAACCTTACCCATCCTGAATATCCTATCACTCCGGAAGCAGCGCAAAGGTTCTTACAGGACTAAGTACAATTTATAAGCTTCTTGCCCTAAAAGAACGAAAAAAAAGGTAAAGTTCCCAATTTAAAGTTTGCTGTAAAATGAATACTTTCTAAGATCACAATGGTGGCCACCTTGAGTTGTGATCACCCTGTGTGTTGTTCACACCAAATTAATTGTATAGAACAATTTAGATAGTGTAGAATCTAAAGAGAAATACTGGAACATTTCTTCCTGTACATCAAAAGTGTAAAGAAGAAAAGCTCGTTTTATTAGTCAAGGTTACATTTAAGAGGATTTAGGAATAGGACATGTAATATTAAGTTTAACTAAATTTTATTTGCACGCAGGTGAGTTATAACTGTCACCCATTCTCAGAGCAACTGTATTGTGATCTCTGATAAGTAGTGAATACTACATCAACTGGATTAGGCCACTGATAGCATCATTTTAATTTGGATTCTCTATACTGAAATTCAATTTGCAAGGTTCACGTAGTTACATTTCTGAAAATTTTTTCCGACTTAACATTTTAAGTTTCACACCCAATCCCTTAAAATGTTACATCAGGATTTGAACACCCCAACAGTCAAAAAAGAAATAACCAAATTCAGTCGCATTTATCTTTCAAGATTAGAAGATCACCCAAACCACCTTGCCTACTTGATAATTCTAAATGTACAGACTCACCGAACTGCTATCCTGGATCTACCTTTTAGGTTCTTGAATTAATTATGTTAGTGTTAACAATGGTAACATCTAACTCAATTCTAATTGTTAATGTTGTTTCTGTATATAATATGTATTTATTGTTCTCAAATTGAACAGATTGTAAATAAAATATAAAATGTTGTTGAAAAAATAAAAACATTTCTGTTTATACTTTCAAGAGCCTGTGTTATATACTATTGGCTGTATAAAAATAAAGAGTGAAAATCAATTAGTTACAGCACGTAATTGTCAATTCAGTTGTTATTGTTTGAAACGTAGAAAAATTAATTCCATACTACTTAACTATTTTAATTTACATTACATTTATATCTCTATTAGTTAATGAAGGATACTATTTTACAGAAAATACTATTTTACATATAAAGTAGCTAAGGTGGGAAGGATTAATTAATTGTGAATTTTGAGTTTAGCTCCAGTTCGCCTTATTCAGCATCTAGGTGTCTCTGATGTCAAAACGATGTAAAGAGTCATCATCTCTGACTTTTTTCTGATCTCTTCAGACGAACATGACTCGAGGTTCCTGGAATCAAGTCTGTGACACCGTCAGGACTGTATTAAGAGGATGGTGAACTGAAGCTAAACTCAAAATTCATATCCGATGCTATTTTATGAAAGGATGTTTCCTGGATGGATGAGTTTGATATTAAATTTCTCTCCAGGTCTCCTCAGGCTTAACTATAACTAATTATATACAGCTATTTAGCAAAATAGTCAAAATACTTGTGTTTTTAACTATACTCTTTATCTATAGATAAGTTTTGACTGCTGCCACTTAAAACAAATTAGTACTTAGGAGAATTCCAGGTAGCAACCCCATAAAACCTATCAACGGTATTAAAATAATTACTATGTTGAATTACACAATTATACAGAAACCAGTAGTACCAGTAGTCTACCTTCAGTTGCTCATTGAAGTATGTAATGACACAATATCTTATGAGTCTTATAAATATATTAATTTTAGTCTGTGACTTTATTGAATTTGGAAATTACAAATTTATGTGTTCAATTGAATAACAGTAAAAAGAAGAAAGTAGATTTGTTTAAAAACTCTTAATGTACTCAGACAAGACTGATAATGTAACCTCAGATAGTTTTACGTCCACAGATAACCCAGTGTAGGTTACTACGAATTCCCCACAATCAATGGATCAGTTGTAGTTAATAAACTTGTTACTGATAACTTTTAAATGGGTTCATTCATTCAGCGTAGAATGCATGTTGAGTTCTAAACATCTGTTGTCAGCAAATCTTTACTTAATCTGCTTTAGCTAATTAAGCCACACAGATGTCTTGTGTAAGATTGTATAGATTTATCCATTAACATTATACAATCTTTTTGTATTTCTAAAAGTTTAAATTATATTTTTATTCAAAATTTAATATTTATCTTTTTGACTTGAATGTAGATGGGGACGTGTTTTGTATCATTGTAAAGTATTCTAAGGAACTATGAATAGAAAAAGTTAATCAGAATATTAGAGCTATTTAAAAAATCTACCTATTTGATTTCTTTACATAAATTAAAAAAATTGAAAATATACCCACTTGCCCAATTTAGTATGTCTATTACGTCTCCCACCAATGCCCTTGAATACACACACATACACAATTATATTTGCAAAACCTATTTTTCTACTCATGTTACCCCAAAATTATTATTCCTACTAGTGTTAAAATCAGGTTTTATGCAACACTGCCATTTTGGCTTTCAAACTATTTTTACCTCTTTTTGGCCAAACATCAAGATGTATGTAATTCACCACACACACACTCGCACACACACGCGTGCGCACACACACACGTGTGGGCACACACACACACACAATATCATAAAATATAAATTACAGCTGTCCTACTCAAAATTGAGTTATATTTTTGTTTATCAAATGAAAATTATATTGGTTTTTTTAATTTTATGACATAAGTAGTACGAGTTTTATATCTTGGTTTACATACAAAGTTCAATACTACAACATGGACTGTGAGACCAACTTTGTGTAATGAATAAGAGAAACAACTTGTTTTTCCTCTGGTGACAAGTTGTTTTCTCATACTCTATCTGTGTTGATTATTGTCTAGCCAGAATAAACAGAGCAATAACACTTCTAGTGAAGAAAGCTTGTCTGTGGTCCGCTTAATACTGAAAGTCCATAAATAAATCATTCATGAAATGGAGGAAAAATTACTTAACTCGCTTTGATCATAAAAAAGCCTTTAATGCCTGTAAATATATGGGTTAAAGTATGCGATGTCTCCTCGTAAAATCATGCAACATTTGTACCAACTTCTCATGTCTTATTATAACCAGACTGTTGTACTCTTCAATATGTTTAACTCTAGATAATTAAGAGGGTGCAGTACTCCTTGAGGATCATGAGTTTAGTTCCATATATCCAATGTTAATTTCAAACGATCTTCCTGACGTACCTAACAGAGGTAATCTGACGAAACAAAAAGTATTTTGTTTATATATGTAAAAAGGGAATCCAGTGATCGGAATTGCAATGTTAAAATTGCGTAATTGTGAATAATGTTAGCTAAAAACACAATTACAAAATTTTATGTAACAAATTTTCAGTGTTTATTTTGGAAAATTAATCACTGGATTCACAAGACAGTGCTTTAACGAGCAAAATTACTGACGTAAAAATCCTATGAGTCCGATTTTAAGGCGACCATCTTAACTCAGTGAAGTCTAATATTTTCCGTGTCCACTTACTTCATTGTGATGAGGAGGGCTGTATCAAGTTGGTTAGCCTATATAAAACTTGGTCTGGAACCAGTAGAGAACTACTCACTCAGTTTCCTTCAAAGTTATATACGGTGAACATTTTAATTGCATTAAACGTTTGTGATAAAACAGATCAGTAATGTTTTATAAACGTAATACACTGAGCAAGGTAGACTGTTCTATTTAGTCAGCCATTATTCGACATTACAGTCTGGTTGTTATTGTGTAGGCTTATAGATGGTTGTAAGGTGATATTTTTCATATATCAAATTGTATTTATTTAATGATACAAAACAAAATCACATACACTGTTAATATGATCTTAAAATTTAAGATGAAAGACAATACAGGAGGTGAGAACAAATTAAGATTGTATAAGAACACAACCCAGCATTTTATGAATTGATATTTTTGAAATAAGTTTATTTTCATATGTATGTCACAAGCGTTGTGTGATGGATAAGTTGTATAACATGGACACAGTGAAGCGATTTGTACTAAATTGATGAAAAATCACATATGGAATCTTTTATTACATATAAGAAATACGTGAAGTGTACCATATGTGATTTTTCTTTCAGTATTAATCATCAAAATATTAGGAATTTCACACAAACAATTGTTAGACACGATAGTATTAGTTGAAATGATATGTTAACAATTGAGTTTAAAAATGCCAAATGATACGTTTTTAAAGGCTCTTTTTGATCTTGGAAACAAATTGTATGAGCCAATGAGGTAATGAGGCTGAAAATGAAAACTCTATACTATATAACTTTCCTGAGCAGAAGCATAAAAATAACAAACTCTGAAAAGAATTAACTACATAATAGTTAGTAGAACCTTTGATTGTATTAATGTCACAGGAGATAAATCATTCATACCAATGACATGTTGAGGGTGAGGTTCGGGGGATTATTTCATTTAGTTCTGAGGGTCTATGTTAGGGCTGCAACATAATTTTGAATGTTAGAATTAAAATATTTCCTGACAACTCCCTTCAGAGAGCAATCAGAGTGCTCACTTTACCGCACCTCAATTTGTAGTTCTCTTTAATACAAGTTATCTCTTGTCTAACTAATACAATCAAAGGTAGAACTCTTGTCCTCAAAAATTTACTGTGGTATAATAAGATAAAATAATTAATAATTTCATGGTCAGAATATTTGAAATACTTCTATTATTGATCTTGAAGAATCGCAGAAAAAATATAAGACAACCAGTAATGTTATAGTCAGTATTTTGTATTTTTTAAATAGCTGTAATATTGATTTTGAAGCATTATAGAACGAAGGTAAAATAATCAGTATTTTTTTAGCTCTAATATTAATTTTGGAGGATTTATAGTAGAAATAATGGATAATAATTATACCTAATAAGAAAAATTCTCAATTTGATCTGTCTTTAACAGGAGTTGGGTTTGTCTTCTCTCACCGACATTCTAAGAGGAGGAGTGTACTTTGTCAAGAACCCGATGCTCTGTTATATTGATACCATAGACTGGGACCTAATCGCAAAGCAGTCACAGAGTTCAGACCTCGAAGGGAAGAAGGGCCAGATGCACTTTATTCGGGTACTTACTCTATGAAGATAAAGATAGTTTTAAAAGTTGTTTAGTGCATGTTTTATTTTTTTAGTGTATTAAAAATTTGTATGAAAAAATTAAGTATAATTTATTTTTGTAAATTTGCTTTTGGTTGACAAAGTAGCCTTGTATTTTCACATGTTCATTGAATTATTTTTTTTATACAACAAAAGTTTGTTATATAAGTTGTATTTGTTTGTTAGCATTTTATAAACACTTGTTTTTACTTATTTGCGTACATATGCAAACTCACTTCATATATATATATATATATAAGTTCGCATCATATCGAAGTATTAGTTTGTGTTTAAATAATAAGCATTGTAGCCCAGTTAGTAAATTTTTAAATTTATATCTATAAAAATTATAAAATTTAATAAAAAATCTTAGGAAAAATAATTCTTGAAAACAAAGACCACCAAATGAAAAATAATTCTTGAAAACAAAGACCACCAAATATCAAGTTTCAAATGATGAAAAACTTAAATTTGTGTAAGTCACAACAAGTATTGCATAGTGGATAAGTTGTATGCATTATACACCGTGTACACAACGATTTAAGTATTTAATTTATAAAGAATCATATATGGTATGTCTGTTATATATAAAACATGGTGGTTACAGAACAACAAGAGAGAGAACGAGTGTCCCATATGCCCAAGAGATTGCCCGTTGATGGTTGGGTCACAAGACAATCATCTTTGTTGGAGTCCACAGCATTGCCAGAAAGGTAATTTGTATTTCTACGTATTGTATTAGTTACTGATACATTTTTTGATTATGTCTTTCAGTGAATCATCCTTTATTCAATCGTTTGTATACATGTATGCTTAAAAGAACAATTAAGTCACACAATTATAATAAGATTGGTACAATAATTACTATTGTTGTTTAGGTATTTATGCCTTGAATATGCCCTTAGGCACTATGACTTGATTAAATATTTTATGATAACAACAGTTCATGTTTGTGAATTATTTCTGTTTCAGCTATTTTTAATACTGAGCAAAAAGTCGTAAGAACCTTGTGACTTTTGAATTTTTCTATAAAACAGTAATTATTTTGTACTTGATCAAGGAATATAAATTGGTTGTTTTTACTACTTTTGAGCTTTTGGCAATAGGTAAATCATAGTTCATCTAAATTCATAGAATTCAGTTTTTCCCAATATGCATTCTATAATCTGACAATGCCCCGGTGGCAGGCAATATTTCTCGTGAGAGAGAGAGAGAGCATGTATGCAACGTTGGTGATTACCCATTTTTTGAGGGACTTTCGCAGTTAATAATGCAATTTTATCACGATTCTTCAGATTTTACAGTAGTAGTACGGTATACAGTTTTTTCTGCTGTGTATGTTTTGTTTTCATTTCATTTACGCTGTAGTGTATTGATTGTGTAACCTGTCCACTGTGTTTACTACTGGCCAACATTTAACTAAAAAACATAAGCATGTAACTTTTACTGTAGCTGAAAATTGAGTTATTACTTGAAGAATAAGAATTGCATATTTATAATATTTTGAAAAATGAACATATTTTGACAAATTGACAAACAAACGAGATTTTCTTTACCCATTTAAACCGTCGTTACCTTATTACAGTCTTGTTTAATGGGTTATTAAGCAGTTTTGTAATGATACTTCTTCTAGTCTTCTGTATCCCGACTGTGTTCTGGTCAGATTGTCAAGAGTCTACTGTATAGATTGAGAACAACAGCTTTGCAAATTTTTTAAGTATTCAGTCTGTAGTGGTTTCTTAATTTATTTCATATAGCGTCATACCCATACTGTACATGCAAGATAAAGAGTGGAATTTAACCATTTATTTAAGACATTCCAAATCAGCTTAAATATGTTGCGATAACATTTTATTCTTGGCAGACTTGTGATATTGCCTGTCCTGGGATGAATGCACAAGTTGATTTAATTCAATGATGTTTGAATATCCCAAAAATGGTTCCTATCTTTAGGTTCGCATGGTGGCTCTGGATATTATTCTCACTGGAAACTTTGAAAAGACTATCAACAAGTAGGTTCCAAAGAAGTATTCATAAAAAACTTCCCCCCCACCCCTGGACATTCTATAATTGTAGTTATTTAAACTGTAGCCTCCAGGAGTTTAGTTCATAACTATACCTGTAGATTGGAACTTGTCCATCTGCAAGCCTTAGGATCCATGTGTCTTCTCCTAGATCGCTGGAATCTTGAAAGTGTATGAGTATGTCAATGCCTATTCAGCAGCTTGAAACCCCCTACTGTAATTTTCCTACATGCAAGAGAGTTGGTGAAGATTAGTCTCACTTAACTTCTCCAGTTGCTAGGTATGTTGATCTTCACGTAGGATTTCTGTGTTGCATCCCTGTCCTACATGCAAGAGAGTTCTCAATCATAATAACTAGTTCTTGAAGATTAGTGTCACATAACTTTTCTAGTTGCTAGGCATGCTGATCTTCACGTAGGACTTCTGTGTTGCATTCATTTCCGGATATCCACCAGCCTCTCAAATCTAATCTTGAGAAAAAGTAATGAGAGACTGATTGTACTTGGAAACATCACTTCCCTTTATTGCTCTCTAGGACTGAGGTACAAATCCTTAAACTATGCTTGCCCTGAAGATTTCACATTTTTGTGTATTGTTTCGTTAGGGTTGTCTCTAAACAAAAGTTATGGTGGTGGCCAATACTTTCATTGATTTGGAAGAGAAAGATTAACAATATTGATAGTATCACTGTTCCCAAGTGCTAAGTGTAAAAATCATATTCATGTCTATTGAAACACTTGTAGATGCCTTTATTCACAAGATTCTCAGTGTGCAGTCATGGTCCTTGAGTAAGACAAAAAAGATTAAGTTCACTTGATTGAGTGAAAAAAAAACTTTTAAATATTGCAAATATTCCCGTTCTAAGTGAATTAATTGGATAAATTATGTAATGAACAGTGAGATATTGGTGCTATAAGAACATTTTTCAAAGGTGTTATTTGGTGAGTCAATGATTTTAAAGACTATTTGCAGTAACTTTAAAATTTATTTTATTTTATTTACATTCTATTTACTAGAATAAACACAAAAAATAATAATAAAACAAAACAAAAAACAGTAAAATCAGCTAAATGGTTGATGTAACTTGTTTACATTCTCGGTTCACCTTCAAGTATTGGTGAAGGTCATCAAAAGCCGTCCTGACCACACCTACACATTACCCCAGGGAAAATTATTTGTTGTTAATTTATTTGTTTGATAATGTCAGCACCGATGCATAGACTTTAATGTCAGTTAACTTTGGCAAATTAAGTTTTACCGACAAGAGAATAATTGCTTTTTTGTATAGGTAACAATAGTAGTTCAAGAGCACTTAACTAACTTAGATTATTTTTTTATAAAAAAAAATTCTTTTTACTGTGTGAATTATAAAATCAGTGTAATTAAACATTCAAAGGACCAGTGTGTAGTTAGAAAACAGGGTGAAATTATGTTGCATATTGTATTGTCATGAATCCAATTGTTACTGCTGGTGAGAGTCAATGTTGTACAGTGTGTACATAGTTTTGTGGAAAAGCTGTGATGCCACAAGAGTTTTTGTTACAAAGAAGATCTAGATAGAATGTGACATCAATCAGTCGTTTCACGTACTGTTGTGCCTTACTTGTACTGTTAGAGAGACTCTGAATGTGTGGTAATGTTGCAGTGTGTCCTGAGTCCTGTGGAAACAGGGCTTGTGATGCTACAGGTGCATGTTGTCATGACAACTGCTTGGGAGGATGTCACGTCAACAACGCCACCAACTGTTTCTCGTGCCGTGGAGTGCTACAAGATGGACATTGCATGAGTTCCTGTCCTAAGGACTCATTCAAGGTATTACAGAACAAGTTTGGCTTGGCAAGTCGCACTCACCTGTTGACTGTGAGATTCATGCAAGATTGTTTCAATTCATCCATTTTTAGCTACTTTGTTTATTATTTATTTTTTTTCTTTTTGTTATGTTTGTTATTTGTATTCCTGTATTGTAGTGTAAATCACTTCATAATTTAAACAAAAAATTTAAATTTATTAATATTATGAACAATGCAGTAATCTTCCTTCTTTTAATTCTTCTTATATTCTTCAAATCTCAAATTGGTACATCAAAATTTTGTCTTGTGCTCCTGATATTTTGATGAAGTATTGTAAAATTCCGGTCATTTAACAAAACAACAAAACAAAACAAAATCTATTATAGCTAAAATCAATACTTAAGATCAATGGAAAAAAGGAGAGAAACATTTGTAGGCCTACTATATAAATTTTCATAATATAATGAACTAAAACATTTATCTACTCTGTCAAAGAGCTATTTGTAGACACTTAGACAATTTATAGCTTTTCGAGATTAGCATGACAAGTCATCTGGATTACAGAAAAGTCGTCTTTCTTTCTAAGAGATATCTTTCCTCCTCGAACTCAGAGATGCCGGAAGTTCTTGTCTCGCCTGATCTGCCATGCCTCCACCTGTACAGTTGGCAAATTGATATGTCTCGTAGGCAGGTTTTTTTTTCACTCAGCGTTTTCCCAGGAATTCTTCTTTGTCGATCCAGCCAACAAACTTTAGGATTATTCCAGGTGGGGAGTTATTGGGGCATGCTCTGCTCCCCAATCTACTGTATAACAGGCATCTATCATAAAGTCTTTAACTGTCAAGTCCAGGGCCTTCTCAACTCTCTGCACGATCCTGACGACATCCTCATTAGGCTGCACCGTAATACAGTGTATTTCCACTTCATTACTTCTTGAGTACTGCTCCAATTCTTCCACAAGCTTTTCCAGGTCTTCTACTTTTTTATTTAATTTCGGATTCTTTTGCACCAGCTCGTTAACCAGATCCACACACTTCTTTAGGAATTCATTTTGATTTTTTATCGCCTCTGTCTTTTTATCTAGCTGTGGCTTAAAGAATCATAAGACTTATTAACGTTATCTTCCTGTGTCTTCTGGGTCTGTGCAATTTCTACTGTCATCTTTATTATGTCATCCAGGGTAAGCTGGGGTAGAAGTGGGAGAGGTATTTGAATTGTTGATTGGGTTTTTTTGGTAGCTTTATTTCTTTTGTGTTAAAATATAAACAATACAAAAGAAAAATAAAAACATGAGACAATTGGTATTTTGAAATAGGGTTTTAGTATGAAGAATATTTATTGTTTTCTTTCCTTTTTTTAATTATGTATTTTGAAATAGTTGTTGAATATGTGAGTGTCTATATACTTGTCTACACTTCGACAACCAGTCTACTTTTAGTAGGGCAGTAAATTAGTTACTAAGAGCTGACCGTACTGGCACCATTTTTACTGTATTCTTCACAAGAACAATATGAAATCTTAAACAATATAACTTAAATGACATGTGACGTTTGTGATGGTGTCGCAGTATCTGAACCGCCGGTGTATCTCAGAAGAAGAGTGTTATGCACTGCCCAAACCAAGACTAGTGATCCAAACCAACTCGGCGAACCAACAGGATGGGAATTTGATTCCAGACCATCCGTGGAAGCCGTTCAATGGGGAATGTATCCTCACTTGCCCAGCTGGCTATCTGGAGACCAACAACAGCAACCGATACAACTGCAAGCTCTGTCAAGGTAAGAAGGTTGTATCACTTCATCCAAATATTAGCTGCCAGTGCCATTGAGTGCCTAACTTAGTAAAATGTTCAGTTTGTTAATAATTGTGTTTTTGAAAATTATTGTTGATTCCAAGTATTGGTGAAAGGATTAATTTTGAACTGATAGATCTTTAGCGGTTTTATTTTTTATCCAGTGATATAATGAATACGATTCTGTGCTTTGATTGCACTATGTACTAACTAAATCATAATAATAAAACCGATGGTCACATTTGCTGGTTTAGTGTGGTGGCTGAAAGTAGAACAAACAACAGCTGCCAAGAGGCTAGAGTCTTCAAAGGCTAGCTTTTGTAAGCATTACAGGAGCGATGAGCTCCTGCCCAACCCTGGCAATTGAAGTGGTCCTAGGATACACTCCTCTAGGGCAGGAGGTGATGAGGACAGCCGCTCTAAGCGCAATGAAGCTTCTAGGAACAAAGGTACCTCCTCAGAAGGTCACATAAAAATAACGCAGGAATATCCTTAGGCTGAAATGCTAACCAATGTGTCAGAAGCAATGGTTAAGAAATATTCATTTGTAAAACTATATACCATCTCTATTGAAGGAAAGGAGAAAGTAATTAAAATATAGGCCTACCCTACAAAAGGAGTCCTGAAGTTTTACACAGATGGTTCACGCCTTGACTCTATTTATTTATTTATTTACATACGGTATACACCATTTTACATTTGATATAGGTATTATGAAAATACAAGAGGCTTGATAAAAACAACTTACATAATTAGTTTACATGCATACATGCTAAAGCAAACAAAAGCAAAATAAGCAAAACAAGTGCCAAATAACATCAACATCGTGAATAAAAAGAAAAATTACAACAGCAATATAGTTCATAAACAAGTGCAACATGAAGGTGGATCCGTAAAAAAACTTAATTAAAGTAGCGTATAAATTATAGAGTTACTTATATATACTACTAAGAAATACATATGCATATGAGCAAATACAATACGAAAGAAAAAAAATAAAGATTAGCGTAGCCTGTGTTCATTGATATATAAAAAAATCTCAAGAAACCATTTCCATTCAGCAAAATATAAAACATGCTACAATACATGCAAATTTTGATGCCATTATAATATATGAACAAAATTGTTAAGAAAATAGCAATCAATATATAACATTCACAAGAAACCATTTCTATTTAGCGAAATATAAAATACGCGACAATACATGCAGAGTTTGATGCCATTAAATATAAACAAAAGTGTTAAAAAAAAAACAAAAAAGCAGCAAGCAAAATACGTTCAGTGGCAGAGTTTCACATGTCGCCAGAGAGATATTTAGTGACCTCCCTCTTGAATGATGTGTCGGACATGCTGAACAAATCAATATGCGCTGGAAGACCATTTCCCAACCTGTGAATTCTCGGTATTGTACTGTTGTACGTATAGTTCGTAGCGAGGAATTCCCTCTCGAAAAGCTGCACAGATCTTGAAGATGGTCGAGGACAACGAAGATTGATCCTCTCTAAAAGTCTCGGGGAATCACAAGACGACGACAAAAACTTCTTCAAGAACATCAGGTCAGCAATTTGGCGTCTGGTGCTCAAGGGTAGGAGCCCAAAGTGGCGTTGCAGATCTTCAACAGGAACCCCGTCGTAGGCAAATCCAAGTCTCAACCCAATCAGCCTGATGAATCTTATCTGAATTCTTTCAACGAGTTCCACCTGACCCAACAGGTAGGGAGACTATACCGGCGAACAGTATTCCAATATTGGTCAAACCAACTGGACGTACAGGGCCCGAAGTGTCCATGGTGAAAACCCATCTCGAGAAGTCCTAAATATAAAACCGAGGGCAATAGTGGCTTTCCTAGTAATTGCAGACAGATGCTGTTCAGGGATCAGTGACGAGGACAAGATAACTCCCAAATCCTTAACTGTGCTTGAGCGATTCAGTATGGTTCCTTCCATCTCGTAGTTGAAGACTATGACCCTAGCTGAGCGATGGAATGAGACCACAGAGCACTTTGCGAAATTTATATCTATGCCATCCCGCACACACCAGGAGACTCTAGGGCGGAACTCGGAATATATGGACCAGTAGTTTACCTAGCAGTGTCCCTGGGAAAACATGCCAACTGGTCTTCCAAGTGAAAGTCATGGCAATACAATCATGCGCCATAAGACTCATACAAATGAGAAAAATACTTGATAGTATCTGATAGCCAGGCTGCACTGGCACCAGATAACTGTTTGTTTGATTCGAAAGCAGTCTGGGCATGCAAGAATGCTCAGGCAGAGCTGGCTAAGAATAACAGAGTAACACTCAGCTATGAGGGCATTCATGGAAATAAAAAAGCAGATATCGTCACCAAAAAAGTAGCGGAGTTCATTATGGGGCCAGAGCCAGGTTGCGGGATAGCTTTCTCCAACAGCAAAGCTTTTGTAAAATATAAGGAAAAGAGGATAAGAAACTTTAATTTGAGTAGGGCCTCAGGATTAAGACAATCTAAAATGTTTATCTCTCCTTATGCTAAAGGGTGGGCAATCTCTCCAGATCAGAGTAATCAGGGTATAAGAATGATATAAGGAATTTTGACTGGACATGGCCCCCTAAGGAAGCATCTTATGAGGGTGGGCCTTAGCCAGACTGATGAATGCAGACTCAGTGGAGAAGAGGAGGAATCAGCGGAGCATATTTGGCTAAATTGTCTTGCCATATAAAAAATTCAGAAGAGATTCCCGGGAGCATATCTCCTCAGCCCTAAGGATATCAGAGAATAGGAGCCCTCAAATCTGATCAGCTTCTGTAAAAGTCTCAGATTCTGAGGACACAAATATAAGTAAGGGAGGTACAAAAGGTCCTTTTAGGACTAAGTAAGGGGGACAATCTATCTCTTTCCCTCAGGATAAAAAAAAAAAACTAAATCATAATAAAAACTGAAACAACCTCAATTAAAGTTTAGAGTTTGTAGACTAAACCAAACATTGATAATTCAAACTTTAATGAGAAAAACAGCAATTAGTTTAATTTTGTAGTGGGTTCTATCTCAAAATGGTTTAGCAAAAT
Source organism: Homalodisca vitripennis (assembly GCF_021130785.1). NCBI lineage: Eukaryota > Metazoa > Arthropoda > Insecta > Hemiptera > Cicadellidae > Homalodisca > Homalodisca vitripennis. The sequence continues at coordinate 181,390,947 of NC_060208.1, read as the reverse complement.
AAAAAATAGACAATATTTTGTGAAACTTATATGATAATGGACACCACTGAAACTGAGATTTTAGAGCTTCTTGCTTGGTAGTCACAAAGGTTTTCACTTTTTTTTAATAGTATGAATGTATTCTTCTTCTCTAATTTATATCAGATTTGAAAACCCGATTTGGATATGTTATTTTATTTAACGACTGATTATGAAATATTAGTAGTTGTTCTTTCTAGCGATATCGATCACATTTGTTTTAGGAACAATGTTTCCCAAACTAATGCTTAGTGAATGAGTGAGTGCTATTTGTAGTAAAATTGCTTAACGGCAGCTATCGTGTTGACAACAAGAAAAAATTTATACATTTAAAAAGTCTGTTATCACATGTTGTTTACTAAGGATTGTAGACCATATAAAAACTGTAGTTACATGATTTGATATTTAGGTAGATGATAAATAGATTTTGACCTTGATATCAGTATACATATTTTCCAGTTGTACATGGTTTTATTATATTAAATTGCATTTGGAATTAAAGTGATATTAGGCTAGGCATGTTGGTCTTTTGTCTTAACTTCTTGTAAGGTTAAAATTCTTTCAGCTATATTATTTAACTTATTTTAAATTTGTTCCAGGTACGCTACAACCGGTGGACATTTTTGTCTCAACCGCTAAGCCCTTTTAGCATATTCGCAAGAGATGTTTTGAAAAATTAAAATAAAGATACATTTTGCACACAATTCACCATGTATTATTATATATAATTATTTTCAATAATATGGAAAAATAAAATTCCAAAAAACCGTCATAAATGTCTTTTAGTCCATAGTTTGCAAATATCATAAATTTGACAAAAAGAATTGAAGTTCAAACACTTAAAAGTTTTTCCTTGAGGACAACATCTGTTTTAAAACACTCAGAATACTCCAAATATAACGTAGATTCAGAGTATATACATAAGCACTGGTTTGGAAATTTTATAATCACTGGCAATCAAGGTTTTGTTAACAGTATAGCAAACAATCATAAAAGTTAAAATTATAAAAAAAAAAAAACAAAAAAAAAAAAAAAAAAAAAAAAAAAAAAAAACAACATGATCCTGTTCATGATTGACAGCTGTTGGCACAATCTATATCTTGTACTTGGTTGGCAGTGGATAAATGCCAGAAGGAGTGTACCGGTGGCAATGTGGACAGTATAGCCAATGCACAGAGACTACGAGACTGCACGTACATCAAGGGTTCCCTGGAGATCCAGATAAGGGGAGGAAGTAAGTACAGAAGAAACTGATTTGGATTATGTTAAGATTTTGGATGCAGCATAGTCGCAATTCCTTGTTACTATGTAGTTAAATAAAGCTATTTTTTTACACTACAGAGGGAGGCGAGATTTGCCAATTTGCATTGTATAAGAACAAAATCCAGTTTAAAAAAATGAGAGTACTCCTAAGAGAGAAATTAATTTTTGATTATGCTAGTTTTGGTGGAAGTAGAAATAGGAAGTTGACAAAAGGTTGAAAAACGCATTATATATAATCTGTAAAAACAGTACTAAAGTACTGAGTAAATGTATTTTTCAACTGAAATTAATTTTATTTTCTCTACAAACTTGAACAGGTTGAGGAAAACTATTACAAGGTGAATGGCAACATTTTGAAACCTTAATCAATGTTTGTCACATTAAATTATTTAGTATTTAATTTTTATCAGTGTATTGTACGTCTGAAAAGCGTTAGAATATAAACTTAAATTTTTTGATATTTGTCATTGTAAAACATTAAAATAGTGTAGATTTTTTTAATAAAGAGAGAGCATCAACATGTTTTTATAATATTCAAGATTTTAAGGTGCTTAATGTGTTTTATACAGTTAAAATGGTGTAAAACAACACATATGATTAGGAGAGGTACTATCTCTTCAAATTTAATGGCAAAAGGATTCTGAAAAGTTGTAGAAACTGTGGTCTACAGCAAAGTTGAAAGCTATGTCAATTCCCAGATGAAGCATACCAGCACCTGAGAGTGAGGATGTTCTGTAAGCGAGGATGTTCTGTAAGCGCCACTTTCTTGTGTTGTCAGATGCTTTAATAATAACAAAACAAAGCTTGATACCTTGTAAGTGGTATAACAGATGACGGAATCATAAATCCACAGGATAAAAAAAAGATAAATATTTTGAGGAAGAGGTATGTAGCCTTTATTACTGACTTGAAGTCTGGTCTATTGAATTTTGTATAGGCAAGGTTTAGAAATTTATTACATTAATATTTTTTTGTGTTTTATAACACATTTTTTGTGTTATAGACAACATTTTTTTAAATCCAGTAAATCTCATGTCATGAAATCTTGTCTTATCACTTTTGTTATAGTAAACGTGGTTAAAGAGCTAGAAGAAAATCTGAACAAGATAGAGGAAATCAGCGGTTATTTGAAGATAGTGAGGTCATTTCCAATAATGTCACTGAACTTCCTCAAGAAATTGAGGATCATCCATGGCAACGATCTAGAGAGTGGGAAGTAAGTAGATATTACTTATTATCTCTAATAAACTCGTTTAACACATTGACTGTGACGTATATACATTACTACGGTTCCAACTGTCCTAAAGTCGATACATGACTCATGTCACAGTGAAGGTGTTAAGTCTAGCCTGATATGGAAGTGTTGCAACAATGTTTGTTGTGAATTGTGTTTATTTATCCACATTCCTTTGACACGATTGTTGTAACGTGACAGAACTTTTTTAACAAAGCTAGTACAAAACAGATTTAGTGAGGCCTAATTTTTTATTTATACTAGTTTAAATTCTGCTCTGAAACGGTAAACATCTACTATATTATTAGGTATAGTTTGTAGAAATAAAAGTCAGTTCGGTATTCTTAAAAGTCTAAATAAAAATGTTTCATAGAATCAGTAAGATGTAAGCACTTGGGTTCGTAACTCCCAGTGAATAACTAGTGTAATATTTGGCCACCAACACGCATCACTTTACCTGAATGTGTTAAAAACGCCATTTTAGAAACATCTTTTTTGACATTCCATATTTAACTCTTCTACATGGGGATTTTCAAGAGGTCATTTCTGACTTGATCAGGAATTTTTTCTGTTAATGAGTTTATAATAACATGTTTTGGTTATAATTAAATTTAGTGTATATAGTACAGAAATTACTACTTTTTAAGAATAATGCAACACTGACCCATAATTATTCACATTATGAAAAAAAAAAAAAAACAACAACTAACTTTCACAGATAAGCATAGGCTTACAACGCTCCCAAACAAACACCCACTAATCATTTTTGTTTCATTATTATTTTGCACTTTCTGTACAGTGCATAGTATTTATACCAAAACTAATAACCTATGCATGTTGTTACTGACTAAAAATTTGTTGCAAAACAATTATTGTTTTATTTATTTTTTTATTATTCTCTTTTAAGCCTCAGCTTTCGGCTATGCTGGCTTGTTTAATTCACTGTGGCTGCTATTCCTGTATGATTGGACCTCCTTAGGATTTGAACCCGTGATCTGTCAGTTAGAGAGCCATGACTGTATCCACTAGTCTACGGAGGAGGACCAATCATTGTTTTACCAGAACTCGTGAAACGGAATGTAAACCCAAAACAGTCTCTAATAATTAACAGAGTGAAGTTATGTTACATCACAGCTGATTTGAGTCATCTATTTGATTTCCATAAACAGCTGAATAAGAAGAAAATATTCTTCCTCTTTGTAACAATATAAAATATTGCTGGAGGTAGTTCAAACTGATGCCGCTAGATTACATAAGCTTGCGGCCTGCACTAAACTGTATGAAATCAGTGTAGTTGGTTTTGTTTGTTAGTAGTGACTATCTTGTGAAACCATGTTGAAGGGTTAATAGGCAAAGATAGGCCATTTAACCTGTCTTGCATAAAATATTGAATCCCAACGTAGAATAGAAATATATTATGTTTGATAAATAAATAAATAACATTTGATATGAAAAGGTTGGCATAAAAATTCTTCCAATATAACAAACATTGAAGTCTGAATCATTCAGACTACAGCTACTAGTTGAAGCTGTGTTGCATATAAAGTGCGGAATCAACTTTATATCACAACGTCCCTTTGTAACAATTATATTAAGCTTTGTACATCACAATAAATGTTCATATCATGTTATAAATATTTAAAATTATAGTGAGTAGTGTGCATAGAATACATAGGGCAGCTACAATTCTTTCGTAATACCTCCTTAAGGTTGTACTCTTTCCTACTTTATATTAAAATCTTTACTTCCTAATGAAAACCTGATTAATAACAGTTTAAGATCCAGACACTTGCCATGTGTTTGTGTTTTGTAAAAATGTACATTTACCTCTATAGCATAGATGTTTAAGGGTATTTTGAATTCATCCAGTCTTTAATTTTATTCCAATTGTTATAAACTTAAAATAAAAAAATATCCCACCTTGTGTATTTATATAGCAATAAATGTTATAGGTATTCTCTGGTAGTGTTGGACAACCAGAACCTCGTGGAGTTGTGGGATTGGGAGAACAAGGGAAAAGACTTCCAAATCAAGCGTGGCAGACTCTTCTTTCATTTCAATCCCAAGCTATGCATCGACAAGATCACGGAACTAAAGGAGCTGGCTCACTTACCTGATTTCACCGATCTGGAGGTCGCACAAAACTCAAATGGGGATAAAGTGGCCTGTAAGTGTTGCTTTTATTTCATATTAGCAGTGATTAAGTCAATAGTAGCCAATACAAGCTCCATCTTCAACATGTATTTAATTGTGTTTATGTGCTCCATTTCTTCATGATTGTGTGAAGAGTGGATTTAAAAAAATGAAAGTTGCAGTCTTTGACCTTCTCAAGAACAATAATTATGGAATTTAAAGCTAAAGTAAATTATTTTCTTTGTAAAAGATCATTCTATTTAGTGGAAGGTTATATCTCAACAGTGTGGACAAGACTTTTAGAATGTTCATTGTTTTACAAAAGTTGTGCCAATGTATTTGTGTGGAATATTTTCTGGCAGAATAAAATTGTTATTCTTATTCTGTTAAAGAACCTGTTACTAGATAGTAATATTATGGGAACTTGATTGTGAAGGTAATGTCAAAGAGCTGGAAGTGAAGGTGTACAAAAGCGGTCCCAAAGCTGTCCTAATCAAATGGAGACCGTTCACTCACTACGATTCACGCACACTCCTGGGTTATGTAATCTACACGATAGAAGCCCCCTACCAGAATGTCACAATGTATGATGGTCGTGATGCTTGCGGGGGAGATGGGTAAGTCAGGTTGTATATTAAATAGAAATAATTGTTTTATAGTTGACTTTGTTCACATCAGAAGATCACAACAGACACTATATTGAAACAGTCCTTATTGGTGTTTTATTCTATAGTTATTGAAAAGCTTGTACCTGGATATGATAAGTGCTTACATATAATTGTTAACTTTTCTAGAGTTGTTCTTTCACATGTACATAATAAAAAAACTTTAAACGCGACATGTAAATGTGTATTTATTAAAGTAACTTACTTTCTGATTGACCCTCTTACTTACTTACCTTTTATTGGAATAACTTAGAAAGTCAAATAACCATATTCGGGATATTCTAGTCCCAAGTGTACATTAATTTTTAAGATTAACAAAATAATATGTCATTTTTTAAATTATTAAAACATTTATGGTTGTGCAATACATGGCAAATAATTTATGATTGTTTCCTGAGCGTTTATAAAATTGCCATTAATGGTCTGCAATTATTACAGAAATGTATAATAGCACACTTTCAAAGAAGTCATATATATATAGCCATGTTATTCTCAAAAGGTTAAGGCATCACTTCTAAGAGAAACTCATTAAGTTTATAAATAGTTTATTCAATAACCCATATTGTTGAAAGTTGACTTTTTCTATAATCTAATTCATTTTCCCCCAAGTCTTAATGTTAAGTTAAGTTTGCAATTAAATATTTTTCTAGATATCTGGTAGTTTTGATATAGTAGAATTTTGTGTTGATTAAATAAATATATAACTATTAAAATTATTCATTGTTAGAAGAAAAACAATAACATTTTAGTTTCTTCATCATAACTATGTATTGTAGATTCCTATCACCATGTTTTTCTGTGTCACAGTTGGAGGGTAGATGACATAGCAATTCCAGAGCCCTCGGAAAAGGAAGTGGACTGGATGGATGCGATACTTACTCTTCTCGAGCCTTACACACAGTATGCTTTCTACATCAAGACGTACACTATAGCTACTGAAAAAGTGGGGGCGCAGAGCAAGATTAAGTACTTTCGTACCCACCCCGACAGTGAGTAACATTTCAGTAGAATAATAATTAATGTAACAGTTGGAATGCAAACAAGACCCATGCACTGACACGATGGTTCATACCAACACCATTTTCATCCATTGTAGTAGGGAAAGGCCGTTCTAAAAGTCAGCTAGGAAAAAAGACAGTGCAAACTAACAATTCTTAAAAAAGTACCATGGACATTTTCTAATGCACGGATTCTGGGATTGTGTGTGATTAATCCAGAGATAGTTTCTAAACTTGTTACAGTATTGTATCACTATTATAATCACTATTATAAAAGTAACTTACTTTCTGATTGACCCTCTTACTTACTTACCTTTTATTGGAATAACTTAGAAAGTCAAATAACCATATTCGGGATATTCTAGTCCCAAGTATACATTAATTTTTAAGATTAACAAATATGTCATTTTTTTAATTATTAAAACATTTATGGTTGTGCAATACATGGCAAATAATTTATGATTGTTTCCTGAGCGTTTATAAAATTGCCATTAATGGTCTGCAATTATTACAGAAATGTATAATAGCACACTTTCAAAGAAGTCATATATATAGCCATGTTATTCTCAAAAGGTTAAGACATCACTTCTAAGAGAAACTCATTAAGTTTATAAATAGTTTATTCAACACATCTAGTTCTAGTAGTAAATAGTTAGTTCAACACAAATAGTTTATTGTTGCACTAGACAGTGCAAACTAACAATTCTTAAAAAAGTACCATGGACATTTTCTAATTCACGGATTCTGGGATTGTGTGTGATTAATCCAGAGATAGTTTCTAAACTTGTTACAGTATTGTATCACTATTATAATCAGCATATTCATTTTTTTTAAGTAGATATTTCCATACAACAAAATTATCATTGCACTTATAGAGAATATAAATGATTTCAAAGAATTATTAATAATTGTCATAATTTAACTAAAAATAATCCTTTATTATTATTAGGATTGGTTCCTAGATCAATCAAAAATTATTCATTGATTGATCTAGGAAAATAGAAGCTTAACATTCATTTAAATTTAAAATAGAACATTTTAATTTCACGCTCCTTCACATCACCCATAAATATGAAACAGTAAGGAAATTGCTATTAAGATCAAACATTTTAGTATCCAGAATTTGGTTTTATAACATTCAGAATGGGATTACAGATTTGAACATGCAGGCTTTGACTTCACCATCACTGACGTAAATGATACTAACCATACACTTGGTTGTTGGTAGCTCCCTCTGTACCAAGGGCTCTGAAGGTCTACTCCAACTCCAGTTCTGAGTTGATCATCAACTGGAGTCCACCGCGTGTCCCCAATGGCAATGTGACTCACTATATCGTACGAGGACAATGGGAACGGGACGACCAGAAGTTCCTCGACCAGCGCAACTATTGTAAAGAACGTAAGTCAACTTGGATTTAATAAGAAATATCCAAACTTGCTTCAGTACCTTATACATACTTTTGTTAGAGCTGACCGTGATTGCAAGTCAACGATTTACTCTGATTTGTGTGTACAATACTTGCTTCTTACCTGAAAGATGTAGGTGCGCTCAAAGCTCATCTAGAAAACAAGTTTTGATAATCACTTTTCAGTGTTTCTGTTTTAATCTTGGTGTTGATTTTTTTAAGCAAGAGTCCCAACCACTTCGTGTAATTGCTGATTTTGGCTATTATAAACGTTCCGAAGGGGTAAAATTTGGAACTTTCTGAACTTTGAACATAGCATCTGAGTACTTTAGTGACGTGGACAGAAATTACTTTCTGTTGAGGTGGGATGCTCTTGGGACAAAATATACTTGGAAGTGTAGTTGTATAGAATATGGAAAACATATTCAACTTTAATCAAAAATCTGTTCATTATATTACTTTTGTATATAAGAGTCTTGTTATATAAAATGTTTTTTTAATGTATATCTGTAAATTTTTATATTATGTAGGAGATTTAGAAACACTTAGAGTTAGGAAAAGTTAGGTTTTTGTAACTAATCTGAAATTATGATGATTAATTATAACACTATTAACAGTTTACATGGGTTTTTGAAAGGTAAAACATTTATTATGGTCTGCAATGTGGTTTCATGTACCAGTCTCAGCTGATGAAATGAGTAGCAGTACTGTAAATTTCCTTTGCAGCTTGGTTTCTGACATCATTTATGAGTGTTGTAATTGTTTCTTTCTCTTTAGAATCACTTGTTATTTTGGAGTTGCTTTTACCACACAATACATGTTTTTTTTTAATAGTTTTTAGGCTTGTAAATAAATATTATTCATCACTTAGCTGATCAATCAGTTAGCTGTTAACATTGTTTCAAGTCATGTTTGTAAACAAAATAATATAACATGTGTTATTTATATATTTAAACAAATTATACCATATTACAGTAAAATTCTGATTAACTGAGCTACATAAGAATGGGACTACCACGGATATGGAAAACTCAGATAATATAGGGACTGCAATAAAGTATTTTAACTTATATAAAAACTCAATATATAGGTTAATTATAATGGTTTTATTGATTGTAAATATGCTATAAATGTGTTGTTGTAAATATTGAGTGATTCACTCACTATTTTATTGCTAACTGCAATAAAATGTATAACATAAAAATATATATGTTTTGTAAGTAGTAAGCAATTAATAGTGCTACTGTAATTTTATATTAAAACATTTTAAACTGCCCCCAAAGCCCATTTTGGGGAAATGGACAAAGCAGTAACAGTGACTAAAAAGTTCACTTCTATTTCCTAGAAAGGTGTTCTGAGTTCCATCCCTCCATCTTTGTCCATCAAAAACTAAACAGAGTGTATCCATACTTTTAAGTCACGCTGTATAATGTAAAACTTATGCAAAAACATGATAAAATAAATAGAGTACCAATGGTCAAATCCTATTTTAACAATGTATTATTTTACTTTTTAATAAGTGTAAGATAGTATGCCTCAAGAATGTAGTCGGGTGGGTTGCTGTATATCTAAACTTAATTTTAACCCTTTGAGTGCCGCAGCGTTCCTAATTTTGATGGTACGAAAAGTGCATAAAGTGCCGGTGTCGCTAGTTTGACGTTTCGTATTTCGATAATAATTTGATATAGTACAAGGTTATTTTGGCAAAAAGACCAGATAGCTATATTCAATAGGTTCCAAACTATCGATAAATATGAGTTTTACGTTGTTTCCCTACTCTTTAATTTAAATTACAATATTTAAAAGAACAGACTTTTTAACCTATTTTGAAATTTACAAGTTATTACGACTATCAATGAAAACAGAAACTAAAAGAACAACATTTTATTATTCGAAAGTGACAGGTGATTTTTGTGTCTAGGCTTACTTAAAGTGTCATTCGTCTAGGCCATTTTGCAGGGGATTTGGCGATAGGAAGTATGACTCATTGAGTATTTTTTGATTCATTATGGAAATTCATTAAGGAAAGTATTAGGAATGTATAATGAAGTTAATTTTAGTCTCCGATAAGGAATATTCGTCCAAAAATAGTGGACTGCGATAATACCAAAGTACCTATGCAATGATTTTGTCTTCCAGTCACAATGCAGCGGACGAGTACCGTGTTGCGTAATGGCCATTCTTGTGTTTATATGCCGACAACCAAGTATTTGAGTAAATATAAACAAAAATTGTAACTTATACAGTGTTTTACCGTATTTTTTAAATGAAGGTAATGTAGTGATTTGAGTTGTGTCCAAGCGAAAAACTTCAGTTTTCAGTGTAAATATAATAGGGTTATTTTGGTTTTTTAAAAGTTGCTGACACCCATACAAAGGAAATTAAGACATTTTTTATCTCTACATTTACTAATCATATTTGTTTGTGATATCTTGATGTTTTATTTGATGTATTGTGAAAACTACACTATTTCTATGTAATTTCTAAACTCTGAAAAATGAAGTTACCTACTATTTATAATATGTAGGTACCGGGCATCATTTTGTTTATACATATAATGCCAAGTTTGTTTTTATTGCAGAATCATATATTATACATGGTTTTTATTTAGAATTGTATGGCCTTTATCATAGCGTAAAGAAAAATCTTAAAAATAGTGTATATACTTAAATTAGGTTCAAACATACCTTTTTATAAAAAAGTAAAAAAAACTTATTTTGTAGAAACTAAAATTTTTATATTTTTATAAAGCAAATTTTTTTGTAAAAATATGTCTCATACTCTTCATTTAATTAGAAAGAAAACAATATTAAAATTATGAAAATATGTTGGATAGTTATTTTACAACAGCTATTTTCCCAAAAGCTCACAAATATGGAAAAAAAACAGCCCGGCACTTTATGCATAAGACTTGGAAAAATGCCAGCGGCACTCAAAGACTTAAGAATTTCTTTAACATTTTTGATAATATGATTGATTTAGGGTGTGTACATATTGTTTTTTACTATTGGGTGATGTTTTAAAAAGTAGGGTGGTAAAAAGGACTAAATAATAACTCTATTGAAAATCTTCAGTAATTTGTGTTTTGGGTTACAGCGTTGTCGCTGCCTGACAACAAACACTCACAGACCAAGGTAGATGAGGATGGGACAGACCTAGATCCTGATGGTCTGGGATTGTCCAATATCTATACCAAGAAGGATTGTGTATGCAAGAAGGATGACAAGGAGGAGAGGGGGAAGAAGCAGAGAGAGAAGGAGATACAGTTCCAGATTCAGTTTGAAGATGCATTGCACAATCAAGTATATGTTAAAAGGTCAGTAGTTGTATATCTACTCTTTACTCATGAATAAAATAAAAATAAATGTCAGTTATATTTTTGTCATTCTACCAGTTTAGCTGCTAGAATTTGTAGTGCATGTGATTTTGTTGTACTGAAATGGGCTTTAATAATACGCTTGTAATATGTTGTTAGTTGTTATACAAATATTGTAATAATCACATTTTCAAAGGTATCAGCTAAATCAGTAATTTAAAAAAATCATATTTATATTACCAAAATGTTTTAAGATATTATGTGATATACTACATTGATATTTCAAACTCCGATATTGGCATATTGATTTATATTGACTATTGACTATATTAATAAGAACAGTCAATATAGAACAATATTGATGCTAATTCAATCCCCTTTATCATCAAGCTATACATAACATCCCCAACCCTTGATAATTTCACTAAAAACTACCAGAATTTTTTATTTATTTATTCATTTGCTTTATGTATGTTTAAAAATACATCTAAATACATGAAGTAAACGTGTAAATTGTCAGTCATTATATAAGTAGTACCTGGTGCATACAATGATGTTACTTACACTTTAAAATTTACGAACTAATTACATAAACAAACTAAAAGATCTATGAAATATCTCAACACAAACTGATTATCAATCATTTAAAAATTTGGCCACAGAGTAAAACGCATTGCTTATGAGGTGGTTTCTGAGGGAAGCTCTAAAAGATCTCATGCTGCATTCATGCTTCAGATGGATTGGAAGGGCATTGTAAATTTTCTTAGCACAATAATAAGCTCCTTCCTCATGTAGTTTTAAGTCTATGTATTGGATACTGGTAATCACTATGGCGTAACAAGTAACCAGTACAATTATTGGGAAATATGCTAATATTAATTTTTAGAAAAGCTAGACATTCAAATATATAAATTGAAGGAAGTGTTAAAATTTTGTTTTTTATGAAAATTTGTTTACAGGAATCTCCTGGTTTCAGGCTAAATAGTTTCCTTACAATCCTTTTCTGAAGAAAAAGAATTAATTTAACTCAACAGAATTTCCCCAAAACATCACCCCATATCTCAAGTGCGAATATGTATAGGCATAATAGACTGTTATGACAGTATCATAGTTGGCTGACCCTTCAATAACTTCTATAGCTAAGCAGGTGGAGCTTAACTTGCCAGCCAAGTATAACAAGTAATCCCGTGATCCCTCAATTTCAGATTTTGATAGACTATCACACCTAAAAATTTCACCGATGACACTTAATATGTCTTCACATTTTACTTCAACATCAGGGCTTTGTAGTGTTGAGAAATGTATGAGTTGGCTTTTATTATTATTTAATAGGAGCGCATTTATAGTAAACCAATTTTGAGCTTCTATTAATGTTAATTTTAGTTTAGAATTAAGTTCATTACTGTCTTTAAACTAGTTTAGTGTCATCAGCAAAGAGTATTGTTTTCGCTATAGAGAAGGCATGAGGGAGGTCCGTTGACATATAATAAGAAAAGTATAGGTCCCAAAACTGTTTTGAGCCTAGAAACTGAAGAACCATTTTATGAAATCTAAACTGGTTATTGTTAAGGATGCTATTTTTTGTTTAGATAACTTAAAAGTTTACAGAGAAATATCTTTTCAAATATTTTTGAAATAACTGGAAGGACAGCGATTGGTCAGTAATTTCATACATTAGTTCATTCTTTATTTTTATAGAGAAGTTTATTAATGGCAAACTTAAGATAATTGGGAAAACTCTGTGTAAGAATGAGACAGGTTAAGGACAGAGCAATTTGTAAAGCAGAGGATTTCATAACAAAAGTGGGAATCTCATCTCAGCCTGATAAGTTTGTATTTTAAATATTTTGAATAGTTTGAAGCACCTCACTAGGGTCAGTAGGGAAAAAAAACTTGTAAGAATTATTTAAAATATTTTTTTATTCAAAAAAATTAAGTTAAGTTCCCACAAGTGTTTTGTCAATGGAAATATTTTCTCATTTATAACATTTATAAACAATGAATTGAAAGCATTGGCGACCTCCTCAGGGTTTGTGATTTGAATCTGGTTTGATTCCAATACAGTATCGTCCACGTCAGAGGCCTATTTTGCTTATTTCCTTAGGCACGACCTCCCACATAGCCCTCCACCTATTTTTTGCACCAGGGATGTACTCAACATTTGCCATGCGCTTTGCTGCTCTAATGATTCATTTTAATATTTGACGATAAGTTTGGTTATTAATCATAATTGATTCATATTACAATTTTTATTATTATTATGAATAAGATAAACTTTGTTTTAGCTTTTACTGTAAGTTAATTTAATCTTTTGAGGTCGGTCGGGACAGGGTCTGTCCCACTCGTGATGAGTGGCCAAATAGCTAGCGCTTTGTTCTTTATTTTGTATCTCCTAAACTAACTAACCTTTTCATGTAAAATGTTTTTTGTTTGTTTCTTAAAAGGTTGTATGTTTCACACAAAACAAATCGAAATTGTTGACTTTGTTTTGAAATGGTTACATGCAAAGAAACTATTCTTTAATTTTTTGGATACCACTGTATTGAACAGCTATATTCTCTACAAACCTGAAAATGGAACAAAGAAGCCTCGTAGTGACTTTCGACTAAAGCTTTTCCAAGAACTTATTCTTCGTTTTGGTCCCAATGACCGAATTGTTCAGAGTCCTACCATACGAGAAACCACTAGGCTTTCTGCTAGAAATAGTAATCACTGGCCAAAACAATCGAACTCTCGACGACGCTGTGTAGTGTGCTGAAAAGCCGGAAGAGAGAAGAGATCCACTATCTACTGCAGTGGTTGTGTTTGGATCCTTGCTTTCAAAGGTATCACACAATCCTACATTATTAAAAGGACTTGAAAATCATACTCAAAACTATTTAGATCTGTGTAAATAACTTTAATTTACTGAACTCTACTCAATACGATTTGTAGCCATAAAAACATATTGGTGTATTCTTATCACAAAGAAAATGTTTCTTTTCTAATTAAAATCTACATAAGCTGTATACTGATATTAAAACTAATTTCAATGATAAGTATTTGAAAACAGCTTCATTCTAGGTTTTTTTACCACAAAACACGCTTAAAATGTAATGAAACACAAGTTTTTCAAACTAAATTAATGTAAAACACATATATTAATTGTCAGAAAATTTGTAAGATTAACTCAAAATAAAGATAATTTAGTTTTACAAAATAAAAACTTTACTTTGAACCAATTGAATAAAAAATAAGAAAGTTAGAGGCAAAATAACTAGAAAGATGCACGGGATGTGAGATTTGAGTAAAATCCCGCCGCCCAGCGAGGGCAGGCAGGTCTCGCACGCACCGCCACTAAGGCACAGCGCACGCCAAATAGCGCCGGCGTCAAAGGGTTAAAATATGTGGATTATAAATAAAAAAACTCAGGAATGTAGAAGAGGAACACAAGTTTTTTTGTAACATATGTAGGGTTTCCATATCTTTTAGTTACTCAAGAATGTAGAAGAGGAATACTAGTATTTTTGTAACGTATGTAGGGGTTTTATATCCTTTAGTTACTCAGGATTGTAGAAGAGTAACGTTCGTGTACATATTTATTGTTATTGTTAATTTTACATTATTAATGACAAACAACTGAATAATTCTTATCCTTTCAAGTCATTCATCATCAATAATAAACTTTAAAAAAAGAAGTTCTATGACAAAATTAAGCTCTAGATAGATATCTTTGAAATTGAATCAACGTGTCAGTTCTTTGCTTTTGCTGATGATCTTGTATTTGATGAGTAAAAGTGGGGTCTTCAAACAACTCTGGATATCAGGGTTAAGCAGGTAGCATATTTTATAAGGGCTTGCCTTTAGTCTACATGATCAGTGTTTGTCTCTTGTCTTAGTTACCAAAAGACCAAATAGACACTATTCCCATATTCATCTTAGGAGAAGGTGGATTTATTCCTCCAGATATTTGTTTTGTAGAATTACGTTAGTTTGTTGTCAAAACTGGTTATCCCGGTCATGACTGGTCCAGGAAGCTTATAAAAATCTTTGGCTCCATCTGTGTCCCATGCAGACAGGGCCAGAAACAAATTGCTTGAACTTCAGATGTTTTTACTCATAATTAATTGTGAAGCACTACTAAATTACAAAGTTTAAACTCAGGAGAGTCCACGAGTTGCATCATAACTATGTGATGAAATTTCCTTCCTTTGCAATCACAGATACGAATTCTTTGTAATTTGTTCTTGTTCAAATCAGTTGTCTCCTAACAAAAATATGTATGCGAAGAATAAGTCAACATTTTGAAGTTCGGTGCCGAACAGGTTGGAACGTGTCGTATACTGTTGCTAATGTAATTCAAAGTTGCCACCTAATTTATGGTAGATAGTTTACTACTACCAAGGTACTAAGATACTGTGTGCAACTTAATAGCTGCTGATTGGATTATGGCACAGGACCAGTTGTGGGACATTGCTGAAAAACTTCATAAGCCCAACAAGGTACCTTGTGTCATTAACAGTTAATTAATTAGTGTAGTACTGTTATTGGGTGATCCGGATAATTGAAAAGATGGTTGAGTATCGAGGTCACCAGTCATTAGACTACCTCCTTCATCAAAAAATTACAATATGAGATCATTGTGTTCTTTATGTTGCGGGAAATAGTCATCTCAGAGGGCAGAAAGTATAATGAGTCTGGGCTTGATAACCCATGAAAATATGGCTGGTGACTCCCAGGTAACCACATAAATTGCACCAGAGCTGTTAGTATAACTTTTCACTCCTAAAACTCATTGAATTTTGTGATCATCTGAACTGTATAAAATGTTAACTCACTTAAATGTGATTATAATAACTATTTTATTTTTAATATAAATAGAAGGGAACTTTACACATTGTGTACATTATATTTTTGTTGTACTTTTCTTACCACTTTTATGTTGTTCAATTCCATTCTGGGATAATCGTGCATGCAAAGTAGTTTTTTCTTTCCTATCCACACAGAATATCTTCTAAAAAATTTTAATTTTTGTTTTTTTCCATTAGGAAAAATGCTCCAGATGACCTGAACACTGTACCAACGGAACTTGATAAAAAACGGTAAATTGAAAGAATAATTCAAAGTAAGGCCGAGTGTTGTTGGCTTGCTTTTACGCTGCGTAGTTGTTTGGGATAAATTTGTAATTTGCATGTGTTTTATTGTTTTCTTAATTTTAAGTAATTCACACTTAAAAGTAAAAGATGTATTGTTTCAACTATTAAATCTCAAAAGGATATTTTTAATCAACGGTTTGTTTATGGGTAGTACTAACTCACATTGAGTAGAATGAAATCACATGTACTAACATTATTAACATACATTATAATGTTCATTGGAGATATTGCTTCATTGATTTCTCTACTTTGATTTGGGTTGTGAATTATAAGTATAATGATCTCGTGAATTATAAGTATAATGATTTTGGGTGTGATTGGGAGTTGGTGGTATAGTTCTGTAATCCTGGTTGAAGGGATCTGTCTTAAGACTAATTAGCACTGAATTGTTTCATATCACCAAATTTAAAACTTGCACAAACCAATACTTGTAAATTTGTAAGATTTTTTTTAATATGAAGACTGTTTTGAATAGGTATTTGTTTGAATAATTCAAATATAGTAAAGTAGTAAAATAAGTAACCAGTGTGAGCTCCACATTTATATATTATATGGTTATGGTGGTTAATTATTACCACAATATATTTCATGAAAAGAACTCTAATACATTTTGTTCCATTTTTCACTTATTTCTTTTTACAACTTTAAAATTTTATTTCATAAGTAAATTATTGTTCCCAGAATAGAGTTCAATCTCCCAAGTAATTTTACACAAGTTCTCGTCAATTTTATTTTTCTAAATGTATTTGAACTCACTCTATTCATGTAAATGAGTGTTTCCCAATTTTCTCCTCAATTAATTGATATATGAATAAGTATTTCGTATTATGTCTTGGCAACTCAGCTAACTATTATAGGTGGCAAGTGTAAGATACTTCACCCAATAAAAAATGTTATTGTATTTGCCAATTTGAAATTGAAAACTTAAAAGATAGATGTCAATAACAATTTTAATGTGTTTCATGTGTATAGTTGACTAGTATAATTTTTTGTAGCTAGGAAGGAAAGTTCTCTCTTTTTGGACATACAAGATGTTCTTCTCATGGAAATTCATTTCTATGAAAAAAGACAAAAACACTTACTTGCAAATTCAGAGCCAGTACAAAGTTCCCACAAACTCTTCAGCTCTGCCTTCACAAAAAGATTCTTGTCAAACTATACATTGTTCAACCAATAATATTCCATTTATTTTGTTAAAACATCTATTCAATTTTGACTAAGAAAATAACCTGAAATTCTTGTGTAAAGAATGTAGAATAATATTGAATGTGGTATCAACCTGGAAATATCATTAAAGACATAAGTCTGTGTAAAATCAAACAAAATTCTTTTGCTTTTTTGTAAGCTATAAAAATATAACATTCTTGTAATACTGCCACACTTATAATTAAGTTGTGCTCAAAAGAAAGTACTCTTGCTTAGGGTCCGTGTACCTCAGTTGCAATGTGAATTGTGTTTATGTTGCTGTTGTTTTGATTCTGTGTGCTTAATTTTTTCCATTCTACTTTTTATTTTAAGAAATTCATTATTGTTGTTTGTGTTTTGTAGACCTCAGAGGGACAAGCGGGAGATCAAGTTCCGAAACGATATTGTCAACAATGAATATCCAAGAGTTGAGAAGACCAGTTTAGGAAACATAGGGGAGCCTAAAAACAAACTGCCAAGAAGTGAGCTTTTTGATATTTTGGTCTAATTTATATACTATATATATTTCTTGTGTTCGTGTGTATGTGACTGAACTCCTCCTAAATGACTGGACCGATTTTGATGAAATTTTGTGTGTGTGTTGAAGGGGATTCGAGAATGGTTTAGATTCATGATTTGGTCCTATTTAAATAGTTTGTTTGATTAATTTTTTATTTATAAATTGTTGTTGATGTTAGAGTGTTTTATATTGGATCCGGCAGATTGCGCTACGACATGTAATGCAAAGTGAACTGATACTTTCAGCTGTTAACACTTTCAGCTGAAGTTCGTCAAAGAGGCAGAAACATTTGTTTACATTGAAATTTTAGTATCTATTAAATTACTGTAAACTGCTTGATCAGTAGTGTAACGCAGATTGCAGAGACGAAGTTATTATCTAATTTTAAATTTTGATTGCGCCAATGATTAATAATCCATCTAATGCCATGGAAATGCTATTTATACACTGTTATAAAAACTACCTCTTTAAATAAACCTGTGAATGTTTGCACATAAAGTAATTAAATCTGGTTAGCTCCTTTAACATTGTGTCTGGAATTTTTACTGTAGTTAATGAAAAGCAAATGGGGATAACACACTCTTGCCCTTATACTAGAAGCATTTACTCCTTATACATATTTATTGATCTGTAAAAATATCAAAATCACGCAATCACCAAAATTTAATCTAAGTTGAATTCCGAAACCAACATATGAGACCATTGTTTTGGTTAGTGCAACAGAATAAATCAATTGTGGAGCTGTAAATAGATTAGGTTGGGAGTGAATTTAAACGACCAGAACAGACTCATATTGACCACAGCAACTTTTTAGTTGGACGATACAATTTCGTCATTGGGATAAAAAGGCTAACTCTTATTGTTACTAAAATCGTCGGAGCACTTCAATAAGTTATCATGGAATGTTGGAGGGAATACGAATCTTATAAAAACTGTTTCACTTTACGACTTCAGGACCCCAAAACACTGTTCTTTAAACTTAAATCTAAAATGGATCAGGAGATTGGAATAGCTTTGAGTGACTATAGATTATTTTAGGAATGTTTATTATGTCATAGATAAAGAATACATGAATATATTGTCTGAGTTTTCAAAAGGAAAATGCATGTAGATACATGTAATGCTCGTCAGTTTTAGATTATCTGTGTTAGCAGCTTGCCTATTTGGTCGTTGGCCGTGGTGTGGAAGTCACTATTGATAAGTGATCTCTCATTAATGCAGTAATTTGAACAAATGTTGACAAGAAGTGGAAAACTAGATATTGTGGTATTTTAGTTTCAGGTTAAAAATGCTTTCCTCATCAACCAGAAAACATACAGATGTTTATTTCTTATAATCTTATTGCTATTTTTTTTACTTTGTTATATTCAAAATCTTATACTAGAAATCCAGAAGGTCGTTCCATGTGAGGTTATTAAACACTATATATTTTTTTTTCTATTTGTCCGTTTTCAACTCATTAATGTTTGATATTAAAAGTTAGCAATATATTGTAAATATTTTAACCTGTTAATACCTGGATAGAAATTTATTTATTTATCTCTTGTGTAGCCATTAGTGTTTAACATCTTTTTAAATTTGCTTACAGTTTTAGATGAATTAAGATTTTTGAATCTATTAAAAAAAAGTAAAACCTATATATTTTGAAGACATTTTATGGAATTAGATAATATCAAAACGTGTTTTGAATAAGAAACAATTAGGCACACATCTGGATGCAGAGTTGAGTTTGAAGAACACGTTTAACAAAAGTAAATAGTCTTCTTCTGAAGTCTCTTATAATAATAATGTTCCATTTGTTCAAATATGTAGAATTTTTTTACAAACAATAATTACTTAGAAACTAGTCAAGAGAAGGCTTAATCATTAGGTTTCTGTTTTTTCAGCTAAATTAAAAATTTGAGACTAAACAGATAAATGTTAAACTAGAGCTATAAAATTAGAATCAGCTTGTCTAACTCGCTACCTGTAACTCTGTGACGCAGATGACGAGGAGACTTTTGAGCACGAAGTGTGGGGCGGAAACTCATTGGTGGTGCATAAGCTCCATCATTTTGCACACTACACCATCTCTGTAACAGCCTGCAGAGAGGTATTGGATGAGGAGACGGATATAGGCAAGAAAAACAACTGCAGTGCTCAAGCGATCTTTTCTACCCGTACCCAACCTCTCAGTGAGTAAATATTTTCTTAGTGAGATAGTCATATTGAGCTTAAAAAAAATAAATTTGGTAAGAATTAGACTGGAGAAGCATTGAACGTGGATGATGTTATTTATAAAATCAATGTCATTTGTCATTTGATAGATTGACAAGGCTACCAAAAGCATCCTCAAGCAATCTTGGTTGGATTCAAAAAATTGTAATGTCTCATTTTTACTACATTATTATGTTAGCTAACTTCCAGCCCTTCAAGCTTATGGACCCAAAGTGTAACAACAGAGAGCTGCAATTGCTATAATAGGACAATTCCCATTCATTATTAATTTTGGTCATTCCAAACTGACGAAGGTCAGTAATCCTTACCCTTAATCTTCGTCATCCTCAACACTCATTTTTGTAGCTCGATTTTGTGATAACAGTTGTGATAATAGATTCCAGTTGAAATGGAACATATCACATTAAGATGATTGGTTTCAGATCCTGCTGACACTGTGCCGTACCTCAGTGTGGAAGTGATGGACAGCTCCAATCACAGCGGTGATGTGCTGCTCAAGTGGGAAGAGCCCAAATCACCCAATGGTCTTATTGTCACCTACCAGATAAAACATTATCACATTGAGGTGATTGGTTTCAGATACTGCTGACACTGTGCCGTACCTCAATGTGGAAGTGATGGACAGCTCCAATCACAGCGGTGATGTGCTGCTCAAGTGGGAAGAGCCTAAGTCACCCAACGGTCTTATTGTCACCTACCAGATAGAGTATACTCGCTCCGACATTGAGAATGTAAGTAGACAATTGACAACATTCTTTTTCACACGATCTATTTAAAACAGTGTTATCATCACAGTTTCAGTCACTGAGCATATTTGTAATTTATACTCTGAACTCTTAGTGCTCCCATGTCAAGCACTGCAGGGCATGGTGGATTCCCCTAAAGCTCCGGTATAAATACAGAAAATATATCTTTGTACTCCTGTGTCCTGCATTGTAAGACATAGCCAATTCTCCCCATCGCTGATCAACTGACCTATAATTCAATTTAGTTTCATTAACGCATGATTTCTTTATCATGTGAAAATACCTATTACTAAGGGTCGACATTACTAAAGGTTTTACTACTAACTAGATTCTTTTTTTTATTAATTAAGCAATTTGGTGTACTCTACTCATGTTTTAAGGTTATGTTGTGTTTCATGGTTATGTACTTTATAACCAACATTATAAAATATGTTTATTTAAAACCAAATCAATTATTTTCTGATTCAGAAGATACTTTACCTTCTAAAAGTAATATGAATTACTCATACCTTATGAATGGATTATTTTCAAGTAACATTATAACATATGTTACAATAACATAAAAAATATTGTTTTTACTAGTAGCGTTACTCTAGAAATGTATATGAATTCAACCCAGTGTTTAAGTTTATAATTTATTATTAATAATATTATAATAATTAATTTGTTTACTATACTCTACATTGAAATAAAAACAATTACACAGTAATAATAATAATTATAACACAGGATGGTATGATCCAAACATAAGCGTCAGTGGCGTAATACATACCCCCGCAACCCCCGCAATGCGGGGGGGCGCGGCGTGTCAAGGGGCGCCACACGAAGGAATGAAAAAAATAAAAAAAAATTATACCGATTTTTACCAAATTTCTTAAGGTTGAATATCACTATTTTCATTGTAATTCCTTATAATTTTTTTTGTATAAATGAGCTAGCGAGGAATATCGTAGGCCTATTATCATTTCTTGTTTTAGTTAAAACGCCTTCAAAACTAAAGCAGGCAAACTATTTGCTGAACCGCCACGGAAGTGTATTTTAAGGCGCTTTAGACCGTGTGTGAGCGTGGGGGTGTGCGTGCGTGTACTGCATTGTTTCATGTTGCGACTTGAATACTCCCCTCCCTCCCTCCACACTACCAAGTACCAATTATTGTTAGGTAGTTTCCTTCACAGTATACTGTGGTTTCCTTGTCACTCAGTCATATATTCATTACTCGTTACGTTTACTGCATTTTCGAAAGTTGTGATTTATTCAGTAGCCTACAACTGTGGTGGCGGTGAAAAGTGTTTGCAAACTACACCTCTTACAGGAAACTTATATTATGGGAGACGATGTACTAGAAAACTAAATCAATAATTAAACAAAAATGTCTAAAAAACCTAGTGGTGCAGAATACCGAAAGCGAAGAAGGAGGAGGAAGAAAAAGCAAAAAAACACCAAAAAATTGATCTATTTTTTAAAATCTGACATATCTCTTAGTAAAAACAATGACAGTGTAAGGAAACAAATAACTTCCGGTTTAATTTGTGAGTGTAGTGAAATAAGTTCTGACCTACCTACCATCGAGACAGAAAATGGAACCTCTACTCAGACCCCACCTGAATTCACAAATAACGAACCAGACGTGAGTCTAGACGTTAAGATAAATAATGATAGCTGTAGCTGTACCGTAGACATTGATAAAAAACTGTGTTTTGCATATTGATACTAATGAAATCAGTCAACAACGTGGTGTTTTTTTAAAACTGACATTGGGCTCTACACTAATGACGGAGTATCCCTCTTAAAAGAAGAAGATAAAACTTTCATTTTGAATTCTGAACCATGTAGGCCCACAGGGCCCTTTTTCCTAAAGACTCGACAAACAATAGATCTTTTAGCAGTGATTTTTTATTACAAAATTGCCAAAACGGGCCAAAAACTATGAACGGTTTTTGGCTTTGTTATTCACCTTTATTAAATGGCGTATACTGTGAACCTTGTTGGTTGTTCGCTGACAGAACTGACCCTAAAATTTAAAGATGCTTGGTGTAAAGGTCTAATAAATGATTGGCAAGGTTTAAGCAAAAAAATTAAAGAACATGAAACATCTCGTATACACTTAAATTCATGTTTTAGCATATAGTACCGAAAAAAATAGCCAAGATGCAAAATCACTTATTCAAAAGTATGAACCTGAGTATTGTGAGATTCTCAAAAGACTTTTAGATGTAGTAATAACTATGGCTACTTGTAACTTAGCGTTCAGAGGCATCGGAATGAAAATATTGAAACAGTGGACACTACTTCTGGAAACTTTTTGAATATTATAGATTTGTTGTCACGATACGATCCTCTTCTAAAAAAGTCCACTTAGAAAACGATCAAAGCAAAGTTAAGTATTTGTCTCCCAAAATCCAAAATGAAATGATCATGTTTGCGTCACAGCATGTTCTGGATGAAGTTGTAAGTGAAATCCAAGCAGCTCCTTTCTTCTTCTCTCTGGTATTAGACACCACTCAAGACGTCCCTCAAAAACTGATCAACTATCGATAGTAATACGACATGTGGCAGTCCAAAACTACGAAAAACTTGAAATTAAAGAATCATTCTTAGGGTTTCATAGCTCTTACAGGCCAAAAATTCGGAAAAAATTACTAACGAGGTTTGTAATTTTTTGGAAGAAGAAAACAACATTAAAATTGAAAAGTGTAGAGGCCAGGGTTATGACGGGGCAGCCGTAATGAGTGGAAACTATTCTGGAATCCAATCTAGAATAAAGCAAAAGTCGCCAAATGCAGAGTACGTGCATTGTGCCTCGCATAATTTAAATTTGGTACTCAATGACTCAGTTACTGACATAACAGAAATGATTTTATTTTACGATTTGGTCAATCAAATTTACGTGTTTTTCGGCGAAAGCCTGCCAAGATGGCAAGCTTTGAGAGAGAAATCTATGGAGCAAAGGGGGTCTATACTTAGCAAGACACTCAAAAGATTGTGTCCGACCCGTTGGTCATCTAGGTACGATTGTTTTACTGGCCCATAAAGTGTAACTTTGTTTCTGTCCTTAAGCTGTTTGACGAATATTATTCTGACTTCTAAAAAAGAATAAAGAGGTTTTAGAGGCAACTGGACTCAAAAAAACAAATGACGTGTTTTCAATTTGTATTGATGCTTACTTTCCAAAGTAAGGTTTTAGAGAGAATTAATATTACATCTAAAACACTACAAAAAGAGGATGTATCAATTGACGAAGCTTACAGCCCTTCTTGGAAAGAGTATGACTGAACTAAAGAGAGCAAGAAATGAGTTTGAAGGTGTTGTTAAAGAAGCTGAAAACGCTAGCCAGGGGATGGAATATTGAGTCTTCCTCTGCCGACTAAACGATGTAAAAAAGTAAAAAACTTTTTTTGACGAACTGACCAACGATGTTGAATTTTCTAATCCATTGCAAGAATTCAAAGTAAAAGTATTTTACAGGAGCTTGGATATAGTTTATTGCTCAAATCTCCAGACGTTTTTGAGAGCATGGTCAGGAATTAACGATCAGTTCAACTTTTTAACTCCAAAGTACCTCACAGAGAAAAGTGATGATGAACTAATTTTTTCAGCCAGGAAGTTTTGTGAGAAGTATGAGGAAGATGTTTCACACGGGTTGGAGACACAAATAGTGTGTTTTCAGAAACATTGTTTCGGATGAAATAAAAACAAGAGGATTGAAAAAAGTTAAGGATTTAGCCTCATATTTAATGATAGAAAAAACGTGACTTTGTCAAGCAGCCTTCCTGATGTCTGCACAGCGATGATGATGTTCTTGACTCTCCCAGTTACGTCAGCGTCAGCGGAAAGGTTCGTAATCACCAAAATATCATAAAAAACCCGTACTAACTAAAATTAATTTTTGTGTTAAGAAGAGTTATTATACCCTTTAATTATATACTTGTATTATAACCTGAAAATGGCATATATGTTAACAACATAGTTTTTTAATCTTATATAAATTTTCAGGTCATTTTTCTAAACTCAAGCTCATAAAGAATTATTTGAGAAACACTATGACCAATACCAGGCTGAGCGCTTGGGAGTCTTGAGCATAGAACATGAACGGGGCTCGTAGGATCAACTTGAAGATGTTAGCTGAAAAATATTCAGTTTTAAGAAGAGGAGAGGGTTTAAAATAAATGGAAATAATTAACATGTCTACAATTTTTTCTATTTTTTTATTTTAATGTTTGAGATAGTTTCATTAATAAATAATTATGATGAATAATTCATTTTAAAGTTTTTCTTTTCCTTTTTGATCTTTTTACAAAATGTATAAAAATAAACATTGGCACAGCACGGGACTATCAACTATTTACACAAATTTAAAGCCACTCTTAAAAAGTAAAGGTTTGTTTTCTATTACAATTTACCGTAAGTAGAGTGAACATCATGAGAATAAAGGTAGACCAGGGGGAAGTAGGCTATAATTATAACGATGCGTGTAGGTCTGTAGGAGGAAGGGGGGGGGGGTGTTAGAGCGACAGGAGGGGCGCATTTCAGTACGCTGCGGGGGGGGGCGCGACTCTGTCTAGTTACGCCACTGATAAGCGTCTCTACTACTCAGGATCATGTTATAAAGGTCTAGAATGTGAGAGGAGCGCTCGTTGTTAACAATACACATACCGCTGCAGCCCACTGCCACTGGCTGAGTGATTGGGAACAGTTAGTGGCCATAGTGATGCAGCCCCTGTTAAATGTATCCCTAATGTATCGCGTTACTATTTAACGTTACATATATTACTAAATATGTGGATAATCCTTAAATAAATATAGTTATGGATAGTTAGCATAACAAAAACTAGTATAAACAATACGCTTAACTTCCGCAAAAAATTTACTGTTATAAAATGTCAAATATTGTTTATTTGTTATAAATAAATAAATAAATTTCTTTATTGCCGTAATAACAATTTTTACAACATTGCATGGCACGCATCAAGTCGTGTAGGTATTTAAATAAAATAATATTGTAATGTTTTACAAAGTTATATGTAAAACTAAACAAATAAAAGAGAGCACTTAAAATTTTAATTCTCAAATAAAACAAAACTTAAATAGAGAGAACATTATGGTTTATCGTGTAGGCCTAAAGCCTGGCACCTCCCACTCAACGGTTGTACCAACTAACCTCCCCGGTCCACGAACTCGACGACTGAGTAAAAGGCCCCTTGCACCAATAGGTTCCTTAGCTTCCTCTTAAACAGTGGTTGCCCATTTTCAGTCAAGAGGTCAAGAGGCAACTTGTTGATAAGTTTGGCCCCGACCTCAGATGGCAGGGCTTCGAAAGTCCGGAGCCTGTGCTGCACTGGTCTTAATGCATCCCTCCCTTTAGTGTTGTAGTCATGGACATCTCTGCCCCGCGTTACTTCACATTTGTAACGACAATACAGGAGTCTCGTAGATGTAGAGGGATGGGAGCGTTAAAAAATTGAGACTTTGTAAGTGCTCCGTGCAGGATTCTCTCATTCCTATTTTCAAGATGATTCGGATTGCTTTCTTCTGCAGGACAAAGCACCTTTGGAAGTGGGTGTTTGCGCATCCTCCCCACAACGTTATGCCATAAGACATGTGTGGGTACACAAGGCCATAATAGGCCATTTTTAGAATAGGAATTGCACAAAATTCTGCTAACTTTCTCAGAGCAGAGTTGCCTGAGGACATTTTGGCGCAGACTGCGTCTACATGATTGTCCCACGTTAGACTTTTGTCAATGTGGATTCCTAAGAATTTAATGCTGTTTAGTTCTTCAATGACTGTGTCATTTAGCACAACTGATGGACCACAATCATGGGACACTCTCCGCCCTGAGAAATAGATGAAATTGGATTTTGAATCATTTGTCTGCAGATTGACCTATAAGATAAGAACTGCAGACAAGAATTTGCACTTACAAAACATTCCACTTCCAATGAGGCCCTGCATTTACTCTGAAAACAGAGAGTTGTGTCATCTGCGTACTGAACCATTTGGCCAGATGATATAGATGACCTGAGGTCATTAACATAAATTAAAAAAAGAGCTGGGCCGAGAATTGATCCCTGTGGGACCCCATATTTTACGAGGGCGTTGTTTGATGAAACGCCATTTATATGGACTTGTTGCAGGCGGGAACTCAGGTACGACTCAAGCCATGAGAGTGGTGTACCTCGTATCTATGTTAGTTTTACTTCATTTTACATAGCAATGTAACGTTTAGATAGACTATAAATAATTTAAAAGTAGAAAGTGAAGTGTGTCATGCAATCCAGGCTATGGGAGCTGGTGGACAGAATCCACCATCATATTTCAGAGCTAAAGGGGAAAATGAGGCTGGTCACAGGAGTGTTAGAACAGACTAAACAAAATCCTAAGAAGTGCTAAGGGTTAAGATTAGTTGCTTGGTGTTTTTCATATATTTTTTTTAGTTTTAAGTCTAAACTATCCTTTTCTCTAGTTATGTTCTAGATCTCTCTCCCCCATCAGAACAATTGTTTGAGGTCAGTGAAGATTTTTGTTCACATTCTTTAGAGCCAGCTGTTCTGGCAGCCATCTTGATTTTAACCCTAGTAGAACAGTTTTTATTTTTTTATGGATAGATATAAAACAAGATCACAGTGCTTTACATTGAATCAGACATAACAAACAGACTAAGTTTTGGTGAAGTAATTGACGATTTTGCCCATACACAAGCTAAAATGAAACAAACAAAACCTTAGGTAAAGAAAAAGTCCTTTTAAATTCAAGACTTAAAATCAAACAAGATTTTGTACTGTAATTATTATTGTAGTTGTCTGTAATATTATAGAAATAAGTAGGCCTAACTTTTAAAAACTTGATTATTATTTCCACGTTTAGTCATGTAAACTTCAGAGCTAACAGTGGGTTATTGAAGAAATTTTATAGTTTGTAGGAAAAAAATTTGTTAAATCATAGCTTGGTTCCTTATGTTTGGGGTGTGAATTTTCTCACTGTACAGAGCTTGCTGGTGGATTATGGGAAGGGGCGGGTAGAGTAGTGGGGGGAGGAGATGGGATAGGAGCACAAGATTATTAATATTAAATACATGCATGTATATAACATGGTAAATCAGTGCATTATTTGATATACAACTGTGTCATGTAAAAATGTTGCAAAACAAACTGCATAGAGCTAATAATAAATATTTATTTTATGGATGTTACTGTTGTCATTAAATCACAATTAAATAGCTTTTGTACAAAACTGTTTTCAGCAATGTATTTAGTACTGTCTCTCGGTTTGAGACCTTGTTACAACTGCTGTAACAGTTATAAATCAAAACTTTAAAATTTCAAAAAACCTAATATCACAGAAAGATATAGTTAATTATTAGTCTTGAAACAAGGTAATATAGTTTCATTACGGTAATTAGACATTAACTGTATGTTGTATTGTGTTGTTTAGTACAAACCTCAGATTGTGTGTATCACGAGGAGGAAGTTTCATAACTTGAGTAAATCCTACATCCTGAAGGATCTGTCTCCTGGAAACTACAGCGTCAAAGTTAGGGCCACTTCTCTAGCTGGCAATGGCAACTATACAGAAAGTGTTAACTTTTACATACAGGTTTGTTACAGTGTTTTTGTTAGTAATACATATTGAGAATTCTTTTAAATTGACCTCTATTTTTAGAATTTCCATGTCAAAAAGACTGCTTAGGTTTTACTAAAGTTATAATTATTAAAACATTGCATCTTCTTTACTAATAGAGTATACAAACATTTTTATTCGCATTAACTAGGGCCAATTAAAAAATGAATACTTTTATCACAGTAATTTTGGAAAATAGTTAAACAATGTTACAATCCTAATGCATACATATATATTTAACAGGTTATGTGTTAATAGATTGCAAGTTATATGAACAATTTTTATCGAAAATTTACTAATGTATTATGAGGGAAACTAATAAGAAACTTAATTTGTGAATCAATAAAAACCATGTTAACATTGACATTGGCTCTCTTTTTATCAGTGTTCAAATGTGTAATAAAACAGGAGTATTGAAAAAATAAATTTTTTTTCTGGTTAGAAATATTTCATAATGAAAAATCCTTACGTATAATTTAGTATTGATTTATATTTATGGAGATATGTTGATACTCATTTATTAAAAACCAAAACAAGAAATACATTTTGAAAACTTAACGTGATGGTGACAAATGCTGCACGGTGCTAACAAATGACAGGCTACAGTGTAACACAAATTAAACAGCATTAGTACAATACCACAAACAAGGATGCAAACTCACAAACTAAAAATAAAGATAAGGATGGCACAGCATATCAGATGTTTATTGTTTGACGTTTTTGTCAGCCACATAAACTAATGGATAGTTTAAGAACAAAAGTAAATAATATGTAATTGAGTCATGAGGAAATAGTACAAGCAAATACATTACTTTGATAAAAAAACAACTTGATTTGAAATGGACCTTTGTGCAAAGCAACTTAACTAGATATATCTGTTAAGTCTAACAATCTGTTAGCACAAGGGAATGCTAACTTGATGTGTCTCATTAATAACGTAAGCACAAAATACAAAAAAAGTGCCATATGAACAATCACAGTACTCTGGTGGAATTATAGCAATTTGGCACACCAAATTGTCTTCTTAATAATAAGTCTATAGAAGATCCCTATTTCTTTTACCTACTTTTAGTGGAAAACAATTTTTTCTCCTTTCTAGTAAAAAACTCAACACTTGCTCCATATTATTTATTCGACTTGGGAAAGCTTCTCTCACCATTCCAAATTTTGTGTGAGAAAGAAGGAAAAGGTGTTTACAAGATTCCAAACATCTCTGGTTCTTTTAATTATGTTTGTGGTTTAAAGGACAAACTGTGTGATTTTAATGTTTGGATATTATTGTGTGTGTGATTGTAAATCTCATATAGACAAGACTGTGGTGTCAATATCACTTGACTAACTCTTGGTTTTGGCTAACAGGAGCGCCAGAGTATCACAATGCTCCAGATGCTCATCATCACCATTGCTATTGTGATCTTACTGGTTGGCTTGGTGTTCTTGGCTCTCGTCTACCACCGGAAGCAGATGGCTCAGGAGGTAGCCAATAGCAGGCTGATCGCTTCTGTCAACCCGGAGTATGTCAGTACAAGTAAGAAACATTTCATCTTTTGAGTATCTGATCCCAGTGTGTTCATTGACTTGAAATTAGTGTGGATATTTCACAGCTGTATATCCATTAACTATTTTAAACCGGTTAATGTCAATTGGCCATTAAATAACCTGTATAAATTATCCAAACTAAACCTCTCTTCTATTGTTGTCATTTATTTCAGTTTAACAATTGTTTCCTGCTACAAAGTGTAACAAAATTCATTATTTTTCAGTAAGCAAGTATTGTTTTTAATTTGGATATATATATATAAACATTGTTCGTTAGATTTGAGTTACTCCATAGGCTTGTCAACAAATTAATATTGTTGACATTAAAATAAATTAATTTAAAATTCCTCAATTGAAATCTTGTTGTAAATTTATTACTATTTTTTGTAAATTTTAAGAAAATTGTGTATAATAATGCATTACAATGTAGTTGTAGTTTTCTTTGATGTCCTTTGGTATCATTATGAAGCTCATTTGATTTATAATAGTAGCACCTTACTATTTCTGCACTTGACCTCCCTGGACTGATACAGTTAAAAATGTGTAAATTACTAGAGTTCATTAAAAATTGTAAAGGCCATTTCAATTCCGGAGTATGTTTTTAGTTTTAGCAAATAAAAAAAGATAGAATATGCCATCATTTGTAAAGATTTACATCATTACGTAATTTTTCCCATTTAACTCTACAACAGGTTGGACTTTTCATTCCAACAGCCTAGATCTAATTCGCATATTCACAAGGTGCTTTCTGAAAAATTTAAAAAAAAAATGTAAATCAATATGTTAAGTACTATATATATATATATATTTTTTTTTTTTTTTTCAGTAACAATATTATATATGAAAAAGAATAGTAAGACAAAAACTTACCAAATAATTCCATGTATGTCCTTACATACATTAAAAAAGAACAAATAAAAATATTTTCACTTTCAAGCACATTGATTTTTATCCTTGAGTACAATGTCAGTTTTAAAGCATTCATACCACTGAAAGTTTGAATAGAACTTACACAAAAGTCTGGACAAATTATAATACAAAAATAGTAAATAGTAATATTTTATATATGCAAATTTTGCAGCACTGAATTTTAATTAAGTCCCAAAAAATATTGGTGTGTTTATTGCTATTAACTTAAATTTTTGTGGAAATAAAATGATATTTCTACATTTTTTTTTATTTAACGATACATCACAATAATTAACAAGCAATTAAGAATGGTGTAAATAAGTCACTATCATGATACTTACCAGCTGTAGGGTTAAACAAATACATTTATGTTCCGTAACCAAAAAAGTGATTATTTTGATAGTTTAAAATTAAATTTACATTTTTTTGGAGATACGTTAATCATATTTATAAAAAATATATTATTTCTTTCAATTATCTTTTTTGTCTTTAATCTGTTTAACTATTTTGTAAAATCTGACAAAATAACTGTCTAATAGGTAAAAAATGGATAGCGTATATTGTTTTATCAATGTAATCAAAATTATCTTCATGTAAAATATTAAATATTTATTGATAGTGAAATTCTTTTGTTTAATTTTGATAAATTAATAATGTAATAGAAATTGGTGTTAAGGTTGGAAGAAATCGTTACAAACTTGTAGTACTCATCACAGGACAGTTCCATGAAAAAGAAATGACATTATTTTAGTAGGAAATTATGACAACTTGACACTTAAATAATTGAGTGTCAGAGTGACCGAAGTTTCAGCTGTAAGTGAAGGACTTGTATAAACAGCAGCTATTCCTTTGCAGTGTACGTTGCTGACCAGTGGGAGGTTCCTCGAGAACAAATTGAGCTGGTTAAAGAGTTGGGACAGGGCTCGTTTGGTATGGTTTGGCGCGGTATTGCGTACAATATTGTGCCAGGCCATGAAAAGATGGACTGCGCTGTGAAAACTGTCAACGAGACTGCATCAGATCGCGAGCGAATCGAATTTCTCAACGAGGCTTCAGTTATGAAGTAAGTACCATTTCATTTTTTTAAAGATTTTATTTCTAAAATTGTGTATGACGACTAAAAGTAAGTGTATTTTAATAAAAAAATGTTGTAACTCCTTGTGTTCTTCAGGTATTGGTCTTGTATAGGAATTAAAAGCAAGGGCTGCCATTTAGCTATTGTTACCTAATGTCAGTACAGAAGAGGCAACTACTGGTTCTGGAAAAAATGATACTCGTTTTCACCATTATCCAAAACGTTGAACAATACGAAGACAAAAATAAAGAAAAACACTACAAGAGGCACTTCAAGATGGTTATTATGATTAAAGATTGGGAAATGGAGTTGCTGTTGTTACTCTAACTTGAAATCCTGAATCGGTCACAGCATTCTATTTTTCTAAAGATTCTATTTTCCTCTTTGGTGTTTCATTCAGTAAAAAATATCAACACTTTTATTATGCTCAAACTGTAAAAGTTGTTATCAATGACATGCTAATTGATCAAGATACAACTTACACTCACTAACATGGATGAACATAGCCATGATGCCGGCTGGTGTTACACAAATTCTCAAACCTACACCAGACTCAACAAAATACAAAGCAGTTACTACAGTTAGATATTAGTTGTTAAGTTTTATTCACTTCAATCTTGACCAAATAATACAGAATCCACGGAAGCACTATTCCTGAGAGCACTTTAATTTTTTTTTTTTTTAGAAATTAATTGCTTCGAAATCAGCATCAAAAAAGAAATACAACTTTTTATTCCCTTTACACCATGTTGTGCAACTGCTAGGTGTTTGTGTCTGTCAGTCTATTTTGGTGGTGTTGGAGTTGGTGGCTAATGGTTGGTGGGCTGCAGTTTCACTGACCATATGCTGAGGACGATTCCACCAAATAAGTTTTGTAATGTTGCAGGGGTTTCAACACACACCATGTTGTACAGCTGCTAGGTGTTGTATCTAAGGGTCAGCCTACTTTGGTGGTGATGGAGTTGATGGCTAATGGGGACCTCAAGTCTTACCTGCGGTCTCACCGACCAGACGCCGTGGACGATCCTACAAAACAACCCCCCACACTCAGAGTAAGTCATAATTCGTATTCCATTTAAAAGTAAGACTTCCTTAACTACTTTGGAAACTATAGTTTAGTAACTTTTATTCATTTACTGCAAAGTAAAATTATATTACAATTATGAGTACCAGAGTACTCATAATACTCATAATCATAATACAATACAGATATTGTTGGTTCGTAAGATGCAATTTTTCTAAATTGAGAATTTAGAAATGGTTTATAAATTATTGACTATTATATAACTGGAATTTGAGAAGATATAACAGGAATAAAATTTTATAAAATAACCCGCAATTTTTGTATTGCCCTGTGATATTAAAAGAGGGTTGTGCCAATTTTTTGGTATTCTGGAAGAGGGTGGTTAATTTCAGGAGGACCTGATTAGTTGTTCTCAGCGTTTCGTGTGACTGCTGAAATTGTTCTCTGATGTGTGCAAAAGGCCTCTTGAGGCTTTAGTGCTTGGCAGTAGAGTTCTGACACAAGGTAACTGACATATCATTGAACATCCAAATGTTGCCTACTATTGTATGGTTTGTTCTTGTGGATAGCATTTAATTAGAACATGAATGGACTGAATATAATCCTAGGAAAGCAGAATCCAGCTCCATAGTTGTGGCCATGAACTTCAGATTTTCCCGAAGTTGACAACCATATATCAATCTGTGAAGTATTCTAGACTTCTCCTGTAGGTACTTTATAAATAAATATCCGTTCTTCAGTGGCAAAAGTAAAGAAAGTAAGTACAGTTTATAAATACAGACCATATTATGAAACATTTACTCGTATGGAAGTTTTTCTACGAAATGTGACAATATCGTAGGTATTTAAAAGTTGAAAATATTTCCTTCTGTAGTTGTTAAAATGCACAGTGAGCATGATCAGCATAAAGTATTCCCTTTGTGTACATATATTTAATGTGCTTCTTTGTTAAGAGTAGGTGGTACTCACCCTGAGAATTGGAAAAGTTAAGCTTGATGTTTGTATTGAATCTTGGCTTATACACTCTTTTCTCAAGAACTCTACAAGATAAAGTAGAAAATAATTCAAGAGAAATGGAGACAAATGTTATGAGCTAGCAAAGAGCCATGGAAATAAACTAGAAGAAAGAAAACAGTATGATGGTAATGGCTGTGACATTGTGGAGTGTTTGAGTTTAAAGGAGATGATAATGAGTGAAAAGAAGTTGTAGAAACAAGCCATTTATAACACAACATAAGATGTTAACAAGTTAATACAACTAGGCACACATCACATTAGAATTAATCTTTAATTCCATTTATGAGGAGTATCCAAAAAGTAAGTTTCCATTAATTATGAAAAAGTTAAAAAGACTCAAAAAATAGCTGAAACACATTTATTCAACTTTTTACATCATACCTTATTTTTCTACATAGTTACCATCCCTTTCTAAGCACTCTTGGTATCTAGGAAGTAGTTTTTTTATTCCAGCATCACAAAATTCACCCGCCAAATTTTTAAGCCAAGTATCCACCTCATTTTGAAGGTCATCGCTGTTGGCAAATCGCCGACCGCCAAGGTGTCTTTTCAGCTCCGGAAACAGATGAAAATCGCTAGGCGCAAGATCTGGTGAGTATGGAGGATGACCAAAAACATCCCACTTAAATTTCCTCAAAAGTTCCATTGTTGCGCAAGCAGCGTGTGGTCGGGCGTTATCTTGAATAAGCAGAACCGTGCGCGATAAAAGTCCGCGCCGTTTATTCTGTATTGCCCGCCGAAGTCTGGTGAAAACTTCACAATACCTTTCTGAATTTATGGTTTTGCCACGAGGAAGATAGTCAATCAATAACACTCCACGGCAGTCCCAAAAATTGGCCGGTCGGCCACTACGCTCATCGTCATGAACATTTTCTCTTCCTTCCAAAAACATTGCACGCCAACGACGGACCATCTGAACGGACATAACATGTTCACCATACACTTGACACAACTGACGATGAATTTCAACGGCAGTTTCGTTTTTGGCGGTCAAGAAACGAATAACACTACGGACTTCGCAACTGGCGGCAGAACGCAGTGGAGTCTCCATGATGTTTGGGCAGCAACTGACTGAGAAGCGTGACAATGGGCTAGACCGGCGCACCTGTTGCCAACCGAACCGCGCTACATATCCCCACCCACAGCTGCACGCTGTGTTACGTACGCGTCTTTTTACAGAACAGGGAAACTTACTTTTTGGATACCCCTCGTAATATCCTTTTTTTATAATATTTTTATACATAATTTAAAAGTTGTGATCTTAGATTTATATATTTAGATGTTTTAGTCTTTTGTTTACAGACCACATTTCTGATCTGATATTGCCATTTTGTACCATTATACAATCCGGTAATCAAAAAGCTATCTTTGAATTGGTCTTGTTGTTCATTCCATCAGAAGCGAACACTTCTTCATTTATTTTACATAACCAAACCAGTTTCATATGATCTCTTTCTGTATTATCTTGTGTAATTGCTTTTCATCTAGTCTCCTCAAATATTGCAAACCAATGCATGAAAATAAACTAGCATATGCAAGTTCCAAGTTAAATATAGACTCACATTATTTCCTTACTTTGGTTAACTACATACAATTTTTTCTTCTTACCACTAGTAGCCAGATGACGTTAACGCTCATGCAACAAAGAACTTACCTCAACTAGAGCACTTCCGTATTTCTGTCTCTCTCCATTATGTTGACCAGTATTGGTTGACCATCAAAATTGACATATGTCAGATTTTCTGATCAAAATGATTCATTTTCTACTATTTTGGCATAAAAACTACTCATCTGCCATAGTCTGGAAGTGGCAAAGCATGTACATGACTTCTGTCTAATGATTAATAACACATCAAATGTTGGTAGACTCAAGATTTGATTCTCAAATCTTGAAATGAATGAAAATGAATGAAAAATGCCTTTATTAAAGAGGCGGAGTTAGGGCTGTTAAGCCCTCTCTACCACTCAACCTCATAATTTATACAGAAAATTTACAATATTTTAATACAATTCTGGTAAATTATCTTGTTGATAAGTATGTTGTAAACAAATCTTGTTGATCGAGACAGAATAAATCATGTATTCGAGATTTAGCTTTGAAGCATCATTAATATCCACAAACACTATTTATGTAGTGTGTGTTTGATGAATACATACATGGGGCTTTTAATGTCATAAAAATATAAAAAAATATTTTTGACTGTAAGTGATATTAATTTACTGATAATTATAATATTCGAGTTAAAATCAATTGGTTTCAAATCACCAACCAGAGTTCAGAATACAATTTCTTGGAAGCATACAAAAATAACTGTTGATCTCTTATTTCAGGAGATATTGCAGATGGCGATAGAAATAGCAGATGGAATGGCATATCTAGCCGCAAAGAAGTTTGTCCACCGCGATTTGGCTGCACGCAATTGCATGGTCGCCGAGGACCTCACTGTGAAGATTGGTGACTTCGGCATGACCCGTGACATCTATGAGACTGATTATTATAGGAAAGGTAAATGTTGTTGCATTTTTTAAATTTCTCTAAACGAAATATAAGCTGAGATTGAACGTGATCAATACATTGTATACTATCTGCAGGCACCAAAGGGCTGTTGCCAGTTCGGTGGATGGCCCCTGAGAGCCTCAAGGATGGGGTGTTCACAAGCAGCTCGGATGTATGGAGCTATGGAGTGGTCTTATGGGAAATGGCCACACTTGCCTCACAACCATATCAAGTAAGCCAACATCCACCCTATAGTATTAAATAAAATCTTCCCATTGTCCTCTATTTATAACCTCTTGCATAAGTATTTCAATTACTCTTCAGTGTCGTTGGTCCTAAAATCCAGTAAAGCTTATCAAAATATTTAGTGATAGAATGAATAGTAAAATTTAATCAGGATCAAAGAATACCTATATTTTTAAGTTAATTAATTTCATAAAAGTACTAAAAAGCCACATTATTTACTATACATATCCATTTTTACTGTTGTAAAACAATTAAATCATGTAAAATTATTAAATAATGACAACTGGTTTATATGAATAATTAATTACACATACAGTTATGATGAGAAAATGAGGTAGTTCACCAATAAATTGGAAGTCTATTAGTTGAAATTTAATTTGGAACAGTGAATTCATTCGTACGGTCAAATTAAGTGACAGATTTTTGTATTATTTCTTATAAGACCAAATCCTAGGTTCAGATTTTTCCTGCTAAATCTTCAAAACTAGAAAAGATATTCAAATGATTTTGAAACATTTTAACTAAACTAGGAAACAAATAATAAAATACTGTAGTTTGTGAAAAAACTGGTCCACAGATATATTTAGTTACAAAATTTTATTAATTTATTTACGGATTAGGTGTTATGGAAGTATCAAATTATTTGAACAATGATAAAAATATGAACAAACAAATAATGGTAAAGATTTTAAATTTTGAATCAATAAACAAAATTCTTAATACAGGAATTAAGTGATTTTTTAAATATTTTTCCAAATGTTTAATTTCGGATGTCAGTCACAACAGGGAGTGCGTGTAATTGTATGTCAGCTGTGTAATTTCTTCTTACTCTGTTATAGATTTTTTTTTTTCTTTCGAGATGGGGGAAAAACCTTACATTGGCACCACCTAGCCCGTAGTAGGTGGTAGTGTGAGATTCTTACTCACTAAAAAACCCCCTTTCTCCGCTTCACTCTGGAATCACCTTGTTCGTATTGCTTCAAAATGAAGGGACTGTTTCTTCTACTCTTCTGTATCATACTATATTTCTCTTTTTCCTTGCATTATTTTTCTTATGTAGTTGTTAACCTCCTCCCATTTTTCTTTAGAGTCTAATATTAGAGGCACTAATGTATCCACGTCAGCACACCATGTATCACTCCCTCTACCTCCCTGTTTTCTGCAGTCCATTTCTGGCAAGCAAAAAATGTATGCTCCGGTGTGTCCATCTCAGTGCAGTAATCACACAACTCATCATCTGCCACTGTTATAGATTGAATCATTACTTAACTCGGAGACATTTAACAATATAAAAACTCAAAATTTTCCTAAACAAAAGTAAATCATTAACTTTTAATAACCTGAACCCAAACGATTGATACATCATTAGTTGGTTAAAGTAGAATTTATAGTAAAGCTGTCACAAAATGTAAACATAACCTGTTATTTCTTGTTCTGTCCACTTCTGTTGCTTTACTCCTCACAGGTGTTAAGTATAGAATGAATTTGTTGAAAGATCTCACTGTGCCAAGATGAACCTTGTTGAAACGTATCTAACCAATCAGTTTTTTGCGTCATACTACAGGGTGTATCAAAAATAATCATCCGATTTGACATGTCTATATTTCGAACATTAGTAAACATATACAATTACTAATTTTTTTGGCTGAAAGGGAAACTCAAAAGGTTTTTTTTTCATACCTTTTCAAAGGTGTTCAATATGTCCACTTTGATGAAACTCCACAAGAAAAAATCACATACAGTAAGATCTGGTGACCTTGGAGGCCAGAAATGTAAGGATGCGTCATTTTGTCTAGTGCGGCCGATCCACCGGTCACAAATTCTTTGATTTAATTGCCGGATTGCCAGATGCCAATGTGGCGGTGCCCCATCCTGTTGGTAAATGAAGTTGTTCGAATCAGTCTCCAATTGGGGAAAAAGACAATTCTCAAGCATATCGAGATATGTTATTCCTGTAACAGTGTTCTCAGCAAAGAAAAATGGATCGTACACCATTTCCCGTGAAACCGCGCAAAACACATTAAATTTTGGAGAGTCTCTCTCATGTTGCACAATTTCAAGTGGTTTTTCTGTACCCCATATTCTAACGTTATGGTGGTTTAAATGAAATGTGCCTCAACGCTAAACACTATGCGCGATACAAAATGTTCATCGTCCATCATCTTATCAAGAACAAAACTCCATGTGTTGTTCTTTATCACCCTCACGAAGAGCTTGCAGTATTTGAAGTCTGTATCCTTTCATGCGTAATTGTCGACGCAACACACGCCATACGGACATAGGAGGCATGTTGAGCTGTCGAGCAGCGCAGCAAACAGATTTCTGAGGGCTGCGTGTGAAATAATGCTGCTGCTACCTAGCGGGAACCATGTAAAACTTTATAAGATACTCTTTTCAACAGTACGTTGTTGGCGCATTTAGCTCAACAAACAGAATAGTTATGATTATATTAAATCGGATGATTCTTTTTGATACACCTAGTAAATTGATGGATTTGGCCCACCTCCTTACAATTTTAATTATTTAGACTGATCAAAAAATTTAATAATCTAAACTGGGATAGACCTAATTAACTTTCTGTTATTTAAATACAGTTTTGGTACAGCAACTGTTAAGATTGTACAATGGGTAAATAGCATCAGTTGTTTGTAATTAATAGGTTCAGTCAAAATATGTTATCTGATGTTTGTAAAATATTTAATCTCCTCTAGTAAATTTCTAGTGATAGATATAAATATTAGAACTTTTTTGGTTTCTCATATATTGTGTTAGAGCAGGTCAAACAAGAATAACTTTTCAAGAGAACATTTTTTTAATCACTGTGGCATGAGTTGTTTATGAGAACTGAAGCATAATGGAATATTATTATGCTAATTACATTATAGCTTGTTGTTCAACAAATGTTATTATAATACCTAAAGTCATGTCTACTTGTATGGTATTTTGTGTTTTGAGGCTGTACAGGTAATAAGGGGTCCAATATGTCCGTGTTTACCAAGAGGATAATGGGGGATAGTAAAAGAATTTAATATTAAGTTCTTATTACTAAAGTAAATCATAATTAAAATTATCTAAATAATTATGTAATTGGGAATGAAAAATCGGAATATGAAAATCCCCATCCTTATTTGAAAGTATGAGAGCAACAGTTACTAAATGTTTATGTGTTACAGGGGTTGACCAATGACCAGACTCTCAAGTACGTGATTGAGGGGCGAGTGATGTTGCCACCAGACAACTGCCCGGAGAATCTTTACTGGTTGATGAAGCGTTGCTGGCAGTACAAGCCTTTGATGAGGCCAACGTTCCTTGAACTGGTGACGGATCTGTTACCTGAAGCCAACCAGAAGTTTTCCACAGTGAGCTTTTACCACAGTGAGGAGGGCCAGGAGATACGTGGTGGGGCTAGTGCGGGGATGGTCGCCCCAGTACCTCCACCCACGGTGGTGGGGGAAGCGGTGGCTGAGACAACAGGAGCCGGTGGGGAGACGACACCTCTCTGCATCACCCGAGAGATTGAGGATTTCTCATTAGGAAGTGACGACGAGGAGAACTACAAGCAGTCGTCTGGGAGCAGTAAAGTGAGCAACGGCAGCACGACCACGCCCAATGGGTACATCCTGGCGCGGCCCAATGGCATCAAGACGACAAAATGCTGAGAACACGCCCGGTGTTAGTAGACATTGGACGACCGTGCGTTGAACCGTGCCTACTGACCGCACACAGTACCGAACATCTTGGTGGCGTAATATTGTGCTGTAGTGCTGTGCGTCTCGATGGGTGTCGGACGATGCTGGGATAAACCGTTGTGGTGTGCCGGGTTTTCCGCTGCGACTGCAACTGAGCCGACTGATCCGTCATGGTCACGTGTGTAGCACTGACGAATCTCAACAACCGGTCTTGTGTTAGAGCGACATTAAGTCTTTTTCTTAGTTGAACAATGTAAAGTTAACTTCTTCATCTACCTCAATTAATCTGTCATAAACCATTTGGGTGAATTATGAATTTTATTTTCACTGTGTGAATGGCTCAGGGCCTACACTATTAGCTATACACAGAGTATAAGAGACTGCAGTTTTCTTACTGCTGTAAAACTAACTATTGGATATTTCCAATTTTTTGATAAGCTATTGCCAACGACTTCCTTATCAAAAACGATACAGTTCAAATGATAGGTGTGTATAAATAAAAATATATGACTTCTTTAAAAATAGTTTATTTGTATCAATTTATCTCAAAATTATAAAAATTTATCCAAATATTACTTTTTTATAGACATAAACATACAATACTATTAAATAAGATAAAACAGAGTACAAAGTAGAACATGATTCAAACAAAACCTCCTTTGTATTATGTCTTGTTCTTTATTTCTTCCCCAAAAGAATATTTTTTCTGCTCATGGAAAGCATAATTGAGATAATATGTCTAAATTTTATTATTTTGAGATACATTGGGTGAACTCCTACATTTAAACTTAAAAGGTTTATTAAGCTTACATTACTAACTATAAATCAGGCAGTTTGTAACATTTTATACTGAAATTTAAATATGATTGAAAGCTAGTAATATTTTGATGAGGAAGCTATTCACTTGTGAAATGTAGTAAAACAAAATGTAATTAATTTTTTGCATAAAAGTATTGCAAAATCCATTCTCGCACAGTTTTAAAATTAAAACTCATATTTTTAATTTTTCAAAGAGGTACGAGTGTTGTAAGTTTGACTTTCTTGACAACGTGAATTGTGAACAAATTAGTTCAATAATATAATTTATTTATAAACTAGTGGTATGTCTGACTTAGCATAATGTTGCGTTTAGTAGTTTTACCTTTTTTATATTGTGTGTATTATTGTATAAGCATTGTATTTTAATGTATTGTTAGGGGGTTTGATATTGAGTATCTGATTATTTGGAAAATATTGTAAATACGTTTTCAGCTGATATCATTTATACAAAATACAAATTAAATCTAAAAGAATATGTATATCTTTTGATGTTTGTAAAATGAACTCCAAATGGTTTATGGCATAATGGAGTACTCTTTAGTATGGGATGCCTTTTTTAAGCATTGTGGAGCTTTTATATTTGTTGTTTATTGTTATGCAATTTTTTATAACACAACTTAGATTTAAATGGAAAATTACAAGAGGGTGTTGATTGTATAAGCCCTGCTGAAATTTTCATATTAAAGTAGAAGGTAAATTCTGTAGGACATGAGTTGATCAGCAATCGCAATTAAAACTGTAAAGATTCTTACACGCCATGTTGTATGGGTCACGTGTAGCAATAAGATGGTTTCCGGTTTTTAACAGCATCACACATGTTTTATGTACAAGACTTTTTGTATCCATTGTACAACTGTAGCGTTTTGTACTTGTGAGACCGCCTACTGAAACCGTTGGGAGCAATACTGTACTGGTTTGCTACTGTTATATTTTGTAAAATCAGGCCTAAAAGTTCAGACGACGCACAGTTTACCATCTGTCAAAGAGTAAATAAGAAACTGGTCTTTGTATTTATTTTGTTCTAGACTGTATTGTATAAATAAATGGTTTGAAATAAAGTGAAAAGTATTTATTTTGTAGGTTGAAATGCTGTTTTCAAATTTAGTGAAATTATTCTGATGTAAATCCTTAGATTATTAGATAAATAATTTAAATTAACTATTAGACAATGTAATTAAAGTTATATTAATTGGATTTATGTTAATCTATCTAATGCTAGCTAATCGTTTTTTAAATCTAAAAGGAAGATTGGTTTTTCTATTATTATTATTATATTATATTGTAGGCCACTATAAGGTCGGTTCAAGTCTGTGTCATGAAAGCTACAAAAAATTGTTTAAGGTGAAATTCGACACCATACTGACCTCAATTCAACAACTCAGGTGCCAACTCTACTTGACATTGTACCCTTGGTCGAGCTCACTGTACTTACAATTTTAATCAATTGCAGTATAAAGCAGTAAACGCACTTTTGAGTGTTCTTGCAATATTTTTCCTACGCTCGAGTGCCAGCTGGCATATTTAGTTGTACTAGTGAAGGAAAGGAAGAAAGCTTGCCATTTATTTGTTGCAAGATGTAGGAGTGCGTTTTCTGTGCTGGAGGATCGAGAGAGAGAACCACATGTTAATAGAACATCTCTTCCAAGGGTATGTTAATGGCCTAATGAACATAAAGTTGCTATTATAGATGTTGTCATATCTTTTGTATCGATCACTACGTGTTCCACGTACCAGTGTTGTATAGTGTTATATATTATACTGTGGTCCCGTAACCAAAGTAAGTTGTTTTGTTTACATTGTTTATAATAAACATCCGGTTCCCGACCCCGTTGTCTTCATTATTTTTATATAAAAGTATTCATTAATATAATATTATTTATTTTATTTACTTGTAGACTTAGTGTTCACCTACCTCTTATGTACACTTGAAGCTGTTTCACTTAGAGCTTATTTTTGTATTGTTGTTGTTTAGAGAAACACTCAGTATTACCATTCACTGCTCTGGACAGTATTGTTTGTTATCATAGGGCAAGAGAGCTGCACTGCCAACTGTGAACTTTGTTTAACCATAGTACCTCGCAACTCATACCTACCCATAGATTTGAGAATTATTTTGGTACAATCGGTTTAGGCCAAGATTTTACATACAATTGACAGTTTGAGTTTGATTTTTGGATTTGAAATGTTTCCAAATATTCCAGTGTACTTCAATAACAGAATATGAGCCACATAATTTTATTACTGTGTTTTGTATTATTGGTTTTAAGTGAAATATTTATTTCAAAAACTTCATTCTAATAATACATCTTATAAAAAATTAAAGCATACTAGAGGTGAAAGGCATAATTAAAAATTAATAATTACAATTTAAAATAAAATAAGTAGTACTGACATTATATGAAATTTACCATCAAAGGCACTACTATAAATACAGTGCTGTGGAAATTTGGAATTTATCTCAAGATATATTAAGAGTTCCGCTAATCAAATTTTACTAATGTGATCTGAACAAATTTAGAAAAGTGGTAAAATAAATAATTAATTGCAGAGCATTAGAAAAATATAACCTTTTTAATATATTACAAATATTCATTACAATTCTTGTAAATAATTAGAAACATAAACTCTTTGAATAACGATTCTGGAATGGCATTGAAAAGAACACTTACTAAATATTCAAGATCAGGTTGGTAAAAAAGTCCATATTACTGTAGTCTTTGAGTCTCTTATTCATTTGTTTCATTTATAGAGAGAAATATTCTTTTGTGCAATTGCCCAAACTAAGATAACTGGTGTTGTGGTG
This sequence comes from Homalodisca vitripennis, assembly GCF_021130785.1. Classification (NCBI taxonomy): domain Eukaryota; kingdom Metazoa; phylum Arthropoda; class Insecta; order Hemiptera; family Cicadellidae; genus Homalodisca; species Homalodisca vitripennis. The sequence goes on along the minus strand of NC_060208.1, from coordinate 181,346,876 downwards.
GATAGAATTGCCATCATAAGAGGATAAAAATATAGTTATTTAAGCCACTCACCTTCCGTATATTCTCTTCCCATTCACCAAATAATAATTTATAAATAGCTCTAAAAACATTAAATTTGCTGTATTGCGAATAAATAATGCACCTGGGACAATTGTTTGACTGAACCAATGCTAATTTTTTTGCAAAACCTAATATTTTTTGATGGCTCGCGTGAAACTCTGTTTTCTACTAGGTCTGGCCCCAGTTGGTCAGAATTTACAGCACTCCACTATAACATTTTTCACTAATACTTGATATACAGGCTTTAGTTTATGTATAGTTATGCTCTTTCCAAACTTGAATAATTATATTTAATGCAGTAAAATTTTAACTGTAAGTTAATATTGCAGCCATATTTAAATAAGTTGTGCATTTTAACTAAAAAAGATTTCTGAAAGATGGATACAAAAAAATTAATGCGAATTTTATTGTCTATTACAAATGCAGTTTAGAATATTTTAATAAGCATTGCGCATTGTTATTAAATTGTTTAAAGTGTGTGTGTAAATATTTACTTTATCCACTTAACATTTCCAATTGAAAATTCTTGGAAAACGAATGAAAAACAGAAGACAAAGTGCGGAAAGGTCTAAAAATTTTTATACATAAGAAAAATTAGTAGTTCAACGGGCTGAGGCTAATGCCTCTGGTCATCAATGCGGAAGTTATGAACCACAATCATTCCTCATCATATTACCTGTCAATAACAGATCAAAAGTTTAGAGGTTCGATCCCAAATCAAATAATGCTCAAGAGCATTATATTATATTATAAATCTTAAACATACGTAATTATTATTAATATTAAACATAATTTCCATAGACAGAACTACTCCTGCAAATTTGTTTTTAATTTTTATATGGTATATGGTTTCTGAACAACTAAAAATATGTTGAAAATATAAGTACCACTATAAGAAATTGTTAAAAGTGGTTTCAGATAATTTCCGATGCTGTGGGTAAAGTAAATATTATAGGTATTCGCTAAACATATTTAGAAAAAAATTACGTATTAGAAATTTCAAGTTAATAAGGAAAAAATGTTTTAAAAAATTGAAATCTCATTTATAAATAAACATATTCTCTATTCTAAAATCCCTCCTGAAAATTTAAGACTCTTCAATCAATTACACACTATTATAAAGTAGTTGAAGTTAATGATAACACTTTCCAATCTAATTTTCTTGACCAGGCTCTTTTAAACCTGAAATTTCATGGCTAGGCGACTCTTACAAAAAACTGAATTTGCCTGACGATGAATCCTTTGGTTTTCAAAAGGCTTTGTTCTAAAAACAAAGATTACATTGGTAAATTGTAGTTATTAATAAATACAACCAGTCTTCTGAAAATGTTTTGAAAGTCAAAGCACAATATAAACTATAAGAACTGCAATCCTTGTTATCAGAATATTTCAAACAATTAATGGTTTTTCATTGTTTTGGTTTTTTTAAATTCAACAACTGTATATTTTGCAATATTCAGGAATAATCTCAGGTTTAATAAAATGTTTAGCAGTTATATGTAAAATATGTCAACATTATTTGTAATTACAATTGAATTAGAAAATTTGTATGGTTTTATATTGTGTAAATTACCTAAAATTTGAAGTAATCATACGATAATGTGTAAGATTGATCGAATAAACTGTTGTTGTCATGCAAAGTTTGTTTTTAGAGACCTAAATGCAGATTATTATTTGATACAAATACATAAAAATTATATTTCTTAGGAGATTTATGTTTTGAAAATGTATGAGGTGCAAATAATGTTTAGGTGCATCATGGAGCTACTAATGTGAAATTTCTTTTCTTTTGAGAACAGGTTATCCTAAATGAGCGTTTTTATAATAAATTTGAAGTTTTCAAACAAGAATTGTAAAAACTCAGTTTATTGTCATCTGTGTTCGGTGAATTAATGGAATTTAGTATAGTTTGAATTTTAGTTTCATTTTAAGATTTTACAATTAAGTTTTCTTATTTTTAGTTTTCCACTTTTTTGACAAACAACTGTTTTAATTTTAAAAAATATTTCTGCTGTATCACTAATTAATTGTAAGCATAAAATACTATGTGACAAGTACTAGAAACTGGAACCAAAGTAAACCTGAAATGAGAGCTAAAGAGCTCGCCAGATCCCTCTCTTGCCTGTTGTGACTCTGTTATGTTAATAGGGTTACCACCCACTGCTGTACATTTGACAAAGTTCCTACACATCCTACTGTAAATATATTGTAAGTTAGTTACTGATAACTGTTTTGTTCAGTTGGCTTCAGATATCAACTTCTTGGGTAGATAATCGAAATCAAAACATGTCTCACTTCACCCTGTACATATATACATAATTTATATATATTGAGAGAGATTATGCATATTTGCTGTCTTGTTCAAGGTAAATTCTTATTTCTGATGATTTCTTTTGGAAAATAAAAACGATTAAAGGATATAAACGTGTTTCTTTATTTCTGTGTGATTTCTTAGAGGGTAGCAAACCTTTTATTTAAGATCTTACTTATAGTGTTAAAATCAAACTGGATGGTAAGTTGAAATATCAGAGAAGAAGGGAATCATATCTATTGTATATGCTTAAAACATTAATAATCAAGTCATATATTGTGAGTCATGTGTCTTACCCCAAGAATGAATGAAAAAGATGTGACATGATGAATGTGTGTTTGTTTGTATTTGTAAATAGTATGTTTGGAGGACATTGATGTATATTTCCAGTGACAAATTGGGGACCAAAAATGTTCTCCAGGCACACATGTAGTCCTTGGTACGTTTTAAGCCCAGAACCATACTCTTGAAACTCCCGCAATCCAGAATATACCAGATTTTTACATTTAGAAAAATGTCCCCATTTGGTATGGTTAACGTAACACTTTAGTTCCGAATGTATCTCCCATGTAGTGCTAGTAGTCAAGTGATACACACCATACACTCAATTAGCCTTTAGCCTTATTTGATGGGATGAACTCTGTGTAAGTGCACACATTAGTGCACAAATTAAATGTATAATTTTGAAATTTTGCATGCAGTTTTTTTTATGATTAAATCTGTAATAAGATGGTTATTATTTTATAAAACTCAAACTCAAAATGGTGGCAAATATTTGAAATATTTGTAGAGGAGTAAATTAAAAAGAGCTAATTTTCTGAGCGTTAGCAAAGCCAGTACATAATTAACGGTACTGGGACTGTTGATCGGCTGCCTTTCTGTCCAAAAATAGACAACACAAAGTTGATCACTTGATCACGGTGAATGTCTTTTTAGCGTGGGAAGTTGTCAAAAATTAATTGACTTAGTGACTAGAAATTGTGCTTGTAGTGTATCTTCATTTTACATAGCAAAATTGTTAGATGATTGCGCATGTCTCTCTAGAACATTTGGCTGAACATTAGCATGCCCTTAACTCAGCAACAGATCTCAAGATCAAATTGAGGTTACGGTCTCACTTCAACGATAGGTTAAATAAGACAGTAAGTAAAGTAAATAAAGGAATATAAAACTAAGAACAATATTTTATACATTAGTTCCGTATATCACGAACAATTCGTAGTCATTTACCAGTAACAATTGAAGTTAATGATATCAGCGCATCATACATCTAAACGTTGTGATCTTAACTTGTATACACTGTACATTTTCAGTACCTTATACCCCTTTTTTCTTTCTGGAAGAAAACAAAACGAACAAAAATAAAATCTTCTTACTTAAATCTGACAAACTTCTTATTGAAAATATAAAACCATATTGATATGAGTTTCAAACTGAATTGAACAAAGCACTCATTTACATAAAACTTCAAAAAAACTAAAATTGCTTCGCTTCTGAACATACAAATTTTGTACAAAATTATAAACATGACATGAAACATTAAAGACACACTTAAAAAGAACTCTTTTTGTCTTTAAATGTATATAAATTTAGTAATAAACTTGAAATGAAAGCATGAAAATGAACACTTAAAATGCTTTACCGGTTTTTATCATTTCTGCCCAAAACTATAAAAAAATAAACTATAGTTGAAAGTCGTTCAGTGAAACAAAAAACCAATAACACTACGTTTCAAGATCTGCAATCTGATCTGTTCTACAGGTAAATAACTAACATAATTAATACATAATTACAAACTAGGTTAAAATAAACAAATCATACCAAAGCGTTGTGACACGCCTAAGTCAGGAATCACAACCACCATGTTGTATGCCAACTTTACTAACTCTAAAACATGTACTTAATAATAAAAGTATACACAACACTAATCATTAAAATTAAACTACAGAATACAGGTCACAATACGTCTGCATTCGTCTACCAACCACCTACGACTGACCAGAGGCCATTAGCAAATGGCAATCGTCACGGCAAAAACAAGATGGTGGCAATAAAAAGGAAGAAGGACAGGAGTGGGTCTTTTATTATTATTATTATTAGTTCATGCTAGATGAACTTAAAACCATACTGTGTCATCGCATTGGTTTATTACAAATATCTAATCCGTTTGATACTTTAGTTTATTTTTTAGAACTAGCAACCAAAGCGGCCTAATCTCAACTGATGGTTGACTGGTTGGTTGGTATGCCAATTTAATGTACTATGTTGCCTCTATTAATTTCCTTTTAAAGAAATGTGGTTCTCGATGTATTATGTTTGCTTCATCCCAATTCATATGATTGGTCTTCGGACCAACAATGGTGTGCAATTTTTTACTTTTTCTGTGAAACCCGTATTTTGTTTTCTTTGTGTTATTTTATCCTTACGTTTAATGGTCTTTTTGTCTCGCCTATGCATTTTATACTGTAAACACAGTAATTGGAATCCTGTGTGCTATTTTTTGGTTTTGTTTTTACAAAACTTTGTCTAATAGTTTTGTGTGTTTTAAACACGGTTCTAATGTACTTTCTATCTACTCCTCTAATTTTCTCTGATAATCCCGGCACATAAGAGATTGACATAAACGCAAATTTATCACTGTTCTGTTTTTCTGACCCAGAAATGATTCTTGTAGTTTGTTTGCACTTATTTATTACTAACTGAGAGTATCCATTGCTTCTAAGATTCGATTCAACTTTCTTAACACATTCGCTGTGGCAAAAAGCACAATTAGGGTTACCAGATGCTGAACAATTTTTATGTAGAAAAAACTTTCCTTGTACGGTAGAAAGGCCGGATTGAAGGTCTAAATGACGTTTCCGGCCGAGTTTCCTGGAACTGTGACGTCACAATTTTCGGCCCCTACTGGGGCCGACCGCATATTGTGCTGGTCCTGTACTGACAAAAGTTGTACGAGCGCTCTGCTGCTGATATCACTTACTTGTTTCATTGAAAGTCCATATACACTGAATGGCCTTGCCCCAAATAATCCTTCACAAGGTGTAGGACAACCTTCTCCGGATGCCCTACACCACCTACGGCAGTATCTGATTTGCCCGAGTACACGAGGAATCTAAAGAATAAATCCCTGATGCTCTGTCAAAGTGTACAATTTTGACACCAAACTCGTGCCTTTTGCCTTTGATGTACTGACGGAAGAGTAATCTTCCTCACCACAGTGCCATAGCGTCATCAGGAGATAACTCTTTTTGAGGGTAGTAAACATTTCTCATTTTGTCGTTGAAGTAACCTACAACGAACTGAATTTTTTCTATGAAGTTTGCAGTGCCGGGGTCAAGAGCATTGTCATTTTTTTTGCAAAAATACAAACAACGCATAATGGACAAGAACCTGTTCCTCGACATAAATTACTAAAACACTTGAAATTGAATAAATAATCTGCTTTCCAATAGTCTTGGATTCAATTTATTAGTATTTTGCCTGTGTACAATAAACGCCTAAAAATGTCTTCAGCTCGGGTACAGTGATGTCTTTCCACGCATTTATTTTTTATTTTGGTATCAAGGTTGGTTTACTGCATGCAAAATTGAATGCACAAGCATTTGTAAATTTGCAAATATTTTCTAGGAAAACATCGTCAAGAAGGAGTGTGAAAAAATCTATTGGGGAACCAAACCCCGGGACTGATACTAACAAAGATTCGGTTCTGACGAATTCGATAGGCCTCATACCTGTTGTAATACTCCAAATAGGAACCACAATAACAGTAGCCTTTCAGAACAAGCAGGTGAATTGTCTGAGGAAGAGTCGTCAACAACTCTTTGTATGAAATCCTCAGAACCATCTCTGTCGTAGATTTGTCCATTGCTGGTGTGAAAGTCTGACCAGAGGTACCTGGCACTGCAGGATCCATTTTTATATTTAAAAAAAAACACAAATAATGTAGAGAAAGAATTACACAGTTGATATACACAGAAACAACACACTAAACACTCAAAGATTACAACGGGTTCCTACTGAAAAAGAACCGTAACGGGTAAAAGCGAACGAAACCGATCAAAAAAAAACGTTGGACACAACCTAAAATGCGACAAAGATTCAATAGTCTACAACGAAAGGCTGAATTACACTGAGGCTTTGTGTGTAGAGCAGCAAGGCGGCCCCATCTGGGGATGTCCGTACTACGCGCGCAGGTCCGCCGTCCCTATCTGGGGCCGGCGCAGTGAATGTGTTAAGTTCCTATTTTAATCTATCTTTATCTGAGCATAAGCTCTTTACTCTATCAAATAACGAGTAGGTCACTCCTTCTTTAACAGATTTGTTATGGTTTGATTGATAATTTAAATATTTTCCTGTGTGAGTTATCTTTCGAAACACAGTTGTCTTAAGGACATCCCTATCTCTTAATACACACACATCCAAAAAGGGAAGCTTTGTTTTGGACTTCCACTTCCATTGTGAGGCGGATGGAAGGATAAATACTATTAATGTTTTTCAAAAACTTATTCAATTCTCCACGAGGAAAAATAACACAGGTATCATCCACACACCTCCACCAAATCTTCAGTTTGAACTGAGCTCAAAGCTGAAGTCAAAGGTTTTTGCTCAAATCCCTCCCTAAAGATATTAGCGAAAATAGGAGACAGTGGTGAGCCCATTGCCATCTCCTCATCTTGATGGTAAATTTTATTCTCTAACTCGAAATAATTGCATTGAGTGCGTAGTTCTAACAGTTCCATAATTACTGGCACGGGAAGTTTAGTTCTGTAATGTTTGGTCTTCTTTGATACGTGATTCAATAATTTCGAAAGTTTCTGGAACTGGTACATTTGTGAATAAACTTTCAAAGTCAAAACTAGTTTGTCAGTTTCAATCAACTTCCGGGATTTTGACTTCTCTGCAAAATCCCTAGAATTTTTGATAAAAGAGTCAGTTTTCCCTACCAATGGCATTAAGATGTCCAACAGGACTTTAGACAATTCCCTATAAGGTGAATCACGAGAACTAATGATGGGCCAGAGAGGGATGGTAGGTTTGTGGATTTTGAGAAGGCTAAACATATGGGGCATTCAAGAAGATGAAGAAGAGATCAGATTGCAGATCTCGAAACGTAGTGTTAGTGATTTTTTTGTTTCACTAAACGATTGCAAATGTCCGGAAAAATCCTGATTCCAAAACATATGTTTCCAAATAATGTTTCCTACCATCATCAAAAATAAACTTCAAATAAGGAATTGTAGTTCAAAATTGATTTAAAAAAACTCTTCACTGCAGGAAGTATAATTGTCTTGCAAAAATAACAAAAATTCCTTTTTGGTAAATAAAATATAAAAATGTTTACTCCTCTGCATGATCCAGGTGACAGCTTTCGAACATCGACTTTCGGACAAAAGCGCCATCCGGATTGAATACGCAAACTCTTTTGGGTTTAATTGAAGAAGTCTGTACGTTTTCGACGTAATAATCGAGGCATGCTTGTTCATTTCTTCGGAGATTTCAGACTTCTCCGTGGTGGTTCTTCTATATGGTGATATCATTTTATAGTGGGGTGTCTTCTATTTTGGCTATCAAGGCTTGACATTACATTTGACTTGGATACGTTTCTTGCGAATCGCTTCCTAGTTCTCTCTCTAACCACACAAAATTACGGTCAGTTGGGTATTAATGATTTATTAAATGCTTGGATTTTACAACCACCTTTTGTGATAGTAATATATCTGAACCCTGCTGGCATAAATAATGTATAAACTATATTGTAAATGTTTCAAACCAGCTTAATGTTTTAAAGGGTGAACCCTTTGAGGTCGAATTTGCGGCATTGTACTCTACTAATAAAGGCCTTTGATGTACTATTCGACCAATTCTCTCATTTAAGAGTTTCTTCTGACTCAATGCGGGGCATCTCTTTGACATGATAAAATAATGGTAGTTACTTCAAAAAGAAGATTTATAGGTGCAGTAATGATGTACCAAGTTGTATTGCTTTAACTGTCATCGTTCGGGAGTCATCAAGCCCGTGCGGGATTTGTTTACACCTTGTATAAAGTATCAAAGATTGTAATAAGCGATATAAAAACCAGGCTCGCTTATTGTACCCTGCCCATATTTTGTATATCAATTATCACGAAAAAATCTGGTTTAATGTTTGTATTTTTAGTACAATATTTGTAAGTCATCGTCAGACCAAGTACGTGTGGGAGGCGAGATGAGATAGCGAGCCCACTGCATTGAATACCTGTTCATACCCCATGTGACAAGTATGGGTGCAAGTATTATTTGATAAAAATGTTGCTTAAAATTAACTAAAATATAATTTGTATGGCAATTTAGAAAAGGCCTACATGCACTATTTATATTAAAATGTATGTTGTAAGTGGTGTCAAATGGTGCTGATAAATTTGAGAATTTTTTTAAACTTGTTAGGTTGTAAAATAATTAGAATATATGCATTGTTTGTTTTCACACGTAGCATAAAATATTCTAATTAGATAGCTAAATGACTATTTATTTGTTGGGTAATTTAGATAACTGGATAGATTGATAATCCAATTTTGGTGGCCACTTATTTATGTGCAATCACACGAACTAATAAATAAATGTACATAATTTACTACTTAACCATACGTTATTTTCACCTAAAAGTATGATAACTTTCCGACGTCGTCGGTACGATAATCGGTTGTTAAAATTTGGCAACACTGACAACGTATGGCAATCCCACCACATTTCGGGTTGTAAGGAAAGTCTGGCGGCCGGCGGGTGCCAGACAAAACGAAATTCTTTAACATGACTTCTCGCTTTCCATGCCATCCATCCTTAAAATCATCAATCTTTGACTAATATACACAGATATGACATCTTTTATATGAAAATGTTATGTTAGTTTTAACAATTTATACGTTTACCATAAGTCGGACCTTTTTTATGTTGCATGTTGTACTGAATGTCACAACCCCTATATGTCTAGTAAACAATAACTCTATGTAAGCAACCTCATAACGGTACACATCGGAGCTTCATGACGTCCTCAAGCCCTCTGTATTAATAAGTAAACGGGAAAATAAAACGCATGGCAACAGTAACAGTGGTCAGGGACGGAAAAGTGAAAACTAGTCCAGAGAGGACCACACCTAGTGATGTGCACTATCGACTCAAAACAGAGTCGTTATTCGAGACAAATAATCGAGTAATTAGTCGAAACTAGTACGACTTACATCATTTCCGATAGATATGAACGTTTTCCTCATATCTTTATAGTTTCTTATTATTAGCCATAACTCGTAACTGGTTTCTTTAATGTCATATTTTAGCTGAATTCGTTATTGGATTTACACATATTTATTTTTAATATCAATATTTAACAATCCTATAATATCACTTTTGTAGTTACTATAAATTAGCGCAGTCATATGAATATTCTGTTAATAAGGATGAAGACAAAATATTTATTAATTATTTATCAAGTAGAAGTAGTAATTCTAATTTAATTCAAGCCAAAGTAAATTCCATTTTATGCACTTACGTAAGTAAATATAAATAGTTTTAAACCAAAATAAATGTATGAATTACGATTGTTAACAATAGCTATAGCCCTACATATAATTATGTAAAAAAGCAAACATTCTCAAGAAATCAGATAACTTAAAAGTAATTTTATTTAAGAATAAAAAATAACAGGTGGAAAAATATGAGTAGTTAGAATATGAAGTTGATTTAAACCGAAAACGAAGCTAATAATAATCTAATAGGAAAATGCAGTGTTATTACACGTTTCCATTCAGAAACAATAACATATGTACATGTTTCGGCTTCAGCCTATTCCCTCTTTCCGAAAAAAATCTGACCGGCACTTAAAAATATTCTTTTGGGTGGAACTGAAGTTGCTCGGAGGGACAAGTATTTCATTGCCAGCTTTTGAAGTGATTTCTTTGTTTGATAAGTGTTCTTTGTTTCATCCAATATTTTCCTGGGTCACATTTACGGTCCTCATTCGGTTGTTCAAAATATTGTCTAATCATGACGATTAATGTACACGTTGGATTAGACTTAGTCCTTTTTCATTTAGCTTTTCTTCTAAAAATCTTCACAGATTCTTCCGTTTTCTTGTTTGTCAACATTCTCTGGTCGTCTTCCTAGTCATCACTTTTTTCTAAATTCCCTTCTTCATTTTGGACTTCTTGTTCATTTGCATACATCATTGATAGTTTATCTGTCACTTGTTGTACTTCTTCTGAAAATTTATTACGTTTCCAAAACTTGCCTTTTTAAATCTAGGATCAAGCAGTGATGCTGATGATATTGATTAGTTTTTCTCGACAAGTCCAAGTCATGTTTGAACTCCCACTACCAGGTTTCATTTTAATGATTTCCGATTTATGTCTTAATGTCAACAATGTATAGTACTCTGAACAAACCTCTGACAAGTGAAATTAATTATTATTAAAACTGTTGGATAATTTTATACCGATATCTTCTCAGTCATTGCATCAAAAGGTTCTAAGAGTTTCACACAGTAATTAAAAACATCCCATTGGTCACTGGATAGTAACTCTGACGCATTGTCTAGAGCTACAAGCGCTACAAATAAAGCCTCATTAACCTCCAACAAACGATTAAGCATGAAAAGTGAAGAATTCCATCTCGTTTGTACATTCTGTATTAGTTTTAACTCTTTGCTATCCATATTAGCTTGAACTGTTTTTAGTTTATCTAAAGCTAGTATACTTACTTTGACATGTGTCACAATTGATCTACATTTTTAAGGATTGTTACTAGGTCTGCACACTTTGCAATACTGTTATGTGCGATCAAGTTAAGCATGTGTGTCACACATGGAATATTTGTAAATCCAGACAGTCTTAACAACAGCTTTAATATTTGCACTTCCATCCGTCACTACAACACCTTTATTTCTTAGGTGCTATTTATCAATAGTCTTATTAATAATGTTCTGATAGGTAAGCAACAGTATGACTACCAGAAAGTGATTGAGTTGTCAGCACGTATTTAACAAGTTTTTAAAAACTAGTCACTGTCATATATTATAAACAGTTTTTTTTTCTTGAGGATCAAATATCAGTAGTTAACGATACAAACTGGGCAGAATTTAACATAGCATGACCAGTAACTCTAGTTGTCTCATAGAGTTTTGGTAACATATTGTGTGTAACTACTTTCCTAGAAGAAAGTTCATATCTGGGTTCAAAAGCTCATGTACTAAAGCTTTGAATCCCACATCCTCAACAACTGACAACGTTTGGAGATCTATAGTTATCATTTGTAAAACGAGATTGTTGATTTTGTTTATTTTTTATTCTGAAAGTGTTTTACTTTCATTTTATAAAACCAATTGAATTTGTCTTTTCAGATGTTTATCGGTTATGGCACAGCTACTGATGTTACAACTCGTATCAAAATTTATAGTCGCAGTTGGCTTATCAGTTTCAACTAAAGACATGTTTGGGGATATATGTTCCTCTAAAGTATTTTGAATAGAATCATGAGTGGAAGATGGTTGATTGTGAGCCGTATTTAAATTGCCACTTTCTAAAGCAGTAATATGTTTTAAATGTTTACGTAAGTTTGTTGTATTGTTATTACTTTTACATATTTTTACAAATAATGAAAATTTCTGAGAATCTGAATTTTTTTAAAGTTTCAAACATTAGATCGTTGTTTTCTTTTTCTTTTTAAATAACGTATTTGTTAAACTTGTGTCACTTGCAAGTATATCACCTCAATAATTAGAAGAAATAAAGTTGACACTCCTTCATAAATCAAACCACACAAGCAATTATTTTTACGTTAAATATAATAAGTGCATAATTCATTATATGAGCGGTCAAGAGTCAACTAGGTGTACTAACAAGTAGGACAAAGGAACTACAACAGATGAATAGAATAAACAACTATCTGGAATTGACAAGTCTCAACTTGCTCATGTTGGGTGTTTGCTTTTACACATCAGCAGTCAATACTCAATAATACACCGACTCTAGTCGTATAGTCGCATTGCATTTTAACAAAAAGTAGTCGTTGCGTCAGTCGACTAATATATCTCGTTATTCGAACTGTTCGATAGTTTTGATTAGTCGACTAAACGATTCAATTTCATTCGACTACGCACTACTAACACCAACGTGAAGTTAGCGTCACTTTATCGTCCGTCTGTATTCCGTACAACAATGTTGCAGTCAACAATCTGAAGGCGCTAGTAGTATACTTTGGCCGTTGCTGGGACAGAGCACCGAGACCCGGTTCTGGGACAAACCGTGTGAGACCGAATCTGGGACAGAATTTTTAGAGAGCGACTAAGAGTGTGAGTACGGGTGGTCAGAACCGCGCCGCGCGCGAATCACCACGCATGTCATCGCTGTCCCGCCACCGCCACCACGCGTTGTTACGTATAAACGTTATTTAACGTTCATAAAACGTAATTTGACGTTTAAGTATAAACGTAATTTAAGAGTGTGAGTACGGGTAGTCAGAACCGCGCCGCGCGAATCACCACGCATGTCATCGCTGTCCCGCCACCGCCACCACGCGTTGTTACTGTAAGTATGCAAGCAATCGGCACACGCCTCGTCAGCACCGCGCCGCGCGACTGCTGAACCGTCACCACCACCGCGCCGTGTGAGACACCGCGTGTTGTTTCTATAAGTATACAAACAATCGGTACGCGCCTCGTCACTGTCCAGTCACCGCCGCGTCGCGCGAGACACCGCACCTTACTCATCCCACTCACCCACCTTCTTCCTACTCCTCTTCCTTTCAGAGTCAAATGTATTAATAATGCTATCATCCTCCCTTCCACTCATCCCACCCTCTTCCTATTCTCATCCATCCATACATCATCCTTTTCCATCGTCAATCGCCCATACAGTAAGAGAGTAGCCAGCTCTATAATAATGGCGTTTTCTCCTGCTAGCAAGCAAACAGCATTTCTCAATGCTACGGATGGTCTTCGAAGATCATCAGTCAAGAAATGTCCGAATTGTGGAGAAGAGGTTACGACATCTAACCTATCCCGCCACCAAAAAAAACAAAGAAGTGCATCCATACCTCATCCTTTTCCATCGTCAATCGCCCATACAGTAAGAGAGTAGCCAGCTCTATAATAAATGGCGTTTTCTCCTGCTAGCAAGCAAACAGCATTTCTCAATGCTACGGACGGTCTTCGAAGATCATCAGTCAAGAAATGTCCGAATTGTGGAGCTGAGGTTACTGCATCTAACCTATCCCGCCACCAAAAAACAAAGAAGTGTATGTCAGCGTCAAATCCACCAGCTTATGCTTCTTCCAACGGATTCAATGAAAAACCTCCTTCGATGAAACAAGTATGTTCAAGGTGTGGTGTTGAAGTCAGGACTCCTCCATGTCCCGCCATAAAAAAACAAAGAAATGAAATGCATGTCCACGTTAGACAGACAAACTCCGGATTTTGATTATGTCTATGTTGGAAAACTACGCTGATGCTGTGAGTGACAATCAATTCCAGAACGTGATTGCTGATTTTGATATGTCTATGTTGCCAGAGTCCTATTCAAATCTTAGACCTGAAGAACAAGACGCGATTGCTGATTTTGATTTGTCTATGTTAGACACTCCAGAATTTCTATTCCAAAATTAGAGCTATAATTGGTCCATCTACAGCTGACGCTCCAAAGTTTGAACCACCAGTAAAAAGGGATACACCCCGATTCATCGAAAATTATATCAATACTTGGTCCACCACCATTTGAAGTTCCGGATAAGTCAGGACTATTCACTGCATATACCATATAGTCCTGTATACCATTCACCACTACATATCCCAGAGAGTCCAACATACAACGTGCTTAGTCCGACCGATGTACGTGCTCAAATAAAAACCCCAGAAGAAACCATGTCCAAAATGCAAGTAAGGAAATAACGGTTTCCAACATGGCTCGGCACCAAAAATCTCAGAAATGTGCCAAAAACCAGCATGGTATGACATATAACGAACGTCTGAAAAAGATGGAAATCAAACCAGCTCCTAAAAGTAAAATGTGTTGGATTTGTGAAACACCAATAGAGTCATCCAACTGGAACCGTCACAAACAATCGAAACGCCATATCCGTTTGTCAGCACTTCATGAAGGTCCTCGATACAGGAGTGAAATATTACCCATTACGAGACTGACACCAAGGACTGCCGGACACCTACTCCAGACATCAACATGCTGGTAAAGAAATACCCAAAACGACCAAGGGAAGTCAAACAAGTACCGAAGGTCAATACAAACGATATAGCTCTTGAAGCGATGATCCGAAAACCGACTAGACCGCAAAAGATTACTACAGGTGTGAAAAAGATTATTAGTGAGACACCGACTAGTACAATTAATAGTGAGAATTCGATTAGTCCTACCATGGAAGAGAGACAGCTTCTGTCTGAAACAGAATCACCTTCAACACCTCATCTGGTTCCGGTACGTACTCCAGAGGAGGTCACAGACAATACTTGATGAAATATCAGAAGTCCAGTCGGCATTCACGGGAAGATTGAAAACGTATGTGATTATGAACAAACGTGGGATCAAAGATCCAAAAATGTTTCTTGAGATATGCAAACCACTCGTTGTTGACAAACTTCAGGAAGCTGTAAAAGAAAAGAATCTTAAGGTAAACATGGTTTATCATGCTGAATTCAAGAAAATAATAAACGATGTGGAGGTGACTCAAGTCATGAACTTTAAAACGAAAAATGAAATTCTTTACTCCGACAACGTCTCTGTCTGACTATTATAACTCAGCAATAAAACTTAAGATGTTGGTTGAGAATGGAGAGTTTGAGGCAAACGGTTCTCAATGGTCACTAAAAAGTGTGAAAGACTTGGAGATCAGAGTCAACCGATACGTTCCTTTTCACGGATCCAGCTATGTGGTTCTACCAAAACAGATTCAATCCAAAAAGGCTGTTATTAATGTAAAAAACGAAGATCAGAAATGTTTTATGTGGTCTATTCTGGCAGCTTTACATCCAGTTAAGGTTCATCCAGAAAGAATCAGCAATTACGAACCTTTCAAACGAGAGAGCTGCTTCATGCACTAGCAACTTGCGAATGCCCCATGAAACTTGATGATATAGCAAAGTTTGAAAGACGTAGTGGAATTTCTGTTAATGTCTATGCTTATGATGACAAGTTCGATATATTCCCGCTGAGAATAACTGATAACGAGATGGAAAAACATGTTAATCTACTGTTTATCAGAGAAAAAAACAAACACTCACTACTGCTGGATCAAAAATATGTCCCGTTTGGTTAGTTCACAGATCTCACGAAATGGACATAAGATGTGGATATGCAATAGGTGTTTGCAACACTTTACGAGAGAGGATTTACTCATCAAGCATAGAGAAGACTGTAACACACACGATGCTGTGAAATTGGGAACTACCAGAGCCAGGAACTGTAATTAGATTTAAAGATTTCAATTGCTCAATGAGAGTGCCCTTTGTGTATTACGCATGACTTGAATGCTGTCTAGCACCTATTTCAACATGTCAACCGTGTAAAAGTGGATTGTAATGGTAATCATCAGTCGTTCACTATCAAATATCAGAAACATAATGCCATTTCCTTCTGTATGTATGGGGTGTCAGAGGACGGCTTTTCCAAACCACCGATTAAATACTTTGGAGACGATGCTGCACATGTATTTGTAAAATCATTGATTGAGGAGTCGATAAGGATTAATGAACTTTACAAGAGTGAAGCAATAGTCCCCATGCAGTTGATGACAAAAGAGCAACAGGAAATGTTTGAATCTACAACTACGTGTCATATCTGTGGAAATTATCTTGGTGATGATCGTGTTAGAGACCATAACCATTTGACGGGTTTGTTTAGAGGAGCAGCTCACAACAAGTGGTAACATCAATTTCAAAAAAACCTAGGTTCATTCCCTGTTTTCATTCATAATTTAGCAGGTTACGACACTCACCTATTCATTAAAGAGTTTGGTAAGTTCGAAAATCGCATATCATTGATACCCAACAACGAGGAGCGGTACATTTCCTTTACGGTCAGTGTGGAAGGTGGAATTGAACTACGATTCATCGATTCATTCAAGTTCATGTCTCAAAGTCTCGATAGGTTGGCAAAGAATCTGACTAGATCTCAATTCAAACACATCTCAACATATTACAATGGTAAGGACCTCAATTTATTGCTACGAAAAGGAGTGTACCCTTACGACTACATGGACAGTATAGAATAAATATAGTGAAACATCACTACCTAGTCAAGAAGAATTTTACAATAGACTGAATAAACAACACATAACAAATGAAGATTACAAACATGCGTGCGATGTATGGACCGCCTTTAACATTCAGAACATGAAAGAATATACAATGCTATATAACGAAACCGATGTCTTGCTGCTTGCAGATGTTATGGAAAACTTCAGGGATGTATGTCTCATTACATACAAATTAGATCCTGCATGTATTTCACAGCACCTGGGTTGGCTTGGAACGCAATGCTAAAAATTACAAAAAGTCGAACTGTCCCTATTGACTGACATCGATATGGTACTCATGGTTGAAAAAGGTATTCGTGGTGGTATTTCACAGTGTTCTCATCGATATGCGAAGGCAAACAATCCCTACATGAAAGACTACGACAAATCGAAACCAAAGAAACTACCTCATGTACTTGGATGCAAACAACCTGTATGGGTGGGCAATGTCTGTAAAAACTACCATATGCAAACTTTCAGTGGAGCAGTACAGACATCGATGTAATGAAAGTTAGTGACGATTTCACCCACAGGCTACATATTAGAAGTTGATTTGGAATATCCTGAAGAACTACACGACGTACACTCTGATCTACCTCTCGCTCCAGAACGTAGAGTCCCACCAGGATCGAAAATGGCAAAGCTTCTGACAACTCTCTACAGCAAAGAAAAGTATGTCGTACACTACAAAAATTTAAAGCTTTATTTGAGTCTGGGTATGAAAACTAAAACATGTTCATAGAGTTCTTTAGTTTCAGTCAAAGCAATTGGTTGCAACCGTACATTAATCTGAATACCATGGAGCGTACAAAGGCGAAAAATGATTTTGAGAAAGACTTTTTCAAATTAATGAACAACTCAGTTTTTGGAAAAACTATGGAAAATATGAGAAATCGTGTGGACATTCGTTTGGGTACTAAGTCCAAATTAGTGGAAAGATGGGTTAGCAAACCGAACTTTAAGAGTCGAACCATCTTTACAGAAAAAACCTAGTTGCTGTACATTTTAGTAAGAAAAAACTTTTGTTAAATAAACCTATTTACGTAGGTATGAGTATTCTAGACATATCAAAGACACTGATGTATGATTTCCACTACAATGTAATGAAAGAGAAGTATGGGTCTAATATAAAAATGGTGTACACCGATACCGATTCCCTGATATATGACATCAAAACTAAAAACTTCTACGAAGATATGAAACATATAATTGGATTATTTGATACAAGTGACTACCCCAACCCCAACCAATATGGGCTTTCCCCACGTAAACAAAAAAGTTCTGGGTAAAATGAAAGATGAACTTAATGGTCGAATCATGCGAGAGTTTGTAGGACTACGATCCAAGATGTATACGAGCAATATAGAAGACAACCATTTCATAAAGAGGTCTAAGGGTGTGAAGAAAGCTGTAGTTGAAAATGAAATTACCTTTAGCAACTATAAAGACTGTTTGTTTAGTAACATCGAGCACTACAAAACGATGAATACAAATTCGGAGTCAAGCACACAATCTCTACAGCGTAGAACACCATAAAGTGGTACTTTCATCAAAGGACGACAAGCGTTTCGTACTCGAAGACAATATCCGAACCCTAGCATGGGGTCATTATAGAATATGCGAAAACTGTTAAAATTGTAAATGTATGTAAGAGAACATACTATGGAAATTCAAGTGTATTGCAAAGTTAAATTCGAAGACCAATTTTTACCTAGACCGTTACGGTGTCTTATGGCAGACGTCTCATTAGCATTTGATGATATAGTATTTTTGCGTTTATGAACGTTAAATTACGTTTATGAAACGTTAAATTACGTTTATGAACGTTAAATAACGTTTATACTTAAACGTTAAATTTACGTTTATGAACGTTCAATTACGTTTATACTTAAACGTCAAATTACGTTTATGAACGTTAAATTACGTTTATGAACGTTAAATAACGTTTATACTTAAACGTTAAATTACGTTTATGAACGTTAAATTACGTTTATACTTAAACGTCAAATTACGTTTATGAACATTAAATTACGTTTATACTTAAACGTCAAATTACGTTTATGAACGTTAAATTACGTTTATGAACGTTAAATTACGTTTATGAACGTTAAATAACGTTTATACTTAAACGTTAAATTACGTTTATGAACGTTAAATTACGTTTATACTTAAAACGTCAAATTACGTTTATGAACGTTAAATAACGTTTATACGTAAACAACGCGTGGTGGCGGTGGCGGGACAGCGATGACATGCGTGGTGATTCGCGCGGCGCGCGGTTCTGACTACCCGTACTCACACTCTTAGTCGCTCTCTAACAATTTTCTGTCCCAGATTCGGTCTCACACGGTTTGTCCCAGAATCCGGTCTCGGGTGCGTTGTCCCAGCAACGGCCAAAGTATACTACTGGCGCTAACAAACATTCAAAATCTGAAATAATGGTATAAAACTAATTAGTAAAAAACGATCTTGCACAAAATCTACACAATTTTTCGTATTTATTATTTACCACAAAGAATTCCCGTTAAATTTATAATAAATAAAAACTCAAATATACTAACTAAACTGTAAAAATGTATCCTGTAAAAGGGCGTTCTCTACTAAAAACCACTCCTGAGACTAAACCAAACAAGTGCCCGCAATGAAACGTTGTACACAGATGCTCTGTAAGCTGAACTAACTTTAATATACCAACGTCAAAAAGGTGGTGACGGCCGTCAGAGGTCCTAACGTCTAAATTACATGCACCGTTAGACGGGCGTTCTCGTATAAAAGTCACTCCTGAGACTTAACCAAACAAGTGCCCGCAATGAAACGTTGTACACAGATGCTCTGTAAGCTGAACTTTAATATACCAACGTCAAAAAGGTGGTGACGGCCGTCAGAGGTCCTATCGTCTAAATTAAATGCACCGTTAGACGGGCGTTCTCTTATAAAAGTCACTCCTGAGAATTAACCAAACAAGTGCCCGCAATGAAACTTTGTACACAGATGCTCTATAAGCTGAACTTTAATATACCAACGTCAAAAAAGAGGTGTCGGCCGTCAGAGGTCCTATCGTCTAAATTAAATGCACCGTTAGACGGGCGTTCTCGTATAAAAGTCATTCCTGAGACTTAACCAAACAAGTGCCCGCAATGAAACTTTGTACACAGATGCTCTGTAAGCTGATCTTTAATATACCAACGTCAAAAAGGTGGTGTCGGCCGTCAAAGGTCCTATCGTCTAAATTAAATGCACCGTTAGACGGGCGTTCTCGTATAAAAGTCACTCCTGAGACTAAACCAAACAAGTGCCCGCAATGAAACTTTGTACACAGATGCTCTATAAGCTGATCTTTAATATACCAATTTCAAAAATGTAGTGTCGGCCGTCAGAGGTCCTATCGTCTAAATTACATGCACCGTTAGACGGGCGTTCTCGTATAAAAGTCACTCCTGAGACTTACCCAAACAAGTGCCCGCAATGAAACTTTGTACACAGATGCTCTGTAAGGTAAACTTTAATATACCAACGTCAAAAAGGTGGTGTCGGCCGTCAGAGGTCCTATCGTCTAAATTAAATGCACCGTTAGACGGGCGTTCTCGTATAAAAGTCACTCCTGAGACTAAACCAAACAAGTGCCCGCAATGAAACTTTGTACACAGATGCTCTGTAAACTGAACTTTAATATACCAACGTCAAAATGGTGGTGTCGGCCGTCAGAGGTCCTATCGTCTAAATTAAATGAAACGTTAGACGGGCGATCTCGAATAAAAGTCACTACTGAGACTTAACCAAACAAGTGTCCGCAATGAAACTTTGTACACAGATGCTCTGTAAGCTGAACTTTAATATACCAACGTCAAAAAGGTGGTGACGGCCGTCAGAGGTCCTATCGTCTAAATTAAATGCACCGTTGGACGGGCGTTCTCGTATAAAAGTCACTCCTGAGACTAAACCAAACAAGTGCCCGCAATGAAACGTTGTACACAGATGCTCTGTAAGCTGAACTAACTTTAATATACCAACGTCAAAAAGGTGGTGACGGCCGTCAGAGGTCCTAACGTCTAAATTACATGCACCGTTAGACGGGCGTTCTCGTATAAAAGTCACTCCTGAGACTTAACCAAACAAGTGCCCGCAATGAAACGTTGTACACAGATGCTCTGTAAGCTGAACTTTAATATACCAACGTCAAAAAGGTGGTGACGGCCGTCAGAGGTCCTATCGTCTAAATTAAATGCACCATTGGACGGGCGTTCTCGTATAAAAGTCACTCCTGAGACTAAACCAAACAAGTGCCCGCAATGAAACTTTGTACACAGATGCTCTGTAAACTGAACTTTAATATACCAACGTCAAAATGGTGGTGTCGGCCGTCAGAGGTCCTATCGTCTAAATTAAATGAACCGTTAGACGGGCGATCTCGAATAAAAGTCACTACTGAGACTTAACCAAATAAGTGCCCGCAATGAAACTTTGTACACAGATGCTCTGTAAGGTGAACTTTAATATACCAACGTCAAAAAGGTGGTGTCGGCCGTCAGAGGTCCTAACGTCTAAATTACATGCACCGTTAGACGGGCGTTCTCGTATAAAAGTCACTCCTGAGACTTAACCAAACAAGTGCCCGCAATGAAACGTTGTACACAGATGCTCTGTAAGCTGAACTTTAATATACCAACGTCAAAAAGGTGGTGACGGCCGTCAGAGGTCCTATCGTCTAAATTAAATGCACCGTTGGACGGGCGTTCTCGTATAAAAGTCACTCCTGAGACTAAACCAAACAAGTGCCCGCAATGAAACGTTGTACACAGATGCTCTGTAAGCTGAACTAACTTTAATATACCAACGTCAAAAAGGTGGTGACGGCCGTCAGAGGTCCTAACGTCTAAATTACATGCACCGTTAGACGGGCGTTCTCGTATAAAAGTCACTCCTGAGACTTAACCAAACAAGTGCCCGCAATGAAACGTTGTACACAGATGCTCTGTAAGGTAAACTTTAATATACCAACGTCAAAAAGGTGGTGTCGGCCGTCAGAGGTCCTATCGTCTAAATTAAATGCACCGTTGGACGGGCGTTCTCGTATAAAAGTCACTCCTGAGACTAAACCAAACAAGTGACCGCAATGAAACTTTGTACAAAGATGCTCTGTAAGCTGAACTTTAATATACCAACGTCAAAAAAGAGGTGTCGGCCGTCAGAGGTCCTATCGTCTAAATTAAATGCACCGTTAGTCGGGCGTTCTCGTATAAAAGTCATTCCTGAGACTTAACCAAACAAGTGCCCGCAATGAAACTTTGTACACAGATGCTCTGTAAGGTGAACTTTAATATACCAACGTCAAAAATGTGATGTCGGCCGTCAGAGGTCCTATCGTCTAAATTAAATGCACCGTTGGACGGGCGTTCTCGTATAAAAGTCACTCCTGAGACTAAACCAAACAAGTAACCGCAATGAAACTTTGTACACAGATGCTCTGTAAGCTGAACTTTAATATACCCACGTCAAAAAAGTGGTGTCGGCCGTCAGAGGTCCTATCGTCTAAATTAAATGCACCGTTAGACGGGCGTTCTCTTATAAAAGTCACTCCTGAGACTTAACCAAACAAGTGCCCGCAATGAAACTTTGTACACAGATGCTCTGTAAGCTGATCTTTAATATACTAACGTCAAAAAGGTGGTGTCGGCCGTCAGAGGTCCTATCGTCTAAATTAAATGCACCGTTGGACGGGCGTTCTCGTATAAAAGTCTCTCCTGAGACTTAACCAAACAAGTGCCCGCAATGACAATTTGTACACAGATGCTCTGTAAGCTGAAATTTAATACCCCAACGTCAAAAATGTGGTGTCGGCCGTCAGAGGTTCTATCGTCTAAATTAAATGCACCGTTGGACGGGAGTTCTCGAATAAAAGTCACTACTGAGACTTAACCAAACAAGTGCCCGCAATGAAACGTTGTACACAGATGCTCTGTAAGGTGAACTTTAATATACCAACGTCAAAAAGGTAGTGTCGGCCGTCATAGGTCCTATCGTCAAAATTAAATGCACTGTTAGACGGGCGTTCTCGAAAAAAAGTCACTCCTGAGACTAAACCAAACAAGTGCCCGCAATGAAACTTTGTACACAGATGCTCTGTAAGCTGATCTTTAATATACTAACGTCAAAAAGGTGGTGTCGGCCGTCAGAGGTCCTATCGTCTAAATTAAATGCATCGTTAGACGGGCGTTCTCGTATAAAAGTCACTCCTGAGACTAAACCAAACAAGTGCCCGCAATAAAACTTTGTACACAGATGCTCTGTAAGGTGAACTTTAATATACCAACGTCAAAAATGTGGTGTCGGCCGTCAGAGGTCCTATCGTCTAAATTAAATGAACCGTTGGACGGGCGTTCTCGTATAAAAGTCACTCCTGAGACTAAACCAAACAAGTGACCGCAATGAAACTTTGTACACAGATGCTCTGTAAGGTGAACTTTAATATACCAACGTCAAAAATGTGGTGTCGCCGTCAGAAGTCCTATCGTCTAAATTAAATGCACCGATAGACGGGCGTTCTCTTATAAAAGTCACTCCTGAGACTTAACCAAACAAGTGCCCGCAATGAAACTTTGTACACAGATGCTCTATAAGCTGAACTTTAATATACCAACGTCAAAAAAGAGGTGTCGGCCGTCAGAGGTCCTATCGTCTAAATTAAATGCACCGTTGGACGGGAGTTCTCGTATAAAAGTCACTCCTGAGACTAAACCAAACAAGTGCCCGCAATGAAACTTTGTACACAGATGCTCTGTAAGCTGATCTTTAATATACTAACGTCAAAAAGGTGGTGTCGGCCGTCAGAGGTCCTATCGTCTAAATTAAATGCACCGTTGGACGGGCGTTCTCGTATAAAAGTCTCTCCTGAGACTTAACCAAACAAGTGCCCGCAATGACAATTTGTACACAGATGCTCTTTAAGCTGAAATTTAATACCCCAACGTCAAAAATGTGTGGTGTCGGCCGTCAGAGGTTCTATCGTCTAAATTAAATGCACCGTTGGACGGGAGTTCTCGTATCAAAGTCACTCCTGAGACTAAACCAAACAAGTGCCCGCAATGAAACTTTGTACACAGATGCTCTGTAAGGTGAACTTTAATATACCAACGTCAAAAAGGTGGTGTCGGCCGTCAGAGGTCCTATCGTCTAAATTAAATGCACCGTTGGACGGGCGTTCTCGTATAAAAGTCACTCCTGAGCCCTAACCAAACAAGTGCCCGCAATGAAACGTTGTACACAGATGCTCTGTAAGCTGAACTTTAATATACCAACGTCAAAAATGTGGTGTCGGCCGTCAGAGGTCCTATCGTCTAAATTAAATGCACCGTTAGACGGGCGATCTCGAATAAAAGTCACTACTGAGACTTAACCAAACAAGTGCCCGCAATGAAACGTTGTACACAGATGCTCTGTAAGGTGAACTTTAATATACCAACGTCAAAAATGTAGTGTCGGCCGTCAGAGGTCCTATCGTCAAAATTAAATGCACTGTTAGACGGGCGTTCTCGAAAAAAAGTCATTCCTGAGACTTAACCAAACAAGTGCCCGCAATGAAACTTTGTACACAGATGCTCTGTAAGCTGATCTTTAATATACTAACGTCAAAAAGGTGGTGTCGGCCGTCAGAGGTCCTATCGTCTAAATTAAATGCATCGTTAGACGGGCGTTCTCGTATAAAAGTCACTCCTGAGACTAAACCAAACAAGTGCCCGCAATGAAACTTTGTACACAGATGCTCTGTAAGGTGAACTTTAATATACCAACGTCAAAAATGTGGTGTCGGCCGTCAGAGGTCCTATCGTCTAAATTAAATGAACCGTTGGACGGGCGTTCTCGTATAAAAGTCACTCCTGAGACTAAACCAAACAAGTGACCGCAATGAAACTTTGTACACAGATGCTCTGTAAGGTGAACTTTAATATACCAACGTCAAAAATGTGGTGTCGCCGTCAGAAGTCCTATCGTCTAAATTAAATGCACCGATAGACGGGCGTTCTCTTATAAAAGTCACTCCTGAGACTTAACCAAACAAGTGCCCGCAATGAAACTTTGTACACAGATGCTCTATAAGCTGAACTTTAATATACCAACGTCAAAAAAGAGGTGTCGGCCGTCAGAGGTCCTATCGTCTAAATTAAATGCACCGTTGGACGGGCGTTCTCGTATAAAAGTCACTCCTGAGACTAAACCAAACAAGTGCCCGCAATGAAACTTTGTACACAGATGCTCTGTAAGCTGATCTTTAATATACTAACGTCAAAAAGGTGGTGTCGGCCGTCAGAGGTCCTATCGTCTAAATTAAATGCACCGTTGGACGGGCGTTCTCGTATAAAAGTCTCTCCTGAGACTTAACCAAACAAGTGCCCGCAATGAAACTTTGTACACAGATGCTCTGTAAGGTGAACTTTAACAACGTCAAAAATGTGGTGCCGTCAGAGGTCCTATCGTCTAAATTAAATGCACCGTTGGACGGGCGTTCTCGTATAAAAGTCACTCCTGAGACTAAACCAAACAAGTGCCCGCAATGAAACTTTGTACACAGATGCTCTGTAAGGTGAACTTTAATATACCAACGTCAAAAATGTGGTGTCGGCCGTCAGAGGTCCTATCGTCTAAATTAAATGCACCGTTGGACGGGCGTTCTCGTATAAAAGTCACTCCTGAGACTAAACCAAACAAGTGCCCGCAATGAAACTTTGTACACAGATGCTCTGTAAGGTGAACTTTAATATACCAACGTCAAAAATGGTGTCGGCCGTCAGAGGTCCTATCGTCTAAATTAAATGCACCGTTGGACGGGCGTTCTCGAATAAAAAGTCACTCCTGAGACTAAACCAAACAAGTGCCCGCAATGAAACTTTGTACACAGATGCTCTGTAAGCTGAACTTTAATATACCAACGTCAAAAAGGTGGTGTCGGCCGTCAGAGGTCCTATCGTCTAAATTAAATGCACCGTTGGACGGGCGTTCTCGTAATAAAAGTCACTCCTGAGACTAAACCAAACAAGTGCCCGCAATGAAACTTTGTACACAGATGCTCTGTAAGCTGAACTTTAATATACCAACGTCAAAAATGTGGTGTCGGCCGTCAGAGGTCCTATCGTCTAAATTAAATGCACCGTTGGACGGGCGTTCTCGTATAAAAGTCACTCCTGAGACTAAACCAAACAAGTGCCCGCAATGAAACTTTGTACACAGATGCTCTGTAAGCTGAACTTTAATATACCAACGTCAAAAAGGTGGTGTCGGCCGTCAGAGGTCCTATCGTCTAAATTAAATGCACCGTTGGACGGGCGTTCTCGTATAAAAGTCACTCCTGAGCCCTAACCAAACAAGTGCCCGCAATGAAACGTTGTACACAGATGCTCTGTAAGCTGAACTTTAATATACCAACGTCAAAAATGTGGTGTCGGCCGTCAGAGGTCCTATCGTCTAAATTAAATGCACCGTTAGACGGGCGATCTCGAATAAAAGTCACTACTGAGACTTAACCAAACAAGTGCCCGCAATGAAACGTTGTACACAGATGCTCTGTAAGGTGAACTTTAATATACCAACGTCAAAAATGTAGTGTCGGCCGTCAGAGGTCCTATCGTCAAAATTAAATGCACTGTTAGACGGGCGTTCTCGAAAAAAAGTCATTCCTGAGACTTAACCGAACAAGTGCCCGCAATGAAACTTTGTACACAGATGCTCTGTAAGCTGATCTTTAATATACTAACGTCAAAAAGGTGGTGTCGGCCGTCAGAGGTCCTATCGTCTAAATTAAATGCATCGTTAGACGGGCGTTCTCGTATAAAAGTCACTCCTGAGACTAAACCAAACAAGTGCCCGCAATGAAACTTTGTACACAGATGCTCTGTGAGGTGAACTTTAATATACCAACGTCAAAAATGTGGTGTCGGCCGTCAGAGGTCCTATCGTCTAAATTAAATGAACCGTTGGACGGGCGTTCTCGTATAAAAGTCACTCCTGAGACTAAACCAAACAAGTGACCGCAATGAAACTTTGTACACAGATGCTCTGTAAGGTGAACTTTAATATACCAACGTCAAAAATGTGGTGTCGCCGTCAGAAGTCCTATCGTCTAAATTAAATGCACCGATAGACGGGCGTTCTCTTATAAAAGTCACTCCTGAGACTTAACCAAACAAGTGCCCGCAATGAAACTTTGTACACAGATGCTCTATAAGCTGAACTTTAATATACCAACGTCAAAAAAGAGGTGTCGGCCGTCAGAGGTCCTATCGTCTAAATTAAATGCACCGTTGGACGGGCGTTCTCGTATAAAAGTCACTCCTGAGACTAAACCAAACAAGTGCCCGCAATGAAACTTTGTACACAGATGCTCTGTAAGCTGATCTTTAATATACTAACGTCAAAAAGGTGGTGTCGGCCGTCAGAGGTCCTATCGTCTAAATTAAATGCACCGTTGGACGGGCGTTCTCGTATAAAAGTCTCTCCTGAGACTTAACCAAACAAGTGCCCGCAATGAAACTATGTACACAGATGCTCTGTAAGCTGAACTTTAATATACCAACGTCAAAAAGGTGGTGTCGGCCGTCAGAGGTCCTATCGTCTAAATTAAATGCACCGTTGGACGGGCGTTCTCGTATAAAAGTCACTCCTGAGCCCTAACCAAACAAGTGCCCGCAATGAAACGTTGTACACAGATGCTCTGTAAGCTGAACTTTAATATACCAACGTCAAAAATGTGGTGTCGGCCGTCAGAGGTCCTATCGTCTAAATTAAATGCACCGTTAGACGGGCGATCTCGAATAAAAGTCACTACTGAGACTTAACCAAACAAGTGCCCGCAATGAAACGTTGTACACAGATGCTCTGTAAGGTGAACTTTAATATACCAACGTCAAAAAGGTAGTGTCGGCCGTCAGAGGTCCTATCGTCAAAATTAAATGCACTGTTAGACGGGCGTTCTCGAAAAAAAGTCATTCCTGAGACTTAACCGAACAAGTGCCCGCAATGAAACTTTGTACACAGATGCTCTGTAAGGTAAACTTTAATATACCAACGTCAAAAATGTGGTGTCGGCCGTCAGAGGTCCTATCGTCTAAATTAAATGCACCGTTGGACGGGCGTTCTCGTATAAAAGTCACTCCTGAGACTAAACCAAACAAGTGCCCGCAATGAAACTTTGTACACAGATGCTCTGTAAGCTGATCTTTAATATACTAACGTCAAAAAGGTGGTGTCGGCCGTCAGAGGTCCTATCGTCTAAATTAAATGCATCGTTAGACGGGCGTTCTCGTATAAAAGTCACTCCTGAGACTAAACCAAACAAGTGCCCGCAATGAAACTTTGTACACAGATGCTCTGTAAGGTGAACTTTAATATACCAACGTCAAAAATGTGGTGTCGGCCGTCAGAGGTCCTATCGTCTAAATTAAATGCACCGTTAGACGGGCGATCTCGAATAAAAGTCACTACTGAGACTTAACCAAACAAGTGCCCGCAATGAAACGTTGTACACAGATGCTCTGTAAGGTGAACTTTAATATACCAACGTCAAAAAGGTAGTGTCGGCCGTCAGAGGTCCTATCGTCAAAATTAAATGCACTGTTAGACGGGCGTTCTCGAAAAAAAGTCATTCCTGAGACTTAACCGAACAAGTGCCCGCAATGAAACTTTGTACACAGATGCTCTGTAAGGTAAACTTTAATATACCAACGTCAAAAAGGTGGTGTCGGCCGTCAGAGGTCCTATCGTCTAAATTAAATGCATCGTTAGACGGGCGTTCTTGTATAAAAGTCACTCCTGAGACTAAACCAAACAAGTGCCCGCAATGAAACTTTGTACACAGATGCTCTGTAAGGTGAACTTTAATATACCAACGTCAAAAATGTGGTGTCGGCCGTCAGAGGTCCTATCGTCTAAATTAAATGAACCGTTGGACGGGCGTTCTCGTATAAAAGTCACTCCTGAGACTAAACCAAACAAGTGACCGCAATGAAACTTTGTACACAGATGCTCTGTAGGGTGAACTTTAATATACCAACGTCAAAAATGTGGTGTCGCCGTCAGAAGTCCTATCGTCTAAATTAAATGCACCGATAGACGGGCGTTCTCTGCACGTGCATTGCTGCCCGAACGCTTGGTCTTACCGTAACCAAGCGAACAAGTGTGGGGCTCTCCACCAAATAGTATTCTGATGGCATACCCACTAAAAAAACACCACTGTTTTCTTTTTTCTTCTTCCTTCTCTAGATTCTGGAACTCAACGGCTACAAACTTAAAAGATAATACCAACAAATATGTTATTACAATTTCTTCAAGCATATGTTATGTACGAGTATTTTAAATTTATATTACAAATACCCAACACCAACAAAATTTACTCTGCCATGCAACTATGGACCTATATTACGGACATCAATAGCATTAACTGTTACTGAAATATCTATATACATGTATGATATATTATGGGAATGAATTTACAGGCCATGATTTAAGCAAAACAATTAAATTATTCGTGGATGGAAATGTTTACGCTAACACATGTATGGGATAAGAAGGACCGTATGTATGTATTCACTGCGCTCTGTCAGTTATGACACAATTCCCATACAATAATAATGAAGAAAAATACGGCTGTAAAACATTTACAATTTCTAAAAATTACTTTTTGTTATTAATGTTTTACTTCACCTGTAAAGAGTATTCTTATAAACAATCTAAATATACGTTTAATCTAAATATCAATCTGAGGGACAATTGTATCCCTTTACCACTTCAGTAAACAATGTTGTCAGGAAGAGGAGAACATGTTGCTCACGACAGCGACACGTCCTTCGTGTGGTCATTACCATCGTCTAAGCAGGTTCTGGTTGTAGAAGGATTCTTTTCGAAAGAGATGAGGTGGTGGAAGTAGGGTATAGTATATTTCGGGGTTAAGTATGGCGTATGAGGTAGTTAGTTGTAGGGTAAGGGTTCTTGATAATAATTACAATTAATATAAAACTAATGGTAGCTACTAATTTCACTACCAACAACTTCAGGAAACATCTCATTATTTTTGTGGGACCTAATAATTTTTTAAAACAGTGGTTGTTGCAAGTTCTATTTGGATCTCTTCAATTAGTTGGCTTCTGTCTATCAATATACTGTGCATAATGATATCGGCAGCTACTCAATCCACCACCAAACCGTTAAGCAATTTTCTTTGCGTTGGGCGGGACCTAATATTTTTGCTATACCGTGGTTGATGCTAATTCTATATACAGGTTAATAAAATTGCTTTCTTTCCTTGGCTTCTGTCTATCAATATACTATGCATAACGATATTGGCAGCTACTCAATCCACCACCAAACCGTTAAGCACTTTTCTTTGCATTGGGCGGGACCTAATATTTTTGCTATACCGTGGTTGATGCTAATTCTATATACAGGTTAATAAAATTGCTTTCTTTCCTTGGCTTCTGTCTATCAATATACTATGCATAACGATATTGGCAGCTACTCAATCCACCACCAACCCGTTAAGCAATTTTCTTTGCGTTGTGCGGGACCTAATATTTTTCCTTAAAAACAGGTGTTATTGTTAATTGTTTCATTCCCAAGGGTTCCTGTTGTATTTCGATTTAAATTGTTGGCAAAGTTTGCAAATAAATATGAAATCATTTACCTCAACCTCATGTTGGGTTTTACTTAAATACTTAAGACATGGTTTGAAGTGGGCCCATCGTTTGCAGCTGTCGCACATTATCAATATTTTGCATCGAGTCTCTCCCTTTCCACATTGTATGCATATGTCTGCCATATTATCTGACCATTGCAGAATTTCTCTTTTTAAGTATTCTCTATAATCAGTAGCATTTATTTTCGTCGGCATTTTTTGGTCTTTCAGAAAACATTCTATATAATTTATAACATATATTCCACAATTAAAGCTATCACTTTGGACTGCCCCCTCGCCTTTTACATATGTCCATCTGTCTACTTTCATGCCATCATTCTTGTACTGAGTTTTTTGAAGACCACTGAGAAATGTCCTAAATTTTTTAAATCCAGAATATATTAATTTAATATCTTCCTTGCTGTGTACAGATAGGCATGGTAAGAACCAATATCGTCGTGTAATAATTGTAATTTATGTTCATTACAGGTAAGGTTTTGTCTAGAAAATCGTATTACAAAATTAAACCATGTTTTGTAACTGGTATGAACAAAATAATTTTTCTGTAGAAAGGTTTAAACTAAAAAAAGTTGTGTTAAATTACGTGTAACCACTGAGTTTTGAAATTAACTGTTAAGTATAAATCTCTTATTATATTTTCCGTTATTTGTAAAGTACGGAATGTTTATGTTAAAATTCAAACGTGTTGCTATTTGATAAATAAAATAATCAATTGAAGCCTACATCTGTTGTTTTCAGATGGATGATATACATAATTTCGATTTCACTATTAGTACGAAATGATAGACTTTATCTATTACGTCATAATTATGTATCATTCAAAATTTAATCGAGAGTGATAAGTATAAAATATTAATATAAATTTATCCATACCAGGTAAAGTTTATAATACGTTTTAAAATTTTAAAATTAATTACCTCAGATAACAGGATACAGAAGATCAAGTAGCACTCCGTGTGTTGAACTTTGCACTAATGGAAACAACGTTCACAGATCACAGCCAATCCAAGAATGGTGCCAAACATCCCTCAGGCATCGTTTTTATATTTATTTGACATATTGGAGATTTACAACGGGGAACAGAAGGAAGATGGTCCTAGACTACTGTAGGGTTTTCAGCTAAGTGTGAGGTCCAACTTTCTCCGGGGTTCAAAGGGCGCCGCCCGTGTGCCGCCCTTGTGCCAGCAATTTTGAATAGAATTTATGATTCTATTGGCAAATCCCAATATTCACTTTGCCTAGTAGAAGCAAGGACATCGCTACCTACCATACAAAAGCAAGGAATGCAAAATCAGAGCTAGGCATTTTCCTCTCAATGTCTGCCAGAACGTTACTTAAACTACAAGTTTAAAAAAGATCTATACTGTGATTTTATAAAAAGAGCGCTATTCAAATAATTAACAAATACATTTTGTACATTAAAATTCAGGATCTATGTACAAAGTTTCATTGCGGGCACTTGTTTGGTTTAGTCTCAGAAGGATCTTTTATTTGGGGGGCAGCTCTTTTACTCTACGAATCGTTGTCTCAACGACCCTATTTTTATATTTGCAATATCAGTGTTGGGTCTTTTACACTACTAATCGTTTAGAATCGTATAGAAACTAAAACACGTTTAAATTGGCATTAACATTAAATTTATGAGTAAAAAATAAACCTTTCCTCTACTCTTTGATGCCCCAGTGGGAAACTGCCCTCAGTGTAGTTAAGATATCTGGAGTTGTTATATAATCTCCAGTAAATTACAGTAAGAACGTACGCGTGTTACGTTTTGTATACATAAACAGATTTGTAGTTTTCCATTCGATTTTTAAGGAGATTCTAAATATACATTCTTATGCCAATAACGTGTATTTTGATATTTCCGCACTAAAATATTAAGTTCAACGATACAGTATGTTATCAAACGTATCTGACGCATATTATAATATAAAGCCAATATTGAGGTCATACTTTGTATTTTAAGCAGCAAACAATTTCCGAGGTTTGTGCGTTAAAACCACATGTTTTAGGTTTGCAATTTATGACTTATTAAACATAGTCAATATGAAATGAATGCTTCAATGGTATTACTATTTCTATGAGTTGATGTAATGGTACCGCCATTTAATTATATTATTAATTCTAAAAATATAGAACTTCTAGAAGGATTTTTTTCTCTTAAGTCAATGCATCATTATCATGTTATTCATTCTATTTGTCTATTTTGAAAATTATAATGGTCATTTATTAGTATTAAATTAATGTTTACCTCTGTTTAATGCATATGAGCTTTAATATTAAAAACTTATAATACGTTTTCTTTCTCCAATAAGCGAGTCCCTGGCGTCATATATGGTATATTGTTACGTAGAATATTTGGCGTGATTAGCCTACTATTCCATGTAATCGATTTGTTAATTTCATGTATAAGTTGTACAAAGATGTTTGTTAGCATTGCATGATTTTTACAGTTCAAATTAATCAACGTTCAAATATCAATGGAATGGAACAAATATTTTAACTACAACAGAATTAACAGTGAGGTAGTCTCAGGTAAAGGCTCGGGTGAGGTGGTTCCTTCCTCGAAATGGTGTCATTACCAGACAATAGGTTTATGGCAACCGGTCTCGAGTTTGCGTGTCCCTTCTGAATGTGTCTAATGAAATTACGTGTAAGGGTTATAAAACTATTCTCAGAAATTCCGTGAGGGGTATTGGGTAAAGAGATAAGTCTACACAATAGCTTTTCTTCCATATTATAACATCTGCTCATACCTACCAGGTGTCAGCAATAACATAAATTTCTCGAGCCTCAACCACATCTGACTCTGAAAAATTAGAAAAAAATCAGGGAAACCCTAATGTCCTAAATTACACGACATTTAAATACAATACAACCATGCGATATAATAACTCTAAATAAGATTCACATACCCTGAATAAATTCAGTGATTACAAAAAACCCTCAACAATAGTCCAAAACTTTACAATAGTAAAATAATTGGTAAAACATTTGAAAATAAATTGTTGCAGATAAAAACATAAGTAAACAGAATAAAAATAATAAATGAAATTTAAAATAAATTGTTTTTTGAAATATATGTGAGGTTAGAAAAAATATATTGTTAGTTAGCCTACTAATTTTACTTATTATTTTCATGGATATAAGAGGACAACGTCATTTAAAAAAGTGCGTAAAAGAGAAGCAGTAATATTTATGTTATAACTTCTAAAATACGTCCGCATGCTAGAATTTCAAGCTATCACTTTTTATAATGCTTTTAAATTTTTCATGTTTTAAAAATAATGAAACTTTGGAGTACCAAATTCCATACAACGTTTGAAACATTTTACGATATATACTAATCTAGTTTAGATAACCTTGATACTTAAAAATCTAATACTTTTATACGAGAACATCCGTCCAACGGTGCATTTGATTCAGACGATAGGACCTCTGACGGCCGACACCACCTTTTTGACGTTGGTATATTAAAGTTCAGCTTACAGAGCATCTGTGTACAAAGTTTAATTGCGGGCACTTGTTCGTTTTAATCTCAGGAGTGGCTTTTATTAGAGGACGTCCATTTTACTTGTTTGGTTTAGTCTCAGGAGTGACTTTTATACGAGAACGCCCGTCCAACGGTGCATTTTTTTAGACGATAGGACCTCTGACGGCCGACACCACATTTTTGACGTTGGTATATTAATATTCAGGTTATTTAGCACCTGTGTACAAATTTTCATTGCGGGCACTTGTTTGGTTAAGTCTCAGGAGTGACTTTTATACGAGAAACGCCCGTCCAACGGTGCATTTTTTTAGACGATAGGACCTCTGACGGCCGACACCACCTTTTTGACGTTGGTATATTAAAGTTCAGCTTACAGAGCATCTGTGTACAAAGTTTAATTGCGGGCACTTGTTTGTTTTAATCTCAGGAGTGGCTTTTATTAGAGGACGTCCATTTTACTTGTTTGGTTAAGTCTCAGGAGTGACTTTTATACGAGAACGCCCATCCAACGGTGCATTTAATTTAGACGATAGGACCTCTGACGGCCGACACCACATTTTTGACTTTGGTATATTAAAGTTCAGCTTACAGAGCATCTGTGTACAAAGTTTCATTGCGAGCACTTGTTTGGTTTAGTCTCAGGAGTGACTTTTATTCGAGAACGCCCGTCTAACGGTGCATTTAATTTAAACGATAGGACCTCTGACGGCCGACACCACCTTTTTGACGTTGGTATATTAAAGTTCAGCTTACAGTGCATCTGTGTACAAAGTTTCATTGCGGGCACTTAATTGGTTAAGTCTCATGAGTGACTTTTATACGAGAACGCCCGTCCAACGGTGCATTTAATTTAGACGATAGGACCTCTGACGGCCGACACCACCTTTTTGACGTTGGTATATTAAATTTCAGCTTACAGAGCATCTGTGTACAAAGTTTCATTGCGGGCACTTGTTTGGTTTAGTCTCAGGAGTGACTTTTATTCTAGAACGCCCGTCTAACGGTGCATTTAATTTAGACGATAGGACCTCTGACGGCCGACACCACCTTTTTGACGTTGGTATATTAAAGTTCAGCTTACAGAGCATCTGTGTACAAAGTTTCATTGTGGGCACTTGTTTGGTTAAGTCTCAGGAGTGACTTTTATTCGAGAACGCCCGTCTAACGGTGCATTTAATTTAGACGATAGGACCTCTGACGGCCGACACCACCTTTTTGACGTTGGTATATTAAAGTTCAGCTTACAGAGCATCTGTGTACAAAGTTTCATTGCGGGCACTTGTTTGGTTTAGTCTCAGGAGTGACTTTTATTCGAGAACGCCCGTCTAACGGTGCATTTAATTTAGACGATAGGACCTCTGATGGCCGACACCACATTTTTGACGTTGGTATATTAACATTCAGGTTACAGAGCACCTGTGTACAAATTTTCATTGCGGGTACCTATTTTGGTTAAGTCTCATGAGTGACTTTTATACGAGAACACCCGTCCAACGGTGCATTTAATTTAGACGATAGGACCTCTGACGGCCGACACCACCTTTTTGACGTTGGTATATTAAAGTTCAGCTTACAGAGCATCTGTGTACAAAGTTTTCATTGCGGGCACTTGTTTGGTTTAGTCTCAGGAGTGACTTTTATTCTAGAACGCCCGTCTAACGGTGCATTTAATTTAGACGATAGGACCTCTGACGGCCGACACCACCTTTTTGACGTTGGTATATTAAAGTTCAGCTTACAGAGCATCTGTGTACAAAGTTTCATTGTGGGCACTTGTTTGGTTAAGTCTCAGGAGTGACTTTTATTCGAGAACGCCCGTCTAACGGTGCATTTAATTTAGACGATAGGACCTCTGACGGCCGACACCACCTTTTTGACGTTGGTATATTAAAGTTCAGCTTACAGAGCATCTGTGTACAAAGTTTCATTGCGGGCACTTGTTTGGTTTAGTCTCAGGAGTGACTTTTATTCGAGAACGCCCGTCTAACGGTGCATTTAATTTAGACGATAGGACCTCTGATGGCCGACACCACATTTTTGACGTTGGTATATTAACATTCAGGTTATTGAGCACCTGTGTACAAATTTTCATTGCGGGTACCTATTTGGTTAAGTCTCATGAGTGACTTTTATACGAGAACACCCGTCCAACGGTGCATTTAATTTAGACGATAGGACCTCTGACGGCCGACACCACCTTTTTGACGTTGGTATATTAAAGTTCAGCTTACAGAGCATCTGTGTACAAAGTTTTCATTGCGGGCACTTGTTTGGTTTAGTCTCAGGAGTGACTTTTATTCGAGAACGCCCGTCTAACGGTGCATTTAATTTAGACGATAGGACCTCTGACGGCCGACACCACCTTTTTGACGTTGGTATATTAAAGTTCAGCTTACAGAGCATCTGTGTACAAAGTTTCATTGCGGGCACTTGTTTGGTTTAGTCTCAGGATTGAGTTTTTATTCGAGAACGCCCGTCTAACGGTGCATTTAATTTAAACGATAGGACCTCTGACGGCCGACACCACCTTTTTGACGTTGGTATATTAAAGTTCACCTTACAGTGCATCTGTGTACAAATTTTCATTGCGGGCACTTGTTTGGTTTAGTCTCAGGAGTGACTTTTATACGAGAACGCCCGTCTAACGGTGCATTTAATTTAGACGATAGGACCTCTGATGGCCGACACCACATTTTTGACGTTGGTATATTAAAGTTCAGCTTACAGAGCATCTGTGTACAAAGTTTCATTGCGGGCACTTGTTTGGTTTAGTCTCAGGATTGAGTTTTATTCGAGAACGCCCGTCTAACGGTGCATTTAATTTAAACGATAGGACCTCTGACGGCCGACACCACCTTTTTGACGTTGGTATATTAAAGTTCAGCTTACAGTGCATCTGTGTACAAATTTTCATTGCGGGCACTTGTTTGGTTTAGTCTCAGGAGTGACTTTTATACGAGTACGCCCGTCTAACGGTGCATTTAATTTAGACGATAGGACCTCTGATGGCCGACACCACATTTTTGACGTTGGTATATTAAAGTTCAGCTTACAGAGCATCTGTGTACAAAGTTTCATTGCGGGCACTTGTTTGGTTTAGTCTCAGGATTGAGTTTTTATTCGAGAACGCCCGTCTAACGGTGCATTTAATTTAGACGATAGGACCTCTGACGGCCGACACCACCTTTTTGACGTTGGTATATTAAAGTTCAGCTTACAGAGCATCTGTGTACAAAGTTTCATTGCGGGCACTTGTTTGGTTTAGTCTCAGGAGTGACTTTTATTCGAGAACGCCCGTCTAACGGTGCATTTAATTTAGACGATAGGACCTCTGATGGCCGACACCACATTTTTGACGTTGGTATATTAACATTCAGGTTATTGAGCACCTGTGTACAAATTTTCATTGCGGGTACCTATTTGGTTAAGTCTCATGAGTGACTTTTATACGAGAACACCCGTCCAACGGTGCATTTAATTTAGACGATAGGACCTCTGACGGCCGACACCACCTTTTTGACGTTGGTATATTAAAGTTCAGCTTACAGAGCATCTGTGTACAAAGTTTCATTGCGGGCACTTGTTTGGTTTAGTCTCAGGAGTGACTTTTATTCGAGAACGCCCGTCTAACGGTGCATTTAATTTAGAC
Organism: Homalodisca vitripennis; assembly: GCF_021130785.1. Taxonomy (NCBI): domain Eukaryota; kingdom Metazoa; phylum Arthropoda; class Insecta; order Hemiptera; family Cicadellidae; genus Homalodisca; species Homalodisca vitripennis. Next base: position 181,309,416 of record NC_060208.1, on the reverse strand, counting down.
GATAGGACCTCTGACGGCCGACACCACCTTTTTGACGTTAGTATATTAAAGTTCAGCTTACAGAGCATCTGTGTACAAAGTTTCATTGCGGGCACTTGTTTGGTTTAGTCTCAGGATTGAGTTTTATTCGAGAACGCCCGTCTAACGGTGCATTTAATTTAAACGATAGGACCTCTGACGGCCGACACCACCTTTTTGACGTTGGTATATTAAAGTTCACCTTACAGTGCATCTGTGTACAAATTTTCATTGCGGGCACTTGTTTGGTTTAGTCTCAGGAGTGACTTTTATACGAGAACGCCCGTCTAACGGTGCATTTAATTTAGACGATAGGACCTCTGATGGCCGACACCACATTTTTGACGTTGGTATATTAAAGTTCAGCTTACAGAGCATCTGTGTACAAAGTTTCATTGCGGGCACTGGTTTGGTTTAGTCTCAGGATTGAGTTTTATTCGAGAACGCCCGTCTAACGGTGCATTTAATTTAAACGATAGGACCTCTGACGGCCGACACCACCTTTTTGACGTTGGTATATTAAAGTTCAGCTTACAGTGCATCTGTGTACAAATTTTCATTGCGGGCACTTGTTTGGTTTAGTCTCAGGAGTGACTTTTATACGAGTACGCCCGTCTAACGGTGCATTTTAATTTAGACGATAGGACCTCTGATGGCCGACACCACATTTTTGACGTTGGTATATTAAAGTTCAGCTTACAGAGCATCTGTGTACAAAGTTTCATTGCGGGCACTTGTTTGGTTTAGTCTCAGGATTGAGTTTTATTCGAGAACGCCCGTCTAACGGTGCATTTAATTTAAACGATAGGACCTCTGACGGCCGACACCACCTTTTTGACGTTGGTATATTAAAGTTCAGCTTACAGTGCATCTGTGTACAAATTTTCATTGCGGGCACTTGTTTGGTTTAGTCTCAGGAGTGACTTTTATACGAGTACGCCCGTCTAACGGTGCATTTAATTTAGACGATAGGACTTCTGATGGCCGACACCACATTTTTGACGTTGGTATATTAAAGTTCAGCTTACAGCGCATCTGTGTACAAATTTTCATTGCGGGCACTTGTTTGATTTAGTCTCAGGAGTGACTTTTATACCAGAACGCCCGTCTAACGGTGCATTTAATTTAGACGATAGGACCTCTGACGGCCGACACCACATTTTTGATGTTGGTATATTAACATTCAGGTTATTGAGCACCTGTGTACAAATTTTCATTGCGGGCACCTGTTTGGTTAAGTCTCAGGAGTGACTTTTATACGAGAACGCCCGTCCAACGGTGCATTTAATTTAGACGATAGGACCTCTGACGGCCGACACCACCTTTTTGACGTTGGTATATTAAAGTTCAGCTAACAGAGCATCTGTGTACAAAGTTTCATTGCGGGCACTTGTTTGGTTTAGTCTCAGGATTGAGTTTTATTTCGAGAACGCCCGTCTAACGGTGCATTTAATTTAAAACGATAGGACCTCTGACGGCCGACACCACCTTTTTGACGTTGGTATATTAAAGTTCACCTTACAGTGCATCTGTGTACAAATTTTCATTGCGGGCACTTGTTTGGTTTAGTCTCAGGAGTGACTTTTATACGAGAACGCCCGTCTAACGGTGCATTTAATTTAGACGATAGGACCTCTGATGGCCGACACCACATTTTTGACGTTGGTATATTAAAGTTCAGCTTACAGAGCATCTGTGTACAAAGTTTCATTGCGGGCACTGGTTTGGTTTAGTCTCAGGATTGAGTTTTATTCGAGAACGCCCGTCTAACGGTGCATTTAATTTAAACGATAGGACCTCTGACGGCCGACACCACCTTTTTTGACGTTGGTATATTAAAGTTCAGCTTACAGTGCATCTGTGTACAAATTTTCATTGCGGGTACTTGTTTGGTTTAGTCTCAGGAGTGACTTTTATACGAGTACGCCCGTCTAACGGTGCATTTAATTTAGACGATAGGACCTCTGATGGCCGACACCACATTTTTGACGTTGGTATATTAAAGTTCAGCTTACAGAGCATCTGTGTACAAAGTTTCATTGCGGGCACTTGTTTGGTTTAGTCTCAGGATTGAGTTTTATTCGAGAACGCCCGTCTAACGGTGCATTTAATTTAAACGATAGGACCTCTGACGGCCGACACCACCTTTTTGACGTTGGTATATTAAAGTTTAGCTTACAGTGCATCTGTGTACAAATTTTCATTGCGGGCACTTGTTTGGTTTAGTCTCAGGAGTGACTTTTATACGAGTACGCCCGTCTAACGGTGCATTTAATTTAGACGATAGGACTTCTGATGGCCGACACCACATTTTTGACGTTGGTATATTAAAGTTCAGCTTACAGCGCATCTGTGTACAAATTTTCATTGCGGGCACTTGTTTGGTTTAGTCTCAGGAGTGACTTTTATATACCAGAACGCCCGTCTAACGGTGCATTTAATTTAGACGATAGGACCTCTGACGGCCGACACCACATTTTTGATGTTGGTATATTAACATTCAGGTTATTGAGCACCTGTGTACAAATTTTCATTGCGGGCACCTGTTTGGTTAAGTCTCAGGAGTGACTTTTATACGAGAACGCCCGTCCAACGGTGCATTTAATTTAGACGATAGGACCTCTGACGGCCGACACCACACCTTTTTGACGTTGGTATATTAAAGTTCAGCTTACAGAGCATCTGTGTACAAAGTTTAATTGCGGGCACTTGTTCGTTTTAATCTCAGGAGTGGCTTTTATTAGAGGACGTCCATTTTACGATACATTCCTACGGTTTACTTAGGTATTATATTTGGGATTTTTATTCATGACACATTTAATGGGAAACCTTTGTGGAAAGTAATAAATAGAATAAAGTGTGTTGATCTTGTGAAAAATCGTTTTTATAATTAGTAGTATACAATTTATCTCAGTTTTTGAATTTTTGTTAACGCCTTCAGGTTGATGACTGCAACATTGATGCACTAGACGGTCTGGACGATAAAGTGACGCTAACTTCACGGTGGCCTACTAACGCACATCACTAACCCCACCCACCCCCACCTACATGATTCATTAATCATTAGTGATCAGTCAGTGGATGAGTGCTTGTTAAAGTAATCTTGTTATTGAAGTAGTATTTTCGTCATAAACTATTTGACAATTCATAAGGACTTTAGGTACGAGTAACAGATTAGTATAGATTTAAAACACCTGGGTATTTAGTGAGTAATTTTATATTTTAATAACTTAATTGTGTGCAATGAGCGTAACTCTTGCGTAATCACCTAATCTGACTAGGAGATTTCTTCTCTTTTAACGTGCCTAAATTTAATGTAAACTGGCATAGGTTATTAATTAAGCGCTATAAAATTGTAACCTCTAAATTGGTGATTTCACTGACTGGTTATATTGATCTGGTTGGTGGTAAAGTTGTTGGAGAGAGGCTCTAGGAGTTTTTCACGTTTCCATCATTAATTTTGTGAAAATTTGCAGGTGTGACCTATGCCCTAAGCCTATAGTAAATATCCAACTTATATTAAACTCCTCAATTCCCCCCTTTCATGGAATACAATGACCCTCCTTTTATAAAAGTTTTCTGATTTTGATTTTCTCTAAAATTTGCATAAATGTGAAATTAAAAGAAAAGTTTTGCATTATTAACCTATTGCAATCGTCGTCCTAAAAACAATGTAAGGTTTCAGGTAAAAATGTCAACAAAATCATAGATAACATTACTTGCACAGAGTAATATTTCCTATATCTGTGCTGGGCGTTTCGTGGTCTTATTGTAACTTTGAGTCAACCTTGTATTGGTCGCCGCTGACATCAGCCATGTTTGGTTCCGTTTAATAACCAATAACCAATAACGTGAGGCTGAAAATTTGACTCAAATAAAAGAGGTTTTCCTAATTTAGACCTTTTGAGAATAAAACTTTATACTGACCTGACAAAAGTGCCTTCAGCCATCACTGCAGGCTGTGGCATCACCTACCAACAAGAATGAACAATGTACGCTTCTAAATGATGTCTGTAACTAGTACTGAAGATTTTTTGAGGTTATATTGTGATCAGATTTTATTTTGGTATTCGTAAACTCTAAATAAAAAACTAAATCGTAACCAATTTAAGAAATGTGTTAATGATCCCTAATTAAGATACCTACTAAGTTTAATAGAAAGGAATCTATTTCAATGACGTTTTAAACATTGGTGTTTTCAAAACAAAGAAGGCTACAGATTTAATGGTGTTGGTAGGACCTAATAAGTTTTTTAAATATAAACTCACTGGTTAGATACTAAATCACCATACTATTTAATTTTATTTTGTGTTTTATATTAAGAGAAGTGTTTTCGGTGTTTTTTTTTTTAAATAAATAAAATATTTTATTTTCTAACTAATCTATTATTAATCAAACATCTTCACAAAAATCTTAATATTATTGTGGTTCTTGATATCTTAACAACAGTATATTTATTAATGTAAATATTGGTTCTGAGGCTAAAGTACTAGAGGACTTCAAATACTGTTTTTTTTATTAGTAGTTTAGAAATCTTCGTTCAATACCAATTCTAAATAAGTGTTACAGTACAAATAAAGTCTAAAAAGTCTGAAGAGCTTGTAGCATTTTTTGCTAAGAAAATATTCATCTCAGCTTAAACCCTGTGTTATTCCTGGTTATATGTGTATACACCGGGTGTCCCTCACAGAGGTTTAAATGTTTGATTTTATATTACTTGTCCATTTATGCACCGAACATTCTCAAACTCTACACAATTCATTAAAAATATTCTGTGGAAATTTCAGCTCTCTAGCAATTGTCAAAACAAAATTATGGTATTTTGAAAAACTATACTTTAAAAACAGTATTTTTGGTTTTGTAAAATTATTTATTGTCATATTCTAGAAAAAAATTTCAATAAGAAAATTAGAACATAGCCTATTAAAAAACCTACAATTACATACAGTCCACAATTATTCAAACTAATTCATCCACAGCGATACACTGATAACAACGCTTAACCCATTGTGGATCGTATTGTTTTGGCGCGCCGGCGGAGCACCAGCGGGCGCGAATTAATTCACGGGCAGCGGCCGCACAAACAGCAATGGTGCGCCACATCGTTTCGCTCGCTATTGTATACTAGATAATTCAGCTGCGAAGGTATTCGTTCAGATGGAACATGGGCCTGCTGGTGTATCCGTGATGTAGGAACGATAACACGCGAGCAAGGTTACGGCGTGGCACGGATGATGTCTGAATCATAGTCTAAATAAAGCGGCTCGGGCGAATCGATTGCAACATCCGGGCCATTGTCTAGACTAAACCCACCAACATGAACGTCTGCTTCGTTTTGTTGTGTCACTATCCTCAAAAGTATTATAATAACAACTGAGGAAAACACCCAATCAGAAGCGCTAAAAAGCAGAGAGTAAACTCATATGAATGATTTTTCAACTTCGACATACAACTGCGATCTGTAGGATATTTATAAAACTTTTGAAAACTCTAAACGTAGACCGTTGTTAAACACTCTTAGTAGACAAGTGAAGACGATCGCCCGATCTATCAGACATTAACAGAACTATTTGGAGAGAAATTTAAAAGCAGACCGCTTTTGCGACCTGAGTTAGGCCCAGCCGCTGCGTGACGAGCCCAGCTCGTCAGTGATCCGCAATGGGTTAACAAATGAATCATAAGCTCTTACAAAGAAATTCTGTGGTATCCCTCTGGATACTGCAGAATTTATGGTATCCAGAGAGATACCAGAAAGTAACTTCAATCAATTGAAGTTCCTCTTCAATTGATTGTTTTAATTCCTCATCAGTATTGAAGCTATGAGTATAAACTTGTTTAAGTAACCCTTAGAATTCCTCATCATTATTGAAGCTATGAGTATAAACTTGTTTAAGTAACCCCTTAGAAAGAAATCACACACAGTTAAATCTAGGAATCAGGGTTGCAAATCTAAAAAAATCACTTCCACAACCAATCCAACGGCTTCTGTGGAGAAGAGGCGGAATCAGCAGAGCATATTTGGTTAGATTGTCCTGCCATCTTAGAAACTCGGAAAAGATTCCTGGGAGCATATCTCCTCAGTCCCAAGGATATCAGAGAATAGGAGCCCTCAGATCTGATCGGTTTTTGCAAATGTCCTTTTAGGACTAAGCGTGGGGGCAAGGGCAAACTGACCTTTTCCCTCAGGAAGGAAAAAAAATCCAACGGCCATGATGGTTGTCATTTAATAATCGCATGTCAGGCTTAGTGAAATGAGGAGGAGCACCATCTTGTTGGAAGATTGCTTGATCCATTTCTGGAACTGTAAAATGCGGCAAGACTTGTTCATTTAAAACCTGTTCATACCTATTCCCAGTCATTGTACTGTCTGAAATGTTGTAAGATAGCACCCCATTACAACTGACAGCTGCCAAGACAGTAATTCCTTTTGATTTGATAGTCTGTTCAAGAATGTGTGGATTACCGCTGTTGTAATAATTACAATTATGCCTATTTACAGCACCATCACAGTAGAAAATGGACTCGACTGAAAAAACAATTTGAGTAAGCCAACTAGGATCTAGCTCATGAAACTCAATGATATGAGAACAAAATTCCACTCTCTTGTCCGGATCATCTTCGACTTTTGTAAAATCTAATTTTTATTCTCTGTACTTTGGAACACCAATTTCATGTTCAATCTTCCTTAGTGATTTCGGTTTACCTGGAGAGCGGAGCATTGATGCTCATACTCGTACTTCTCTTTCCTCATTTGATCCTCTAGAGTACTTTTTTACAACACTTCCAGTTTCTAACAAAAGATTTTTATACTTGGTTATTGTTGGATTGCTAGGTGGTTTAACTCCTGGAACAACACTTAACTTTTTGTTCAACATTAAAAGCCATTTCTCGAACTTTAATATCAGTAAAACTGTAATGGAGGAGGTTAGGTTATGTTTTATAGCACAAGTAATATTCTTCAACCAAACAGCTGTTTTCAACAATAAGCGTTATAAACAGCTGTTTTTTTTTTAGAAGCTAGCAGTAATCAAATCAGGTAATTCAAGAAATGAATTTTTATAGGAAGCAAGATTGTAAAATTTTTAATATGTCACCATTTTGTTTCTACAATTATTGTTAGGTAGCTTGAATTTTCATAAACATTTAATCACAAAAAGTATTCTGCCAGTCTAAATATAATAGTTTAAAATCTGTAAATTGATGTCAATTTCAGTTGAATTATATATATATATATATATATTCATCAATTTTATATATATATATTATGCATCAATAGCGCTCTTAGAACACTTTAGGGAAAAACAAAATCCTGACTAAAGTACTATAAACCGATCTACAAAGAATATTATATCATATACTAGAACATTTAAAAATGGAGCCAATAATTATATATCTAAACTACTCTCTAAAATACAATTTAAACATCTAATATGCAGAAACTTTTAAATGACTGAGATACAACGATCGATTTCGCTAAACTAGTGGACAGTGTAAACTAAACGTTGCTAACAGTGTCTTCAGTCATATATCCATATATATATATATATATATATATATATATAAATTTATCAATCTGTTTTCTTTTTTATTAAAATCACAGAATACACAAAGATATATATTTTAAAAAGAATACGAATTTTCTAAAGTTGAATAAAATATACTTATTTAGAAGGGCTTTCTGAAACACCTAAGTTTTCCATAATGTCAGAGGAAGCTGATAATCTAACCACATTTTTCCTCTTGAGTAGAAGTTTCTAGAATATCATGGTTGATATATAATTCTCTGCAAAAACAACATTCCCTAATCTGTTCAATATATTGCCAATTCTATTTTGTGAATTGTTTTTCAAAAGAATGAAGCCTTACTGCAAATTATTATATTTTTTTTAAAGGAACAGTTGAATTTAATGGTGTAGTTGTGAAATGTGTTTAAAATTTTATAAAACGCCATTAATAATTAACCCTTACGATCCCAATGTCCTAATTTTAGGACGTGAGGTACATTTGCGTTTGATCCCAACGTCCTTTTTTTAGGACGTCCAGTAAAATATTTTTTTAGAATAGATTTTAAATGAAAAAAACCTTTGTTCCATATATCAAAATATTCGTAAAGAACCGTTTTACAAAGTTATAGTAACTTAGCACGTGAATGGTTGACATAAAAGAACAAAGACCCCCTAGACCAGATTTTGACTTTGGTGGTGACGAAGAAAAGCAAGGTGGAGGTAACAACTTATTTGAAAAACTGCCAAATAATATGCAAAGAAACTGTTGTGAATGTAGTGCAGCAAGTACCAAAGGTGGTGGTAAAAGAAAAAAAGTCATTGTACATTTGTTCTAAGTGTAAGAAAGGTTTACATACCAAGTGCTTTCTATTCACAAGTGTTAGTACAAATTCTACGCGGTGCCTTTTTATTATTTTATTATTCAATATCTTTTGTTCAACTATAATAAAACTTTGTAATTTAATTATTCTAAACTTTTATATTATTACAACAATTTAGATTTAGATAAAAACCCATTTGGATATTCATAACTAAATGATAGGACAAATATATTGCAGAAAAACATTTTTGACACTATTTGACATAAAAAAATTTTTTGTGCTGTTATTTGTGGTTCAAATGCAATAAAACTTGTATTTTTATTTGTAATAAAGTGTTGTTATAAAATATAATTTTGGATTTTGGGTACACATTTTTTGGATACTGGCAACTAAGTTACAGGATAACACAAATTTTTGAAAAAGTTATTTTGGTAAGTAACATTAAAAAAAAGAATTTCTGCATGTATATATATATATATATATATATATATATATATATATATATATATATATATATATTTATTGGTTAATGCATGTGATAGAGAGTAATGTAAGAGTTAATTTAAAAAAGATTTATAAAATTCCATCTATAAATAAAACCAGTGCTAGGTGCCGAGACTCAGGCAGATACAGCGCGAAAAATGCCTGGGATGAAAAGGGTTAATAAAAAGGATTCATATTTTTTCAAAGAATGTAAGAAATTTTTAATTTTATTGTACACTTATTAGTCTTAACACATTCTTTATCTTTAATTGACATTTCTCTAATAAAAAGTAGATATACATGATCTTTTATATTTATTAACAAAATATTTTTACCATTGAAATGTTGAATCTATTTTTGTATCTAATCTATTTGGCAATTTGAATAAGAGATTATTTTAACGTACAAAAATAATTTTGTAAAGGTGTGTTTCGAAATATGCATGCTATAATTAATTGAAGAACTCGAATTAAAATTTAAGAATTTAGAATAATCTTTTGTTTCAAGTTCTTTATTTATTTTCTCCAAATGCACTATGAAAACATCAAAAATATCAGTTTTAAAATTGTAATCAAATTTAATATCCAGATTAATGAAAAATCATAATAATCTATGTTTACGGTGAAAGATTTTCTAAACTTGTAAACTCTTTCAATAATAATGTAGTAACCTACATTTAAATAAAGTACGAGGCTGGAGGAAGAATAATAACATTCAGCCTTCTTATTGGTTAAAATTATTCTGCTTGTTTGGTGTATAATATATTATTTTATAAATTAAATACAATGTATTAATATTCTGTTTTAATTTACAGGGATTTATTGCTCTACAGCTATAGGAGGCAACTTGCAATGGAGTCTTCATATTTGTTGAAAGAGGTAAATATTTTAAAACTTAATCTCACTAACTATCTCTGCATTAAGTTTTTAATAAATCATACAAGTTGTTTCACAAATAATTGGTGTCATCCGTCATGTTGATCCTGGTAAAAATGAAAGTGTTCGACAAATGCAACGCACTACAATGGACACACAAATTTTCAAATGGTCTTAAAGCGTCATATTGCACAGCTGCAGTAACGGCACATTTAAGTGTCGGTAAATAATATTAAATTCTAAAGCCCTACGATGTCTTCCGTCTCGATGGCTTTGTTCTTCTAATCGGTATTCTCTTTGCTTGTCATTTTCAGTAGCTACACACTGGTGCAAATCTTGTAGATGTCGAAACATCTAAATCATGAGACCTTTGTGCTCATATAATGTTCGTTAAGGTTTGCAGGCATTTGACTTTAGTAGTACGTGTGGGACGAAGTATATGAAATAGATAAATAGATTTAATTATAGCATATTCACTCCCAGAGCTTACACGTGCTGACTCCTCTGAGCAGTCCATGACTACACGTTGTGCCGCTTAGGAGCCAAAGTGATAACGTCGTATACTGTAGTTAGAGAAGTATTCATAAATAGCATGTTCGCTCCCAGAACTTACACGTGCTGACTCCTCTGAGCAGTCCATGACTACAGACTACACGTTGTGCCGCTTTAGCTCCCGCATGGACTGCTCAGAGGAATCAGCACGTGTAAGTTCTGGGAGCGAACATGCTATTTATGAATACTTCTCTAACTACAGTATACGATGTTATCACTTTGGCTCCCAAGCGGCACAACGTGTAGTCATGGACTACTCAGAGGAGTCAGCACGTGTAAGTTCTGGGAGCGAACATGCTATTTATGAATACTTCTCTAACTACAGTATACGATGTTATCACTTTGGCTCCCAAGCGGCACAACGTGTAGTCATGGACTACTCAGAGGAGTCAGCACGTGTAAGTTCTGGGAGTGAACATGCTATTTATGAATACTTCTCTAACTACAGTATACGATGTTATCACTTTGGCTCCCAAGCGGCACAACGTGTAGTCATGGACTACTCAGAGGAGTCAGCACGTGTAAGTTCTGGGAGTGAACATGCTATTTATGAATACTTCTCTAACTACAGTATACGATGTTATCACTTTGGCTCCCAAGCGGCACAACGTGTAGTCATGGACTACTCAGAGGAGTCAGTACGTGTAAGCTCTGGGAGTGAACATGCTATTTATGAATACTTCTCTAACTACAGTATACGATGTTAAAAGTAGTGAAATTATTCATCAACTTATATTACAATCAAAATTTCCTTTTGGTTTTGAACGTTTGTTAATTTATACACAAATTTTTTTAATTTTTGCTCTTTGGCATTTCTGATAAAACATCAGCTGTGAGGATTGGTTTACTACTCTTGTTTATGATACGTCATATGTCATTTACTATAAAATGTAAACAGAGAAATAAATAAATATTGACTTTTTCATTGCTTGAAAACATGGATAAAACAATGTTTTCTAAAAATGAAACCTAGCTATATCGATTTATCGCCCTGGAAAGTCCCCGCATACTAAATTTCATGAAAATCGTTGGAGCCGTTTTCGAGATTCAGATTAGATATACACAAGAATTGCTTGTTTAAAGGTATTAGATGATGACAATGTGAAAATAGCAGAATTAAATTTGAAATATTAACACATGTATTCTACTTACTCCAACACATCCAATATAATTTTATTGTGACTTGGTATGTAGACTTTTATTATTTAAACACTGAGACGAAACACATTTTAATTAACAAAAATGTAAATATTAAATATTTTGCATGTAACTTGATTTCTTCATAAACAAGCATGTGAGTTCTATGATGTTGCATGTCCAACCATTGCATTTGGCTGAGCATCATTGTAGACTATCAAGTAGTAGGCTGACACAATTTCCCTTTTGTTTGTTGGGGATGTAAATATTTCTTTGTCTGTCGATCTATCTGTCAATAATGAAATTTGACATTGACCCTCAGTGAAGCCTGAAGCGTGTTACTGTATATGGTGTGGTGCACACAAACCTTGTTTAGTTTAAGGTACATAAAAGTACTTATACAGTAACATTTACTTGTAATATTTTTATTACATATCTAAAAAACATGTTCCTTATTTAATTAATAGCTTTTGTGTAAAATACTCATACATTTTAGTTTTATTTTATAAGATATTTTATGTTTCTTATTTACAGACATATTATTTGTCATCTTTTAGCTGACTTAATTTATTCAAAAAATGTTGGTAGAAAACAGAGAACTGAAAAATTGCAATTTTAAAATGAGATGATATTATGATAACTACTTAATGTTAATTATTTGTCTGTGTATGCACGTTTTCTTTTCATTCATAACAAAACCTTATCCTTCATTTAGCACTGAGGTAAACCATATACAAGGTGAGGCAGACCACATGCCCGTGATTTGTAGCAGCTGAACCGAGAAACCTATCTTCTTCGTTTTAATGAAAATCCCTATATTTTGAACCCAAAGAATTCAGAAATATAATTTTTAACACCCAAAGATACCACTAAATAATGCTTTTGGAGGTTCGGGGTCATTTAAAAATTTTCAAATATATATAGATAATTCGAACCATTCCTAATTTGAAAGGTCATCCACTGATCATTTTGAAAAAAAATTAAATTTTTCTTTTTAAATAGTTTAAATTTAAGATATCTCAATCTTGTAAAATAAAAAAAAATCTAATAACAGTGTGTGAATTTCATTACACCTATCAATAGCTTTCTTAAAAAATAAAATCTTATGTATTTAAAGTTTACTGGGATGGTTGAGAAGTAATGCTAAAAATACTAATTTTGGTGCATTACAGCGTTTTTAGCCGTAGCTGCTTAGTGAATTAATTGTAAAGAATTTTACCATTTGTAAAACGTTTTCCCCCGTGTGTTTCTTGGTTCAGCTGCTGTTCATCGTGGATGGGGTGTTCTGCCTCACTCTGAATAATAAGTACTGTGTTCACGCTTTTGAGTATAAACTACATAGGCTACTTTAAAGCAGTTTAAAAAACTTTGAAATCAACCAAAAATGGCCTGCTAGTGCAGGAATAATATAGGACTTGTTCTAGGGTTGACATTTAAGCAAAATTGTAATTTTGGTTACTACCATATGTTCTTAAAGTTCCCCTAAAGAGATATTTTCATAGAAAAAATTCTAAATCAATTGTTATTGTACTGCAATAAATCAATTGTTATTACACTGCAATGAAAGTATCTATATTTGATATTAGCAAATAGCTTATCACCAAGACTGGTAAATATACATGGGCAATTCCAAAAGTAATTACCGTTTGGTTATTAAAAAAACATCAAATCAAGTAAACATATTTTATTATACACATTTGAATAATACACATTTCCTCTACTTTTATACGTAATTGCCTATAAAAATGTAACAACTTATATTTCTTGACTAACTTCATACAAATTCTGCCATCTGCACCTTTGAAGTCCTTTTTGAAACACTCTGTATTTTCTTGATGGTGAAACAAGACAAACTCAACATTGGTGTGGGAAATATAATTCACTTGAATCGACAGTGGTCATAGACATGACATTACAAGAGTTCACTTTTCTTATGTGAATAGGTTATGAAATAGCCAATGCCCGATCATAAGTTGAGTGAAGTAAACATATTATACCTCTCTCATTATCATATTCGAACTGAAGCCCTGAACAGTTCAACTCTTCAACAGCCTTCCCCCTTCTAGTCTTGTTTAATTTTTAACAATAGTCACATGACTATAAAGTTCTGAGACCAAGCTTTCATCATTTCCAAGGTTGCATTCGGAACGTCCCTTGAAAACTTTATGAGCAGGTCTACAGTGATCATATTTATAATTAAATCTTAAAAGTTAGACTCACATATGTAGTGCCCACCCAACACACCTTTTCACTGGAAAGAAGAGAAGTGTTAACTCTTTCACTGTATTCTAGTTGTCAGTGGTCTGGTTATCTCTTCTTCATGGAGGAGATTGGAAAGCGATGATACCAGAGCATCTTTATGCTCCAGCAGCTTTTGTTACCATGATTAGTACAGGCCTTCATCATCAGTCTCCTGTATTCTTTTCATGCTACTGTAAGTCACATGTTTTTCCCAAAAGTAATTCTTGTTTATTTTTTCCAGCCGCAGATCGAGCAGAGTTCATGGAGCTTTCCATTCATAACAATCATATGGGGGGGGGGGGTGGGGGGGGGGGGGGGTGGGGGGGGGGGGGGGTGGGGGGGGGGGGGGGTGGGGGGGGGGGGGGGTGGGGGGGGGGGGGGGTGGGGGGAGGAAAGTCCCCACCAACAAAGAAACACACTTTTGAGTTCAACACTACGTTCTATAAAACACTACAGACAATAAGGTAAAACACACAACAGTCTGCAACACGAAATGCACTTACCACAGATGCTACTCTACTGAGTAAGAAGAAACTGAGCAGAAAATGTTGCCACGGTACAGTGCTTTATAAGTCTCTTACTAATGCCATCCTGTCATGTCTGCCACTATATGTTGCAGCCTGTGGTGTATTGTGAGTTTCATATCTTTTCTGTTGGCTCAGATAGGTTTCTTTGTTGATGTACAACTTTTCTTCAGCTTTTATGCTCAAACTTCTGTTGATGGGTTTGACATTTGAAAAAGAAAGACACATAATGTGAACAAACTAACATGATGGCATGTTATGCCACAATATACTACTGTTTACATGTTTTAATTTTACTATCAGTAATTAACCCTGGATTACTAACTCGTCGTAAATTTGACGACGCACCATTTTCAAAATGCTCTAACTGGGAAACCACTCCCCCGAATCCTTCCCCCTCCACAGTACCTTCTTCTCCCGGCCATAGACCTCAGTACTGGCCTGACAGCCGTATAGTTCAGTAGGAAGTTTCGTTTTAAGGCTGTGCGTCGTAAATTTTACGAACGGTTAGTAATTGCGTGACTGTTTTAATTTTAACTTTTGTTTACCTACAGAATTGTTTTACAGTGCTGCCAAAAATTTTGTTGTTTTTTTTTTTAGTTTTGTTTGTGTGTTGCTGTTTTGTGGATTGATTGTGTCTTCACGTACTTGTATTGTGATGGATAACGAGACTGAAGAACAAGAAAACAGCCGTATTAGAAACTTTCTAAACGAGACTTTGTCAGACGATGAGGAGCTTGAAGACTCATTTGCTGATAGTGATAGTAGTGAAGAAGACGTAGTTGAGCGTGAATCTGTCACGGATACCGACGACACTGATGCAGACCCAACCATCGAGCCGGGCGATCATAATGAGTCAGATTATGAAGAGGAGCCTAAGACCAGAAAAAGAAAACGAGGAGACAACTCTGGTTGTTCTTCAGGTTCTACAAATATACCACAGAATGTCACCATGCCACCTGCCCCCACCATGTCACTTGCTGCCGCCCCACCACCTTCTGTTGCCGTTCCATCGCCAGCTACAACCATGCCACCTGCTGACGCCTCACCGCCTGCTTCTTCCACTCCACCATCTGCTGCAGATCATGATTCTGAAGTGACAGTTGCTGATCCCCACATTATTGTTCTCCAACGACATGTAGTACGAGCTAAGAATAACCATGTTTGGTCTACACGCCCAGGCACACAAAGATCAAGAACTCCTGCAAGAAATATTGTTGTGAGTAGAAGGAAAGTACTCGGTGACGCCAAGCAAGCAGCAACTCCCCGAGAATGTTTCATTCAACTATTTGATGAAGACATGGTAAACAAAATAATTCTTCACACCAATGAGCAAATGGACAGAGTCAGAGCAAATTATTATACTCAAAATAACACAACTTCCTATTTAAATAACGAAGAAATGATGGCATTTTTTTGGTTTGTTGGTAACTAGCGCTGTTTCTAAAGACAATCATTTAGCTTCAAGGGAATTATTCGATCACAAATGGACTGGAACCCAATATAAAAGTGTAATGAGTAGCGAAAGGTTTGATTTTATCCTGTGCTGTCTCCGGTTTGACAATATGACTACCCGCTTGGAAAGACAAAGATCAGACCCATTTGCACCCATTAGAGAACTGTGGAACATGTTTACTAACAACTGTAGCTCAAAGTATAGTCCTGGATCATATGTTACTGTTGACGAGCAGCTGTTAGGTTTTCGTGGGAATTGTCCATTTTGAATGTACATTCCCAACAAACCTTCAAAATATGGCTTAAAAATTGTATTGGCCTGTGACACAAACACTAGTTTTATGATAAATGGTATACCATATATTGGTAAGAAGACGGAGACTGGAGGGATGCCTGTTTCTGAATACTTTGTAAAAGAAGTTACAAGACCTATCCATGGAAACAATAGAAATATTAGAACAGATAATTGGTTCACCAGTATTCAGTTGACTGACGACCTATTGAGACCTCCTTACAATTTGACAACTGTTGGCACAATCCGTTTGAGCAGGAAAGGAGTACCTAGTAATGTACTTTCTAACAGTAGGGAAAGACCAGTAAACAGTTCAGTATTCCTCTTTGACACAAACAAAACATTGGTTTCATTTAAACCAAAACAAAACAAGACTGTATGCCTGCTGTCAACCATGCATTACGCGGCAACAGTAAGAGAGACCTCCCACAAACCCGAAATTATGCACAACTACAATGAGACTAAAGGTGCAGTGGACACTATGGATCAGATGTGTCAAAATATGTCGTGTAGTAGGAAAACCCGCCGATGGCCACTGTGTGTTTTTTTTTAAATTATGAACATATGCTTTGTTAATTCATATGTTATATATTGTTTGAACTGCTTCGCACAAAGAAGGACTCCTAAGAACCGTAAGTCATTCATGAAGGAACTCTCAATGGAATTGATACACCCTCATATGCGAACTCGCTTGCAAAACGCCTCACTTCAGAGAAACTTACAAGCGATGATCTGTGAGAACCTGAATCTGAGAATACCTCCTACTGCCAAGAAAGATCTGTTCCTTCTGTCCATCAGCAAAGAGACGAATGACAACCTCCTACTGCAGCCGTTGTCACAGTGCAATGTGTGGTGAACACAGAGCAACGTGTGGTGAACACAGAGCAACGTGTGGTGAACACAGAGCAACGTGTTGTGTGCAATGTGATGAAATTTAAAACAAATATTCAAAATAAAATGTTAAAATTTAATTTATTTTTAAATAATACCAATTCAGTTACTTTAAATTTTCAGTTTTAAAATTATACATTTTCATTGATCAACCTAAACGTGTTTCATCAGATGAGTGAGATTTTTAGCAATAGCAGTTCATTTTATGTATGTTATACTATACAAAAATGTATTTCTACAATAAAAAACAAGTTTTTTTAATCCGTTTTTATTATTTCTCCTGAAACATATCATGTTGCTATGAAAAATAAACATATGTTGCAAAAATATTTAGCTTATAAATAAGAATTAGTTAGGATGAAGCTACAATAAAATATTCGACTGAGGGTAAGTCAAGTAAGCTTCTAATGCTCTTTAAATAAAAAAATAATACAATAAAAAATTCGACTGAGGGTAAGTCAAGTAAGCTTCTGATGCTCTTTAAATATAAAAATAAGCATTAATATTAAAAAATATATATATAATATAAAAAAAAGTCGTCTATGGGGCTTAGAAAAATTTAAAGTTTGAAGTTTCAAGTAGGATTAGGTGTTGTTAGATATACTTTATATAAATTATCTCAATACACTCACTGTCATGGAGTTTCAAGAAAATTTGTTGTATTTCATTGATTATGACTTGAAAATCCTAAATCCATGTTTTGAACATTTATATATACATATACAATATATATTGGGATTATGCTATAACAATATGAATTGTAAACACAATAACTCTCATAATTTCCACCTCATTAAAATTAAATTTTATAAATAGTATTTGAGCAAAACTGTAATTTATGCAACAAGACTGAAGTCCAACCATTTTTGAGAAACTTGAATGATTACAAGCTACTTTTATACCTACAATACTTTTATAGCAAAACAATAAGACTTAGAATTCCAAGATCATTAAAATAACTATTGTTTTAACAAGATGGTTTGAATACAATGTTTCTTAACCCTCCATCTGTTACACAACTAGTGACTAGTCGCTAAAAATGTTTCTCCAATGTTGAAAGACTAGTCACTAGTTGATTTTGCAGTCATCAATGATTAATTTGATCTATAGTTTAATGAATAATAATGATGCACCAAAAGTATAAAGTTGCACTTCGAGAGAGCACGAAAAAATGGGACTTTTCCCCTATACTTTTGCCATGGGATACTTCATTTAAGAATGAGTTTGGCTACATCACTGCGTTTAGAATTTCTTTCTCAACAAGATCATCTGCTTCAAACAGCTGTTCGTTGATGTATGTTACAAAGAAAGACGTTTGACGCAACTATTGTTTGCGACATTTCTGTAATGTTAAGACGACTAGTTTCACTAGTCGCTAGTATTTTGTCTCGTAATATTATTAGAGTTGTGTTAGTATCAAACGACATCAAACTTTTCCTTGTGACACTCGCAATTAAGTGGTATAGCCATCTTCAAGGAATAAGTAAATTATAAGGACTTATTTTATGATAAAACTTTATAATTTCGAGAGAACTATGGCTGCCATACTGATTGATACACAGGCATTGTGCATTCTAAACTTTTATAAGCTTGTACTTATAAACTAGACCGTAATCAATGGTTTAATTGTGATTCATTTATTGTGTAATAATTTAGTGACGTTCACAGGTTTGTAAACTAAATTGTAATATAAAATTCGCCTATGCCTAGATTACAAATTATGTTTATTTCATTATTTTTTATTTATTGAACATAATGAGTGACCTAGTAAATAAAGTCATGTGAACTTAGACAATTATTATTACACAAGAGTTTTTATTATAATAAATTTACCTAATTTTAAACATTTTCTAACATTACTTTATGTGTTTTTTACAACACTTCTCAGGATTTGTAAGAAACATTTTAGTAATAAAAGCGTCAAAAAAACAAAAAAAAACATTTTTATTGTCAGAACTGTTATGCTCTACAACATAGAAAAGGTCTCATAATATAATAAGCATACAGAAAATATATAAAAATGTTAGAATGTGAATGTCATTTTTTGTAAAAACACATTATAATATTTTTTTAAACAATTCACAAATTTTGAGGAAAAAAAACTCTTTTATGTTTTGCATAAAAAACCTTTTTGACATTATTTTAAAAATTAATAAAAAAAATTATTTATATTTTTTATAAGGCTTTATGGGGGGGTGGGGGGGGGGGGGGGTGGGGGGGGGGGGGGGTGGGGGGGGGGGGGGGTGGGGGGGGGGGGGGGTGGGGGGGGGGGGGGGTGGGGGGGGGGGGTATTACTAAATAAATTTGTGTTGGAATATGTGGCTAAAACAGTTTTATTTTGTGTGTTTTATTTTTAGTGACAGATCTAAAAACATTTGTAAGTTTCAATGAAAAGATTTCATGAGATTCGGGTACAAAATGAGCTTGTGTGGGGGTATCCTGTATATACGTGCTATGGTTGAGTTACGATCAACAAGACAAATAAAAAAAGAAGACTTTTTTACAGAACTTGACAGGTTTTTAAAGAGACACCATTACTTGAGGAAAATGTGTTGGCAACTCTACAGGTAGGGTAAAAGCAACATCTGGTGAGAAAACTGGTCTACAAGTTCATATAAAACCTGAAGTTCCAAATGCTAAGTGGACTCATTTGAAGCTCCGTTAGTAAAACTGTTACCAAAATCAATGTAAATTTTATATTTACTGAACAACTTAAAAAGTTTAAAATATTTCTGTTATGCTTCATTAATTTTCTTAGAATAGAACACATATTACAGAACAAAAGTTACAAAACATTTTGTGAATCTAGGCCCTGGCTCCTCCAAGCAATGAGATTGAAAATATTTCTAATCTGCCAGAGCCGCCCAAAGGGAGTGAATAAGCGATTGGGCCCTCAGGAGGGCCCAGGGCCGAGACTTTATATGTTAAGTTTTATACGTTTTGTTCTCTAGTATGTGTTTTAAAGAAATTTATGAAGTATAATAGAAAGATTTTATACTATTTCCTGTTCAAAACAAAGAAAGAAATAACAAACCTCAATTCAAAAGTTAAAAATATTTAAAGGAACAACAAGGATTTTTGTCACAGATTTGAGAACTGCTTAAATATGGCTGGTGAATTTAGAGAGGTGGGTACAAGGAAAAGTCAAAGGTATTACTCTAGCTATATTATGTTCACCAATGTGGTGGAGATTTGTCAGTGTTCATGCAGTTTGCAAATGTTCCATATAAATTGTGGCTTTTTGGACTGTGTAAACTAACCTTGCGATGTTTTAACACAGCCCAGAGAGATAGGCTGTACTTTTAAATAAAACAAAATCACTACACAGAGCTTTTGATACATGAGAGAGTTTGAGAGTGGCAAATGTGTTTAGGTTACATGTCTCCCTAGCACCCATTAAACGAAACTTTCCCAATAATTTCAGCTCTATAAACAGATAAAAGAACTGTGTTTAAACAAGGATGGGGAAGGTGAGGCAGAAGACGTGTTCATCTTTTTTCTAAATTCGATAACATTATTTTTGTTATGATCTGGATAATAATAATCATGGATTTGATCAGATCTGCAGATGAATTTAATTTGGGAAGTTTAATTCTGCAATCTCACGTCATTGCACTTGAAATAGAAAAACACAGGGTTTAAAAGAGTGAATAATACATAGATATGCAGCCTATTTATTTAAAAAGTGCCAAAGACATTGAGAATGATTTAGCAGTACCTGCATATGTTGAGCATTAAAGAGAGAGGAAAAAGTATTCCTCAAGATAGATATTGAAGCAGTACACTTTTGAAAATTGCACTGAAAAAATTTTATGATGAATATTTTAAATTCTCTTATCATAAATCCTATTACCAGAGAATTAATACAGAACACAGATTGCCATTTAACAATTGATCAAAATGCGAGAAACATCTTTCATTTTAACAAAAACACAAATTATGTAGATGAAGATACAGAAAAAAACAGAAGGGAATGGCAATCCATAACAAAACCTAATAACGGAGTTTCTTGACAATTTCAAAGTATGAAATTGATAATTTAAATGCTGTTTTAAAATCCACATGTATAACTATAATAATTAATAGATTACTCGTATTACTAAAATGTTAATAAACATTTTTTATTTAATGTCTTTTTAAATGTTTGTGATTAATTGCCAAATAGCTTCTGTTTTATTCAATCAGGGAATGTATGTTAACTATTTACTGTACTTTCATGAAAATAGACCTCATTGTTAACACTTTTAAGAAAAAAATAAAGAAGATATGATTTGTGAACATTACATATGTGTTTTATGTATAATTATATTATTGACAATATAAAAACAAATAAAGATACAAAAGTAAAATGAAAAATATTCTACTCATAATTTATATAGGTGCTAAATTAACGTTACAAGAGGTCCTTGATTTTTTTGGAAACCTAGCAAAATGTTGTTATAAAGGAGTCCACCAAATGTGATTTTATGTTTTAGATACCCTCAAAAAATTTGTTGGGAACCGTTGCTGTAATGAAATATATAGAAGCATTAAAGGCTATAAATTCAAAGCTATCTATAGATATTATAAAACAATGTATACAAAATAAATGGTTGCATTAATAGAAAGGCATACCAAACTAACAGTTAACTAAATCATTAAATACATTTTTTTCTATGATATGAAAAATTATACCAAAACATTTATGACATATCAAAAATTTTTTTAATTCATCGACCGTGAATTGATGAAATCAAACTAACTGATACACAAGCAATTGCTTGCTTTACGTGTAAACAAAACTGTTTCCTCTTTACCTACCTTTGAAAAGTACTAACTGAAGATTACAAGTTGTCATTCCCTCCATACCATTTCACGTATGGTTCTGGCTACCGTGCATGAAGACAAAATAAGATGTAGTCAAAGTTTTTTTAGGAAAAACAACGTAAATAGATCGACATTGTGATATGTAAAACACTGTTACTAGCAAATTTAAAGTCGATTGAAAAAAGATATTGAAATTGACAATGCATCTGCACTTCAAGTGTAAAAAGTCGTTCTAATTAAAAAAAAAAAAAATGGAAAGGCAGTGACAGGACTGACCGACAGAAGATACTTCTTCTAATATCTATCGTGAAAAAGTATGTTCAAGGTGGTTATTAAATGGTTATTTTTTATATTTTAAAATAATATAAGACATTCAATTCTTTAACATAAAAACATCGATTTTTTTATTAATTTTAAACATATTTTTGAAGTATTTGCATTTCATATAATACAGTGATGACTTGTATAAATATTAAAGTAATAAATATTTATACATTTTCCTAATTATCGTTTGTATTAGTTTCTATAATTTGGTCAGTATCATTTTTAGTACAATCTTGTATTTTCAAAATAATTACTTAAATTTTCTTTGTCATTATATTCTAAAAATTAAATTATGGGTTTATAACAACTGAAATAAGAAAAAAGTTCTGCAATAAAATCTTACTAAATATCATGTAAACACAGGGTCTATAGTTGATATGGTATACTCCATATTTAATTTCATTGTACTTATGTTTTTTATTATTTTTAAGTGACTGTAAGGTAAGGCTCAATGTAATGGAATAAATGTTATAATTACAATCAACAGAAAGATTAATTTTATTCCACGATTAAATTACACTATGGCTTTGTTAGCTAGAAAAGATCTAATACATTTCTTTTTTATCCTTTTTTAAATCTCAGGACGAAACTAGTAGTGAACTGGAATATGAATTAATATTAACCGTGCTGAAATTCAAGTAGAATCAGATAAGCTTTAAATACTACTATTAAATGGTGTAGTAAGTTAATCAATTTTACGTTGGATTCATTAATAAATCAGTTATTAGTTCGTACATTCATACAAACCAGTATTTTACCATATATTTTAGTCTCTTTGCAATGATTGTTTTGCATTGGAAGTTTTCTAGTGTCAACATAGCTACTAATAGTAGAGTATGAATTGATTTTATAAATTTTACAGCTTTAAAGTTGGAGTTTAAGTAACCTAAACTGATAAATTCCATAACCGAGGAAAGTCTATAGAAGCAGGGATAGATCCAGACAATGCGATATTTCGGGCAACATTTACGTCCATAATAATAGGAGTAAAATGATGGATTAGTTAGAAAATAAACCATTGTAAACCACTACTAGATTAGAGAAGCGATTTGTTCTTTTTTTATCATACATAACGTATGCTATTGTAATTTATATTTACCTTTTAATCTCTCCTACCATACTTTTGTTATGTAACGCCTTCTCACTAGCACGCCTGGATAGCCACTAAATGGAGAAACGCTCTGACATAAAAATGGCCGCTTCAGTCCGCCCTTAGCGGCTACAGAGTGAACAAGCGTGACGTTCCGTGACGCGAGACGAAAGTGTTTTTCCCCGTACAAAACATACATCCATAGCTCGCCAAAAGAAGTAGCCACTTCAAAAATCGATTCTGCCACTGCATATACAAGGTGTTTGAAAAGTCTGGGTACGGCTTAATATTTTACAAACCATAGCAGATAACATCTATAAACTTTGCACAGTGTCATATGGCTATGTAAACTATTTTTCCTTGCTATTACCATGACATGCCAACCATGGGGGGAAGGCCCACAAAGGAAAACATGGAAATCTTAAACTAAAGCATGGGTCGAGTTATACCTCATTTGAAAGAGCTCTTTTAGTAGAGTTGAATGCCGCAAACCGCATCTCAAAAGCTTTATCCAGTCAGAAATGGCGGGTTGTTTTAGGTACACATTGTGAAGTACATACATTACGCGCTGCCATTTCTGACTGGATCGTCGTATTCTGATGCGGTAGGCGGCGTTTCACTCTACTAACCGATGTGTTTTCACTGACTTTGTTTAATTAGCAAATTATGTCATAAATTTATAACACAATAAATAAAACTAAAATGAATTCGTCGTCTTTATGTTTATGAATTAACATAGTTACACACTAGCAATGCTATTTTATTCACTATGTGAAAATACAATCTTAGAACAAAGTACTTACTTATTAATAATCTGCAACTAACCTTTTATTTACAATAAATGTTCAAATTGTTCTCCCATTGCAGTTTGACAGTGAGCTAGCCGGTTGAAGTAGCCATCCATAACATTGCGTAGTATTTCAGGAGGTATTTCTGCCGCTTCATGTAATATTCTTTGTATTAAGCCGTACCCAGACTTTTCAAACACCTTTATATTTATATTGTTTTACCTGTTCATGGCGAAATGTTGAAAAAAATGTTTCTGGAATAATATTTTTAATATTGTAGAAAAACACAAACGTTTAGACCAGTAAAGTAAAGTCAACTGTGGAGAAATCACATATGAATTGTGAATCTGATTATATAAAGACTTGAAACACAAAAAGACAATGCATTTGTGACCTCTCAAATTTATTTGATTGTGGTAGTGCTAATCAGGGTATGATATTCTCCAGAAAAGGCAGAATTTCTGTGACAATCGGGAAATAGCAAATCAGTGGCTCCACTTATTGATATATTCTCAGAAGAAAACAATGAATTTAAAGGTGGCCTATTGCCATCCTGATTAAAGGAACTATTGCGCTCCATGTTAGAGATGAGACTGAATCCTACAGTTGATCACTAGAGCAATAAAAAAACCAGCGTTGTGCCATTTTATCTTGCTCACAGTACTACTAGAGTGCAGATACAATTTACTTCTAAAACATCTTTTCTCTCACTGACAATTAAACTGTGATTTAGCTTCAATGTTGGGTTGTTGATGGTTGCCGAGTTGTATTTAAGAATAATCACAGCTAAATTTGTTAAGCTTTGCTTCTTGCGAACCTCTATAATTGGTACTTATGTGTAAGCCTTAACATGTTTTGCAGAATCCGCTGCAAAAGACCCATTAAAACTTCATTACATGTACTTTTGTCATACAAGCCAAATAAAAAATTAAATCATGCAGCAATAAGATTAACTGTCGTGGAACAGACGAGATTCTAAGTGTACACATTAATACAAATTAAAAGTTTTGCGTAGGTATTTTAAATTTGTATAATTATTATTAAATTAATAATATAATCTGCACAACCGAAGTTGGTGGGCACACCGCGCCGCCAGAAGCGTACAAAAACCGCGATAAGAAGAGAATGACGAGCACGAGATGCTCGGAGCATCTGAGAGGAAGAGAGACAGCGGCCGCGCAATTACCAAGGAAAGTGGGGCAACTGACACACATTATGCTGGATTATTGGCGACTAACGGTGCGGCCTGTAGTGGCTGGAGCAGGAATCTGTGGGGGAGGGGGAGGGGGCACCTGTCCATCGCTGGCTGGAGTCTGCACACTGGAACTGAGGGTGCGGTTGCAGCATTCCTCTACTCTCGTAACACGTGCACTATATTAATCGAGTCGAGGCCAAGCAAATCGTGTATTATACTCGCCTAACGTAGTGTTACAACGGTAACATACGTTGAATTTATACGTGAAATTAGAAAAACCAATGATTTTACAAGTTGACTTGGTGGACGGACTTTGTTAATGAAAAAAGATTTTCGGGATTCTAAGTGAGAGTCCTCTGTCGTTTCATAATGATGATAAGTCTGCTTCTGTGCTTTGTTAACCGCTACAACCTATATTGAACAATTCACTTATACAGTATTAAAATCCGTGCTCTTTTTATTTCCAAAAATAGGTTGCTACATAGTGGCCGTTAGCATATACAACTTTAACGCAAGATAGCTATTAAATTAACAAAGTATCCCCAAAAAGCATACTAACTTAGGCCTTTAATTAGTTTAGGTTGTTCTTGGTAAAAATTTAATAACATTGCACAATCGGCCTGTACCAATATTTAATTAAGACTTCATCATGTCAGCTAGTTAGATTGTACTTTCATTTTTTACAAGGAACAATTAAATTATAATAACACTAAATTTTTACTGATTACAACGAAATTACCAGTATGTAAATCAGTTAAATTGTCAACGGCTTCTGTACGTTTCTGATATTTTTTAACTAGTCATTTATTTTAATTACGTACAAACACGTATTATTACTGGCCGACGATACTGCTTAAAGTGGAAAACTGATATATAACAATGTTTTATTGATATTCAAGACTAGCGTATTAAAAAAATATCTGAAGAAAGCTAACAGGCACTGGACACTCAAGAAGGATTGTGTGATATGAATGGTCTATGCATTTTATATTGCTACGCTTTTGTGAAGTGGAGTAAGCCCCTTACTCATTACTCAATAACCTTTTCCCCTCCATTTAACCGCTTTGTAACTTTGATACCTGTGATATAAGGCAATAAAAAAATAACGGTTTTGTTACTCGAACAGAGGAGTACTTCGACTAATACCGACTGGTCCGTTAACACTGGTTTCTTAGGGGGCACATTAACATTTAAACATCGTAATTAGGGGATGTTTAACAAAGTATTGCTCGGTAAAACTCAATTTTCAGCCATGTTGTTGTTCAATCAGAAAAAGCAAAGTAAACATGAGTCTTGTTATTTATTTAGACTAAATATATATTTATAAATATTAATGTGTTTATTTTTTTCCTTTAAACTATATAAAATACCCATAAAACAAGATATATCGTATTTACTATACAGGGTGTCCCACGAATAACCCGAAAAACTTCTCAAGCGAACAACGGTGAGCGAAAGATTTCGCCAGATTTTCTAAAAGGACGGAAATAAAGCGAAACGGATGTTTTTATGTCATAAAGATAGTTGTTAAATTTATCGCATTTTATGTAAAATGAACTGAAAAATTTTATAAAATATGTCCCAGGCAATCATGCTTTGTTTAGATTTGAAGTACATTAACTTCATTAAATGGGTAATAAACACGCAAACTTTATAACCAAAACTTATAGATAGTGTAATTCTGAAGAGAATGATGTAAAATAGGCTAATAACAAACAAACACAACGTTTAAAAAAATAATGCTTAATTAAATCAACACATACAAAAAATAAGAAAATGCAATATCTGTAATAAACATTCTACGTAAAAACAAAACATTTTAATTGCTGATCATTGCTAACCTTTTATCCCAATTTCCATACCTTATAAATGATGTTCCAAAGATTTCATTGATAATTTGTGCACAATCTAGTCCGTTTAACGAAACCATTTGTTGCTTTTCTGATAGCTTCTCGTTCGTTCTTAACTAGTCCACAAGCTTTTAAAATTCGGTTCAATAATTATTTTTTTTTAATAAATGGTTCTGCGTATACAAGTTACTTTAAATAATTTCAAAGAAAATAATCCAAGGGATATAAATCGGGGAACCTAGGACGCCAATTAATTGGTCGACCTCGACCGATCCATCTGCCTGGAAAACTTATCGCAAGTGCTCTCTAACATTTGGAAATAATGTGTCGATGCGCCGTCGTGTTGGAATATCATTTGATGTCTTCTTTCTAGTGGCACATCTTCAAGTAGAACTGGCAGTTGATTCTATAAAAATAGTAATATGTTATTACTATAAAAATCCTTTGTACACAAGACCAGTAAGGCGGTTTTCAAAAACAAATGGGCTAATTAAATGGTCAATTATACCACATCATACATTTATCGAAAATCAAATTTTAAAACTCGACTCTACAAGTGCTTTTGAATTTTCAGTTGACAACCTGTGACTATTTTTTAAAATTTATAATTCCGTATCTTGTAAACATCAATTCGCCCGTGAATAAAAAACAACTTACATTATTTCGATTTTATAACACCCATCTACAAAATTGTAATCTTAATGCACTGTCAAATGGATTTTGAACTCTTTGTAAGTGATATGGATAAAAGTTGTTTTCTTTCAATGTTCTCCAGACTACTGTGAGATATGTTTAATCTATAAGTTGAGGACTGCGTTGTATCATGTCGATGATACTATCTTGTTCGCGTACAGGCTGTATTTTAGGACGTTCTCGCGAACAATTAACGGCTGGATAACATCCATTTGTTTATAAGTTATTGAAAACCGATGCAAATGTTACGTGAGTAGGTGTTCTTGTATTCAAAAATCGTCCTTCATATTCTCGTTTAGCTGCACTACTATTTTCATTGGCAAAACCATAGACGAAAACAATATCTGCGTACTCTTGATTTGAAAATGTAAATGGCATTTTGTCGTTAAAGAACACGAAGAAAGTACAAATAATACAATAATTCACATACACTGCACAAACCAAAGATGATAGACGAGTTACTGCAACAGCTGAACTGTTGGACAGCTGTATAATAATAACTTGTATTATATTCAGGTATTGTTGCAGTAGTGTTGCCAACTCTCGATTTTCAATAAACTAAAAGCATTTCAATTGACGCTGTATTTTTAAAATCTTGTCTCTCAACCTAGAATGTTTTATATATTGTAAGTGTTTTGCAACTATTTACTTGACAGACAAAAAACATTATTGAATGTTTTTTTTTTACGAAGAACAGTAATTTAATATGAAATATATTGCATTTTGTCTTATTTTCGTTTGTGTTGTTTTAATCTAATACTCATTTTTAAACTTTGTGTTTGGTTATTATTGGCCTATTTTACAAAATTCTCTTCAGAATTACATTATCTATAAGTTTTGGTTATACAGTCTGCGTGTTTATTACCCATTTAATGAAGTTAATGTCCTTCAAATCTAAACAAAGCTTGGTTTTCGAGACAGAATTTTGCACATTTTGTTTAATAACTCAGAAATGGGTGGTCTCGGGGACTTATAATATTCATTTTTCCAGTTCATTTTACATGACATCCAATAAATGTAACAACTATCGTTACGCCATAAAAATATCAGTTCACTTTATTTCCGTCCTTTCCTAAAAAATCGGGCGAAATCTTTCGCTAACCGTAGCTCGCTAACTAACAAAACGTTTTCAAACATATGTTTATATGGACTTTTTCATTATTTTGATGAAAGGAAACCACCTGAGAAGTTTTTCGGGTTACTCGTGGGACACTGTATAATTCTTACAATATTTAGCCTGCATTAGTGTGCCTTTGGTTAATGTCCCCAGAAGTATGGATAAGAAGAGAATTTTTAATGTATGAACGATTTGAATTTTAGTGGACATACCAGTAGTCCAATGACTTTACTAGTTGATTTTGGGGATTTGCGCATGCGCGTGTGGGTGAGCGGGCGACTTGCATCCGTAAGGACTTGATCAGAACTAGATTTTGCTAGGCCCTGGTATTGAAGTTAATGGTGAAGGTGAAGTTTATCAGTACAAGAGTATTTTCGTTATTTTCAAAATTAGGTATTTAAAACATTTTCATCAAACAATTTAGCAATAAAATGCAAAAAATGTCCAACGATTTTTATAAAATGTTTATCACTGGCAGCCCATTATATAATTAATGAAGTAATACGATCTATGGAAAAATTAGTTTATTATTACTAAAAATTAAAAATATTACTAACAATATACAATATTATTCCTTTGTATTTAACATTGTATTTTAACATGGTAGAAGCGTTTCGATTCAATACTACAATTTGTGGCTAAAATAATTTTTAAAAGATGCGCTAGTACAGGATTACATTTTATGAAGATTAAGCCTACAGCAATTAATTCAACCAGTGCAATGGCCGCGCGGCGCGACGTGTGTTATTCATAATATGGATTATGAGAAAAACATGAAAGTTAAAAAAAATAATTTATAATGTTTTTTTTGTAAAATGGTCATTTCGTTGCTTCTTGAAATCTATCCAGAAGTCATATTTCCCATAATATTTTACCATGAGAATTTTTGAACGTAATTTTTACTTCACAAAATTGATGTTTTGTATTTTATGCTTTACAGGAAACATAGAAGTACACTAAGTATTGATGGAATTTGTGCGACCACTTATTGATACCTACAAAGAGAAATGTTAGTCCTGTCCCTTTATTTTAATATGCTTGTTCCTGACAATTTCAACAGTACGTACATTACATGTAGTTTTGACAATAGAAGTGTGCATATACACATAAGTTAATTGTGTTAAATTATATATTGTACAATTTATTTGAAAAATTTGTCCTTTTTTATTGATATTTCAGTATTTATATTCATTTAAATCTTTACTAAATACTTCTTCATTAAGGGGTTTTCCTTTTTCAAATTTCACAATAATTATCACTATCCATTCCTCACGATGATATAAAAATTAGATGCCTCGTATATTTTATTATTGGTTGGTTTGTTTAATGTTCTATAAGTAAAAGCACCTTTGACAAATGGACATCATATTTTTGAAAAGTGGAAAGAGAGAGAGAGAGAAAGAAAATTGTAATTTATAGAAATCTTATACTTTGCCAAGCTGAGTCGAGTGCGCAAAACGTAAAAGGGCAACTTTGTCAAATACATTTTATAATATAATAATTTAACACAATTATGTTATATGTATATGCTTACTTATATTGTCTAAACTATATATAATGTAGCCTAAGTGCTGTTGAAATTGGTAGGAACAAGTACATAACTGCATAGTAAGTATTGGAATTCAGTAGAAGTAGAATAATTGGATTACTCTAAATCTAAATAATAAGTGAACAATTTATTGGTTTCAAATATTCACTAGCTTCTATATGTTATGCTTAAAACAGGGCCAGTTCAGTTCTTAAATTTCTTTTGCAGATGTAATGCAAAAGAAATCCGTGCTTTGTTAGTTTATAAGCATATATACCTTAAAATGCCATCTGCAATTTAATTCATAGTGCTGTGTTAGTAATATGCAGCTATTTTCAAGTGTACCTATATAAAATCGAAATAAAATAAATATTTTTAATTTTTTACGTTATCTGCCGCTGTAGGCTATGCGGTGTTATGGACATTACGACATTAACCAAAATAATAAATTTGTTGCATATGGCTGAAATTAATTTGCTTATGCGACTCATAATACCAGTCAGTCGTGTCCAATAAAGGACAGATGATAGCAGTTACATATGACATGTGGCTCATCGGAGTGTACAATAGGTCTGCGGGTTGAACACAAATAAAAGCATCCATTGATACGAAGGCCCCCTGTGAATGAAAGGGACCACGGTGTCCGATGGTCCGACCAGTTCACAGCTGGGGGGACATGTAAACAGGAAGCTCTAGAAGTCTATGTGGGTGAATACCTTGCGTGAATGGAAGAGCGCTGAGAGGCGACCTAACTAATCGACTGAGAACAAACCATCGAAACACTCGAATACTGCAATCGGTTATCAATTTCTGTTCGCTTCAGAGTGCCCTGCCGGGTCTTAATAATTATTACTAGATACATTTTAGCAGGCTATAGACGACGTTTTTTATTACATTGATCATGTTCAAATAGGCTTATAAACCGTTAAAAACACTGTTAATTCAAAGGTTTGTACAACTATTCCAAAGAACAACAATATATTTAACATAACCATAATCATATTGAACTACACTATTTTTTATACAATTTTGTATAATATAATTACGTTATTAAACGCATTGTTTTAATTGGGTGTAATGACAAAATGACCAACTAATATAAGATTAAATTCAGATCGCCAGACCAAAATAAAATTATTACGTATAAATAGGTTCAAATTTGGATAAATCAATAATATATCCATATTAATGTCTTCCATAAGTTCAACAAAACATTGAATTTAATTCTTTGTCGGAATCAGTGATGTAAATACGTAGGATCCAGGATTTTCGTTCGGGGCGAGAGTGAAAAAGTCAAGATCGAATTTTTTAATAATATTGTTCCAAACTAAAAGTATAATGTCTTCGGATAATGTGAACCTATAATTCGAGCAGTGGTTAAATAGATTACACTGCCCCGAAAAGTTTATTTTACCACAAAATATCCGTTTTTCCGCTGTTCAGCAATTCTTTAATTTAATTTTGAAAATATTAAGTAAAATACGTAACTCAAAAAGTGTGCAAGGTACAGCGTTCTAAATTTTGATAGCTACTTATCCAACTGGAACCAAATAAAAACTTTGATATATTTTCTATATTTTTATCAATTATACTAAAAATTTGACAATAACTATTACAGACTGATAGAATATTGTCCTTAAGAAAGAATACCTCTCATTAACTAATATGTACCTATAACTTAGTTTAAAAACTTAACTGGCAGGTTTAAATTAAAACTGAGTTTATTGCTAACGATATCAGAAAAACCCTGTCTAACTTTGTAATCAAGAAAAGAAGTTCTGTCCAAAATAATGATTAATTAAGTACGAATCTCAACTCCGATTACTACTCTAATATTTTATTTAAATATCAAAACACGAATGTCTATTTAATGGAAAATAAACTGTTTGTTTCTTTATTCTAACTTACAGCTTTATGTTAGATTTAGACGAAAATACGCAATCCAAAAATATATTTCATAAATCAGCGTCTTGTTGTATATGAGTTTTGGAAACTTAAAATGAATAAAATACAAAATTTATCTAATATTAAAGTTATTAAAAATTTAAATATTTATAAAATGATTTTATTTTTCAAATGTAACACAAAGAATGCATTTGTCATAACAAAAGTATTTAGATGAAGTCAAGTCCCTAAGAAACATTTTAAATAAGTTAATTTATTTGCATTACTATAATAATGCTAAAATCGTTTAAATTAAAATCAAAGTGACTTGTTATCGAATTAATGTTAATTTATTAAGTTTTAGTGTTATGTAAAGACGACTAGAATATTCGTTCTAATCATATGATTATAGCAATCGATTGTATAATACGACAGAACAGTCGGTTTGGTAGTGGAAAAGGTATCGATGCTGTGTTGTCACTGGGACAAGTGCAGTGAGGTGATCTGGCAACACTGTCGACGGCGTCGCTCCAAGCGGACCTCTTCACAATTACTCGCGCTCCACTCGGTGTGTAGACCGATTGTCGTGCATGTCCGGATCCATCGCGCACTGTTTCTTGTGTTTTTGTTCGTTTCATCAATGAAAAGTTTGTGAACCCATCTCATTTACAATTTTAAATTATTTTCCAGTTCTTTTCGCCACCTACTGGCTACTTTCCTTCACTTTGGCGTGCCGCTTTTGTGTCTTTATCTCCGAAGTTCGCCTGGAACTGGTTTGGATTACGTTTTGTTTACTGTGGAACAGGTTACCTGCTGTCTTACGGAGCGGCCAGTGGATTTTAAACTACACGTAAAGGTATGATGCTGGTTTTATTTTGTTCTCATAGTGTTATTTATCTTTCATTTATCGAATGAAATTATAAAGATATGATATGATTTATTGGCATCAACATAAAAACCAACAGTAATTTAATTTGATGACATTTTCATCCATGAAACTGATCGTTTCATCGTCGTATTCGTTCTGTTATTTAATCAGAATTACAAGTTGACAAGCCAGACACTAGAGGACCGTTGAAAACAATAAGTTTATACTGTGCCAATAATACGGTACAAATAATTTAGTATTATTATGCAGATGGTATTTATGTTATGTTTATATATTTATTTATATTATACGCGAGACGCATTTTTTCATATGAAAGCGATCCCTTACACATATATCACATACATTTCAAATTTGATCACTGTATTCTGTGTTTTGGGTATTCATAAATTGGACTATTAATCAAACATGCCTTTAGAACAATCGACCAAGTGTTGAGAATTTTGTTAATTTAAAAAGAGGGCACTTAACGGAATTCGTACTGTACCAAAAATGTATGTCGTTTTATAAAACTATTGACTAACTTATGAAATGCTGACAAATTCGAAAAAAAAACTTATCAGTTACTCTACATATTTTGCTCAAGATAAGTGGTTATTGGATTAAATATAAATTTACTTATTTTATTTAATCACTTAGTGTGGTATCTATCAAAAATTATAATAAATGAAAACTAATTAGGTGTTTTACACTTACGTCCATATAATAGGAAGTAATATTTGTATTTGAACCATGACAATAATATTATTGAGTTTATTAACTAGAAAAATTTAAAATTTAACTTACCCAAGATATGTACATCAAGTGTGTTATCTGTTATCAGCAGCTTGGAAGCCAGCTGTTTGTAGATAAGTTGTATGAAATCCCCCCTCCTATAACCCTGTGTAACATTCTTGACTAGAGTTTATTTTTGGTAGTTCCTTTCACAAAAAGCTGTATGATAAAAGGACCATAATGTGCTAGAGTGGTAATTCTGATTTTCTAAATATCGTTGTAATGTATTTTTTATACTGATTTAATTTCTTATATTAGACAGTTTTGCTTTGATTAAGGAGACTAAATACCTCTAGACCCAACTAAACCCAGCTAATAGTAGTTGGCACTCTTAATCAAATGCCGTATGTAGCTTTTTAATGAGATTATTGGTTCTCTGTCACTTTTGTTTTATATGAGACACTTTTTGGTAATTGCTAAATCTTAAATACATTAGTAAGTATATGCAAAACATTTTTTCAAATCAAATATTGTCAAGATCACAGGTTAAAACGTTGAACAGACACACCACATCGAAACCCCAAACAAACACACACCAGTCCAACCTATACTACATCTCGATGATTTCCCCACCTCCAATGTTCATTCTTAGTCTACTGATTGCGCGGTTAAAAGTAATATAAACCAGATGTCTGTAACATAAACCTCTCAAAAATGCAAAATGCGTGTGACGGCAGAAGTGATTCAACTAGTTGAAACGCTTCCACCTTGGGCCATGGGGCATTATCAATATTGATTCTGGCAATCCTGTCTGTGAGGGCAAGTGTTCGTAAATTACCTTACTGTGCCTGCCAGTTCGGTGAATATCTCTAACTCTCATAAGTATGAATCTCTCGACCACTTGTGACAGAATCTATGCAAAATAAAGTTGCCTCTTAAATGTAAAGACTTGAAATAGTCTACGGTTGCAGTTTTTTGAAAGTTTTCTTACACGATTCACTGAACTTCCAATTTGCGATTATGCGAATTGCTTGTTTTTGTATTTTTAATGCTCTAAAGAACTGGATATTTGCATTAATCCTCCACAAAAAAAAAAAAAAAAAAAAAAAAAACTGTAGGTAAAGTACAACAGTATTTGGCTGAAGATCTCTAAACATGAATGCCTGAGGATACTTGGAGGGCACATGATCAATGAGAGCACTCTATAAGCTGATTCCGATTCAGGAATATTCCACGAAACCTTTAACCTCCGACTTCATACATCAGATTGTTATCCAATAAGACGGCCAGTCCGTCCTTGGCATCTGATCAAAATACGAAAGTCAGGATTTATCATTTTGAGGGATTCCCTTTGAGATTGAGGCTTTTTAATTGCTGTGCCTCATTGTCCATGTCAAATATGTTTGCTGTTCCAGAATTATATGGGATTTTTACTTAAATAAAGCATCTCGTTGTGTGTCATCAGCAAAACGTACAAATCTTTGTCCTACATCTTTTCTATGATTAAGGAAAACGTATACTAAAGATTGTTCACTTAAGTATTTAAATTATTGAACATCTTTTGAAAATGTAACTCAAATTAATTATTATATCCATATTTGTGTTACTAAAAGTGTGTGGTCAAACAAATACACGTCCAGAATACACGGAATATATTATTTTGTTTTAATTGGTAAAAGCAGTTTTTTTTAATTAGGTGGGTTAAATAATTTAACCTTTTGATCAACCCACCAAAATATCAATGACTGGGCAGACGAGTAGCTTGCAAGGATCAATCCAAGCAGCCAAGTTCGATGTTTGGCTACGTTGTCTTGCGATAGGCTAACCGATGTACCCGCCGGACTACGCCATTCGCGCTACTGCAGAATCGTAGTACAGCAGGTTGCTATCCAAGTTGAGATTTCCGGTGTTTGTGAAACGTTCTTGTCATGACTTGAATTGAGCATTGCGCTGTGTGGCCTACCTTACGAAATGACGCGTAAGTGGCAACTTGTAAAGGCACGACGAACCCAGCGGTGACGTCAGCAGCATTGTCCGCACCGAAGGTTGGTGGGTGAAAGCTGCTCAAGAAGTACAGGAAGTTCCAGAGATACACTGCTACAATTGTACAGTACCAGGCTGACCGATGCGATGGCCTGGCGAGGACTACGATGTAGAGATCCAATTATCCGAGATCTCATTATCCGAGCCGCCGGTAATCACGCTGAAGATGCTAGTATGTTTGTGGTGCACGGGGGCGCGGGACATCGTTTGCGGCTCTACTGGTCGAACAATAACGATACGGGATTATAACGCTCCCATTGGGTAGCAATACACGTAATTTATTTACTAATTAACCACGATTTACTAATCAATATTCAGTTTGTAAATTAGGATATGTTATTACAATCTCGGTATTATCCGAGTTTTAAGTATCCGAGGCAGTCTCGGCGAGCTCGGTTAATCGAAATTCTACCTCAGTCGTTTTCTACGTGTAACAATCGCTTGTAGAAAAGATTTTCTTAATAAAGAATCAATAAGTGAAATAGGTACTTAAAGTAATAAA
The DNA here is from genome assembly GCF_021130785.1 of Homalodisca vitripennis. Taxonomy (NCBI): domain Eukaryota; kingdom Metazoa; phylum Arthropoda; class Insecta; order Hemiptera; family Cicadellidae; genus Homalodisca; species Homalodisca vitripennis. The sequence continues at coordinate 181,273,202 of NC_060208.1, read as the reverse complement.
TTCGGTGGGCTCATGTCAGTACTTTTATTGAAATAATTGAAACATTATTTATAAATAAAGTGTTGACATTTGGTGATTTGATCTTAAACGAGTTTTATTTCCCCTCAATATGAAACAATTAATACTAGTTACTGAAAAACATAACTAAAAACAAGAAATTAATTAACTGTTTTGTGGGGAAATAGACAAGTATTTTGATTTTATTTAACCAAGAGTACTTAGTGTCATTAGTACTCACTAAGAAATATATGACATTTCCAAAAATTTGTAACTAAATCCAAACCGGCTATTGAATACGAATAATAATTTATTTATATTAAAGTGTATATTAATATACAATGCATTGTTATTTTATTGTTACCCCGAATCGGTCAAATGTTGTATCACTGAAATATTATTTTCATTCTACGTCATTAGCATGTAATATTTATATTTAACTTTAATGTAATATGTAAAACTCTGCTTTTAAACCTCTGTACACAAGTTTTATATTAAGTCGTATTTATCGAAGATTTCCAATAAATGTACCATTTTACACTTTTACAACAAACATATTCTGCTCACTGAAAAAACTAACAATCAAAAGAAACACTAATAGAACATGAACGATGGTCACATAAAACTACCGAATTTACTAGTTTAAAATGATTGTATGTTTGTTTTCCTCGAAACGGTTAATGAATATATACGACAACCTTACTAACATGAAATACGCCCTAAGTGTTAAGGAAAAATAATAATGTAGCCTACATTGTCAACGATGGTCGATAAATTCACCGGTTACTAAGGATTGTGAAAATGATCAAAGTTTCCCGCAGAAAAGTCAACTCCAATGACTTTTTGCCAAGTTTTAGTAGTAGCTATTGGCATACAGAAGCTGCAAATACAGTTTATTCATAAAAGAGGGGATATTGGATAAATGGAACGCCAATCGAATCACTAGTTCCAGACATTAATTTCAATAAAGGTATTAAAAGAAAATGTGCCGTACAGCTTCGGCCTAATATCGATCTGCTCGATCCCATCGAAGTAGGAAGTGATTATGATCATAGAGCCAAGGATAACCATAACGAGGGAAGGGTGGCCACGGGCCAAGTGACACTGACCCTTGACCTGCGTGCATGGGCGTGGGTGTAGCCTACTTGCAACTACATCTCCTCAGTTAATCTTAACTGCTGTATTCTTTGTCTAGATCCACTTTGAGGATTTGTTGCATCTAGTAACACTTAAATCAGTACGTGGTCAGAGTCACTTATGATTTAGTATTGTCAAACATTCTAGTAAAGAACAAACTGAAACTAGAGGTACTGGGAATATTGGAAGGTCAGAGGCAGACGTGTGACTGAGGGTGGAGCCGGTCTCGGTTCGCTGCCTCTTAACACGAATTACGTAAGGTATGAACAGTAATGTCTGCGGCCTATCTCTAACGATGTACCACCAGCAATGACAGTACTTGTTCAGACAGATAATGTCAGTGACAGAAGTGTGACAGGGTGGAGCGGGTCTCGGTTCGCTGCCTCAGCTCGTCTCTTGACCCGTATCAAGTAAAGTATGAACAGTAATGTCTGCGGCCTATCTCTAACGATGTACCACCAGCAATGACAGTACTTGTCCAGACAGATAATGTCAGTGACAGAAGTGTGGTTGAGGGTGGAGCCGGGTCTCGGTTCGCTGCCTCGGCTCGTCTCTTGACACGTATCACGTAAAGTATGAACAGTAATGTCTGCGGCCTATCTCTAACGATGTACCACCAGCAATGACAGTACTTGTCCAGACAGATAATGTCAGTGACAGAAGTGGTTGAGGGTGGAGCGGGTCTCGGTTCGCTGCCTCGGCTCGTCTCTTGACACGTATCACGTAAAATATGAACAGTAATGTCTGCTTCCTATCTCTAACGATGTACCACCAGCAATGACAGTACTTGTCCAGACAGATAATGTCAGTGACAGAAGTGTGACAGGGTGGAGCGGGTCTCGGTTCGCTGTCTCGGGTCGTCTCTTGACCCGTATCACGTAAAGTATGAACAGTAATGTCTGCGGCCTATCTCTAACGATGTACCACCAGCAATGACAGTACTTGTCCAGACAGATAATGTCAGTGACAGAAGTGTGACAGGGTGGAGCGGGTCTCGGTTCGCTGCCTCGGCTCGTCTCTTGACACGTATCACGTAAAGTATGAACAGTAATGTCTGCAGCCTATCTCTAACGATGTACCACCAGCAATGACAGTACTTGTCCAGACAGATAATGTCAGTGACAGAAGTGTGGTTGAGGGTGGAGCGGGTCTCGGTTCGCTGTCTCGGGTCGTCTCTTGACCCGTATCACGTAAAGTATGAACAGTAATGTCTGCGGCCTATCTCTAACGATGTACCACCAGCAATGACAGTACTTGTCCAGACAGATAATGTCAGTGACAGAAGTGTGGTTGAGGGTGGAGCGGGTCTCGGTTCGCTGCCTCGGCTCGTCTCTTGACACGGATCACGTAAAGTATGAACAGTAATGTCTGCGGCCTATCTCTAACGATGTACCACCAGCAATGACAGTACTTGTCCAGACAGATAATGTCAGTGACAGAAGTGTGACAGGGTGGAGCGGGTCTCGGTTCGCTGCCTCGGCTCGTCTCTTGACACGGATCACGTAAAGTATGAACAGTAATGTCTGCGGCCTATCTCTAACGATGTACCACCAGCAATGACAGTACTTGTCCAGACAGATAATGTCAGTGACAGAAGTGTGACAGGGTGGAGCGGGTCTCGGTTCGCTGCCTCGGCTCGTCTCTGACACGGATCATGTTACGGATACCATTTCATACCGTAAGCTCCCGCTCTGCTATCGCCATTGTCTTCTTTAGTTTCTTATTTGCTGTCTTCTCGGTTTGCATCGGATTGTCGCAGCGTCTCTTCTTTGTTACCCGGCCCTCTTCTTTGGTGTTACCATTTGTGTAATATGATATTGTAAAATTTTGCTAATCCCTATTTTCTTTTTAGGGTCCTCTATGCTTTTGATTGCGTCATGAAGTGGTTGCTAATTTATTGTATGAATGTATAATATATTTTTAGTGTAATCGGTTGTGCAACTTAATTTAGTAATTTATTTGATAATGTCGAGTCTTCATGTGATTAAAATATTAATACATTTATTGACTTGATACATTTTATTTTCGTTAAATTCTTGAGAATGACATTTGAAAAATTATATTTTCAATTATTTAGAAGAGTTGTTCGCTCTAAATATAAATTAATAAATGTTTAAAGGCCTTTTTAATGAAATAAGTTTTAAATAAATTTTAATATTATAAATTAGTTGTATACAGTCTACAAAAAATTAAAACTAAATATAAATCTTTCAGAAAACAAAGAACTTTTTAAAACTTAACAATGTTTGACTTTACTGGTGATGTTTTGGGGGAGGGGGGGGGATTTAGTAAGGTATTTTCATAATATTGTAACACTAACCTCAGGTTTAGTTTTTTAGAAAATAAAATTATATGCATATAACGAGTTTAGAACTGATAAATGGTTTTGTGAGTTTTGAAACAGTTACCTATTCATAATATATCAATTGAAACTGTTATGTGTGATGATATCAGTTGTATAAACAAAACTTGTATTGTTTCAGTTATTATGAAATAAGCCAGAACTGAAATTAAAAGCAAATATACAGTCACGTGTCTTTAAAAGGAGTATGTAATAATATAAACTTAGAATATTTTAATATTCTATAACACGAATCATGGTTATGTATGTGTACAAAATAATAAAACAGTTGGAATATGAATGTCAAGGCTAGCGCCGTTAGAGACGTTGTGTGTTAACTCGGTTGCTCCACCGTACTTAGAGATCGTGTCCGTAACATCGTAGTGCACTCAGTTGTGTACCTGATGAGACAACGAGAATGTCAGTTCACCTGGATTACATGGATATATTGTAATCTATGTGTCTCTGATTTCAAAACGATGTGAATTATTCGTTTTCAGCTTCTTCGTCGTTGACTTTTCGATCTCTTCAGACGAACATGGCTCCAGATTTCAGGAGTCAAGTCTGTGTAACAGCATCAGATTCCAGACGCTGGACTAAGAGGTCGGTGAACTGGAGCTAAACTTAACAATCATATTAAAGCACTCCTTCCCACCATGGCTACAGTTGGAATGTTAAATCATTTGTGAACGTTTTAGTACTACACTAGAGTTATTTTGTATATAATGGCAGATATAACTGAATCACTAAGTGAATAGTTTTAGGTGATTGTTCCATTAATTGGGAGGTAAACATAATGGTCTATAGAAACATTAGTACAGATGACTTGACGAGTTCTTGAGGAGTACCAACTTTTCTAAGTTAGGGTAGAGTACGCTGCACCACGTTGGTACTCGGCAGACTTCGTCGAGGTTGCTGTTGCATGCAACATTTACAGTGTATCGCTCATGTCATTCATGCGGACAGACATACGTACAAGTATACACAAAAGTAATTTTCACTTTTTCGAAAGAGATATTGTGCCAGCCTACGGAGTGACAGGTTTTAATGAGTGAATGAGCTGCCAAAATCCCATGGTTGGACATGCACCGACATAGAGCCCATTCTTCTGTTTGTATAAATCAAGACTCATGCAAAATTTAAAGTCTACACGTGAAATATTTCTCTATATAATTTTGTAGCTGGGCTGCATGTGTTATTATGTCACATTTTAAAAGGTCATATTATTGTTCAGTTTATTTACAAATTTGTTTATCCTGCTATTTTCTCGTTGCTTTTTCGGTCACCCATGAGACCACTGTAAAAAAGGTTCGCTAACGCTCTGGCAAATCCTATGGAATTATATGTCAGTCGTTGAACTCGATGTTTCTTTTATGGAAATGAAGATTCGTGCAAAATTTCAAACCTATAGGTGAGTTAGTTTTCGAGATATTGGATAGGCAAACGGACATAAATGATTTTTTCCGGTCCCTCACGTGAAAGACTTCGCTAACGTTCGGCCAATACATGGATGAGAACATCAAGTAGTACGTTGGAGGTGAGGGCTTGGTGGGAAGTATGTTAGACAAACACACGCCCACTACCAGTAGGGAGTCTACTTGTTTATTTATCTTGTCAACCGCAGTAGTACCGGGTAACCGCAACCGAGACTGGGTTGTTGTGGTAACACACCTCGACCAATCAGCTGACATGTTATCAACCCAACTACCGGAGTACAACAACTTTCACTGTTATCAGCTGGCACTTGTCTCTAGACTGGTAGTTAACAGCCTAGAGTGTGTCGTAAAGACAATAATTGTGCTTATTTACGGTTGTAGACTCCAAGTTCTTTGTTTTGACATTGTATTTTTGTTTATGGTTGTCAGAACACATCAATTATCACAATAGACGTTGTTTTGACACGACGAGTGACAGTAATGAACAGTGAATGGACACTACAGAAAGCCGTGAATTAATTGGAATCACTTGTGGCTTTTAAAATATCATTATGAAATCTGAGATTTACATATATTACAATTAGACGTGTAATTAGAGACAATTTGCACTGTATAAGCTCACACGACCTGGTTTGTTGTGAGACATTGGAATCTTCCCTTAGAAAGAAATCGAATGTCACCCGCGCTAGTTTTAGTGGGAGTTGAAATGGGAAGTTGTCTGAAAGGTTCATTGAACGAAATTTGTTCATAGGATATTGGCTGAGCGTCAGCGAAGCCTATCACTCGAGTGGATGAAAAATGTCATTTCTGTATGTCTGTTTTCCGCACGATAGCGTGAGAACGAACTGACCACTAGACTTTAAATTTAGCACGAAGCTTCATTTCTGTATACGTAACACTGAGTTCCATGAAGATGCATGTCACTCTATGGGATTTGGCTGGACGTTAGCGAATAATTTTACACTGCAGTTATGGGTAACTGTGATGACAACGAAAGAATAACAGAATAAACTTGTAAACAACTGAGTGTAACCACATAAAATTTTAACACGTTATATTTTTATTCGAAAGAAAAATAATAGAATGGAAAGTCAATGTTAAAAGTTGGTGAAAATAATTTATTTTAGCACATTATTGCGTTGTAGTACTCATCCTAGCTCATAAGCGTTTATTATTTGAATACGCTACAAATCCTAACTTAATAAATAAATATATGAATGATTTATGTGGCTAGAAATTTAATCTGTAGTCGTAAATGTTTTAATGAAACTTCATTACCACAAAGGCAAGAACTAATTAATTGTAAGATGGTGCTAGTCCATATAGTTTGGCTGAACGTCATCAAGTGGTGCAAATTTCTCTTTGTCTGCCAGTGGGATGTCAAATTTCTTTTCCGTATGATAGTGTGTCTGCCTGTCTCGAGGTAAAATGAATTTAAATATTTGAAATTTTGCAAGAAACCTCAGCGAAGCCTGTTACGCGACAAGTGCTATTTCGTACTCCTGCCTCGTATTTTTAGGACTAAAAACTTTTAACCTACGGTCAGAAACGGTTTAACCACTTTCAGAAGATCCATTTTTTTGTCTAAATATGGCTTTCAGTGTTTCTGTCTCGTTGTCTGAAGCTGATATGACTATTAGTTATTGATTGAAATTTTGAGTGTTTAAATCTTTAAATCTAAAGAGGTATGACAAGAGGTACGGACTGCGGCTAGTATTTCACCCACACTAACTTTGCAGCACATTAGGATCTGTTAGCCACTTAGTGCACTTCTCCAATCAAATCCAGATTTGTTATTTGTAATTTTATCCTAAAGTGATAAGTATATGTAGATAGTAAATGTCATATCGAGAAAAATTATACCAAGTAACGTGTAATACACTGAAATTTTCAGAGAGGATTGCTCACTCATGAGTTTCAAGATGTTACTGAAACACGGGATGCAAAACGTTAGGTGGTGTGCAGGTCCCAACGCTTTGCGCTAGTGATCGGGGTGGCGACTACCTGTTCCTTCGGCCGCATAACCTGTTCGCTAATACCGTAGTTATTTTTCACCCTTTTGATATTACCCCACGTTTCGACTCGCAACAAAAACATTGCTTGCGAACTGGGTAATGTTCAGTTTATTTCTTTGGGGAATTTCCTCTAAGTAAACCCAGGCTGTGTGCTAATATAAATGCTAATTTACGTCTCGGCCGCTGGACTATTAAGAATCTTGTAAATGCTGTAGCGTAATCGCTACAATGTATCACAACCGGGCTAAATAAGGCATTAACAGTAAGGGAAGACGATGGAGAAAAAACTATTGTCATGTCCCGTTCCATTGCAAGAGAGAGAGGGACGGAAAGCCGAGATGTCGGCCAAGGTAAGGAATGCAGCGGGAAATTATGCGGCAAAGTATTGCAAGAGACGGGATGACTTATTGTTGTCCTGCAGCTACGGAGTAGACGCTTCAGAATCAATAGCCTAGCGTCTCGCTGAGAGAAACGGAGCAAGACTCGTGGAATGTTGAACGGGTTATAGACTCAATTCCGTCTGAATACAAAGTGTCGAGTGATTTCTAGGAGAAATGCGATTGTCTCTGACACTGAGTTATTCTTTGATTGGTTTATTGGCTACGGGCATACGGGGCAAAGTTTATTCAGTGCAGATAGCCAATGGTTTTTAATGCAGACGGTCGGGCCATGACGATTATGAACCGTGCAATAGGAGAAGAAGTCCAAGCCCTTTTTTACATATACGGAAGATAAAGGATAATATCCATGGGTAGTCATAAAGATTTGTTTTATTCAGAAGCCTTTAAGTTTCAGTTTTCGGGAAAGTACAGTTTTGTGTTCTAATAACACTGCCTACATAACTCTTAAGTTGAATAGAAACTAGAATTATCTAACCTGCTCCTTCTAATATTTTACGAACAGGTCCTTCTAATAAATAGAGTTTCAAGAACTAAAAGTTAGCAATAGAAATAAATGAATATTTTATTTTTGTGGTCGGAAGTTTGTTTCGAATAGAATTTCTTCACAGACCCTATCTGGATGAAGTTTTTTTAATAGCACTCACTAAAGGATTTTGTGGATCCTTGGAGATAAAGATTCTCTCCATTCCATTCACTTTCGTTGAAACTTTTCACTTATCTCACATTAAGTTGTCCTTTTTATCAACCGCTTAATTGGACTCGCTCACACACGGCCAGAGAGAATCGAACGTTGTGTTGTGTGAAGTGCAGAGAGATCCTAGATGCGGGAATGTAACACATTGCTGGCGCAAATGTCAGCCACTATTCCGCGTCCCTTTCTCCAGACCTTCAGGATCAGCCTCAGCCTGGTTCCGTTACTGTTGGCAGCTCGGTTCCACCTACACAGAGCTAAACGTGATCGAGTGAATCGTTGCCATCATTCATGGCCGTTTTATGGCATCTATTAAACGACATTAAATACAGTTTTTATTACAGGTAGACTACAATCGAAATAATCTTTCTTCCCTTATTGGATAATTTTGCTCTCATATAGGTCTGGCCTCTGTTTTCCAAAAATATATCTTAGAGATCTTTTCTTTTCTGGAATGTATTGGCAATGCTCTCAAAGACATACGAGCTCCTCGTGGGCCACGAGGTTTCTTTGCAAGTTTTTACAAGTTTCTTTGCTTAAAAAAGAAACTTGTAAGCAAATGTTCAACAAAAACAAAAATATAGCTAGAAATATGACAAAATCAACCACAACTACCTAACTTAAATACCCAATATAGCACGAGACATCGTTAATAAATGCAAAATTTTTCTAATTAGATTATAGTAATGTAACTGACAAATTCAGTTTAAGATCATATACGAGTATAAGTATGGTTTACAATTTTAAACACCACTTTTATGGTTGTGTAGAAATATCTATATTATACATATGATGATTCTTTGCTCACTCCAAATAAAATTAGTACTGTGGCCAAATTGACATCAAGATCTGTTACGTTCGCTGTGTAAACGTTATGTAAGTCGGCGGGTTCTCTTCTGTCAGGGTTGATGCAGCGGGCAATAGCGAGCGAGTAGCTGTGCCAGACGCACGACAGTTGCTACTGCACGAGTAGAGAGGTTTGCGCAATTGTCAGCTTCCGGTATACTACTGTACAGTGTACACGACATCGGTAACCCAACCGGTGACATGCAACACCACTTATAATTGGCACTCAATTTAGCTTCTCGTTTTGAAATTTTTGAGCGATCCCTTGGCCGTAGTTTAGTTTTTACGATACATCACGTGATTGCAGATTTTAACTGAGCAGCACTGTAAATACCGCAGCTAATTTTGTTGCACTACCAGTTCAGTGTTTTGAAAATATAATTTGGAGTGGCCTACATCCCGACTTACGCGGCTTTTGAAGTTACGCAAGAAGAATTTATGAATGAAGATGCGCATTTGAATTTCCATTTCTAAATTCAAGTTAATTTCATGTTGCTTGTTTAAATTGTTTCGAGAAACTTTTCTGTTTTCAAAATTATGTGTGCCGGTTTTTGAGCAACAATCTTAGATTGTTACCTACATCTGGTATTTGGTATTTGCAGTGAGTGCACTGTGACTGTTCATGGATTGTAAATTCTCTGTCAAAAGTTCATTTGATTTGAAACTTTATAAACAATATATGGAAATCCATCACATACTCATGCTTTGCAAGGGGAGTTATTGATAAGGTGAAATCAGTGCAAAGGAGTAGACTTGTTAGTAGATTATAGTGACTGATTATTAATACTAAGCTATTCAAGAAATCGTGCAGTTTTACCCAAGTGCCCAGCTTTACTCTACAGACCTCATGAAATGAAATAGCTTTTAAGGTTTTTTTGCATTTATAATATATATATATATTTTTTTTTTGTAAACATTTAATAATGACATTGTGCATGGCTTGAGGCAGTTGACTGATTATTTACCGTTGGTTGTGTGAGATTCAACCAATCACAATGCAGCACATCCTCTCCCCCTTAGCGAGCAGATTTGTATTACTGGCTCTGCCAGTTTCGGTTTAACTTCTATTGATTTCTGATGATTCTTTCCGGCGAGGTTAAAATATCTAGTCTTGTTAGCTGTGTGGTACGAACCGGAAAAAGTCAATATAGTTTAGCTAGAAAAATGCTGCCTATTATTTCAAAAATGAGATAATAACAGAGTTACTGACGGTAAAAAAAACTGTTGCTGCTTGTTCGACGCAATGATACGGTGGCTGACAGTAGAAAGCGTAACGTCTAAATACTGGTGGCCGCCACCCGTTGTGAAATAGCGTACTTTCAATTGAGTTCTTATCAGCAATACGTAACAGCGTTCATTTCACTGGTTCTGGGCAGTAACGCAGGCAGGATTGACCGAGTGGGTTATTTGTTGTGTTAATGATTAGTCAATTTCTGCCTCATTAACTCACTGTCGGAGTATGCAATTATCTGGTTCATTGAAGATCTTGATAGTAATTGGACAATAGGGTGTACTAGTGTATTTCGTTGTTCCTTCATTGTCAGTGTCGTGAACTGTTACTAAATAATGATGGACCTTGAGATAGAAAAAACCACTCCTTTCTAATTCATCCATTAACTGAAGAACCACTTATTCGTCCGCTCCAATAATAGATGATTTCAAAATACAATTGGATGAGTTAGGCTCAACTCACATACTTTTAAGTGAGGGTTCTTAACACCTTCACCTCGACACGAGTCATGTACAGAGTTTAGGACAGTTAGGGTAGTCGTGGGGGGGGAGGGGGCACCGCAGTTAATGTGTTTGACAATGATGCATATTCACGTACAGAATACATAGTTAACACCTTCACTGCGACACGAGTCATGTTCAGAGTTTAGGACAGTCAGGGTAGTCGTGAGTAGCGTCCATCGCAGTTAATTTGTTTAACAAGATGCATATTCACGTACAGAATACATAGTTAACACCTTCACTGCGACACAAACCATGTACAGAGTTTAGGACAGTCAGGGTAGTCGTGAGTAGCGTCCATCGCAGTTAATTTGTTTAACAAGATGCATATTCACGTACAGAATACATAGTTAACACCTTCACTGCGACACAAACCATGTACAGAGTTTAGGACAGTCAGGGTAGTCGTGAGTAGCGTCCATCGCAGTTAATTTGTTTAACAAGATGCATATTCACGTACAGAATACATAGTTAACACCTTCACTGCGACACAAACCATGTACAGAGTTTAGGACAGTCAGGGTAGTCGTGAGTAGCGTCCATCGCAGTTAATTTGTTTAACAAGATGCATATTCACGTACAGAATACATAGTTAACACCTTCACTGCGACACAAACCATGTACAGAGTTTAGGACAGTCAGGGTAGTCGTGAGTAGCGTCCATCGCAGTTAATTTGTTTAACAAGATGCATATTCACGTACAGAATACATAGTTAACACCTTCACTGCGACACAAACCATGTACAGAGTTTAGGACAGTCAGGGTAGTCGTGAGTAGCGTCCATCGCAGTTAATTTGTTTAACAAGATGCATATTCACGTACAGAATACATAGTTAACACCTTCACTGCGACACAAACCATGTACAGTGTTTAGGACAGTCAGGGTAGTCGTGAGGGGCGTCCACTGCAGTTATTGTGTTTAACACTGATGCATATTTACGTGCAGAATACGTAGTTAATGTTGTTACTTATTTCATAATCTAGCTAGCATACCCGTAATTTTCAACGTGGTTGTTGAAATGTCGTAATTAAAGTGGACTTTCGAGTGATGTAGTAGTAAAATGTGTGTTATTTCTGAACTGCTAGTGTCAAAAATGAACCACAATGGTGTTATGATTGCTTTCAATCTTTCACATGCTTTCAACTCAAATATATTTCTCTGATTGTTGATTTTAAAGCCCTCGAAGAAAGAAAATTTTTTTTCTCTTACAACCATCATTTATTTAAAATAATCTAATCTAGAACTTTTTGCCATCTTTCAGAAACTATTTTACATTCTCATGAAATCTTCTTTAAACACAATCTTTCCCCAAATGTGCAATGCCCACCCCCTTTCAGCCTGTTTTACTTTGTCTTTTTTCCTATTGACAATTGCTTTACAAATATACAAAATATTTTGTTATTATGCAGTTCCACATTCATGTTCAAGTTTTTCTGGTGTCAGTATATTGGTCCACTCATCCTTGCTACTTTTATTTTAGCATTATCCACAACAAAATAGCTTTTCTTTTGTCAGAATAATTGGACATATTTGAAGGCCATAATTATTTGGATCTCCCACTTTTCCACGTCATTATGAGGAAACGTATGTGAAGCAAAAATTATAGTATGATTAGTAACTAAATTCCTGACCATAACCAATGGAACCCCACATTGAAATTGTAGTCGTTATTATTACACCTATTTCGAGTGTGGCTTATCGATCTTGTCTTATGATTAATTTATTGTGGTGAAGTACTGACTATTGGTCGATGTGACCTCTCAATTCCAAGAAGGAATACTATATTAAATACGCCAATTAAAACCCCTTCTGCCTTCCTAGTACTTGCATAAATTAACTGCACTTTCGCAGAAATGGACGGTTACAAGTATGGCAACAAGGTCATGTACCACAGGAGGCGGAACTTACAGTTTATACGAATACACCTTTAGAGGAATTATTTATGACCTTGTCCCAAAGCACATAATTACACATGATACATAGTTACACATGATACATAGGTTACACATGATACATAGTTACACATGATACATAGGTTACACATGATACATAGTTACACATGATGCATAGTTACACATGATACATAGTTACACATGATACATAGTTGCACATGATACATAGTTGCACATGATACATAGTTACACATGATACATAGTTACACATGATACATAGTTACACATGATGCATAGTTACACATGATGCATAGTTACACATGATGCATAGTTACACATGATGCATAGTTACACATGATACATAGTTACACATGATACATAGTTACACATGATACATAGTTTTACACATGATACATAGTTACACATGATACATAGGTTACACATGATACATAGGTTACACATGATACATAGTTACACATGATACATAGTTACACATGATGCATAGTTACACATGATACATAGTTTACACATGATACATAGTTTTACACATGATACATAGTTACACATGATACATAGTTACACATGATGCATAGTTACACATGATACATAGGTTACACATGATACATAGTTACACATGATACATAGTTTTACACATGATACATAGTTACACATGATGCATAGTTACACATGATGGATAGTTACACATGATGCATAGTTACACATGATGCATAGTTACACATGATACATAGTTACACATGATACATAGTTACACATGATACATAGTTTTACACATGATACATAGTTACACATGATACATAGGTTACACATGATACATAGGTTACACATGATACATAGTTACACATGATACATAGTTGCACATGAACGATATAATAATATGTGCATAGATGTGAGTCATAGTAAAAAATACTGTTATCATAATTTGCAATCTCAAATTGACGTCTAAATTACTCTTATATATGAAGCGATTGGTTTTTTCTAAACCACACATTTTCATACAGTATATATTGGTAAATTCTCAGTTTTCTGAATTTTATACAAAACCCAAAGTAGGTATGGTAATCAGGATGTGTAATTTAACTGTTTGCAAATACTTTAAGCTAAAAACTAAAAGTCAGGGATGAATGAGGCGAGTTATTAAAAATCAATTAGTTTTTCTCCTTCTGGAGTCGGAATTCAATACCTATTTTCACCAGTTATCAAAATTTGAAGAGAGTGTCGACTCCATTATACACGATATGTTTAATATTATAGTTGGCCAATAACATTATAATTTTATGAATAACACTCAACAACATATAATTTTAAATCCACGACGTAACTCATACAATCAAAGAACGCCTATATAAACAATGCAATAGGTTAAAAAAAAACTTAAAAACTTAATATTAAAAAACGTAACTTTAATGCTAGACCTTGCTGATTAGAAAAGAGTAATTGGAGAGTATCGGAGAGTAATGTTGTGATCAGTGGAATGCCGTGGCAAAAACAAATGTTTTAGCAGCCACCTTAAAACAAGAAGAAGAAAGTGAATCCGCCAACTAATGATCGAGCGTGGCGAACGTTCAGCGCATGAAAAACTGGCAATTAAACGAAAGTGCTTTCTAATTGCAACCCAAATAGCGGTTAGTTGGCCGAAAGAACAGCCGAAGAGCGTGCGGAAAAGATACCGTGACGGGATAGATTACTGGAGAAGGCCACACAATGACTACTGGAACTGGAGCTCCTGGAGCAGCTGTTGGGGCTTTCTCCAGTGGCTAACTGTCGCATCATCAGCCATCTCGTGCAGTGGAGTAGGTTATGTTGATACACCCTATTGGGGCCGTCGTGATTCGGCTTTCCTGGCCGAATGAATGAGCATGTCTGCGTGACATGGAGTCAGTGAATACGGTATGTATAGGTTCGTGCAGGACCTTGTTTGTAAAAACTTATGTGAAACTTTAGTGTCCGTATTTATTAACAACTCAGGATCATGTGAGGTTACAAATTTGATTAAAAATGTATTCTTTCATCATGTTTGAAATATCATTCATTATGTTCATTTCACTAAATGTTATTGTGAAATGAGGAATATATTCACGCGTGAACTGTGTTGCGTAGTAAACACCGAAAGGACGACAGTCAGGGTATTGAACGATAACTGAGGCTTGTACTGAGCTCTCAGCTAAAATAAACAGGTTGTAGTCCGACTGGTGTTGTAGTACACATTTCATGAATTTTGAGCATTATGAGTACCCATATAAGAACGTTATGGTAAACGCTCTGTGAGTCGTGCCACAATCTACATAGAAAGATAGCTTTGTCTGTCGGTACAATGGTATCGCTAAAATAACAGAATCAAGCAACGATGTGCGCGGCTCCTCCTTGGATGGGTGACCGCTGAACGGTTTAGTTCCTGTAAGCAAGTCGCCTCACTGTTTGGTGATGGTTTGTATTCCTTCAGCTGCTGGTTTTCCTCTGAGACGGTTGTCGTACTTGTAATTTCATCTGGTAAAATTAGATCTCTTTAAATAGATCCTGCATACTCCAAATAGTTGTAATACAAGACTGTGGCGAGTGAAGGAAACAGAATTTTTCAGGATACTTGCCATCATTCAGTAATACAAGAATTCAGTAACACACTGGACGATGGCAAAGGTCCGGAAAGTCTTGTTTCCTTCACAATCCTTCCGTCTTCAAAAACAGCATTACACAAAGGACTTGACACGGACATCACTACCTCGTATATGGCTGAAACACCGTGTTGACGCTGGGCCATTTGACATCCACCCAGACGAGAGCGGTCACCGGCTGCCGCTGAAGAATGGTGGCGCCTGCGTCTCTCCAAGACCACTTTCTCTGGACAGCGATGTATGACTTGTGAGAGATAGTGGAGTAGGGTACCCCTGGGGTGATCTGCGCACCCTACTTTACTCTCCGGACTTTCACCGCAAGGTCGCTGAAAGTTCAGGGGCCAAGTATCGGTGTCGGCCCCTCCCCCCCTGGTTTTGGACCGATGCGAGTGACTCAGCCCCAGAACGAAACGTCGGTACCGGTTCCGGAACCTTCAGAGGAATTCCTTTCCCGAACTCCACCTTAAGTAAAAGTGTGTTGCTGAATTCGCTTCGGGACCTGGCCGAAATCTGAAATGAACCTAAATCGTCATTCGCAGTGGTGTCTACGCACACATTTAAAACTTGTAAATGTTAGATAAATTTTATTCACAATTAGCTATCCCCTCGATTAGCTATTATAATTTTTTTTTAAGTTCAGCGTGTTTATAAAAAATACCAAATTAATCTTTATTAATGTGTGTTTGTTTGCTAGGAAACGTTGACCAAATAATGTGTCATTATTTAGTAAATAATTTTATTTTATAAAACTGTAGCAAACCGTTATTTTTTTAACAGAATGGTGCTGTTACAGATAAGAAAAAAATGTGCAATTCAAATAAACTTTTCTGACCAATGGGTTGGTTGGACTATTAGATGCCAGTTCCTTGGCTACAATGTTTCATTACAGTTACCTTGTTAGAATGTTTGTGTAAAGAATATAGGATGAAATGTATAATATATTTCCAGAAAACAAGGGCCAGGGCCTTTTAACATAGACTAAGTGAGGCGCCTTCTGTTAAGCCATGCAATCTGATAAAGGCCTTACAAAATGTACCAATTGTTTTTCGCCAATATACAGTACTACTAGAAAGAGTATTATAGAGCTCAAAATGAGAATAGTTCCTTGATCATCCATCGGGAAATTCTTTCTTTCGGAACTAGAAAAACCGAAATTTGGTATACAATAATAGTTTTTCTATCTGCAACCAAAATATTTGTGAGAGTATTAAGAGATGTATTACCTGCGTATATTTATGTGTGAACGTAGAGATTACCTTCTCTTTTTCACATTTCCCACATTAATGTGACTTCTCCTGCGGGTAGTTTTGATTGCCGCTGTCACCTTTGAAGGTAGAAAACTTATGTGTTAAACACATAAATTAATAACATTAAATATTGGATAAATGAGATAGAAAAAATTAAACGAATATGCTATTTTTATTTATTTACTATCCCAAAGAAGTTTTGAAAAATTGAGTTTTAGGTTGCATTACATTGTCAAGTTTGTGTATGTTATTTTAAATTATTGTGTCTCAGATACTTATGAATTATTTTTACATGAATAGCATTATCTAAATTTCAGGTTTGGGTAGCGAAATTCATCATCCTATATTTTAAAATATGTTACTTAGCAAATGTGAACCAAAACCTCGTGGAATTATGCAACGGTTTTATTTGCCAAAACGTGTCCCCTACCGTTCTTCGTCCGTCTAGTCATTCACTTAGTTACACAATGAAGATACCAGTACTTGCATGTCTACTATGTTGTGGTGCACTGAACCGGTATCTATACTTCTCTTATCTTGCATGAGTGGCGATCCTTCCTGAAAATATCTCCCAATCGGACTCCAGCTGTAATAAACACTCCTTATCATGCAGATAATCGATAACCATAGATTTAAAATTCGTCTATTAAGAGTTATATAATATTTATGCTAACATTTTCTTAATAAATTGAAAAGAGGTACTGGTGGAATATTAAAATTAACGGGTACTGTGGTATTGCTTCTAAATGACATGATTCAACGCACAGGACTGTCCACCTTCACGCCGCCGCTGTCGTGGGCTCTTCGCTGAACGCATCTCCAAGATTTCGTTCGTTCCGGCCTTAATGTTTGGAGAGAATAACTAATGTGCCATCTCATGTCCCTCCAAAATACCGTTTTTGTTATTATTCGATTATTAAAACTGGAAATTAATTAAATGTAGTTTGATTTAATGCGAATGTTATCATTACAAATTAACCTTTGTCATGATTTATTAATTTTATTGGGATGTATGAGAAAGGGTGGAACGTCAACTGAGTACGCCGTTGCTCTGTATGTGATATTTGTTTATTTGTTAAAGCCTATTTTTGACAGACAGTTTCTTCTTCGTGATGTAAACAACTTAACATCACAAATTTAAAATCTTAAGGTGAAGTGGAAGATAGTCCTTTTTATAAATAATAACAGTCTCTATAAATATAGACAGTTTTTATTTAATTTCAACTTCCTCCTAATGAAGTAAGCAGCTCCTCCTCTTGGAGAACTTTCTCTTTGTGTGGAAAATAACTCCTTCTTTGTGAGTTAAGCAACTTGCTCTTTATGAGGTAAGCAGCTTCTTTTTTTATGTGAGATGCCCTAAACAACTTGCCCTTTGTGAAGCAAGTAGCTTCTTTGTGAGATATGCGCGTCAATAGGTTCTGGGTGGGTTGAGGTGGCGTCATTACACTCCCTTTTGGACTACACTCCAGGTACCTCTGACACTATTGTGACGTCACACACGAGGGGGTATGATGCAAAGTCCGGAGGTGTACAAGGAATGAAGCAACATCACCTGGGGGATATAGTTCCAGGCTGTACATCTATACGATCTGAATAATACTGGGATGTAGTGCCACATACTGCTCTGTCCTAGGACTGGAACTATACTCCACCAGTATACTGAACTGAGTAGCATATTGTAGATTTACGTACGATGTTTACCTTTCCGAGGTGTACCTCCAGCAACCAATGTTTCCTCGGCAGACTAGACGTGACGTGACTAACCGGGTTTCTCTCGATCGAGGACATCTCGTCCCCGGAGCCCCGGTCGACGATTGCACCACTTTCCCTTTTTCACAAAAAATCAACCACCTTCAACATCATGACGTGCTGTCGGCCACGGCGTGTCGAGGTATCAACCACCTTCAACATCATGACGAGCTGCCGGCCACGGCGTGTCGAGGTATCTACCACCTTCAACATCATGACGTGCTGCCGGCCACGGCGTGTCGAGGTATCAACCACCTTCAACATCATGACGTGCTGCCGGCCACGGCGTGTCGAGGTATCAACCACCTTCAACATCATGACGGGCTGCTGCCGGCCTCGACGTGTCGAGGTATCAACCACCTTCAACATCATGACGGGCTGCCGGCCTCGACGTGTCGAGGTATCAACCACCTTCAACATCATGACGTGCTGCCGGCCTCGACGTGTCGAGGTATCAACCACCTTCAACATCATGACGTGCTGCCGGCCACGGCGTGTCGAGGTATCAACCACCTTCAACATCATGACGTGCTGCCGGCCTCGACGTGTCGAGGTATCAACCACCTTCAACATCATGACGTGCTGCCGGCCTCGACGTGTTGAGGTATCAACCACCTTCAACATCATGACGTGCTGCCGGCCACGGCGTGTCGAGGTATCAACCACCTTCAATATCATGACGTGCTGCCGGCCTCGGCGTGGCGGGGCATCAGGTTAGCACTTTCACAGATCATGCGGGAAGATGAGGGAGCGCGAGAGCCGCCTTCCTGGAAGGAAATCTAAGCTGTAACGAAAACATCATCACGCCACTTTAGAAAGGAATAGTCCTCGACGATGTTACGTCTTACTAAGGAAACCGATATATTGGTGATATAAACAAAGAAGGCATGTTGTTTAAATTATGTCATCTATGGATGACAAAAAACCGAACTGAAAACACTCGGACTTTAAGAACTGAAAAAAGATAGCTCGGACGTAAATTTATTTTTAATATCAGTTTGGAATGTTTACTTCCCATTGATTATGACATTCTCTGTTTACTCCAAGGACCTAAAGCCAGTGGAGTAAGTAGTGGTGGTTTTCGAAGAGCAATTTCCTCTATTAGTAACTAAATAATCAGTACTGAACAATGACAGAACGCCTTTGTTTTGTTTATCTTAAAAGATTTTCTTGTGTTGATTGAGTTTTTACTAATTTAAAGTAAACAACAACACACAATCATATAAAATCAAAACTCTATTAACAAATTGATAGGTAAGATTTCTAGATTTATACCAGAAAAATGTTTGATATAATTTCCCCCCGAACAGATTGACATCGCAGTGTGTGGCGCAGCGCGCGTCGTGAGCAGGAGGGTTCACCAGACCTGGTGTGCCTCCAGGACAGTGGATGACCTTTGCAAGCCGCAATCTCTACTCAATCGCTCTCCTAAACACGATACTGGGAGTAGTCCTTTGTCTAGCACCATCAGCGAGAAGAATAGATAAGCACCATCATTGTGGAACAAATCACGGTTTTCTGGCGTGTGCAAAGTTTTGGATTAAATATTACAGTATTTTTAAAGTTCTTAAAGTATGGCATCCACAAATATATCTGAATGAACTGGGTAATTTTTAATTATGAATTGCGATGGTGTTTTTAAGATTTAATTTTGTTGGATTTTAGGATATCTACTGTAATTCTATCTTATTTAGGTCTTTCTTTATTCGCGTATTGTGGACTTTACAGACTAGTTGTGTTCTTAGCAGTGTACAACCACGGTTGGATGGTATTGTAGAGTATTTAGTGATTATATGGTTACTTCATAAATAATTTTGTCAGCTGTATGGCATAAAGCTGTAGTTAGTATGTGGTCGAAAGTCGCTACACAGGCCCTCTTCTCGACCCATCTGTTACACATCCTCTCCCCCTCTTCCCTACCGCCTACATTATTCATCGGGACTCGGTTCAACACGGCGTGCGCTGTTCCCATCTGTCAGTCAAATATCGCCTTCGACTGAAGTTGTGTTCTTGACATTCCTCACTCTACGACCCCTATGGGTGGTTGGTAGTCACAGGAGTGAGTGATCTGTGTGGAATGAGTATGTTCTTAATTCGACTAATTTAAAGATAGTTAGAGTTGAATAACCGAATTACTAAGCAAACGAATACCCTATAGTTTTAAATAGGGCCTAATTTTGAGAGGTATCGAACTCTGGACATCATGAAGTGAGTGATCTGTGTGGAATGAGTATGGTCTCAATTTAATTTAAAAGATAGTTAGAGTTGAATAACCGAATTACTAAGCGAACGAATACCCTACAGTTTTAAATAGGGCCCAATTTTGAAAGGTATCGAACTGTGTACATCGTGAAGTGAGTGATCTGTGTGGAATGTGTATAGTCTCAATTCAACTAATTTAAAGATAGTTAGAGTTGAATAACCGAATTACTAAGGAAACGAATACCGGTACCCTACAGTTTTAAACAGGGCCTAAGTTTGAGAGCTATCGCACTCTGGACAATTGTAGATCCACACCTACTTCTAACGAGGATGGGTTTCTGCAGGATCAGGCAGTGAGTCTTCTCCGTGGACTACTGATCCTGTTTTTCCAAGAACTTTGCCTGGAATTAATGTTTCTACCACAGTATTCGTCCAGCGAACTGTTTCTAAAATATTACATCCCTAAACAGTCCCTCAATTCGCCGAAGCAAAAAAGTATATAATTTCATATTAGCATACATTTATTTATACCACAACTTGTCTCTGAACTAGGCGCATATATGAAATAAGAGTTATGTTATTAACTCCACTTATAGGGTTATCTATATGCATATATATTAATGTAATGATACATACATTAAAAATCTTAAAAATACATTAAAATCCCCTTTTAAAAATCTTTTTATTACATACACGTGTTTTGGTTTTTGACCATCATCAGTGTACATTAACCTCTAAATAAATAATAAACAATTAGATATACACATGTGGACCTTTTAAACATATGTTAAATTTAAATGACACAGTTGTAATTTTCTTATTAGTAATCTGTATTTAATATTTTAATTTTTTCAAAAATTGGATTTGTCTTATTTTTCAGATTACTATTTAAAATTACATATCTATCTAAATTATAATAAAGATCTTCATAACATTTTAAATAGTAATGTGAAAAATAAGACAAAAGAAATTTTTGAAAAAATTAAAATATTAAATACAGATTACTAATAGGAAAATTACAACTATGTCTTTTAAATTTAACATATGTTTAAAAGGTTCACATGTGTATATCTAATTGTGTATTATTTATTTATTTAGAGGTTAATGTACACTGATGATGGTTAAAAACCGAAACACGTGTATAAATAAGAAGAATTTTAAAAGGGATTTAGTTACTTTCATTACATTAATGAAATAAGAGTATTAATGAACTATGGTAAATTAAAAACTCCAAATAACGGAACAGTACTATCTGAACAGCCAGCATTATACTAAAATCATAATTAACTGAGTATTACTCGAGGGACTGGACAATTTTCATTTCTATCTGTGTACATATCTGTCCGGACGATATATCGAGAAATAACTGATCTTATAGACTTTGTATTTTGCAAGAGAATTCTTTACTATAAAAGTAACATTGAGTTCGATGATAGTGCATGTCACTACATGGAATTTGGCAGAGCGTTAGCGAATATTTTTACATTGGACTTATGGCACCATGATGTCAACGAGAAACGACAATAAATTACACATTTGTAAACAAACTGAGTACTATCATATGAAATTTTAAAATGTGACATAGCAACATATGGCCTAATAGAATAAGTTTTAACTTGAAATTTTGCACGTATCCTCAACTCAGCCTGTTACGTGACACGTGGTGGGACGTACTCCTACCTTCTTACGTCAACACAAATCCTATGTTATACATTATTATTTAGTTACTTTCCTAATAAGGTTCTTATTTGTTATACTTCCAGTACATGATGTTATTGTTAATAACTCTGTTATGATGTTATATGATAGAAGCCTTGTGCATATGTACATATTCGTATTTCGATTTATATCGGTTGTAAAGAATTGTTTGAATTGTCTGTAGATTTACGGTAAAGACTTTCAATGATAAAACGAACTTACGTCTAACCTATTAAACCTGTGTGGTTGTAAAACAATACTTTAATGGTATTGTAACTAAAATATAAAACCAGAAGGCGATAATATTGCATTACATACAAATTAGCAATAGACCTAAACATCCAACGTTGAATGAAATTGATTTATCTTATCTGCAATAGTTATCTATCTTTCACAACGCACTGGCATTTCTATCACGAGATAAATTATATTCGTAGGCTGTTTAAGCTTTAAAAGAACGTAATTGAAGTGCCAGGATTCGCAAATTGTGTAATAGAAAAACTATTTTTTTAGTTTAGTAAATTGACAAGCCTTTATTAATTTCTCACGTTAGATATTCTCCCGTTAGAAATCTCATTACAATCTACGAATGAAAGTTGAACTCATAATAACTTTAATAATAATAATGCAGTAACACCGCAGTAATTATAATTCTTTGTGGATTTATAATCCTGAACAATTTACAATAAGTTTGATACAATCCTTTGACATCAAATACATTTATACCATACATTTTAAATAGTTAGATAAATTTAATGGTTGTACGTATACATTATATTTTTAAGGCAAGGGAAGAAAATACCACATTTTAAATTAACTAAATAACTATATCCTGTCGAAGACATTCAGGATGAAAAAAAAAAATAATTAGGGGTCTGTAAGTTATGTAAATAATAAATGACTTTTAGTTTTAATTTAATTTAATGTATTTGAAAATGTCTTAACGCCTCTTATACACTAATGTACTGAATGTACTGTAACTGTACAAATGTACTGAAATACCATCAATTGATAGAATTTTTATCAGGCGGACAAAGGGTTCTAGGCCGTGACTCGGCGGCCGCCCCTACCTAATTGAGTTGTAAGAAATGGCTATTGAATTTTTACGGTGGCGTGGATCCACAGGCTTTTATCCTTTACATTGACTTATAGACAAGGCTGACCAAGGTAAGACCTAAATGAAGTTCGGGGACTCGCCTGGGAAACGCCCACACTCACGGTAACTGGTAATACCGTGCGGAGATCACGTCACATAAGTGTTTATAAAATAGTTTATCATCATCATCTTACTAAAAGATATATATCTCGCCAGGTATTGTTTCAAAGCAGTGGATGAGTCTAGTTTAAAATATACAAGTGCATACTAATTGTAAATTGAAAAGTTAGCTTATTCTTGATTTGTAGATAACATGTAATTAGTGTGAACTGAAAATTACGTGACAGATTATTATTGGTCTCTTGATAAGTTTTTTTTCTAAGAATTATAAAAGTGTTTGAAACACTGTATGAACAGTTGGTTACGGTACAGGTATGATAACAGGTTGTTTTTCGTTAGCGTTTTCTTGACAATAATACTTTCTCGCCTTTCAATATATGTCGAGTCAGAATGATAATTTATGTAAAAAAAACTGTTAGCCTGAAATCCTTCTGGATGTGTTCTTACCAAACCTAATACTGTACATCTAATTTTAATGAAAGGTTATAAAACTTGCTGACGGCGCATTACTGGACACAACATGTTGGCCCTCGAAACTGTGTCATTTAGAAAAGAACCTCACGACGCGATGTAAAGATAATCGTGTTAAATCATAAATAAATTATAATGGTTTAAATCACTACGGAATGTAACCTTAAGTTCACTTTTAAATTACAAGTTTTATAATTCTAATTCTCAGCGCACATCAATAAGTGAAATAGCGCAAGCTGGAGTTAAATTTTTTCTGTATCTAATTATAAGGTTTGTTTCTAAGTTACAAAGGGTTTCAATATTTTTACTATATCTGGTCCAGATTTCAGGACCGTACTGTTTTTGTTCTAAGGACGTTAATGACAGTTAAGTATATCATTATTTTGTTGTACCAAGAACTATCCATCAATAAACCTTTCACCATAAGGCCCAAAAGGGGTACAAAAGTTGAGGGATGTCAATTTGGAAAAGGAATCATTCCCCGGTATGAGTCACTCCACCTTATTTTCCGTTATTAGCCAATTTAGGATATTTTCAACAAAATGTTTTGCCATTAGACAGATTGAATCAAACATAAGCTCTGATTTGTCTCCTGAGCAATATCTCGTAACACGGTGGTTAAGTTTAACAAAGTTATTTTAAATAAAAGTAGTCATAAATCTTAGATAATAAAATAAAGCTAATGCTAATAATAGTTTTATAAAACTAAATAGTTCCAGATTTTAACAACTGTTGAAAATATAAAGGCAACATTGAAATTAGTAAATAGTTTACAAAAATTTCCCAGTTAAAGGTGGAATAATTTTTGTGTACGATTCTTCTTCTTTTATTCCAAGCATTTCAGTGTCTTCTGCCCTTCGCTAACGCTGACCCAATAAGTCAGACTATCAAAGACGTAAGAAGTTCCGGATTTTTTATATTCTGTACTGATGGTTTGTTGATCCAACAGTACAAGCAATAAAAACAGCAACTTTGTTGCTCGCCTTACTCTCACATAGGCTGATACCAATTCTTCTTGTCAGTTTTATCTTTTAAAGTCACTCCTACTTTATCCACAAGATATATTTGTTACTTCAGTCACAAGCTCGATCCTATAATTTATCGATCTCTATTAAAAAGCTATTGATAGATTCGAGTCGCTTTTAGTAACGTTTATAATATAAAGCGATTGTAAACTGCGCAATTCTACTTATTTATTCATCAGCAATAATCAAACGTAGAAGATTGTGAGGTGTATAGGCTGATTTATTATTGAAGCCCATTACGTTAGCTCTTGTAGATTCCTCTCATGTACTTACAGTCTACATTATTCATTAGTTCGTATAAACTACCTGTAACTACTATTGCGCGATGGAAATGATTTGTTTAGTTCTCCTAATAAACAAATTCAACTTCCGTCTACAACAGTTCTCTACTTTCTGTGCATGCTTATGAGATAAAAAAAGGTCACACGTCAGTTTTCAGTGTCAATAATTATTAATTAAAGATTCTGTAATCATTATTTTTAAATCACTATGTTAGCAATTAATGTTTAGAGAATTTCTGCTGTGAGGAATAACTGACTATAATATTTATAATAAAGCAAGACCTTAAAAGTCACCCAACTAAAATCACAATACTAAGATAAACCGTAGCTATGGTAGGAAGGGTTGATTCAATTTAAATGTTGAATTAAGCTCCAGTTCACCTTCCTTTGCTTGGGAATCGTGTCAAAAACGCACAATTGTGCACCTCATGAGACAATGAGACTGCTAACTTCACCTATTTATAGGTGTCTCTGATGTCGAAACGATGTGAAGGATCGTTTTGAGCTTCTTCGTCGCCGACTTTCTTTGGATCTCTTCAGACTAACATGACTCCAGATGCCAGGAGTCAAGTCTGAGACAGCATCAGATATAATAATAATTTTTTTATTCCATCAATAATTTACAAAGTATAATTCACAATAACTTTTTCGGAATTTACTGACCACTATTACCAGTAGTGTGGCCAGTGATATAATCTAATAATAATATTAATACACTTAATCTAGAGTCCAGCAACTTATGTAGTTATTTAAAATCGAGCCTCCAATTGTAGTGTTTTCTTTTTATTTTATTTATTTTTTTAATACTACTGACGTGTACCAGAGCTGATAGGTTTCTATGAATATCCAAATATTGTTGAATAACGCCGGCCAACAGTGATTTTATTTTTCATTGGTTGTCTAACCTGATCAGAGAGCAAAGTTCAGTTTCGCTCTCAGACAGAGGTTTGTCCAAATTGTGCCTGATTCAGTCATGCAATTAGCCGGCGTCATCTGGATACTCAGTGGACATAATTCATCAAAAATAAATACTAAAACTATCCATTTTACAATTTACTATCCTATCCATATTGTGTTTTCCTATATTTTGTTTAAACTGTCACAAGTGGCTGTGTTGTGAAAATCAATAGTTGTGATTGTGTGGTAATTAATACAAGTGATACAAGTATTTGTGTTGTGTGTAACTAACCTCTATCTGGGTAAGCTAATCCAATTCTAAACTTTTCCTTCCTTCTTGTTACTGAGTGCACTAACTTATTTTACTGTAGAACATATACAATATATATGTCGTTATTTCATGGCGTTAATAACTCAATACATAATAACAGCAATTAAACTACTAGTAACACATCAATAATAATAATAAAATCTTAACAATAACAATAATATATTAGCAATAACAATAACATTTTAACAATAACCGTACCAAAACAACAATATATCACTCAACACATGTAATAAATAAATAATGAAATAACAAATATATAACTTTTCCTTCCTTCTTGTAACTGAGTGCACTAACTCATCTTACTGTAGATCATATACAATATATACATATATATACACACATGCATATACACATACATATATACATATATACATATATACACACATATATACACACATATATACACATACATGTCGGTATTCATTATATCAATAACTCAACACAGAATAACAACAATTAAACTAATAATAACACATCAATAACAATAATAAAATCTTAACAATAACAATTACATTTTAACAATAACCGTACACAAATCAACAATATATCATTTTAACACATGTAACAATAAATTAATTAAATAAGAAATATATAAATATAATAATATGTAAATATACTAATTCAATTTCATGCTAAAACTAACTGAACTACATTCTATCTGAGGACATAATTTAAAAAAATTAACATCTTCCTGCAATAAAAGCCAGTTAAACAGTTTTAGCACAATTTGCTTTAAATGAATTACAAGTCCTAAAAGAAATTGGTATTTGATTAAAATATTTAGGTGCAAGGTATTGGAAGGAATGCCTAAACATTTCTTTTTTCACTTTAGGAATTCTTATATGTACCATGTTGTACATTACGGGTAGAGTAAAACAAATTTTGGTTTCCATTATTCCCGCTTCTAATAAAGGAAGGTTCTTAACACCTTATATACAAACAGATGTTGAATCGGTAATATTTTTAAATCAACGTAAAGTGGAATATGAACTGTCAGTTTTTTGTTTACTTAAAAATTATTCTGAGGAAGTAGTTTTGAGTAACTCTTAATTTTTCAATTAGATATTTTAAACGTCCCACCCCAACAATTTTATTCCGTACTGCATCCGTGAATGGATTATGTGCATAATATAATGTTCTTAATAGTTTCTTTATCACAACAGTTTTTCAAAAAATAGAACTTTCTTATTGACATGCGTAATTTCTTATGAAGGTCGCTTATATGGTTTTCCCATGTTAACCTACTATCAAAGACTATACCCAAATATTTAATGTTATTGACCTTTTCTATATGTTGACAGTTGCAATCAATATAACTACAATTATAATCATGAAATTTTAAAGTGAACGGGAATGTTGTAATCTGAAAGGCTAAAATTAATATACTTTTGTTTTGTCAACATTAACTATCATTCTGTTAGCTTCACACCAATTTTGTAATTTTGCGATATCATGAGCCATAATATCTCCCAAGCAATCTACATCAGAATGAGAGTAAAAATAACGCCAAATCATCAGCAAATGCAAATACTTTTCCTTTAAAATTAGTTTGTAATAAATCATTTATATAAATTAAGAATAAAGTCGCAGAGAGATAACGGAACCCTGGGGCACTCCTGTCCCAATTATTGAGGGAGTACTAAGGTGGTTACCTATTCTCACTTGTTGCTTTCTCCCAGTTAAGTAGCTGTTGAACCAGCTTAAGGCGGAACCCTGATACCGGCTGACTCAAGTTTATTTAGGAGTATTTTGTGATTTTACCAGGTCAAAAGCCTTTTTAAAAGTCAACAAAAATACCAGTTGTCAATTTACTATTGTTTAAGCTACCGTATATCAAGTTAGTTACGTCAATGAGAAGCGTCCTCTGTTGATTTCCCCTTTGTAAACCCAAAACTGGTATGTTACTGAAAAATCTTCTATTATTGAGAAAAGAGACTAGACGAATTATTACAATCTTTTCAATAATTTTAGAGAAAACTGAAAGAAGGCTTATCGGTCTTAAATTGTCTAATTTTATTGAATTTGTTTTTTTTTAAGAATTGGTACTACAATGCTCTGTTTGAGGTTTGCAGGAAAAACTCCATTTTGGAAGCTCAAATTGATTATGTATACCAATGCAGGAGCAAATCAAATCGATGACATTTCTAATCAATTCTACATTAAAGCCATCAATACCAGCGGACTTTTTATTTTTAAGTTTTTTTACAATTCCAATTACCTCGAAAAATAGTAGTAGGTATCAGGAAAAAATGAGTTGGGTGTGTTAAAGGTTGTTGTATTTGGTGCTGTGACTGTACGAGGTCGGCCCTCTTTCACTAGATCAGTCTGTACTCTTATCAGGTACTTACTTATCTCTTCGGCAATCTCCCTTGGTTTCTAAGATTACTGACCCATCACACAGCTCTATTTTGTTAACGCATTTAATTGAAGCCTCACCAAATATACCATTGATTACTTTCCATTGTTGTGATACATCTCCATTGCAATTACTAATTTTCTTTGCGAAAAATTCATTTTTGGTTTTATCTATCTCTAATTGCAAATTTTTACAAAAACGTTTATAATAAGCTGTAAAATTTATATCGTATGGTCGCTTTTTAGCAATTTTGTATAATTTTGTTCTCTTTGAGATAAGTAGTATAAGTTTCTTATTAATCCATGGACTAAGTATTTTTGCCTTACTGATTTTTTTGTTACTAGTTGGGTCCAATCTGCTGTCATTATCAGAAGCTGCAATAAAAGGAAGGTGGACTGGAGCAACATTCAACATTCAAATTATGATAAAACTTGATGAACAGTGAAAACTAACTGTTATGTCTAAGACAAATAACCAGTTCAACGTAGATTATTTACTTGAATCCTCTGAAAACTGTTGTAATGGAGCGATCGTATCCATGTAGTCTCTTCCGTCCGTCCGTGCGAGGATCTTGTCACACAGAATAAGGAGGAGAGTTGGATTCTGTATATTGCCAAGGCACATTTTATCAGCACCGTCGACCTTTTACTGTACCAACTCTCCTCCGAATTCTGTGTAATAAGATCTTCGCATAGACAAATGACTCAGTGAGAACGCATAGAAAATAGGATAGGCCTTTCCAGTACCACAATTTTTAGAGAATTTAAGTAAGCTTGAAGACGTTTTTTAGACCGTGCGGCTACCGGCTCTTAACAGGATGTACCTAATTTACATTTATTGGTTACACAAAATTCTTTTTTGAAATAAACATTAACAAAATTTCTTTGAAGGTGCACTTAGATTGTGCATCTAAAGAGACAATGAGAATATCTCTTCTCTTAAATTGCACTACTTTTTTAGTCTGGGTGTCTCTGATGTCGAAACGACGCTGGGGGTTTCAAGCTTCTTCGTCGCCGACTGATTTTGGATCCCTTCAGACGAACATTACTTCAGATTTCAGGAACAGTCTGCAACAGCATAAGATTTTAGATGCTGCACATAAGAGGAAGGAGAACTGGAGCTGAACTCAACATTAGCAAACAATTCTTAATTGAATAATTATTGATTAAGTCAAGCGAAAAAAGAAAGTTTGTGGCATTGTTCTATCAAATGGAACCAGATAACGATAAGTTACCCAGAGTGTGACACAACAAGTGGCTCAACAGTGGACTTACAATTCGACTTTGAGCATGTTCAAAGACAACCTCTGTCCAACGTAGCGGTGACAACAAAGTGAACATTCAACAATGTCACTGGGAATGCCAGAGAAGCCTTGCGTATTTTCAGTACTAATAATTTATGCTTAACTCGAACCTAACCTAACTTAAAACAACTTACCGTTTTTAACCTAACTAATCTAACCTAACCTAACGGACGATCGTGTTTTTACAGTAGCACACGGTCTAAATCGTTAGGATATAACTTTGCTTTGGAGGACAATAATCGTTTTAATTTTTAGTATTGATCTAGTAGCTCAGTGTCAGTAAGCAGCTCAGGGGTTATACACCGTTATTGAATAAATGGTTCGTTGATGTTCAGAGTGGTGGTCTGATGAAATGATGGTCCAATGTCAAATTATCTC
This sequence comes from Homalodisca vitripennis, assembly GCF_021130785.1. NCBI lineage: Eukaryota > Metazoa > Arthropoda > Insecta > Hemiptera > Cicadellidae > Homalodisca > Homalodisca vitripennis. The sequence goes on along the minus strand of NC_060208.1, from coordinate 181,242,929 downwards.
TTTACATTCCAAAGGTAATGTGATCATCTTTAGAAGACGCCCTGTCATCAAGGGGTTATTTAGGTTATTCTTGAGTGGTAAGATGACTCCTACTATCCATTATTCTTCTATGCCTAAAAATATATCCATCCAACCCTCGTGGAATTTTTTGTCGGACCCAACTCCCAATCCCATAGAAACGTACGTCGAATATTACTTGTCCGATTAATATGACTATAGTAGGCTTGTTGTCCTTTTAAAACTTGTTCCAACTTCTAGTGCTGTGTGGATGTAAATTCAAGTTTACGTTGATCTGCAAAGCTATTAGGAATTCCAAAGCAGCACTGACAATGTCGCATTTTACGTCTACATTATAAAGATATGACGGGCCCAAGCAAGGTTATGAGTCGTAAAGCAGCTACAGCGGAAAGACAGAGCGAGAATATCTAAATTGCTTACTTTATCCTCAGAGCAGAGTGCAGGAACCATAAAAACAAGGGAATGTTTCTTTTATTGGGCATTCCGGAGGTTCACTCGCTGTCTGTCAATGTTTAGAAGAGACAACCATAGTTTCACGCACAGGTATCTTACAACATATGGGTGTTTGTGTAAAAATAATGTTCATTTTATTCGTGGGACCGCTAAATTTTAAATTTTTCTTTTATAAAAAACTTTACTCGACCGTTATTTTTGGATACAAATAGTTAATTTAAAAAGTCATTATTTTGTAGTTTCTGAATTAAAATTATATATAGTAGCTAAATACCCATCATGGAATAATAATAGTGGTTGATTTAATTGAGAATAGTGCAATCGACTCTATAATCAAATACTACTTATAACATTTATCTGAAGGTATACCAACTATCCAAATGAATCCAACAAATCCATAACGCTTCTCCAATGTTTTAAATACCATCCACCTTTTAAAGCGCAGGAAAGCAAGCAATTCTAAAGCGAAGAACTTGTGCTCTGTATTTATCATTTACTCATTGTATTCCATTTTATATGTATATAAAGTCATATTTTATGGATTGTTAAGTCAAAATAATGAAAGTATATTTTTACATATGGAAACTTTTGATGTACTAAAGACAAAATAGTATGTAAGCTGTTGTATCAGTTAATAAATTATAATGGTTCAAGTAAGCCAAAGCATTAGTCTAAGCATGTTTATTGATGACAGTGCGATTTAATATACAAATTAATTTTAATTACTTGATATCTACATGTGCATGTTAAGATTTCATCAAATGGAAAGAAATCCATACTAAAATAAATATTTAGGATTGTAGATAAAAGTGAAAAACATAGGTTCTTTTTCAATTATAGTAAACACATGTTTTAAACATTTCATTGAAAAGAGTACCAAATTTTATTTGATACTGACATCTATATGAATCTGAGAACCAGAGAATAATTTGTTGACAAATTTCATAAATCTTTCAGAACGTCTTACGTAATGATTAAAATTTTGATCTTGTTCAATGTGTAATCAATTTGTAATAGATCTTCGAGAATTTTATACGCTGGGATTTTACTTAGGATCATCGTAAATATGAACTTTGTAATACATCTTCCAGTGAGTTATAAGAAGTAGTTAGACTTAGCTCTTTTTCAATGAGCACTCTGTGATTGATTTCATTTGTCACTTTCTCTCCTCTCTCTCCATTATCTGTAACTTCATTATCTCCTTATTCGTGGTAGCAACGCTTTCATTCGAGGCACTGCTCTTTGCGTCAAACTAAAAGCGGACGACTTCAAAGTCTTATCCAGAGAATTGTTATATTCAGCCATACTAATAAAAAACCAACTGTCGTTAACCGAACTGGAATAATACCTGTGCCCCATTGAATAATGGTAGTGATGGTGGATCGAAGAAGTCGACTCCAGACGTATCTTAAGAATGCACCTCGACAGAGATCTGAGGTGGACAGTCATGTCGACAGCGTATGTTCCAAGGTTACTTCAAGCATTTACGCCTTGCGCAATTTACCACAACTATGCTCGCCGGACATACAGTACATAAATTGTCATATTTTGGCCTTGTACACTTATACACACCTGTGGCATAAAATACAGCTGAGGACAGTTCCACAAAAAACAACTTGACAAGAGAGTAATTGGAAAGTACACAATTACAGCACGAGAGGTAAGAGAACATCGGCATTTGAAAGTGTCCTTCTCAGGGTGATGTCAAGTTTATCTATTGGCTCCTTGAAATCATCAAACCATTTAACAATCCTAAAAAATCAAACTCAATTAAAACACTACATGGCGTTACACAATGCCTTCTACTCTGTTGAAATATCTTGGTAAGTGGCTTAGACAATTGATGATTAGAATAGCTGCGACTCTGGTACTGTTGTGTGTCTATAAAGTGGATCAAATTGTTTTAATTGTTGGTAACGTTTTAAACACATTGTTTACAACTTTCGCTCTATTATTCTGTACCGTATTTCACTTCTTATACAAGAATGCTTCTGAATTCTGGAAGCATTCGCATTCCAGAGTAGTCTGTTTGTCAGCAGATCTTTTTTGACCTTCCAAGTGATACATCAACATTATCTACAAAGAATGTAAGTATAACTTAAATCACTCAAATCGTAATTTTTAATATAAATTCAGAGGCCATAAACTCGTAAGTTGCATTTGAATCTGATATGTTTTATGTATAGTATTTGTTATTTATTATAATATAGTATTTCAATTTTACTTTACCTCTCAAACATTTTTATTTTAGTGGTATTAATATAGTCAAGCAGCAGTGAGTCTTGTCAATATCTTGTCGTGTATAGTATTTTTGAACTTGAAGTAATTTCACGTTTTTAATCATATTTTGGTGGAGGATATAAAGTTTTATCTGCTACCGTACCTCTGAAACATGATTTTTACCTTTAATTTTACCTCCAAATATGTTTAGAGTTTGCAGTAAATACTCTAAAGGAATCAAGAGCGCGACAATTTTGTTTTCTATATAATTTTTGTAAAGTGAAACAGGTCTATAATTATTATATCAACATGTAGGGACAGAAACCTTGCGGGTGCAAATTGTGGGGCTTCGTAGATCAACATAGCATCGGTGGGGTTACCTTTTCCTGCTGGGCTTATTTATACACCCCATGTATGTAGGCCAGGCATTCTTTACATTTCTTTGATAAATATAGAACAGTCGATTATCGATTACTCCTTCATACCTAAATTCGAATCAGAGGTTTTATATATACTAGAATCTAGTAATTTTTTATAGTACTTTTTTCGCCCTATAATCAAATTTAAGATTTAGTGACTTCCTTTTTGCCAGTTTCCGTCGTTTTGGCAACCAAATTTCACGTGAAGTCGATTTCTTATCTATCTATTATTTGGTATCTTTACCTATTTCCTATTTGTTATTGTGCATTATTATTAATCTATTTTACTCTAGTGTATTTATTTAATTTATTGTTATACATTGGTATCATTGTCGTTGTTTTTCTCGACTTTAAAACTTTACTTGTTCCATAAGTGCTTAAGATTTCTTTACGGTGAAAACTTTTATATTTACAATCAGCGATGCCTAGTAGATTCGTTATATTGACAGACATCGGCATCAGCAAGAAAAGTGTTAGGGTCACCCTATGGATTGGCATGCATCCTTATCAAACTTTATGCACAATTTGCATTGAAATATCGTGCGGACAAACAGAAACGAAATATATTCGGTCCCATTAGTGACAAACTTTGCTGATGCTCAGCCAATAAACAGCAATGGCGACAACTCTTTTATCAATGCAAATACTGTACAGAGACCGTGTCCCTGGTAGGAGTGCTGACTGTATCACCTACTGGTAACGTAAGACATTTCTTACAACTTCATTCGGTTCTGTACGTTGACCCCTCATTGTGGTCCAATAAACAGCAATGGCGACAACTCTTTTATCAATGCAAATACTGTACAGAGACCGTGTCCCTGGTAGGAGTGCTGACTGTATCACCTACTGGTAACGTAAGACATTTCTTACAACTTCATTCGGTTCTGTACGTTGACCCCTCATTGTGGTCCAATAAACAACAATGGCGACAACTCTTTTATCAATGCAAATACTGTACAGAGACCGTGTCCCTGGTAGGAGTGCTGACTGTATCACCTACTGGTAACGTAAGACATTTCTTACAACTTCATTCGGTTCTGTACGTTGACCCCTCATTGTGGTCCAATAAACAACAATGGCGACAACTCTTTTATCAATGCAAATACTGTACAGAGACCGTGTCCCTGGTAGGAGTGCTGACTGTATCACCTACTGGTAACGTAAGACATTTTCTTACAACTTCATTCGGTTCTGTACGTTGACCCCTCATTGTGGTCCAATAAACAACAATGGCGACAACTCTTTTATCAATGCAAATACTGTACAGAGACCGTGTCCCTGGTAGGAGTGCTGACTGTATCACCTACTGGTAACGTAAGACATTTCTTACAACTTCATTCGGTTCTGTACGTTGACCCCTCATTGTGGTCCAATAAACAACAATGGCGACAACTCTTTTATCAATGCAAATACTGTACAGAGACCGTGTCCCTGGTAGGAGTGCTGACTGTATCACCTACTGGTAACGTAAGACATTTCTTACAACTTCATTCGGTTCTGTACGTTGACCCCTCATTGTGGTCCAATCTTAGAACACACAATGTGTTCTAAATTTTCGGCTCGACAGGAAGTTCTCCGAGGGAGTAGTTTGAAATTCAATATACGTGGAACGAAGTACTCATAAGTGTTTGTAATTTTCTCCTATCCTGAGTGGGAGCTGGGTGAATTAAAAGGATAATTATAGGAGTAATGTGAAAAAATCAAGCGGATCCTGAACCTTCTGCAAGAAGTTATAGTATCGACATGCCACTCTCTGGGCGCTCTGTCCAATTCAATGGAACTGGGAGAACAACATTTCTGTCTCTATTGATTTGGGCGCTTAGTCCGTTGTATAGGTTTTATGGTTCAAGAAAGTATATGAATACGTAAGTAATCCTTATCAACATCTTTAAACTGTTGGATAATATTTGAAGAAACTGTAATAGCTGTAAATTTGTAAGATTTTTATTTGCAATATTGTAGGTGTTAGTTTAATTTATACATGTACCTTTTAAAACTTCAAAGACAGCACATTATATATTTGATTGAAATTAATATTTTTATTTGTAAATAGCATAGCAAATAAAAATTTCTTAACAAATTGTTAGCATTTAATTGTTTTTGTATATAAGGTACTAAGATTATTTTATATCAGACGTGGTAATACTGGAACTTTTGAATTAGTTTATAGTGCTAGACGTAATTTTCAGAACATCTTTCGAGTACCTAAAGTCAACAGATCTTCATTTAGGCAATCCTTTAATTATCTTGGTCCAAAGTACTTTAACAAATTACCGCTTGAAATAAAATTATGTAACTAGTTATGTAATAGTTTTGATAAATCTGTTAAATTGTGGTTGTTCTCGTTAGAGGATACTAATTTCTTAAACAGTATATTGATTTAGTAACTTTTTGTTTGTAATTTTTCTTTTGTATTTGTATTTGTAGCCTAAACCTATAATAATGTAAAACAACATTAATAAAAAAACAAATTATTTTTGGTTTGTACATAGCAAAACTATTACGTTTTTATATATATATATATATATATATATATATATATATATTTATGTACAGGGATATGTTGATGTATGTATACAGAAAAATTTTCCAATATTTAAAAGGAAACTTTTTTGTTCTTTGTTTTAATAACTTATATGTTTAAAAGTGTATTTTATGTAAAGCTACACAGAAGATGGCAGTTAAAGTGATGGACTGGACTCTGTTTATTTATATATTATATTTTTAGTTTGCGCTGCCACATAACTGGAAATCGTGGCAGTGTAATTCCGAGGTTTTGTAATGTTATTTAATTGTTTAGTTATTATGGAATAAATCATTATTCTCATATTTATTGTTTAAAATTAAAATATTATCGTTTTTAATAATTACAATATTACTACTAGGAATAAAATTCCTCATTATATCTTCACAAATAAACCCAAACACTTGATCTTTTTTCTCTTCTTAAGATTTTTTTTAATGTTTAGATAATTTAGTTAGAAAGCTTAAATTTTTGTTAACTAATACAACAATTATAACAACACTGAAAATGGTTTAGATCACTAATTTGATATACCAAATTAGACATTCCATATAATATTACGACTAAAACGAAGGACGTATAAATGTTTGAAGTTTAACTTAGTTCATTTGGGGGCTAAAGTCAAGATGGCTTCCAATAACCGGCTATACAAAAGCCTCAATTGAAATTATTTCTGGAACATTTTACTCGGTTATAATTGGGAGAATTGAAACTGGTTGGTAATTGCTAGTTTGACATTATGTATTTTTACGGATAAATAAATGGCGCGTTCTTTGATAATTGCAATTGCTCATAGAAACTTTCTTTTGAAATGGTAAATAGACCTTTTAACACAACTGAACTACGTTTGTTATACTCACTGGTGACTTGTTAACGTCATTAATTTTTACTAATAAACACATGTGCGTAATTGAAATTTCTTTGGTACCATTTAAAAGTCTGCCAAGCTGTGGTATATTTTTGAGGTTTTTACGAGCTGCTTGTAAAACCATTTCACAATATTTAATATGCCTATCCTATCCGCCACGACTTCCAGATATGGTTGGGGCTAAAAACATCGTTTTTGAAGGAAAGATAGACTGAGGAACCGAGCGAGATGCAGCGTGGTCAAGGCGGAGCAGAGGTGCTGCTGGGTTAGGTCCCACGGACCGGATCGGAAGTGGGAACAGGTTTGCGGTAACTGGCCGGCACAGACCGGTAGTAGCCGGGTAGACGTGCCTCAGTCTCGGTGACTGGGTCAGTTTGACCGCTACACTGCAGCTCCCACGCCTCCACCGGGACGCGGTAGCAGATTCTGCAAGGCATCAATCAATCTCCTACGGAAAGAAATGTCATAAAGTCCGTCTATCTCTCCGAAAGTAATTTTAATGGTAATTTGGCAGAACTTATTGAAAAATTTCTGATGGTTTTGGAATTAACAAAGAATCTAGATAATTACAAAATCAGCACTATAATTACATACATGGTGCATTTACTGGACGTAATTTTTATTAGACTTGGATTTGAGGCTATTTTAAATAGCTCTTTGGTTGGATGCCTTGGAATTTGAGTTCCGGCACTGATGTAACATTTGATTTTTAAATTATACTTTAGTTGTAGATATAAAAGGTTAAACTGATAGACGATGTAGCTATAAAATACTATGTTAAGACACTTATACTACTTTATGTTTAATAAGAGTGAATTTAGTTCATTCATTGTTGGGACTCTTAGTGGCCATCAATGATCACTATGGTACCGTCTGTTGACTGTTGACATTATGAATATTCTAAACTAACAACAATAATTTCAAGTGTGGATATCCCTTAGATCTAAGAAGGTTCTTGAGGACCAGGATTCGGTATATTTTTACATAATAAACTAACAATTATATGACGTTCTTATGATTTGTTGTACTCAGTGCCGAAACTTTAATAACCAGCAGGTGGTAAGAGACTAGGCAAGAGTGATTCAGGGCCATAACGCAACTGATCAAGCATACCGGGACGTAACTGCGGCTAGAGTCAACATCTGCATCGAAACACCATCACTCAACCAACATGTGTTGGCGAAAAGTTAGTGTGTTCCACTCTATGATTATTAGTTTATTTATTCACATCTTTCTCAAAAATATTAAAAATAGAGTGGGAAATTTGTCCTTTGAGACTGTTGTAAAACATTATTCATCCTAATAAGTAATTCATAAATATCTACCTAGGATTTGCCATTTAGTTACAAAAGCGTTCACATTTTTCAGCGAGAACAATTGAATTTGTGTTTGATTTATGTAACTTATGATTTATGTCTCACAATAACCCGTTACATCACGTACGAAAATAATAGAGGTAAGTTTTATACAGTCCAAGCCAGTTTTGATTAGTGATAGGAATAATGGAATTACCGTCCTTCACCTCTTTTCTGGTTTTTGTCCAAATCTAGGCTTGCGCCAAGTAGTGAGGGTGTCAGTATAATAGCTGATTAAAATGGTTTATTTCAACAATAAATTAAAATCGATGATCTACATCAATCATGTTCTGAAATACTAGATTCCTTTTTTCTGTTTTTTCTTTGAAATCTAGAATTGAATGTCATCAAGACCGAAAAATATTTGATCAAGTTGATTCAGTAACGTTAATTAAAACGGGTGATTGTGATCATCCATTACAATGGATGATCACTCGTTCGATTATATTGAATAGCTGTTGGCCTGTACTCCCATACTCTAACACGTAATTATAAGATTGAAGCATTGAAACCCCTATTATAGAACAATAACCATAAATAGAAAATAATGGCTTCTATTTAGAAGTACTTTAGTGGGGGTATAAAAAATAACACGAACTTCACAAAATTGGGGTTTACGGTGGGGATCAGTTCCCAGGGTAATTTGATATTTCCTATCCGATTATCGGTGGGTTCACATCCTCTGTGTCGGTAGTTGTGCGAAAATCTCCCCCCCCTCACCACCACTAACACATTTCTGCTCCGTTTGACCTCTTGGCCGCCGCCTCGCGTCGGTTTTTTGTCAACGTGTCGATTATCACAGAGCCGCCCGCCTGTAATATTAGGCTTTAAACTCCTTGTCGGGTTCCCACGAATTAGTAATTGAATACTACTCAAGTAACAAGATAGGCTTCGCGGTCCGAGCAAAGATGATGACGGTTCCTACAGCTTTGAACTCCGAGCACTGAATTTTTCACATGGTAAATCCACCACCATAATTTACTACAACTATGATTTATAGGAGTAAATCTATGCATTTCACTGTATGATCTAAGAAACTGTGAGGTCCTTGACCATTCTTTGCGTCCTCAGGAGAAGGGTGTGGAAATCACCACGGTAGTTATAAAAAATGCAAAGTAAGCGTATACATAATATAGTATATGAGGCTCTTGATGAAACTAGAATATACAGTATTAATACTAGAACTGAGCAAGTCCTAAAGTGAGATAGGCTTTGCGGTTTCTGAGTAAAGATCATGATGGTTCCTACAGCTTTGAACTCCGAGCACTGAATCACATGACAGATTTATAGGAGTAAATCTAGCATTTCATGTATGATCTAAGAAACTGTGAGGTCCTTGACCATTCTTTGCGTCCTCAGGAGGGTGTGAATCACACGGTAGTTATAAAAATGCAAATAAGCGATAATATGAGGCTCTTGATGAAACTAGAATATTCCTAGAAGTGAGCATTTCCAGGTTCTGAGTAAAGATCAGATGGTTCCTACAGCTTTGAACTCGAGCACTGAATTTTTCACATGGTAAATCCACCACCATAATTTACTAGAGCTATGATTTGTAGGAGTAAATCTATGCATTTCACTGTATGATCTAAGAAACCTGTGAGGTCCTTGACCATTCTTTGCGTCCGAAGGAGAAGGGTGTGAAATCACCACGGTAGTTATAAAAAAATGCAAAGTAAGCGTATACATAATATAGTATATGAGGCTCTTGATGAAACTAGAAATATACAGTATTAATACTAGAACTGAGCAAGTCCTAAAGTGAGATAGGCTTTGCGGTTCTGAGTAAAGATCATGATGGTTTCCTACAGCTTTGAACTCCCGAGCACTGAATTTTTCACATGGTAAATCCACCACCATAATTTACTAGAGCTATGATTGTGTAGGAATAAATCTTTGCATTTCACTGTAGGATCTAAGAACCTGTAATGTCCTTGACTATTCTTTGCGTCCGAAGGAGAAGGGTGTGGAAATCACCACGGTAGTTATAAAAAATGCAAAGTAAGCGTATACATAATATAAGTATATGAGGCTCTTGATGAAACTAGAATATACAGTATTAATACTAGAACTGAGCAAGTCCTAAAGTGAGATAGGCTTTGCGGTTCTGAGTAAAGATCATGATGGTTCCTACAGCTTTGAACTCCGAGCACTGAATTTTTCACATGACAAATCCACCACCATAATTTTACTATCAACTATGATTTGTAGGAGTAAATCTATGCATTTCACTGTAGGATCTAAGAAAACTGTAAGGTCCTTGACCATTCTTTGCGTCCGAAGGAGAAGGGTGTGGAAATCACCACGGTAGTTATAAAAAATGCAAAGTAAGCGTATACATAATATAGTATATGAGCTCTTGATGAAAACTAGAATATACAGTATTAATACTAGAACTGAGCAAGTCCTAAAGTGAGATAGGCTTTGCGGTTCTGAGTAAAGATCATGATGGTTCCTAACAGCTTTGAACTCCGAGCACTGAATTTTTCACATGGTAAATCCACCACCATAATTTACTACAACTATGATTTGTAGGAATAAATCTTTGCATTTCACTGTAGGATCTAAGAACTGTAATGTCCTTGACTATTCTTTGCGTCCGAAGGAGAAGGGTGTGGAAATCACCACGGTAGTTATAAAAAATGCAAAGTAAGCGTATACATAATATAGTATATGAGGCTCTTGATGAAACTAGAATATACAGTATTAATACTAGAACTGAGCAAGTCCTAAAGTGAGATAGGCTTTGCGGTTCTGAGTAAAGATCATGATGGTTCCTACAGCTTTGAACTCCGAGCACTGAATTTTTCACATGGTTAAATCCACCACCATAATTTACTAGAGCTATGATTTGTAGGAATAAATCTTTGCATTTCACTGTAGGATCTAAGAACCTGTAATGTCCTTGACTATTCTTTGCGTCCGAAGGAGAAGGGTGTGGAAATCACCACGGTAGTTATAAAAAATGCAAAGTAAGCGTATACATAATATAGTATATGAGGCTCTTGATGAAACTAGAATATACAGTATTAATACTAGAACTGAGCAAGTCCTAAAGTGAGATAGGCTTTGCGGTTCTGAGTAAAGATCATGATGGTTCCTACAGCTTTGAACTCCGAGCACTGAATTTTTCACATGGTAAATCCACCACCATAATTTACTAGAGCTATGATTTGTAGGAATAAAATCTTTGCATTTCACTGTAGGATCTAAGAACCTGTAATGTCCTTGACTATTCTTTGCGTCCGAAGGAGAATGGTATGGAAATCACCATGGCAGGTTATAAAAAATGCAAAGTAAGCGTATACATAATATAGTATATGAGGCTCTTGATGAAACTAGAATATACAGTATTAATACTAGAACTGAGCAAGTCCTAAAGTGAGATAGGCTTTGCGGTTCTGAGTAAAAGATCATGATGGTTCCTACAGCTTTGAACTCCGAGCACTGAATTTTTCACATGGTAAATCCACCACCATAATTTACTAGAGCTATGATTTGTAGGAAATAAATCTTTGCATTTCACTGTAGGATCTAAGAACCTGTAATGTCCTTGACTATTCTTTGCGTCCGAAGGAGAAGGGTGTGGAAATCACCACGGTAGTTATAAAAAATGCAAAGTAAGCCGTATACATAATATAGTATATGAGGCTCTTAATGAAACTAGAATATACAGTATTAATACTAGAACTGAGCAAGTCCTAAAGTGAGATAGGCTTTGCGGTTCTGAGTAAAGATCATGATGGTTCCTACAGCTTTGAACTCCGAGCACTGAATTTTTCACATGGTAAATCCACCACCATAATTTACTAGAGCTATGATTTGTAGGAATAAATCTTTGCATTTCACTGTAGGATCTAAGAACCTGTAATGTCCTTGACTATTCTTTGCGTCCGAAGGAGAATGGTATGGAAGGCACCATGGCAGGTATAACTAAAAATGCTAAGTAAGCGTAGACATAATAGAGTATATGAAGCTCTTGATAAAACCAGAATATACTAATACTAAATCTGGGCTTTTACTAATACTAAAAGTAAGATTCCTTAGCTGCTTCTGAATGAATCCAGGGTATTGAATAAGCTACACAATTACACAAACTCGGTTCACTAGACATATAACTATATAAACATGAATTCAGAATGGAGATAGCAAAAAATAAATAGTGTGTCGAAAATACAATTTCCTTTATAGTTACTTTTTTATTTCATAAAGATTTTAATAGTATTATAATGTAAATCCATGTTTGTAACAGCCACGAAACTGTAGTTACCGTATATATATTTATATGATACATTCATTACTTTGTCAACAGTTCCAAAATTTGTTTTTGTAGAATTATTACTATATGTTTCGGGACAAAAGTATAGATCTGACGAGGGAACGTTCATCTCGAAGCATGTGCTGATAATTCTAAAAAAAAACAAATTTATGAAATATTGGCAAGGTAAGGTACCATCTATTTGTCTATATTATTCGTTTCAGTAGTCCAACTTATGACAGTTTATTTTTAGTTCAGCTATCAGCTGTTTTTAAAAACTTATTTTTTTTATCTGATTTGTGGAAATCGTCTATAAAATGGCGTCTGTCGTATTGTTCAAATTCTGTAAACTATTACCATTTTCAGGATCCCTTAAAATGTACTTTTCTTTTACATTTTATCTACCCACTGACTAACTTTGTCTGTGAGGTGATAAGTCACTGAAGCGTTATGAAGATGAAGATGCTTTACTTCTTGAAGATTTATAGGATTTTAATCGCTATAAAAGGGCGTCATCGTAAGCAACTAATAATTGTATAAACGGTGGTGGCTCATAGTGCCTAAGTTCACAGCGCCACAACGTGAATTTGCTCACAGCGCCACAACGTGAATGTGCTCACAGCGCCACAACTCATAGCGCCACAAATTTGGCCGGAGTGCTCACAGCGCCAACACAACCGAATAAATAATCGGGTCCATGCTCACAGCGCCACAGCTCATAGCGCCACAGATTTGGTCGAGTGCTCACAGCGCCAACACAACCGAATAAATAATCGGATCCATGCTCACAGCGCCACAGGTCATAGCGCCACAGATTTGACCGGGGTGCTCACAGCGCCACAGCTCATAGCGCCACACATTTGTTGTGGCGCTGTGAGCTGTGGCGCTATGAGCTGTGGCGCTATGAGGCCGCACCGTATAAACATTCCTGACCTTAGTGATGAAGATTGAAAGATATTACCGGCTTACTGAAACAGCCCGAATCACCGAGTATCTACATTTTATTCCTGACCTTAGTGATGAAGATTGAAAGATATTACCGGCTTACTGAAACAGCCCGAATCACCGAGTATCTACATTTTAAGCCCGAGCGTCTTGCACAGGGAGGGAAAAACCGGTTCATAGATGACTATGGTGGAGTAATATGGATGACTACGCAACTTTTCATAATATTTGACTGTCTATTTTGTGAAATTACAGTGGTTCCCAACTTAGAAGGTCTTAGGGCGGAGTCCTGACCACGGGCGGTCATACAACAGGTCAAATGTTAAATGGAGGTACAGCATGTGTCTTTAATTTATTGTATTTGAAAAATAACATTAAATTGTCCCACATAGAGGCTTTCTGTTTTCTGCCGAACTGTGAAAGACTTGCTAATGGTTGCTCCGGTAGATAGATTCCTATTACAGACCAGCGTACACACGTCTTCGTTGTGTAGAGAGAGAGGTTGAACATCATGTACAGGAAGGCAGATTGTATTACATAAGTGTATGACTTTAGAATAAACATATAAAAAGTTCATTGACTTTTTATATAAATTATCTGAAAAGAGTTCTCATTTTAATGCATAATAATTTCAAAACCCTTTCCTTTTACGGAGTTCGCTTTTAAAGTAGTTTTTACTTAAAATATAGCTTACCATGAGTTAAAAATGCGAAAAGGCATCCATTCAATTAAAGTGCAAATATTCAGATCAATTAATGTAGGCGTACATGGAATTTCCTAAATGGTGATCATTCACCTAGTAATGGTAACCTTAATGATAATAGTAGTCAATTTCACACCTTAGTGGTAATAGTAAAACCTTAGTGATAGTGGTAGTCCATTTAACACCTTAGTGGTTGTAGTAAAACCTTAATGATAATGGTAGTCTACAGTATTTAAAACCTTAGTTGTAATGGTAAAACCTTAATGATAATGGTAGTTAATTTCACCGCACGCCTTTAATATGGTATTGTGAAGCGAGAACTATCTATTGGAGGAAGAAATAGTTTCCAAATCAGTTGGTACACTTTCTTCCATGAATTTTTTTACCACTCGCGTTGACACTGGTGAGCCGTGATAATTTTGACGACGCGACTTTCATATATTCAAATTAGAACTAATGCATGTGCCTATCTAAAAATAAATCTGACAAATTCCAAATGGGTTTTAGAAATCCTGTTCCACAATCGTCGATCTCGTAGAAAGTATCGATAATTTTGATCATTATAGGATGTTAAGAATGATTATAGACCAATAGAGTTGTGTGCTGATTTTTTAAGAGAAAATGATCCAAATGCTTACTGATGAGAACGTTGCTTTGATCGTATTGGATCTTGCATGACACGTGTCAATGCTGTAGACAAAGGACTATTCCTTATCCTGCTACTACTGGGCACTAGAGCTTTACACATGTCCTGGACCAGCGTAGTAAGATTGGGTAGACCAGATTTCCAGCCTGAGAAACATAAATTCCATCTGTCATACCCACCTCGCTTCTCTTTTAAACAAAAGAACTAATTAAAAGTATTTGATAAGAAGGCTATTTCCTTAGTTTTGGGTAGGCTACTCCATAAAATATTGATGAGGAGTGAAACAGTCTACTAGTCTCGAAAACTCTTAAAATAATGTTAAGTTCTTATATAAATATGTAGTGCCGGCTTCTTCAGACAAAACTAGGTGGTTTAAATTTTTAAATTTTGATTACGGACCAAATTATTAAACAATTAGAAAAGTAATCTGAAATTAAACTTAAAAACAATGGTCCAACGACTTTGACATTTGATGTTAGATTTTGAAAAGTGCTCATAGCTTAATCGTTTATATTAAACCACGATATTTTCAAGTGTATCCATTTAATAAAAAACAAAGAAATAAAACAAACATACAAACTAAAAATAAAAAAATTACTTGTTCACAGGGTCGCGTGCGGGGCTCCAAATATTTATACTGACAAAATATAATAGTGACTAAACTGGCAGTCTGCAGTCACTGCCATATTAAATTATGTACAGGTTCACAAGGATGATTATCACCAAATTACATACTATCGCCATAACAAATGCTTGTAAACAACTTGCCTCACAATTGTGTTGTATTCGGAACACACTTTAAATATGTCTTTTTTAATTAGCTAAAAATGACTTTTAAGTACATATAGCAGTACAACACAGAGTAATATCGGTGACTTTAAATTCTCGGTGTTGTGAAAATAGGCAGAAGTTTTATAATTATGGTTCATCAACAAGATTACATGTTATAACCCATTCAGTACTGTTTGTTTCACCCGCTAAAAGCAGGTTCGGCTTTATGTCCTCCGATGTCCACTTCCTGCGTTCCTACTGTCCACGAGAAAGTGAGATCAGTTACTGCCACTGCCGTGAGAATTTCCGGCCTCTCTCCGATCGTTTATTGCTCGATTACGTTTCAGAAGCCGTTAATTCCTTCCAATCCTTGTTTGTATTTTGTTGGCCGAATTCCTCTGATGCAGTTTTTCTCACGAAACTGTTCTAATTGGCTTGATCCATTATTTTAATTCGGCCAGATGACGATCTTGCCATCGGCCAGTTTAAGAGTCTTCTCTATTTTACACAAGACCAGTAGTAGTAGACACAATGATGGATCCTATTGGGGTTTCAAGAACTGAAGATGTTTCTAAGCTCAAAAATACCGGATTACAAGTCTCGTATTTGGAGACTTCGTGATGTTTGAGTAAAATTAGAGTCACCAAGCAGTTTATTTCTAATGTATAATGAAATGAGATAAACTATTATCTTGATCGCCAATAACTGCCTTTTCCAAAATATATATCTAAAGACTAGCAAATCGCCTACTATAGCGTTTCCTGTCATGCTGATATAGATTTTTGTCAATAGAGCATCTATGGGCAGACTAGTTTTTCACTAGAGAAGATAAGTTCAAAAACTGCCCCTTTCAAACATCCGAAAAAATAGTAAAAATAGTAAAAATTTATTTTTGTAGATAAATTGATGGTTTCAGCAGATGGACAATATTTTCTGTATGTATTTGTGGTGAGATGTACTTACTAAATGCATTGAGATGATTAGCCATTATGGTTAGCTGTGCGTATGCAAAGAGTAAAGCTGTAAAAATAACGTCATTGATAAATTATGAACGAAGAAGCGAGGAAAATGTATATCTGGCTATAATTGCATTTATGTCTATAAATTACAATTTAATTGTGCCTACATAAAATTAAGAGGTCAAAAGATCGCTCAGGAATGTCAACAGTTTTTATAGTATGTTGTAAACGCAATAAAAAGTGTCCAAATGGCTAAAACAGTTTGAACTGGTCTCATAAAGTTTTTTATAACTGAGAATCTGGAATAATTATGACTAGGAGATTTACGAACTTGACTAAATAGCTTGGCATAGGAGTGTCGCCATAGAGGACGGCAAAGAATAGAGATAGCGAATAGATTTTACATTGAGGCTTGTGACAGGAAATAGTGAACCATACCATCCTTCTAGATACAGGTTCCACTATAGAATAAATAAATAAATACTAGTTCAACTAGGAGCTATTGTTACAGTATTCTACAGAGTGGTATAGTGGTAATCGACTGTGATCGTGAACCGCGACAAACCAAACTCCAGCTTTGCATGAGTAGATGTTCTTTCAGTAATTCAACCAAATATATTTATAAAAGTCCAAATTAAGTAGCAAATGACATTGCAATGTCTTAAAGAGTAGCGAAACATGACATTTAGCAAAGGTAATAGACACCGGCACGGAACAAGATTCTACTTCCAAAATGTAGCTGTGAAATAGTAGACTCGTCATCAATGAATTCTCTAACAAACCCGAATTGGTACTTGGAAAATCACGCTTTTCCGCTATGACACCGCAGAATCTCAGTCCAGAAGAGCGAGTCGCAACGACAGAAGAGCAAGTCACTCACGCGTGAGGCCAATCAACAATCAGAGGCCGCGGGGTCGAGCCTTCAGTCACTGTACTCGGGTCACTCCGCGGAAGGAAACGTTAATTGGTAACTGTATAATGTCCCGAGTGGTTCTGGTCGGCGAACAATGGCAGAGACGCTGACCTACATACTCGTGGTACTCTCCCGTGTAACGGTCCCAGTGTGTGCGTGGGGCCCCGACCTTACATAACACGGCACTTGGCTTCTGGTCTTCTGCTGTCCGTCAAGAGACTCGCCGCGCCGCCACTGTAGCCTAGGGGTAAAGCCGCGGCTCTCTAACCGAGAGGTCACGGGTTCGGTTCCAGAGGAGGGCTGGTAAAATTTGCAAGAGAGTTTGGGACGTTTTCCCGTTAAAGCATTGAACATCTGTTAAAGTTTCATTGGTGTAAAATTAACTCGTTTAGAAAAAGATAGTGACTTGACACTACAGTACGAGTAAGTATACCTACATGGAGAAAGAATTGTTTTGTAAACCGCGTTTTTTGCAGGATATGTTAAAAAGTGGTTTAGAATCCCCAAAATACAAAGATGTATCCGTGGATAACTGTCTATGTACTGTAAATGTGTAATTGAGTGGTCTAGTCTTGCAGAAGAGAGACAATTTACAATGTATACGCAAACTACAATTTCACGAATTTTACAATGTAAAAAAGGAAGCGATCGATAAGATATTATAAAAATTTTTAAATGGTTCTTATTCACAAATCAAACTTTTATCTTGGCACATTTAAACTCAATCATCAGACAGGAAAATAATAGTTATGTCAGCGTCAGCCTATGAGTTCAATATCTGAAGTAGTTAATTTTACAGGTAATTTTCAGTTTCCTTTTCTCGTCGGCTGGCGCTAATATAAGTATTATTTACGTGTTTGGTTGTTGGTTTATAGTGTGATGAAAGCTATAAAATATGATCTGTGAAAATCTTAATTGAATATTCCCCCATTCCGACTCCCATCGCCCGGCTCTAATGTTCGATTCTTTTCTTAGAGGAATTGCCACTGTCGATTTCACGAAACATAGTGCACAATATTTCTCGCTTCCCGAATTAAACGCTTTTACTGTGGTTTTGTTCTAAGAGATCTATAGCACAATAACAAGAGAGCACGCACTAGTGCGTCTGTCGCAGCTCACGTAGACGGGCTTAATTGCTCGATTGATTTTGCTCAAATTTGGTATGATTGAGTAAACTTGGTTGATTTTATCACCCCTAACATTTATTTTAAAAATTCATAACGTAAACACCATGCTATATTAAAAAATAAGTATCTCAATACAATCTAAATGAATTTCGTTACGTCTTTACAGCGCGAATAAAAACAACCATGAATAAGAAGTGTTACAGCCCCTTTTCTCTATACATCCTTGTTCAAACAATACAACGAAAAACTTTTTAATAACAACGTAATCAAAATCACCCGAGTCGCGCAAAGATTTCAACTATTATACAAATTTTGCCGACAAAACTTCGTATTACCTCCTAGAGAATTTTGAATTGTTCATACAATATATTATAGATTTTACATAACTATTGTTGTTATTAGTTAAAAAGTTTCATAATAAATCTAATTACAATTTTGAGTTATTTTATTTATAAATAGTACATGTAACCACAGTTCCCCAAACAGCACCCTCTGTCCTAGAAGTCAACCGAAAGTCTATTAGTAACGAAACCAGTGCTAAATACAAAGTTGAATATTAATCATCATAGTCTGATGACGGATGGCTACCAAATTATTGTAGGCTGTCGTTTGGTATGGCCTTTGCGATCTCATCCAACCACGCCATCGTTAACAGGCAGTTTCATATGAATCAAATTTAAACTAAACACCTATACAGTTGAAGCTTCACATCCTAAACAATACCTGCTTAGTATTGAAAAAATAATGTATATTTAAAATTCAGTAAATTTATTAGTTTTGCTTCTTGGTAGTTTTGTACTTGGGTAACTTATGAACGGCAGTTACAGGAAACACAAGAAACGACACCTGATGATAGGGGTCTGTTCCAATAAAACTTTCAAACAAGAACTTGGGGACGATTGGCAAAATAATTGACGTGGTAATAGATGCATAGACGGTAGATACTTCAGCTCTAGCCAATTGTAACAGTGACACAACAATAGAGGACAATAGAACAAAGGACAATCATTCGTGGGGACAGTTCTCATAATGAAATTTATAGAGCACGATTACGGAGATCAGCTCGGTGTCCGGCAGTAAACCATAGATTCTAAGTGGAGCCGAGTCCGTTATGTCGCCAATCAAGACAGGAGTAGAAGAGTTAATAGTGACGTTGACGTGTTGTCAGCGTTGTCTGGGTAGTCCATTGTCTGGTTAGACTCGTGGAGAAATTCAGTTCTTCTCACTGTGGTCTTCAGTTCGGAAGTTGCAATGTTTGAGACGATCATTAAATATTGCAGTCTTATTGGGTTTGTAAGTAAGGTGCAGGTACTCCAGAAATGTATTATTCGTTAACATTGCGATGGAAACAGGATTTTTCCGGACATTTGCCATCGTTCAGTGAATCAAAAAATCAGTAACAGTACGTTTCAAGATCTGCTATCTGATCTCTTCTTCAGGTAAATAACTAACCTAATACATAATTTCAAACTAGGTTAAAATAAACAAATTAACCTAGTTTGTAATTATGTACTAGGTTAGTTATTTACCTGAAGAAGAGATCAGATTGCAGATCTCGAAACGTAGTATTACTGATTTTTTGTTTCACTGAACGATGGAAAATGTCCGGAAAATCCTGTTTCCTTCACAATCCTTCCATCGTCAAAAATAAACTTCAAACAAAGAGTTAACGTTGAAATGGTGCAGTATACTGAATACAGCGGTTATTTGAAGAATTATGATATATTTTGACTTCGTATGTAAATAAAACACCTCATTCCATTTTTGGTGTTGTTATTAAAAATAGTAATCGATAAATATATGAAAAATGTGACACTTTGAGACAATTTTTATTGCTCCATAGATCCACTGGTTTCTAGTGATCATATTTGTGAGTAGTTGAAAAATTTACCTTTGCGCAAAAACTGGTACACACTTTATTTTGCGAGATTTATTTTTTATATTATCCACACTCATTTGTATTGAACTACATAAATACGAACCTTTAATAATATAAGACCTTGTCACTATAGACATAACCGAAAAGTGATCTTAATAGTTTTCACAGTGTATAAAGGGAACGAAACCTGATCACATATGGACGGCTCTGAGAAGCTGATGAAAAGGCTTTGGCAGAACGTCAAGTCCTTTCACGAGGAGAATCCGCCGCGGATAACATTCCTGGACCTGTCGAGCAACTTTCCTCTCGGCAATAATAACTCAAGAGATGAAAGGCGAGATTTAAGCTGATTGAGCGATCAGGCGATCAACGATCAGCTGATAGTGTCTGCCTTCTGTCTCTGGCGAGGCGAGAGTATCACAATGAACAACACAGAACACAGGTTTTGATCTAATGGAGATCATAATAAGGTTTGCAAATTTACCTTCTCTTGGCCGGGAGTTAGAAGTTCACACATGGATATTAAACTTCCTTTCGAGTAGTCCTACATGTTTGAAGGAATATGTTATTGGTGAGTCTATAGATAATATAACACACGAATAAGGGTTTGCACTATCTCTGATATAAACAGCTTTAAAGAAATATATTATTTGGTGAGTCTAAAGATAATATAACACATGAATAAGGGTTTTCACTGTCTCAGATATAAACAGCTTTCAAGGAATATATTATTGGTGAGTCTAAACATAATATAACACATGAATAAGGGTTTGTACTGTTTCTGATATAAACAGCTTTGAAGGAATGTATTATTTGGTGAGTCTAGAGATAATATAACACATGAATAAGGGTTTGCACTGTCTCTGATATAAACAGCTTTGAAGGAATATATTATTTGGTGAGTCTAGAGATAATATAACACATGAATAAGGGTTTGCACTGTCTCTGATATAAACAGCTTTGAAGGAATATATTATTTGGTGAGTCTAGAGATAATATAACACATGAATAAGGGTTTGCACTGTCTCTGATATAAACAGCTTTGAAGGAATATATTATTTGGTGAGTCTAGAGATAATATAACACATGAATAAGGGTTTGCACTGTCTCTGATATAAACAGCTTTGAAGGAATATATTATTGGTGAGTCTAAACATAATATAACACATGAATAAGGGTTTGCACTGTCTCTGATATAAACAGCTTTGATATAATATATTATTGGTGAGTTTAGAGATAATATAACACATGAATAAGGGTTTGCACTGTGTCTGATATAAAGAGCTTCGAATGAATATATTATTGGTGAGTCTAAAGATAATATAACACATGAAAAAGGGTTTGCACTGTCTCTGATATAAACAGCTTTACAATTGTTTGTGTTGAATCAATGACTTTTTGTGAAGTTTTACAAAAGCATTGGTAACTTAAAATACAGTTATATGAAATGACCAATAAATGAATTAATTGGGAATCTTAAACGAATAAGTTAATGAGCGATTGTGTAATAAGCCTCAACTTTACACCTCGATTTGAGTGCATTCACGCCATCCTGCAAGCAAGACTCCTAGTGACAATTAAGTGTATCACAGTTAATGTGATTTGTTGAGTATCATACTTATTGTTACGAAGGTAAGTTTCATGCTGTTATTATTTTTTAATCGGAGTAATAGAATTTTACATTTTTGGCTCCGTCTAATAACCTAATAAATTTTTAATAAGCTAGCGAAAATTAATTATGTTCTATTTATAATAACACTTTTCTGGGAAAGAAATTTTTGTGTTTTAGCTGGGCTTTGGACAATAACGATCTGGATTTTTTCAGGCTATAACATACATTTTTAGGTACCTTACCTTATTAATATCACTCTCCAACCTGATTTGTATCAGTCTGTAATTTGTTGAATTGATTCTTAAAAGTGTGTTTTTATAATTAATTAAAATGAAATAACGTAAATGGTGTTGCTTTAAGAATAAAACTGTTCTATTATCTTATGCGTTCACAAAGAGCAATTTTGAAAGGTACTACTTTCTTTAAAAATCCACAAATATTTTAGATAAGTAATTTTCAATAATTTTTGAAGATAAAAATTAATCAAATAAAAAGACGTGATTTTATGTGAAAATAATAATTTTTTTCTAGAGCATCACAAGCTGTAAATGCGTTTTAATCAAGCACATGGTTTTTCAGAGTTGCCCTTTTTGCACCTAGCTCTGTTGTAGATTTTCAATGTTTAGGGAGGGCAGGACAAATATACATAAACTAATGGATTATTCTTCCTCATGGGGTTTCCAACCAGAAATGGAGTTTATATACTGAGTGATGAACAATGCATAAGTTGTTGGAAGTAGGCCTAGCGCGTGAAATAATATTGGATAATCCAGGTCAGCTTTGTTTGTCCAGTGCGTGGCACAAATGACACACATCGTGAGGTACATTCGCACACCATAGTGGCCTGCACTACAGTATAAAGAATAGTTCCCATCAAATATTTCACACGAAACAATAACTTGGGGGATTTGAGTATTTTGCAAGAATTAGGCCTAGTTTGTAATAGCTGGATTGGAAACAACTGAGGGCTTCTGTGGCACAAATTGAAGTCATTATTTTGGTGGGATTTTACAGCCTATATGACATTTTTATAGCGCATTACACGTTTTAGGAGCTATTAGTAGAGAATTACTTCTGTCGAAATGGAAATAAAAAGCACGTATTGTAACGCTACACAAAAGCTCTGCCAAGTAGTGTTTAGTTACAGTATTTGTCAAGTAAGCAAAATATGCGTGCGCGCGCGCGTGTTTAAAAACGTTATGATAAAAGCTGGTAAGTAAATAATTAAAAGGATTAAAATTTTAAAAAGGTGCTTTTAGTTACTGTATTTCTATTGTGTTTTCCTTTAAAACTCCGTAATTCTAAAAGGGTTTAAGTTATAGTTTTGTAACTTTGCAGTAATATATTTATCTGACTTTAACATTAAAAATGTGTGTATATTGACAATAATGGCTGTTTTAAATTATGTATGCTAAAATTATGTATGATGTATTAAAATCCTGTATAAGAACAAAAACTATATTTTGTTGTAACATTTTTTGTTATGATAACATTGTTAATAATTGAAAACAATTAAGTTCACAATGCGTATTTAATTAAATTTACACGTTTATTTATGTTACTGCTATAACAAACAGACATAGCAAAATATACATTTTGGTTAAAAGATTTTCTTGTTTACGTTAATCAGTTTAGGTTTTACCCGTGATTTCGTCCATTATGTGCGTAGAGACAAACAGTACGGGTTTACGGCTGTAATCAACGATTATAATGGAATGGATATTACAATAATAAAACCCGATTGCTTTGCGAAGTAGTCGTCGCTAACTAGTGGGATTTGTGAATATTCTATCTATCGGGCCAAATTCTCCTCCAGACAAACTAAGAATACGACACACAACATGTATACATAGATTGTTGGTTACACATTCATACATAAATATTTTTTGCCAATACCCCAATCTCGCTGTACTGAGGTACATATCCTAACTCAAAGATGACTACCAATGAAATAGGTCGGTAGTCGATATCTTCTTGTGCAAACAACATCAGTATCCCTTGCATTACATCGTGCAACAGTCGATGTCTGTGTGAGAGTGAACTGATAGTAAGGCCGGACTATATCGGTACATGAAAGTGCGTTGTCACCGAACTTGGTCCGGCAGCTTCCAGAGAGGGTCGGGTTACTTTCCTTGCCATAGCCACTTTCCTGAATCGGCGTACGTTCGTTACGGGAGAGCTTTAATTAGCGGAATCCTTAGTTTTATAGGCCCTGGAGGACGATCGTGGTTTCGTCAATAATTTCTGTGCCAGAAGACGATTTCTACGCTGTATTGGAGGGGCGATATGCTATCCATTCCGGCGTAACACTTATTTCGTCAGGGTTATCGATCGGCTTGCGGTTTAAATTTTACGGTGGAGGTGAAACTTCATTTTCGATTCCTTGACCACGAGATTTCTTCCTGAAGTGACCTTTGCTCTCTACCGGACCTGACTGGACCAGTGGTGGAAAAATAACGTTTCCGGGTCCTACAATGATACTAGAGTATTGGTAGATTCCAACACTTCGGTATCGTTCAAAAATAATTGCTTAACACAAAATGCACGTGGATGTATTGGCTTTACTCTCCAATATAATTTAAATACAATACAACAATTTAAAATATAGCTGAAAATAAAAGAAATCTAACCGATCTCATCGGTTGAGGCTAAGAACAAAATCATACAGATACCTACTAGGTATCATCTAGTGCATCCATTTGGAAAAGGAATATTTTGTAACTCCTGTTTTATTTGTAAACTCTCTGAGTACGGTGTGGTTATTAATGAATAGTAAATCTCTACTTTAGAGATCTTCCATCTAAACTGATAAAATATTTAGTTGGAAATCTGGATTAAACTTCTGGACAAACCCAGATTTGTAAAATACCCACTTACAAATTCTGCAGATAATGTGAAAGACAAGTTAACAAAAATTCTAAAAATACAACTTAAATTTAAAATTATTCACATTGAAAGACTGAAATCTTCAAAATTCGGGCATCTTAACAGATAACAACACTGACAAAAAATGTAAGAAATGCATTAGAATAAATGAAAACTCAGCAAAGTTCCATTTCAAGAATGAAGGGAAGGCCCCATAGTATATTAGCTCTGTATGTACGAAACCAACTATAGTTTCGTTTTTACGTAATACATTTATAGACAGAGGAAAATTATAATCATGTCCTCAATGGATGCATCCTTTGATGTTTTTGACTCCATCTACTATGCGTACTGATGTTAAGTCCTTCCGCCTGTTTAGCTCCGATGTACCGTCCTGACAATCAGAATATCCTGGACTGAGGACTGACGCACCAGGTCGCATGTCAGACCCGTTACCCGAGTTTCCGGGCCCATTGTCTTTCTCCGCTTGCCATTTGATCGGAATCCCGGCAAGTACCGTACTCGGTCTACGCACGCCTGGATTGCGCTTAATCGCCTAACTGAGCCAGAGTGTCGCTCCGCTCACTCAACCTATCCACTCGACCCTGTCGTTTTCCACGTAACCGTTTCCCCGTTCATTGCGACAGACGGCTTCCGCGAACCTGGAGAAGGTATAGAAGATATGATCATTGAACATTTTGATCATTCTTTACGATCATTTGAAATAGAAGTTTGTCCAACTTGAAACGTAATCTATAACACAATTTAAAACATAAATTATTAACATGTGATTCTATAAAAGAACACAGAACATGATTGTCCTCTTTGAGAATCTTTATTTGAGCAGTTCAATAATTGCAGAAAGGCTAAATGGCAAATAGTAATTCTAAAATTTTTAAATTTCCTTGGAACTTGGTTTTTCTGGACTTATTTGTAACCGTTAGCCCACCCCACTGCAATTGGTTGAACATACGTAAATATTAATAAATATTAATATTAGTAAATATTAGTTAGTCTCTCGCTGGGATAAGTAATTGGTATTTGCGTTAAATCAGCCAAATTTCGGATCTGGTGTACCAAATTGAATTATGTGTGCGTGTGTGTGATGCTTGTAAGTATGGATGGATGTAAATGTTATATTAGAATTTTAACTTTTATAAAACTGACATTGCAAAACAATGTATTATTGTAAAAAGCAAAATAAAATGAATTTGAATGAAAGGTATTGGCTCCTTTCTCATTATTCCTGCGTCATTATTCTATCGTTTTCCAGTTTGTTTCTAAAGTAAATGAGTAAGCGTAGTATTATCCTTTTAATAAACTAATCAAAGGTGTATTTAAAACTTGCGCATATCCAAAATGATTTCAAATATCTCATTGGATGTGGCTACAAAAATTAATTACTTATGGACGAGAAATAGATACAAAAATCAATTACAGGGTATTCGATAAGTTTTTTAGCAGTCAAAGAGAAAGCTATCCACCGTTGTGTAAATGTTATTTCTAAAGGAGGGAGACACAAGCTACTTTCTAGCTATCTAATGTTCGACCAATACATCCACCCGAGGGAGCATGGGCGCTTTTGAGAGAGTAATTCCTTCATAATTGACCCAGCCTCAGTGAAAGTACCCATAAGACTAACCAGCCTGACCAATTAACTCTTACTTTTCGCATCTGTCGATGTTTATCGTCGCGTCTTCGCTCGGTGAGTTAGTTATGTCTCATTTGCCGTTTCATTGTTATTGTCAATTTGCATTGTTCAGCTTGTTTGGCTGTGCTGTTTAAACATTGAAGTAGCTTTCTTTTGTTGGATAAGCCTCAGTTCCTGGGAAGGAACGGACATTAGGAAATAGTTATCGTGTCAAATAGGAATAAATACTGACAAAAACTGCCTTAAGTATGGTTTGGGAAAGCAAATCATAGATATACAGTGACTATTTGTCATTCTTGTTTGTTTACATAGTAAGTGAAACTCTGTGGGATTAGGTCTGGAATCTTACTAACCAACCTTAACATCGATCTTCATTTTGTAATGATTGTAATGACATAATCCGAGGCGGCATCTGGTAACATAATATATACACGACCGCCAGTGACAGCTTTCTCACTACTTTTAGAGAGCCTGTATAGATAGTTTAATGTCAGTTAGTTACTGCTCTTGTTATAAAATAACCCTGACCTTGCGCTTCTGTTTCAGATATGGCCGGCTACCCTGGACGGGAGTGAGTAATCCGAGGCGGACAGTGAGCATGGCATAACGGGCAGTGGCGGAGGCAGCGGACCGTATCAGTGAGGAGCGAGAATGGCGGCCGCGGGAACAGAAACCTCCAGCCCGGCTCTGGAGGTGCGACACAAGCCCCAGCAGTCGGCGGATTCTGGGGCTTACCTGGAATGGCCGGAAGAGATTCAGGAACAACGGTATAATAGCAACGTGACCGGAGAGTTTGTGACGGTTGTGGCGGTTGAGCAGGCGGCTCCTACAACCTCTGATACACCGTTCGTTACGGTGCTGTCCATCGGAGATCAGAAGGAGGAGGCGGAGGAAGTGCTGGTTTACCGGCTCCCCGGGGAGCGTCTGGGGTTCGGCCTGAAGTTCGAGGGTGGCCTCAAGACCGCCGAGAGGGTCAACAGACTCTTTATCCAGTCTTGTGCGCCTGACAGCCCCGCCTCGAGGACGAGATGCTCCTGGGGCCCTCTTCAGCCCGGGGACGAGATACTGGAGATTGACGGAGTAGAAGTAAAGGCGATGACGAGGATCGACTGTGTCCGCTCGCTGAAAGAATCTAATGTCGTGATTAAACTTAAAGTAAAACAACACCGAGGTGACGAAAAGGACGAGAGCAAATCTTCCCCGCCTCCGATTCCCCCGAGGAAAGTTCCAAGAAGGAACTCGGCCCAGAGGGAAGCGGCTATTGTAAATCCTCCAGATGGATTTGCTGACGAGTCTAACAGAGAATTGAAATTTAAAAACACTTCACCGAAAACTAAGACAAAAAACCAAGATGATAAACACGTAGTGCCAGAAGCTGAAGTGTATCTAGATTTAATTGCTCAAGAATCTGAAATTCTTCCCGGTGAATCGGAATCTGACGATACAGGCAGCAGTATCTCTACGGTAGTAGACAGATTATCTTCGGCGCCCACCACTTCGAACTCCAGTTTCTCTGACGTTCGGTCTATAACTTCCTTGGACATCACCACGCCTCCAACCCCCACGACGACAAACACTTGTCCGACCTTCGACTTAGATAGGGTGCTTGAACCTTTTCTTCAGCTGGAAAGGGAATTCTCATCAAGTGCTGCTATCGACGAAAGTTCTCTCTTCAACAAACTAGTGGCCGCTGCCAATTTCACGGAGCCCTCTCACATATCCTTGACCAGAAGCTCTTCTATGAATTCCGGTAACGGGGGTGAAGATTCCGTCGCCCTGCAGCCTCCTGCGAGTTTCCAAGACGAACCTGGTAACAGAGCTAATTTTGACGGTGAACGTCTCCAAGTCGGATCAGTCGAATTGTTCGAAAACATAACGATAGAAAAAATCCACTCTTTGAAAGCGAGCCCCAGAAAATCACACAACATAGTATTGAATCTGAGTTCAGACGTGGATAAAATCCCGTCTCTGCGCAACCGATTAAATTCCGAAAGTCAGGAAGAAGATGACAAGGAAGCTCCTGCTTTACCACCGAAACCGATCCCGAGAAAAGATCTAAATCAGAAAAACAAGTTCAAGTCGGGAAAGAAAAGACCCCCACCTCCACCACCACCGAGATCTGACCGACCTCTCTGTCCCGATCCTCAAGATAAGGCAGATGACCCTGCTATAGAAAGTGAAACGGAAAACCGAAATGAATTAGACCATCATCTTCCTCGGCTGATAGACTTTGTGCCGAAAGATAGAACGGATCTGGTAGTGCCCAACGCGATTCACCCCGAGAACTCCCACCAGAACCACATGGAGATGCTGATACAGAGACAGCGTCTACTGGAGATGATAACTCCTCAGGGTGACGTTGACCGGGAACAAAATCACGACCACGACCGTGACCGTGATCCGGGCCAGGAGGAGGGCGCAAGTGACGGCAGCGAGGCCGAGGGAGAGTGTCAAGAACACTGCACAACCCTGCCAATGTGTGTACCTGCCGTGGACTCGGATGATGAGGTGGACATGTCTTCCGCTCGGGTCGCCAACTTGACCACCATCGGTGAAGATGAAGAGGATCATGTCGAGGAGGAGTCGGTCGAGTAAGTAAACATCATACATAATAAAAATGTGTGTTTTCGTTTTGTTGTCACTAGAAAAAAATCAAAGATATTATTAACCTTGCTTATACGTCTTTGACAGTAACAGGAACAAGGTTAAACACCAAGGCTGGTTCAGATGTATGACTTATAACATCATCATAATTGATTTAAACTACATTCTTCTTACCCACATGAACATACGTTATATCTCGATGTACGACACCTCTTCTTTTCCATTTATGCTGTGTGAAATATTTCCACATGTAATAATAAACTAAAAAGCAATATATTTCACCTCAACACTATACACACGTTTTCCATGCGAGGAACGAATGGTGAATCCAACATTAATAAAGGTCAAAGCAGTTCAGCTCAGCTGTAACCCGGCCACTCCAAATTTCCAATGAACAGCATGACCAAACGTAGCGCTAACCAGATTATACTCTACCATACTTTCCCTGACCTAGCACATTCGTTGTTGTTCTTGACCTATAATCCGCACCGGTACCTCATATCGCTGGCATTATAATTCCTCTGTAGCTATTGTCTAATCCGCCACACAAGTTGTCAGGTTCCCCAGCTTTCTAGACAAGATACTCTTGTCTCCCATTCTCACGTTCACGGCCCCGCACCTCCGGGTATGAAACTAATTTGCTAAATTAATGCGAGTTAATTCGACGCAGTTTCTGAGAGTCTGGTTCATGACATCTAATCTCTTTTGAAATGTGGTGTGCTGCAGTTAGAGGGATTTTACATTGTGTCTACTTAATTAAGAGTAAGAAAGAAAAGTAATTATTTTCTCCACTGAATTGATTAAAGAAAATGTTTTCTAGAAACTTGATGGATTTTGTTTTCTCAAAATATACATTTTATATTCTTGTGAATAATTTACCTTGGTAATTTAGTTTTATAGTAGAATAATTATTTATAATTTGTTTTTATATTTTAGCCAATAAATCTACTTCAATGTCATTCTTGTGCTACAAAAGCTAATACTAAAAGCTGTACTTGAAAGGTACGTGTACTACTAAACTGATCAGGAATCGTCGAAAATGTCAAACTGTCGGGAATTATTGGTTGTATCACGGTATCACAATAACGTCCAATCAAATTTCACGTTTTCACCAATAGACATACACAATTCACGAGCGTTTTGCTGTCCACGGTACAGATCGGAGATTTGCTTTTGTAGATGCGTGGCAAAACAAAACCGGACAAAAAGGGAGCTCAAGTCTGAAGTAGTGAATTAGCGGAACGAAATGGTGAGACTTTCTGGGAACGTTAGGCGGAGCGTACGTGCCCTGGACTGCGGAGTTTACTCACAGTTTAGTCTGGCAAAGGACGTGGTACGTGTGCAGCGTACGTTGTCGTGCCAGAGTCAGGCTTCTTGCTGTGGTCAGACATAATCAGATGAACTATTGGCGGGTGTTCGTTTCACAAGCCGTTTATGGAGTAACCTCATAACGTGAGTTACTTGAATGCGCAGTATGAATCATAGAGCAAACTTGTATTATTATTATTGTGTTGATCGTCTTTGTCTGTCCCATTGTATGGGTGCAAGTTTTCAGAAAACATGAGCTAGGATGTTGTAATTGTGCCCATACGCTTCATACACTAAGGGAGATTTTTGATGGTTGGCAGCGCTTTTATACCTCAAGGGGCAATCTATAGGAGACCCAAAACTTAATTTGGGATTTACTTGTCCCGACGCAACGTCATAACTATGTAGGCTAATATAAATTTTATATGATGAACAAATCTACTAACACAGTAAAATAACGTTTTAGATTCAGTGGGCTTTTGTAACTCAGATTGTGGAACTAAGTTCGTCCAATGGAATAGAACTCATCCACTACTGAGCACACACACCGCTACTCATAATGTGTTAAGCTGCTTTGATATTCATCGAAGTAAAACCAGAGTAGCGAGTTGACAACAATCATGATCCCATTAAATTCAGAGAAGCTTTTGAATTAGTGTATTGAAGCTAGTCTAGTGAAAAGTAATCATCTTCGAATCGATATAATTACACATAAGTTTTTATCCACAACAAGAGGCATTTTGTTGTTGAGTTTAAAATTTTAAACAACCAACGTAATGTAAAAATTATTTTTTTTAATTACTCTAATAAGATTCACCCTCGTGTAAATCTGTATACTGACAGTGTAAAAGTATCTTCGAATATTTTCTTATTTTTGGGAAGAAATAGTGCAATAAAATCTAAAAAAGTCACAAGAGTTTTTAAAATCTAATAACATATTAAGATGCAACTTAAAGTTGCAAGAAGAAGGTAGTCATGCGATTCTTGTTTAATATTTTAATAAAAAATGTTACAATAAAAAAATAACTTAAACAACTTTTCGTTGCACCATTTCGACATTACAATTTTCAAGTAGTTTCTTAGGTCTAAAACCTCGTACCTCACGGGAAGAAATTTTGGTTGCGTCATTGTTAAGAAAATATAAACGATGTTACGTAACAAAGTTTTCATTGAGAATTTTGAAGTCGATCCCTACATCTTGGACCTGAGGTGAGCCCCTAACCGTTTAGTACCATCAAAGGTGGTGTTTGTATTATGATCAGTATTTTTAACACGCCTTTAAGTGCAAAATGAATAAAAATTAAGAAGAGAGAGACAAAATAAAATCTTCAGTCATATCATTTCAGATGTGTAGAGTTCAGAGATATATATTTAATGTGGAGAGTTTAATCGCGCATTATTTTGGTAGGAATGGGGTTTGAATAATAGACTGAGTTTGCGGTTAACAGAATGAAAACTCAAAAGAGAAAAAAAAACAGGGATAACTTGCGTAGCACTTCTTTGCGTATGTGAGGGAAATAAGCGTAAGTGAGTGGATTGTTATCGTTGTGATTTAAAAATGTCATTTACATACTAGTTAAAAACAGAGGTTTTAAAAATAACAAGGTCTTACAAGAATTTAACAGACTGTAAGCAACCAAGTACTATTCCACATAAGAACTAAAATGCCAGTAGATATGTTTTTTTTTCGTTTTTACTATAGAACAGTATCCTTTTCATTTTACATCAACCGATACAGATTCCAACTTAACTTAATTTTCTTCACATTCCGTAGTTTTCAGGGGAATTAGTTGACAGTTCCCTGAAATTATAATGCGTTTCCTGTTTATCAATACTTTCAGTACATTATAAACTAAGCTATGCATTTCAAAATTATATTGCACCTTTAATTAAGCATTACTACTTTAAAAAGAGTTTGAAAGTTAGATTTTGCTCTTCCTTGACACTTGTAAAGGGGCTGTTACCGAATTATTCCCCT
Source organism: Homalodisca vitripennis (assembly GCF_021130785.1). Taxonomy (NCBI): domain Eukaryota; kingdom Metazoa; phylum Arthropoda; class Insecta; order Hemiptera; family Cicadellidae; genus Homalodisca; species Homalodisca vitripennis. Next base: position 181,210,853 of record NC_060208.1, on the reverse strand, counting down.
TAATATTCACATGCACGTATGCATTCGAGTTACTTTTATGTAGTTATGTTTTCAACATCCTGTCGCTTATTTTTTTTATAATTGTTTGTGTATACTAAAACTGCCTATCTCGTACACAAGAGGCGTTACAGGATTAGTATTCAACTTCTTTATTGTGTCCGGAAATCAGTTGTAAAAGTAGGCCGCCCTCCTGAATTGCAAATTTCGGACTACAGTACAATATTAATTAATTCATACAACACCCACGCGTTGGACGCGTAGGAGACGTGTACGGACTGTGCAGCTCATGTAAGGACCACACTCAGTTTTCATTCTCGGACTTTTGTGACCAAATCCTGCGCCAAAGTCTCGTGTAATTTGAGAAGATCTGCTAAAATAACTACTTGAATACCTGTTAAATACATGGAACATCTAATATACTCTTAGAGATAGTGATTTTAAACTCTTCTCCATTTCGTTAATAGTAAATCATCATAGCTACATTTTGTTTTATTCACATCAGCTACATTAGGTGCCAAGATAATCGGATATTGCTTGGGGTTAAATTCATGATTAATATAAATTTCACATATATGTGTTAGATTTAGGAAACATACCGCGCCATTAGTAATTATTTACGTTTAAAGTGAATAAAGGTTATTGAAAGAGAAAGAGTCGGGGAAATAAAAAATTGAAGCATAAGTCAAACTCTCAATAGAAATAGGACATAATGCAGTAACTAATGGGATTAAATGGCACATTAAAGTCATTAAATGTTTGATAAGAGATAGAAATGTGTTATATATTTTTAAACAAGGTTTATCACAAGACACAAGAAAATAATAGATTTCGAATGTCACAATGCGTACGTAAAACATTTCGTTCGATCGACACATATTTGTGACACAAAATTAAATATCTGATATTTTTCACAATTAATTGTCCAATTATGTTTTTATTCTACCGTCTTGTTATTTATCTTATAAATGCAAATGCATCAAGGCTTACATTGAATACTTTTCAGCAATTTTCGATATACTTGGACGTTAAGAATAGCTCATGAAATAATAAAATAATTTTAATTTCGTTAGCCTTATTTAATAATATGTTAATTGAGTAGTCTTGTTTTTATTGTTGAATGGTTAAAATAACACTAAACCGTTCCTAACTTTTTTACACTTTATATGGTGAGTAATGCCACATTTTACGTATTAATCCTTTTTGTTCAGGGATCAGTTGACATGCTACTCCTTAGGATTTAGAATTCTAATTGCAAGTACCGCAAACGCAAATACACAACTAGATATCTCTGCTGTCTAGCGGCCAAACCTGGAAACTCGTCGTTGGAGTTCGCCTTTTCTCCGCTAGGTAGTACTAGCGCTCAGAGACAAACTAACCTAGCGAGTGCGATGGCCAACGCGTGTATCGATACTGTCCTATCGGATTGTAACGAATATCGAAGTGTTAATTCACAATTATACTATTATGTCTTCATTCATCTAATTAATAGTGTACTCTGATGGTCGTATACGCTATATGTATGGTGCATACATATATAACACCTTTTTTGGTTTATTGGCCATCCAGATTCCTTTAGAAATTTGAGTAGACTATTTCAAATTATTTCTGTTCTATATTTATGCGTAAAGATGTATGATTAAAAGGTAGTGCTGTAATAAGTATTTGCAATATATACTAGTTAGGTTTAATTACAATATGATTTTCATAAATAACTCTGGATCCATGATTCGATTAGGCACATAAAGATTGTGAAATCTATTTTTACCTTGTAAAATATTCTTTATGTTTGATTTATAACTCATTAAAATAACCCCCCTCAATACAGAAAAAGTATATTTTGTATCACTCTTTGTGAAATTACAGCCTTTTCAAGTGTGAAATGTAGGAGTTTTGTAATTAGACATTTGTTTTGTGGGCCCAAATAAAAAATAGTGGAAGATTTAAATATGGAATTCTTTCAGTATGTACTAAATTTAAATTCACGTTATTTCACTTGGAGTGATAAAAAATATCTACTGTATAGGATTTCAGAGAAGTTGTTTTACAAAGCTATAATTTTAACATTAAATTAATTTTCCAAGCCCAAAATAGTTTGCCCGTGAAAACACGTGTAAGGTTTATGATATTTAATCAAAGGTCTATTGGCTTGTATTTTAATCAACAGACTTTATATTCCAGACCCAAAATAGTTTTCCGTGTTAATACGTGTAAGGTTTATGATATTTAATAAAAGATCCATTGGCTTATATTTTAATCAACAGACTTTATATTCCAAACCTAAAATAGTTTGCCCGTGTTAATACATGTAAGGTTTATGATATTTAATCAAAGACACATTGCCTGATATTTTAATCGCCAGACTTTATATTTTTCTCAGTATAGCTTATTTTAGTATTGGTATATTAATAAAAACTCGATGGAAATAAATCCCTAAGAACTAATGTGAAATAGTTTTCTATTATATTTTAATGTAAATTTTTTAACGTAATTTAATTGCATATTCTGTTTTATATCTCGAACCAATTAAAATTCTTGTTAATTGAACAATTTTCATATATTTGTGTGGTTATAAAAGTCATATATAATTTTATTGTATGCGAGTATATAAATAGATTTATATGAAATAATATTTTATCAATGGCTGATAGATACTTAATTTAAGCTTGGTAAACGAACTAAATACAAAAATAAAATGCAATTTAATTTTTCACTAACATTCAGTGCTATAACGCACTTAAAATGTTGCAAAAAATGTACCGGAAATAAAACATATACATGAAAAATACTCAAACAATAAGATTATAGATAATATTTGGAATGAGTTATTCTACATTGTATATCTGGTGAAAATAGTCATATCACAAAAACTCTTTATAAAACTACTTGAAAGTTATACTCATTACATACTTTATTCACGTGGTACGTTATCAAAGATGGTTACGCCTTCAATCGTATGCATTGTATTCGGTTACAGTTCTGCTTGTATATTGCGTTCAGATATTGTGGGCGTTACTCCGTCAGAGGTAAAATCAAAGTAATTGAAATGTAGAGACATTTTTCATTCTTTTGGTGTTTATTTTAATTACACTCGGTCTTAGAACTAAACAGAATATATAGCGTAACAGTAATGGTCTATATCTTTTATCTATTGCACTAAATACTGATTATTAAAATTAAGAATTTGTGTACTTATCAATATTTAAAATTATTTCTCCAACTCTTATCATCCATATTAGTTAAGTAAATGTGTTAAAATAAATTTATAAACAAATTAAGTGTTATTTAATGTAAATTTAGCGTATAAACAGTTCACAGTTTATTATTTTGAAAGATACTAAAAAATTTGAAAAGTTTTTTAACCCACCCCCTCTGCTAATGTAGAAGAGATGGAATTTCCTTTTCCTACTAAATAAAATTTTATAGATCACAATTATACTTTAATTAATTTGATAGAATGGTTATTGGTTTGTTAATAATACTGTATAGTTATTGCGTTGACTATGGCATAAATGATTGTTATGGTTATTGAATTATATCAATGTATAATTGATGTATTTATTACAATAGTGTATCTCGATTTTAAAATTCTTACTTGAGATTTATGTGTTGTACTGATAGAATAGTTCCTCCAATGAACCTGTAGGCTTACAATGTCTCCACTATACATTATAAATGTCCTGTAACAGACAGATGACTGTTGTGCAAAATCACTTGATAAGATTTGTAATATATTTTTCGAAACATTTGATTCGTGTATCTTGAGTTATATTTATTACTTAAGTCAATTTTAATATCAGTAAACACTAATATCTGAATTGTTACAACAATTAATATCTGAATTGTTGTTCTTTGTTTCACGACACTCGAAGGCAGAATTCAGAAAAACAATTTGTTGTTCTTTGTGTACTAATTCATACATGAATGTCTGTTTCATCGCAGAGTTTTATTCAGCTTACAGGCCTAATGGTCATCGGGTAATATGTTCTTTCGTTGTCTTTGAAATCCTCGTCTCACACGGTTATAATATGTTTGTTACACATTAATTCATAGTTTTGTTTTTAGAGGATCTTTTTTAATTATTCCATTAACCTTACCAAAATTATCACATGACTGCTATTAGTGAAGTAAACGTAAAATCTGTAACAGTATGTACCTAAGAAACGTACTACATGAATTGTATAGCAATTTGATTACTAAACTTTATTATTTCGTGATTTTATTTTAATTGGCATGGACATTTTTTATTACTTATGATCGGTTTGATATTCGAAATGATAATAAAATGTATTCTAATGTGCCATAACATGTTTCGGTAGCTCATTATTTTTACGTTTAGAGGAAGTATTTTATTATTTATTACGTGGTTGTAATTTTTTAAAATAATTAGCGTATGCGTATTTGAATGTTATTGGCACTTAATTGTATTTTCTTATATCTCTCAAAATAAGTCAGAAAACATTGAAATGATATGTCAAGTGATATGTCTTGGAGAAACTTCGTCATCAAAATAACAATAAAAAGACTTTACATAAGACTTCAATAACATGAAACAAAAATGTTTAATAGAACAGCATACATACCGCGGTACACCTATCGTCCACTGGCAGGTAAGAAAGAACCAAGAAAGAAGGCATTCGGCGGATATTTAGTGAGTAAATGGAGTTTGTCTGAAACATGAATTGAACAACGGAAGAACAATCATTTTTTGACTCAACAGAGATTAGAAAACTTAACTAATTGAAATGTTTTATAAAACAAAGACAAATGTTTATCAGGGTACGATATTCTCTCCTGCTCAGACATCTCGTGTACCATGTGAAATATTTATTCGTGATTAATGAGCGTAGAATTATTATAATTTTTTTGAATTGGTGGGGGAGGGGTTGCGAGAAACTGTTTTAAAATATTTACTTCATTGTGATAACGAGCCAAATGATAAGAAATTGTGTGCCATCCTGTGACCTTCATACACCTCGTGCCCCCAAAACTTATCAATACATATTATTTCAATGTTAGGCTCACTGATATAAAGGCCCATTGATATATATTATTAGGCCTAATAAAGCCTGAATTAGGAGCAATATATGCTATTCTTTTATTTATTCTATTTATATTCTTTTATTATTCTTTTACTTGGAATTTAAAAATTTTGCAGTTACATGGATTGAGAAGTGTGACTTAAGTTCTTTTAACCACTATTTTTATATTTGTTTCAAAAATATGTTTATTTCAACTGTTCGTTGATATAATTTTTTCCAAATCCTGTACACTACAATAATGTCATCGTGAACTATGACTATAAATTAAAAAATAACAAATAAAAAGTCTCAACTTTTAATCCGAATGGCACGGTATGCATAATTTAAACGGTTCGATTTACACGCTTTCCATGTTTTATAGCTTCCCACAGTTTCTTCCAGTTACAATTCAATTGTAATTTTGGTAGCAGTAACAATGAATAATAATCAAGATAGCTAACAGCCCAAGCCTGTTGGGGCAATGCTCCGTGGGAGTGGCCATAAGCGGCTTTTCACAATGGCCGAGCAGATGACAGACGGCCCGAGACAATGGAGTGTCGCCGAGCTGTAGCCTAAGCTTGTCACGTCCTGCACGGGTATTATCGTTAGAGGACGGCCGTTCTGCTGATAACAGTTACGCAACTGTTTTCCAAATTACTCATATTTCAGGCATTAAAAATGTCTTTCATTCATAAGTTTAAATTCAGTGCCATGTTGCATTTATGTATAAACCGTAGGTTCACTGAAAGCAATGTGGATTCTAGCTGCATGCACTTTCTAGTGTTGTACATATCAATAATCTACGCAATAAATGAGCAAGATTGGTCTACTCATTACAATATTTGTCATCCTGCTTAAAAATTGGTTTATTTTCGTAAGCTGTTGTGTGTACGGTTCAGCGTCTTGGATGTGGTTTCTAAGTAAACTTTAGGAAAGAGCTTTACAGTTTTTTGGCTTCATAATACGAGAGATAACTTAATAGTACTTATTTGTCATTTAAATATAGCCAGGAAAAATGTTATTTATTCTACACCTAAAGTTTTGAATAATATACCATCTGATATAACATCTGCACAATAGTTAAGCACATTTAAGTCCAGGGGTAAAGCCTACTATTATGTAGAGGATTTATTTTCGTAATCAATGAACTGCACTAAATCAAAACGCGTTCCTGTGATTCAAATTATATTGCACTACCAGTCACCCGCAGCTTCGCACCCAACTTCATTTCGAAAAATGTAATTTACACCATGAGTAAATTATTTTTAAATTGAATTCCAAACAATTGATAGTGATAGTCACTAAGATAAGTGATAGTCACTGGAAGATGATCTAATCTCTTCATATATTTAAGATTTATGTTTAAAGATGGAATCCTTGAGTCGGAGAGTGAAACTGTTTTTCATAAATACTTCAGAAATTTCCCTAGTAGATCTCGCATATATCATTGTATTTTGTTGAATAGCTCCAACGATTTCATTAATAATTTAACTATTTTAGTCCTTAGCTTTTTACTTAAAATACTTATGATGTAGTACACGATGGTATTTTATTGAGGCTGATTAAAAAAGCTACACTCAAAATGACACTTGTAAAGTGTATCTGACTTTGACAATCACCTGTTTGAATTTGGATGAATTATTATACTTATTATTCTTGGCTTTGAAAGATAGTTAATAACATATTTATTAATAACATATTTATTTTATTCTGGTCAAGTTAGATCTATAAATATAATGTATAATGGAGTGGAAGGAAGATTTTAAGACCAGTGGGGCGTAGTCCGGAGGGATTTTCACAATAGGCATAGGGACCCTAAGAATGTTCAAGTAAAAATTCAGTACAATCGGTTCATTGGTTTTTACGTGATAAGTACCTCACGCACAGACACCATTAGATTGTTATAAGATATAATAGTATAGATTATGTAGTTTCCGGTTTGTGGCCAGTGGAACGTACACTAATTAGAGCCACAGAGATGTTCCTTCTCTGTCAAAGAGCAAAAACCGACGTCACTAACTTCTGGACAACTCCTTAGACGTCTAAGAGTAGTACATCACTAACAGCAAATGTCGAGATAAAGGATTAAATTCATTATTTCGTCGGCGGTATAGTTAATGTAGAGGGTTATCTTGGAGTGGGTTGGGCTCTCTAGTGTTAAGGGCTTTATCAAAGTTCAATGGTATAGTCTTGTCTTCTTTGACAGTAGATGCTGCAACAGAGCTACTTCTTCCAGAGTGGAACCGAGGTATTTTGATCTCGGCAGGAGGTGGCACGGCCCAATCCTCACTTATCCAGAATATTCACTCCGGAAGCCGCACAGAAGACCTTGGTTTAAGTACATCAGAGGTTTTCAGCTCCTAATTCTAGAGAGAGACAAATTCCGAAACACGTTGTTGGGATTCGCTTATTATAATACTAGTGGCATAGCAAGATCGTTAAAAATCATGTACGAGATCTTATTAGATAGTTTGCTATGATTGACTGTCTTATTAAACTTCCTAAGCTGACTTCAGATGTCTAATTGGAAGCCCCTTGAAGAAATGTAAACTATAATTACTAAAAGATTTGAGAGCCAAGGTGATAATCTGAGTAAGTGCCAGGATTGGACGTGAACTGTACTGGAAAGTCGGATGGAAGCGTGAATATCGTGTTATGGTGGAGTTGTCTGAATGTTAAAGATCTCTTGGCCACCTACGAACAGAGTGTGGAGATGGCGACCACACGGATGGACTCGCACAAAATCTATAGACGTTCGCGTTCCCACCGGCAGAGTTCAATCTATCAGCCGGTATGACAAGGACAGGCGGTTATCTGTGTAATTGTGGAATCAGTCTCTATCAGTAATGATTGCGTAGCGCCTGATTGCTGATTGTTCTCGTCATGACCTCTCAGACGGTGGTAAATCATCGAAAGGCAGGCCACCGCTCGTGACATGCCATGCCATGCCGCCGCCGCGCTGTCAGGAAGTAGGTTTAGCCTATCCGTTTGACGGACTGTGATTAAAATTGTAACTTTCATGTAGGCATTAATTCTACATGCTGCGTAAATGTTGCAGTAGCATAATTCTGATTTGATTTATAATTCCTTATGCATAGGTATAAGATACAAAAGGTAAATTAGTACTTTTCAGATCTATATCAAACTTTCTATCCTTTATAAATAATGTTAAATTATTAGAGGATAATCTTATTCACAAATATAATTTAATAAGGATAAAAAAGTCATCTCCTTGGAGACTTTAACGAGTGATTTGATAGAAGTTGTGTGTTTTATGTGATTTTACAGTAAAATAAGATTGTATTGCATTGGTTTTTTAAACGTCGCAAGTCGTAGAAAACTGTAATTTTTCCTCTTAGTACTAAAATTTTGTTTAAAATATCTGTAATAGAAATAATATTTCTATTGATTTAAGACTCAGTAGGTGGAACTTTGAGATCAGTTTTAAATTCATTCGTAGTTTTCTTTTTTAGTGTTTTTACACCCTCACAATCTCTGACATTACTGGGGTGTATACATGTTCAAATGTTTCTTAATACTGTTATTTTCGAGCGCATTCTATTTTCTCAGAATACAGGGTTTAGCCTATTTCTACTTCTTTATAGTAATATTCATTTCCACCTATGTTTACGGTCCAGACCTTCGTACACGCTAGCATACTTTAAAATCGCCAATAAACACATTCATTCAAATCAAATCAAATAGTTTAATCGCAGTTAACAATATACATTGCATATCAAAAGTCAATTTTCATACTTAATTTTTTTATTCATCCTACATCAGGCATTTTTATTAGGTTTGACAAACTTTTTATAAAATGAACACCTGCCTACGAAGGTAAATGTTCATAAACCATCGTTCTGTGCATTCCTGAACGGTAGTTATCTCTGCGTCTTTTGAAGTCTCGTAATATTGCACGGTCAAAAGTGCTTGATTGTGGTTCGAACTCTGGAAAGAGCGGATTTGCTGAAGCGCATCCGAGAAATAAATACACTTGCAACTTATTCGCCACCGCATGAATAAAAAATGTTAGAGCAAGTGGATTGAGCGCTGACATGAGTACTGACGGCGACTGTGCGGGCGAGTCTAAGTACTGTACAGTACGCTGACAGGTTGAGTTATGGGTCAGAGTCGGTGGTCCGGCCCCGTGTTCTCGGTGTCCTCAACTATTCCGGCCTAATCATCGCCCTGATCGTGCGCGGGTAACCGATATCCTGCACCGTGAGCGGGCAGTGTTACACCACTCCGCTGACTTGTGGACCGAGAGTCCACTGGCGATGGCGACAGGATCTGATTGGCTCATTTGTGGAGAAAGCGGGGCCCTAGGTCCGTGACTTATCGGCGGAGCGTCTTCCTGTATACCCTAGAAGAGCCCTCATAACGAGAGCACAAATATCGTATTTATGATGCTGTAGAATAAACTGATAACGGAGTATCGAAGAAACGATGATCTATACGGAAATTAGTGTAACTTCATGACTGTACCCGGATCAGTGAAAATTGATGGTGCTCAATATATTTCTTTTTCATTATTATTAACCGTAAAAAGATCCAGGTTGTGCCTACAATAGGAACAGGAAAAAATTACGAGACTGGATGGCAGTAGTGGTTGCATGTCCTTTCTTTTTTCATAAAACTGAAAACTGGGTCAAAAAGACAAAGAAACAAAATTTTAAGTCAATCTTTTTATAAAGAGTTGCCGATCAGATACAGAACGATTTTAAGAGGACCTGTCGGTTCTTTAATAAATAAATATAAATAGAATATTAAAGATATACCGAATTCCACCCAATATTACTTTTTTATTTTTACATCATGTTTAGTTCACGAAATATTAAGTAAATTAGTAGATCAAATAAAAATTTGCAATGAAGCATTTGAGTTACACCTATGGAAATATTTTGTATAATTGTCCATTCATTTTATTAAGATGGTGGGATGGGTTTTAAAGTGGATAATTTTCTACAATTTCAGCGCCTTTGCCCTTTAATGAAATGTAAATAAAAACAACCTAAATTATAAAACATTATTTTTGCAAAAACATTTATATGCGATGTTTTATATATATATATATATATATATATATATATATATATATATATATATATATATTAGAACTTTTATATCCTTACCTTTAGTTATTGTTTACGTCCGCTTGATTACAAGATACCTTATAATATTAATTTAAATGCTTACAATTCCTTGTAGAATAATTAAAAATATTTTTCCGTTTCCCTCAACCTCTTAGGTTTCATAACAGAGTAGTTGTTTGAATAATACAATGTCCGTGGAGTTAAGGAGGGTGTTACAAAACAAGAGTATGGAGAATTAAAATATTGTCACCTATCGTTGACTTTTACTCTTTTTCTTTTTACTCTATGAATAAAAGTTGTATATTTAAATCTCATATTGATATCTCAGTTAGTTTACAGATTTATTTATTTAGCTATTTTTTCTTGCCATCATGGTTACCCATAAGGCTGACGCAGATCTTATTCACTTAGCTCAGCCAAATCTTATGCAGTGACAAGCACCATACTCGAACTCAGTGTTGCCTTCATGCAAGATTATTGACAGATAGAGCGACAATCATACGAAAAATAACCTGTTTTGTCTCACAGGAGACAAAAAATAGATTATGTCAGCCTACTGAGTGATACGGTTGAACGACGCTGAGACAAATTCCGTGGTTGGACATGCACTATCGTAGAACTCATTCTTGTCTATGTAGAAATGAAGTTTTACGGAAAATGTTATGTCTGCAGATTCAATCTTTCTTGAGATATATTGCCATATGAAGATTAACGTTCATTAAATTGAGTTTTATATCAGTGTTTAAATAATAAACGTCTGCATACGAACTCACCATAAAATGACGTTTTAATTGTTCGGATAGTTAGGATACATGTGTTAATATGTCAAGCTAAATTCTCTTATGGGTGTACTATCTATGTTGGTGCACAAATTTATTTATTCTGATATTTTGTCGTTGTCATCACGATTAGCCATAAGACTGATGTAAAAATATTCTCTAGCGCTCGGAAAAGTCCCATGGAGTGACATGCACCTTCCTCGAAATCAGTGTTTGCATATAGAAATTAAGCAACATGCACAATTTGAAGTTTGTAGGTCAGTTCGTTATCCATATATGGTGTGGATAGAACTTTGTCCAGTCCCTCAAGTGGTATGATTTTCGCTAATGCTCAGCCAATTAACACTGTAGAGTTGTGTTCCTCAATCAAACAACAAATCGGTCTGCTGGTTTGTTTTGATACCTTAAATTTTATAACTAGTTTAATAATGTTTCAACGTTGCTACTGTTTTACAATGACCATATTCTCTCTAAAAGACAGTCATGCAGATCAATGAGTCTTGTAAGTGTGAACCCCGGTAGAGTCATATTATTCAGCTCTGTGACAAATTCTGGAATAGGCTCTTTCTCCTGGTCACGGATATAATATATTGTTTATCGAGCTTGGTTAGCACCTCCTATAGAGCCACTTCGCCGGTTGGCCAGCGAATAACCGAGAAGTATCTCCTCGTAAATGCTCGATGGACACGATGCGATGTCGTTGTGCCACCTAATGTCCACATCATCAGCCAAGTCCAATGTCAAGATCATTACACTTCCCGTCCAACATTAGCCATTAGGCCTAAACTGCCCACCTGGGCGCATTTCCCAGAAACGACCCACGGCCACAATGTCGTCTGGTCCAGGATGTTTACCCCTGAGGATCCTACCTCAGCAACCTTTTAGCCCATTTTCTCGACATAAGTCCAAAGCAAACCTTTTCAATAGTTAATTAATGCTGAACGTCAGCGAAACCTATCACTCAAGGGGCTGGAAAAGTTTAATTTCTGCCTCTCTGTCCCCACTATATCTCGAAATCTAACGGATATAACGGGTATTAATTTATCTTGATAATTAATTTCTATGTTAACAAAACTGAGTTCGATGAGGATGCCTGTTACCCCATGGGATTTGGCTGAGCGTTAACGAATACTTTTACTTTGAACTTACGGGTAACCATGGTAGCAACAAGAAATTGGCAGAATATGAAATTGTCAAACAAACTTTGTACAATTATATGCGATTATAACATGTGACACTGTAAATCATAAAGTAAAGAGGAAATATAACAGACTGAAGGCAATGAAGGCCGTGAAAATACTTGGCTTCAGCGCTCTCTTTAGTTGTAGCAACCTTGCTAGCTTACCGTAACTCTTGTTTTTCAATACTGCAATAAAACCTAACTTACCAAACAAAATTATGAATGTATGACATAGGTATCTTGAACAAGATTTCATCTATACACTTGGAAGTTTGAATGAAAATTTATTTCTATAGGCAACCTATGGTGGTACATGTCCAACCATGGAATTTGGCCGAACGTCATTGAAGCCTATTATTCAATAGGCTGACCCAATTTCTCTTGTCGTGGTGGGGGGGGAGGGGGGGGAAGATGTAAACATTTCTTTTTTGTGTGAACGTGTGTTTGTCTATCCATTTGCAGGACATCTAGAGAATGAAATGAGTTATATGTATATATATATATATATATATATATATATATATATATATATATATATATATATATATTTAAATTTTTGCTGCAACCTTAAGGAAATATGGTGTGGCATACTCTTGTATAATAATGATTAACTATCGGCAGTGTCACTTAAAAAAGGTGTCGTTCCCTGTCTGTCCGTGTGATGACTCTTGGTAGAAAGATCCTGGAAACTTTAATTTGATATACATGTTTCTCTGGTAAACATATTGTTTTCCTAAATTGGTCTTACTAGTATCCATGGTGGAATCAAGAACATTCCAGAATATAAAAATGTATTCAAAACTTGAGTACAGACATATCACATTAATTTCATCATGTGACATAGCGTCATATGCGATTAGTTACCTTTTTGGATTGTTTGGCGGGACTTTCTTTGCGTTGTGTTAGGCTCTTTTATACTCCTTTGGATAGGTTAATTTAAAACACTTTCACCTATTAGGGGCCTTAGATTAATAGAAGTAGAGCATCAAAACTCTAAACAATTGATAGTATTTTCTGGATAAACGCGATCTTCATTTATTAGTGAGTAGTGAAAATTGGTGTACACGAAAAAAAAAGAAAAAAAAAAACACCTTAACATTTTGCATTATTTTAGAATAAAAAATATCTCCATAGTTAATAAGATATAGTTTATTCTATATTTTGAATGAGAGGTAGCCATAAATAACTTTAATATATTAGTATTGATTAGAATAAGTGTACGTTGGCGACGACTTCTGTGTTTTTAAGTAATGGGCACCTAGTTTGTGGCAACATTGAATATTGAGGCGCCTTCAAGTCAATGATACTTTACACTCCACGTAGACGAGACTCCGTTGGTATTCAAGCGCCTAACATTAGTAATCCACTAGTAGTCATAAGACAATACAATGTGTAAATTTTCTTCTTAAGTACTTTACAGCATGCGTTATTTTACCAATCATGTTTAATTCTTGAATTGAGACTCATAAAAGTTGGACGTGTGACGTGTTTTCCGTCAAAACCTTTTAGGGCCTTATTTTTGGTTGTAGAATAATATTATGGAGTATATATAATTCTTAAAGTGTGATTAATACGTGTTCAAATCTTTTAGAGTAATTTTTATAGTCTATACTTTTTAATATCCAAAAAACGATGTTTAAAAATGAGATAAAAAATAATGATTAAAAAAAAAAATTACCAAACAATTTAATAGCGTTTGGATGTGTATAATTACATTTTAAGTGAGAGATTTTGCACACTAACTCTACGACCATAAATATAAGTGGGTAAAAACGTTTGAGGTTGAACATTGTTGTTACGGGAATAAAAATTCAATATGGCCGTCAGTATAAAATCAAAAGAATATTATTAGCAATACAAAAAATTATATTAAGAAGTAAAGTTAATTGACAAAACGTACTGGTTCCACCGAGACTCGAACCCGGATCCATAATTTGGCGGGCGAGCATGCTATCAGGCTATTGCGTCTAATATAAATTTAACGATGACAATAAAGGGTTTTACAGATGTTTTATGAGTGAGAAACACGTAAAACGAGTAAAAAGTGAAAACTACATAAATTGCCTCTTTTCCTAGTAATGACAAAATACGGCCCAAGGCTAACCCGTGCTGATCAGATGATTTCGCCAAACTGTGCTGAGCCGACCATTCGTGACTCGTTGTCTATCCTCCGCGCTCAGCAGGTATCAGCAAGTTACTCTACTCTACAGGTCACATGTCCATTTTACAGAAACATAACCTGTGTACCGACAAAATCTTTACATAACTGTTACGTAAAGTCATGTGTTTACCTCGGGCTCGGGGCTGCACGACCTCTCCTGTCAGTCACGTGACGGACGGACGGAGGTGGTTCGCTCGCTGATATCGGGAAGGCCTTCAGCTACGAGAGATCACGGGAATTTGAGTGGGAACCTCGCACTGTTCCGGGATAGTAACGCAACGATCGCAGGTCATGGATATATCGCGAGGTTGTGGTTGAAAGAACTCGGTCTTCATGTAATGTATGCTTCTTATGGTGGTGTAAATCATATTGCACAAATGTTTGACTGTTAGCAATATGGCTATGGCGTCAATGAACGTAAACAAGTCGATTTGAAGTAATACTTTTGTATTATAATTACATTTAAGAGCTACGTTTTTGACAAACTCACAGTTTTAACTCTTATAACATTTGTTCTATAAACAAATGTCTGTAGTAGATAATATAAAACTTCAGACTATTTCCAACAATTTTAACATGTATTTTAATGGAATAAATGTTAAATGGTGGATAAAGAAAAGATTATAACTAATTCGGCCTTCGACTTTTCTTCATTTTTAAAGATTTAAGTTTTACCATTTTCATAATAATGAAGCTAATATTTTTTTTAGTTAAGACGCCAATATTGAAAAAAACTGAATTATTTAGTGATACACGTGGGGGAACTCTTTTAATTTAATAAGTAATTTAAGTTTGTGAAATTCACTGTGTCACATCATAAAATACTGATTTAAAATCATATTACCACGAAAATAAATATACATTTCCCGTTTTTCAAGTGTACTTGGCTCTATTTATATATACGAATATATAGGAATTGTATTTTTATTTTCTTAGTAATATATTTTAAATCAGTATTTTACGATCTGACTCTGTGAATTTCACAAACATTAAAAGACACAGTTCTTGTGAAATGTATATGTTTGTGATTTCCATGGATTCTAATCCAACATCCTTCAGCCTGTTTGAGACGTTGCCATTTTGAGGGAATTTAAAATTTTTAGAGTTTATGTTACTATAAGTATTGGGTTTTAATAACATGTGTTATTATTGTAAAATAATTGCGGAAATGTATATAGTAATTGAACGAGTTTTCTTTTAAACGCCTTCAATTTTGTTGTATATTAGACCGCGACTGCTCCGAAATTGCGTTACCAGCATTGAAGGCGGTAGACACTGTAGTGTCAGAAATTTCATCTCAAGCTCAGATTTCTTTGCTTTTCAATTTATACAAATTTGTGTTAGAACTGGGTACATTTTATAGATGATTACATATCTAGTAACCTCGACGATTGTATAAGACTACAAATTGGGTTTGTCAATTCGATACCAAGGTGTGAAATTTGTTTGGTTGACTTGGTATTAAAATCACATATATGCAAATAATTTCACTAAAACCGTTCTATCTTTCTCTCTTGTTATCAGACAACATGGTAACACTGCATGTACGTCTTTCACATTTGTACCCCCTGTGCCGGGTACACTACTGTTTTCTTCGTTCAAATCCACCTATTATCCATTGGCTGAAAGGTGAAACTATAACTTCTTTGAATTTGTTGTGAATGACATTGTAGACTAGTCATCGCGGTCTCTTTGGGTGTTTTCTGATCACATATCCTTGCATGTCCACTGACCATATATCCTTGCATGTCCACTGACCATATATCCTTGCATGTCCACTGACCATATATCCTTGAATGTCCACTGACCATATACTCTTGGATGTCCACTGATCATATACGAGTATATCTTTGCATGTCCACTGATCATATATCCTTGTATGTCCACTGACCATATATCCTTGGTGAATGTTCTCTGATCATAATGTGTACTTGGATTCTTAGGGAATGGCCATAGAGTACTTCAAATGAAAGAAATGTTAGTAAAAAGAGTGGTTCAAGTGCCACCAGAGCGAATAAGAAGCATGAGTAATTCTGAAAATTCATTAAATGCGTGCAAATGTTTATTAAGTTTAAGGCACGTAAAAGTATAACGTATTACTCAGAACCTTCAAAAACTGTAGTCTTTCCGAGTTTGTTTGTTTTAAAATCAGTAAGATACTCCGTATATTCCCTACCATGTCTTATGCTCAAATCAAAGTTACATTGAATATTATAATCAAAGGCCGATTAGACACCATAGATTAAAAGTAATCAAAAGGTAATAACAAAAACGCATGCAGGTTATTGTTGGACTAGATTTGGATACTTCTGTTTTGTAACCACGTACCACTTTGTTTCGATTAATTGACATTAGCAGAGCCGCAAGTGATGCACTACCACGTATTTGCCAAACGTTGAATGTATCCAACGAATGCTCGATTGTCTGGGTCGACTGTGGCGCCATCCGTGTCCACGGGCTACTGCAGTAACTATCTCAGCTGGTCTCAAAACACTTTCACGCGCCCTCCGGCGACCACGAGCCGCGTGGGTGTGGGCGGCCCGGCCGGTGCCTGATGAGTTTATATAAACATAAACAACACATCCAGCCCGGCCGTTACGTGTACGATATGGACGTGATTCTCGCTCGTTACCGCTGCCCGAGGTTTACTGACCGTACAAGTCGAAACGTTGTGCGATGCCCATCGCGTTGATCCTATTGCGTTGAAACTGTTAGACGATGAACCTTAATAAGTTACATTTGTAACCCTTTATGGACAACATCGTATGTGCTTGTGGAATGTTTTAAAAGTAGATTTTCTGATATATTTACAAACTCGGTAAAAAAAATATTACAAGCGTATTTTTAACATTTCCTAGTGTTGGTTTATTAGTATATATATATATATATATATATATATATATATATATATATATATATATATATATATATAAAATATACTCCTTTAAGTGAGTTATTAAAAAAATAATGTTAACAATAGGAAATTCCAGCAATAATTAATATATTATTATAGTGTTTGTTACATGCATGTTTCTGTGAAATTTTGGTTTTGCCTATATTTTTGCTTACGACAACCCACATAGTGGAGGCAAAGTTTTAGTAAAGTCAAAAGTCAAACTGAATTACTTATTAATGAACCTATGTAGATTTGGTACTTTTAATTTTTGTAGATTTGGTAGACTTAAGCGCATTCGAGCATTGTTCTACATGACTACTATTATTACCCACTGTCTATCGTAATGCGACATCAATATCCCATTGAGCGTGCATGTCAATATAACATCACTCATCCACAAATGAGACATCCATTACAAGTAGTTTCAAAAATAAATTTTCAGCTTGTTGTTCAACCATCTATACAAAATGTATTTATCACAGAAGAAACATTAGTTCTTACAATAAAAATGTAACGTTCCTGATTGCTCATAATTTATTATTAAAAATCATTTTGTAAATTATATGATTTAGGAAAACAGAAACTAAAAGTACAGTACATTTTTTATATGTTCCGTAACACAGTATCAAGCTGAATTTGTAAGCTAAAGTATAATAGTTTTTTACAAAAAAATTATAAACTGTTTTTGAAGCAAATACTTGTTTGTAATATCAGTCCTTCTATGTAAGGACTTTGCTGTGCTGTAAACGTAAGTTGAAATTATAATCCTTTTCAGGACAATCCCGGAAGCGTCCACTGTAGAAACCCCGGAGACTCCCCAAGTCCTGGACGAGCCTGCTGAGGAAGCTTCTGTAGAGCCTACATTAACAGAGGATAAAGGTAAACTTAGTTCTTAGTATCAAGCATGTTTTCTTTCTTTGCTTTACTTGTAAACATTTTAAAAGCTGGAAATTCTGTTTGTAACAATTGAAAAGTTACATTTGAAATATAAACAGTTTGAAATCCATGATATAAATCTTACAATGTAATTATTGTTTCAAATACCTTGTACTTTGTTAATGGTTCATAATTCTGAAAACGTATCAGTTCAATGTATTGCAATCTCGTATTGAGTGCCTTCACTCAATGTTTCTCATGGGTTTGTGATGCAATAGGCATACATAAGAATAAGTGCGTATCGTAAATCTTAAGACGGGGTAACCGAGAACAATGACCGTGATATGTTGCTCAGGTTCAAAATATGTATGTGGGATTTAAAACAAAAATTTGTAAATATAAACAGTAAACTCGTTGAGGGCCTTAAAACGTGAAAGTGCCAATAATAATCACACAAAAATCCTAAAAATGGGTTTACATACGTGTACATAAAAATTATTTTAGGTCTACGAAAAAATGAAATTTCACAGTGAACTTCTGAACCAAATCATGCCGGTAATAATAGTATGAGCTTAAAACATAATATAATAAAAGTTAAATGTTAAAATTCTTTTACCCACATTTATAGTAGTTATTATTGCTAAAATATATATGTTATTTGTCCTTTTTAATTATACAAGTAATTCAAGTTATACAACAAGTATTCTTTACTTTAAATTTTCACTTAATTCTTTTTGCAAATAAAAATTAAATAAATAACTCTTGTCTTAATTTAAAAGCGGATTTCTACAATACAATACGCATTTATAATCAATCGTATAGACGAATCGTAAACCGCTATAAACAAATAAGCTGCTATTAATTTGGTTAGTAGATTGAGAATAACTGTCTGAGAAACTCGCGCGTTCAAGTAATCAGTTGTTTGAAACTAAATTGTTTAAAAGAATACTTTTATAATATTAAAACTACAACTGTTAAGTAATACAAATGTAAGTATGTATAAAAAATTTGTCTTATTTATATGTTTAACACGATGCTTTAATGTTACGATTTTGTAGGGTTCAAGTGTATTATTTGTGAAAAAAAAACAGCGTTAGTATTACAGAGTCGAACGTACTAGTCAAGGAGCCGAGAGGCATTTTGTAGGATATAACAAGACATCCCGGTTTTTATTGAAATCTATTGAGGAAATTTTCTCAATAAAGAAATGAATCATCAACTTCACTAGTTTATGTGGAGGTAGAAATGGGTGGGTATAGTAAGGGTAAGTAACAAATGAAACGATAATATTTTCTCAGATAATATTTTTAATAATATCTGACATACAACTTGATAAACAGGCTGGAAGTTGTCACTTAAAGGGTCTGTATGTAGCTTACGCTGATTTAAAACGTATGTACTTGTCTGGTGCTAAGTTTCAAGTTTGTCATGATGAGAAATATTATCTGGAGAAATGATATTTTAATTTTGTTTAAACCATTACGCTTCCACATCCACTTCTACCTAAACTAGCGCTACTGACGATCCATTTCATTCTTAGGGAAATTCCTGTATCGATTTCAAGAAAAAACAGGTTGTGTGTTTAAACAATGAAAATAATTTCATATCTGTTCCTACTATATGGGAATGCATTCTCGGTAAGCTGAAGCCTACCGTCTGGCAGTAGCAACTTGTCATACTGTCGGCTTTCCGTTTCCTAAATGCCGGAGAAGCTCATGCCACCAGCTTGTATCGCGCGTAGGAGGATTTACTATTTTATACATATTTTACTCTAATGTGACAGACTGGGGTTTGCAAAGTTCATTCAGTAAGAGCAAGTACATCTTAGCCATGAAGAAACACGCTCAAAATACCCCAGACTAGAGACAAACTCTAATGCACAAATTTATATTCTTCATATAAACGTTTTCTGATACAGGCATTTCCCAAGCACCCGGAAATACCAAGGAATTATACATGCTTAGTCACGTCGTTGTGTATGTTTCTTATGCGTTAAACGTCTAAGATGCGTAGTAATTTATATACCGCCAGATGAGAAACTGTCTTTGAACTACTTATCTAAGAGTCTACTAAGTCAACAATTAGGATATGACTAGTATCCATATTTTATGAGATTTTATAAAATCAAGTTTTAGTATTCAAAATAAATTTTGACAGAGATTTAAACATATTTGTTGTGAAAAAACCTTTAATTTCTTTGACAATTATCAATAAACAGAACATTAATACCAGAATCTTTACGACCCGTGATATTGGCAGTAAACACCAGAGATTTAAACATATTTGTTGTGAAAAAACCTTTAATTTCTTTGACAATTATCAATAAACAGAATATTAATACCAGAATCTTTACGACCCGTGATATTGGCAGTAAACACGTCAGTTACGGTCAATTAGTGACACCGAGAACCACGATCTGATTGATCTCGCAGTGGATTGTACCCCAGCTCTGTGGTCTCTCTGTTAGTGTTTGTGGTTGTCGGAACTGTTGTTCAATCGATGGATATTTGTTATTATGATTATCGAAGATTATTTTGTTGTAGAAGGAGAGTTCACGTTGTTGCGAAGAAGAATGTGTGACAGTAGACAATGCTTTATCTGAGTTCGAAACCGTTTCCTGGAACATGATTGAAGAACTAGAGAACAATATAACAGGATAAGATTACATGTTCTCTCTGGGTTGCTGACAGAGGAAGGTCAGGTAATAACTGACGGGTTCCACGGACTGGTGAAAACGACGTGAGAAGGAGGATTGTGCATGAATGCAATAGTAGTTTCCACCACTAGGAGCAGAAGTGGTTTTCTTTGAGCAATCGTGTTTTACGCACGATGCAAAACCGTGGTCGGAAGTATGACTAAGGGCCTTTTGCTCCGTGTAGTGAAAAACGGGGTTAATCATACAAGAAAAAAAATTAAAACTTACTAATAGTATTTAAATTTTATTACGTAATAACTCAAAATAGTAATACTATCAAGTTTACATATAAAAACAGCTATGTTTGGTCTCCAGAAGCAACAATAGCAATATTTGAGGTTAGACACTGAAAAAACTTAATTGTGTGTCAGCTTCTCAAGAAGCACAATCAGAAGGCTCAAAGAGAGCATAATCAGACCCCCCCCCATAATACTGTATTGTATTTTGCTAGGTTTATTATTATTATTATGTGGTGTTGAGTATTCATTAGCAAAAAAAGTTTAAAATTGAATAGAGGGCGTAGCCTCAATGTAGTCGGATTAGTGTACAGATTGTAAACGAAGCCCTTGGTCATTTATGACAGGAAGCTGTAGGGTAAGTGATACTTGTAAATCAAAAGAATCAATTTATATTTGTAACAATTTATTTACGGATTTTATCAGTTTGCATCGAATCGTTACGTTTAGATGGATGTTTCTGACGATGTCCGAGATCCTTGGCATGACATTTACGTTACCCTCTGTCAAGTAAAGGTCTGCAGTCGTAGTCGTGTTCGTGCCGCCCCCGCCGCACTTACACTCAAACAATACACTCAACTACAAGTAAACTTTAACAATGCGGGACTTCCTTATCTGTCTAGCAATCGTGCCGGCGACGTACCACCATAGCAAGGTGACCATCAGCAGATGAGTACTGTAAATATCGTGTATTAGTCAAAAGTTTGGTACGATTATTGTTTATTTATGCAAACGGTTTCCCACTACACATATTTTATACAATATTGTGAGGTAAATAAACTTAAATTAATAAACTAAAAAATAGGTTCAATCTTAACAACGAGGGGAATAGAAAAACACAGTTAAGGCGTCAAGTGGCGTCTGAGACACACTTGTCGACTGGCCGAAGATGTCAGCACTGCTCGCTAGCTCGTTGGCGTCGTTGAGAAGACGAAGAATACATCCGTGTTGGCCATAAGTAGTGGGCTGGAATCGTTTAGCGAAGAGACTCTTGGATCGAGTCGGAGACGTTAAAGTCGTTAAAGTCTAGAATCTCGATCGATAAAGTCCGTTTAACAATTGGCAGAGGAATAACTGTTCAAGAATTAATCTCCGCTGACCAAGAGTCTCAAGTCCAAAGAAGAGTTGTAGTTCATTAACTGGTACTTCAGAGTAACGGAAGCCCATGCATGTCCGGGCCAGTCGCACCAACCTCATTTGAATTCTATCCAAAGGATCAGTGCGTTTCCTCATGTAGGCAACAGATCCGTACTGCAATAATGGGCGCACAACTGTCTTGTAGAGCGTGATCAACGTAGAAGGTGAAGTAAAGTCTCAGGACGATCTGAAGATGAACCCAAGCTGTTGGCAAGCTTTGTTGGAAACATGATTATGTGTCCGGCAGATTCCAAGATGACGACACCACAACACCAAGGTCCTTGATACTATCAACTCTGCCCACGTTGGAATCATATAAGACATAATCGTCTTTGAATAACTGTGAACCCCGTGACAATATGAGAGCTGCCCATTTCCCGACAATGAGCCCCAGACGGTTTTCAGCACTCCACAACACAGCTAGACGGCAGCAAGAGAATTTTGTCACTAAATACAATCATCTGCAGAGATAATCCTACTGAAGATATTGAGATCGTCAGCGAATAGGATGCATTGAGACGATATTGCTGTGCCAACATCGTTGTTAAAGAGCGTAAACAGGAACGGTGCTAGATGCGAGCCCTGTGGAACACCCGATAGAACAGGAATCGGTTGTGATAGGGCACCATTATATTGGACTCTTATGAACTGAATTAAACAGGAACAAAGCAATATAACTGTTCCGTATGAAATATTTATAGCTTCAACTAGACATATAATTGCTTCTGGATTAACCACGCTAAACCTGTTGAAGACCTTGGGACAGTTATGGACCGAGCATTAAAGGTGAAGGTTAACCCTAAGTGTCCGGGTCAAAATGTGACCACGCTTTTAGCTGCTGGTGACAACAGATAGCTGCAAGACCCGGTAATGGATTGATCCAGGGGGGGGGGGGGGGTGGAGTGTATGTTATGGCTTACTCCCAGGTGACCTTGGCTCGCCGAGGCGGGGTCAAGAAAGATCGCGAGCGAAATTAGTACCGCGATATACCTGATTAGTTATCTGATTTATACTTGTGCATAAGGTCGAGTTATGAACTATCGGTAAGTTTGACGAGCCCAGCGTATGAATGAGTTAGCGCCTTGTTATTGCTATGTTTACTTACCTTTCAACAGTCATGGGCTGGTCCGTAGATTCCTGATCAGTGATAAACAGCAGAGCTGTTCCAGAACTACTAGGATTTCCGGAATATCATCTGGAGGCTTCTTGTTATCCAAAATCAATACTCAAGACGGTGCAAGAAGACCTATACCGCTCTTAAAACACGATCTTGCAGTAGCACCTCTTAATCCATCACATTGTTGGTGATATTGAGTGATGGTTCAATTATTGGATACACTTATCACAAAGCCACTAAAGTATTTATTAGGGGAGAATGTTGGAAAAAACAATGCACATTATTAGTTGGAATATATTTTTTAATATACTAATAGAATTTAATTGAATACCCAACACAGAAAACACCATTACTGATTTATTTTCTAATGTCCAAATTACAGTGTGTTACAGACTTGATAGTTTTCGTCTATAACAGAAAAGGTGAAATACAGTAGTTTTTTTGTTTCTCACTAAGCTTTTTACTAAGACAACAAAATTTGCTAGCGCAGCGCTACTTTCAGTCAATAATAGTACTAGGCCTGGCCGTCGGATTACGCTTTGATCTGTTTATTTTGTCACCTCGAATAGCTGTAAACAGCGTGATCAGATGGCCAGACCTAGTAATAACTTGTTACTATCCTCAATGGGCAACTAGTTTTGGAACTACTTTAGAGCATAACTTTGCTTTATGATGTATGGTCCAGCAATTTGATTTGATGTGGTCGAATAAATTTGAAGTTTAAAGCAAACTGACAATGATCAAGGGTTTTAATGGAACTGCTACTATATTACGAACGCCGCCAGTGACATTTTAACGGCAATTTAATATATTTGTACCCTATGCTGAATATAGTTGTGCCTTATGCTCAATATAGTTGTGACAGTCATGGGAACTCAGTCCGTGCTTAACTACCTACCTACGCATGACAATACGACATTGCAATCCTCCAGACCATCGCAATAGATTTCCACTCGTAAAGTTTAAACTCAATTACAATCCTCTATATTTACGACGTACTACGACACTTTTACTGCGCACAGTCTCTTTTTATGAAAAAAACCCTTGGTTGATTTATAAATACTTTTCCTACTTCTATTCTCATGCACAATGAAAACTGTTATCAGATGCACACGTTTTTAATGGAAAACACAAGACATGAAATATTTATGTAGTTAGTTTATTATTTTAAAGCTTTTGAATTTTAATTGTATCTTTCAATTGGTAGAATAGGTGTATATTACAAATATGCAAATAAACAATTCTCACTAATATTAATTGAAGTTTTTTTTTTGGAATAAATCAAACCAATCATAGGCCACGAGCCAATTTACATCGTAAAGGCAAATCGAGACTCTTAAGAGAAAATTCAACTGAAATCGATAAGCGATAGTTTGGTAGTAGTCAAAATAAAAGTCTATTAAAGAAATAATTAAACATTTCAAATAAAACGTTATTTTTGTATTCTAGAATCAGTTTTCGAATGAGATTGAAAGTTATCATTCAATACGTCGACTGCGGTAGACGCCTTATTGCGTACATTCAGATTGATACTAGACGGTCTCATCAGTATAATGCCGCAGTGAATGTGTTAACTACATGTATCATATCTTGACAGTTATTATACAATAGTTTAAGGCCAAATAGTCGGCCTTTATAATACATTCGCTATTAAAAGTAGTCGACGTTGAAGTTTTTATTTAATAGCCTGGTGTACACATGGGTGTGAGGCTAAAAATATATAAAATTAATCACATTTTTATTTAGAATGTTTTAAAGTTGTGCTTAATTACAAGTGTAGTTATACTGTTTTTCGGTAATTTCTCTTAGATTTCGGCAAGAACGTATTGCTTACTGACATATGTCAATTTATGAATAATAGGAGTAGAAATTAATAATATAAAAAAATGTATGAAACAATTGCTGCAATTTTTCCCTGCGATCTCAATTTTCCCCCACTCAAATTAGCGCCGCGTATCTTAATTTGAATTAATTAAAACGTTAACATTTTTATTTCACAGACCATGAAGACGAAAAAGAAAGTAGTTGTTAACGCTACTTGAGGAATTATAAAAATGTTTTGAGCAATTTTGTAACCAGACTTCCTCTAAAGAGGCTTACAGTAAGATATTAAATGTTATAGTTAATGTATGAATTATTACTTTAGGGGATTACCTGTTTTAAGTTAATCATGACTAAAGAAAATTGTATTTATAATGAATTATGATAAAGAAAGTGTTTTGTTTATCAATGAAGTAATACTTAAGAAAATTAAATTGTTCTATATAAAAAGTGTTATTTAATTTTCTATATATTTGCTGGAAAAATTCATATCCTTCATATTTCAAATGTTTTCCGTGGGTATAATTCAAGATGTTCCCAATTACTACGTTTATCGAATGGCAAATATTTTTCGTGGAATTATCATAACTGCTTGTGTACGTATTTTCTGCGATGAAAAAATGTTGACATATTAAAAAACAGCCTAACCGAAGGCCAATTACAGACTCTAAGAGGAACCAAAGACCAAGGAATTTGAACGCATCGAGGCGAAGTTTACTCCTAACAGTTGTATAGGCAGGAATTACAAAAGAATATGTTTTGGCCCGCGAAGAGGTCAGCATTATTTCTCACGTAAGGGTGTTGTGTGATAGAGATTTAGTAGTCCGTCCACTCTTTCTGTTTTCTCTTTGTACAAATACAACTTCATATAATTGCTGAGGCGTTCGTAGAGCATCGGTGTCTGTAACAATTCTAAGAAGGACTCCAACAAATCAGCACTTCTTGCAGAGCACAATCTCAACTTCCATAGCTCACCGCCTACGCTAACGGCCAACCTTGGGCCCTTAAACCAATAAAGCCCACGACATTCTCCTCCCCTCCCTTCACTCGGCCGGGTCGTGCCCACCGCACTTACACTCACTCCTCACCTCCAAGGAAGCTTTAACAATGCGGAACACCCTCGTCAGCAGGGTAACGGCTCAATCGTGCCGGCAATTTTATATTTCACACCGTGTCAAGGTGACCATAGACGGATAAATTGTCAAGGATAATTCTATCCAAGGATCTTGTGCGAAGAAAGTTCAGTGCACAATCAATCGACTTTTATGTAAAATTACTTTATATGGCTGGAGATATATCAGATAGGTGATTTTTATTCTTAGGATTTCTTTGGCGTGAAACTCACATTTTAAAGATTGGACTTCTTAGGATAATTTGTGACGTATTTTTGAAATTCGTGACAATAGAAAAACATTAACATGTGAGGTAAAGATTTCGATTTTTTCATCCAGTAATTTTTGACTGATTTACACTGTCTTTCCATTCCGACATGCATGTCCCGAAAGTTAATGTTGTATTTTCTTTGTTTCAACGATTTTCCCAAGCCTCTAACCCAATCTGGTGGACTGATCTACGCCTGGAACAACCTCTTGGGTTACCCAAACTTAAGTACGAGCTGTACAGATTTCACTTAGACGTTAAAAATCGATTTATTTCAGAATTAATCTACAGATTCTGAATCTCATGGTTATAACTCCATGTAATAAATAGATTCATCGATGATCACTTTAAAATAGTTTGCTATGACTCGTATTATTAGAAGTAGAGTTTATTGGGACTTCTCTGAATATATCTTTTTAATAAAAGAAAACTTTGTAAATGTATTAATTCAATTTACAGAGTATTGTCGTATAAGTGTATATTGTACAATATATAACAATCTGAATCCTTTGTTTGAATTTTATTTTTGACGGTTTGTGAAGGAAATTTAATTTCCCGAACATTTTGCCATTTTTCAGTTGACACTAAGTGTTACTGATTTCTTGTATCATATTTACGAACCGTAGTAAAGTTTTGTGTGTATTGCCTGTTAATGTGTTATAACTTTATATGAATTAACATAAAAATGCCATCCAGTTGACCTCGCTGAACTAGTAAGGAAGCATCTCGAGCCAACTGATCCGTTATGTTTTCTCTGTGACAGTCAGATTATTTCTGTTTAAAAATGGTTTTATTTGTTTCATATATAATGCAAATACATGAGTACGCTCCCTGTAGGTAGTATTATTGTTTAGAAATAGTGTAGTGTTGAAATAAGCTTGAATTGTAGAGGAACTGTAGGAAATGCTAGAGTTCTATTACAAATAATACACTAATAAATAGTATGTATAGGAGATCAGGTGAGCCTCCGAACCACAAACAATTAGTCCGCGGATTAATTTAAGCAGCTCTTTGTGCACGCACTACTCCTTTTACTTCATCCAAGGAGGCGTCAACACGATGGCCTATTCATGTGGCTATGTATGATCTAGCTATAAGAGTTTTATAATAAAGTATTCGAAATATCAAAGTGATGGGCCTCTTGTTTCCAAAAACAAGAGTTGCCTTTTTGAGAACTTGATAATGTTTTGATCTGATTGCAGATCATTAGCTACTTGCCAATCTAAAGCAGACGATGGAAATACGTTGCCAATAGTGTGCAATTCCCGTCAAGACAGGAAAGATAGTGCAAGCCCATCTGGTGAAAGGACTTAACGACGTCACATTATACCATCGCAGATAAAGGACCTCATTATTTACATATGCTAAGTAGAACTGCCCGTCAACTCCAGGAGATTAAGCTATCGCATGCCAATTTGGCCCGTATTGCAGGGTCCAGAAGATATATTGTCGCATTCCACGATCACCGCTTCTCTACGACGACATTAGCGGAATTATTGAAGGGAAAAAGGTTGCGATGGATCACTATTGTGGAATTTGGTGTATTTTTCACAATGTATTTTAGAGTTTTGTCAGGTCATGACAAACATGAGTGACTTTTTAATACGACATTATGTCGATACACTTTTAATTTCTGATTGAGGTGACTCAACAAGAAGAGTATCGGAGAAATAGTGGGAACATCCGCAACCAGGAAATAGTAAACGATGACAAAATAAAGTCTGGAATATTATTATTGCAGTGGCAACATAATAAACAATCTGTCATGAACTAGTCTACCCGAAATAATGATGATGTTTAGTTTTGAGTTAGAAAATGGAAAGCAGGAAGAAAGTGGCATAATTTGAGACATGCCCCAGATTGTTCAAGGATGTCTTGGATTTTTCTGCAGTCGCGCAGAAAATTGGTGGGAAAATGGAACCGCCACGCCGCGCAGCAGTGAACGTATTTTGACGCGCAAATTTCACATCTGAAACGTCACGATAGAATAATGAGGTGTGGGTTGGATCGAGTTTAATAATCACGTTGTCGGTCATATGAATGATGGTCACTGGAGATATTTCTCTCTGTAGTAGCGCGTTAAGGGTTTTGTCCTTGTTTGCAGTTTCGTCACATCATCAGACCATAAATGGTAGTGAAAGCAAAGATGGAAAGAAAGTAACGACTTTATGGATTGGTAATGTCTAATTTACTCAGGTTCAACATGAGATATAGGTATATGGATTAAATTGCCAGGTGGTTGTCATTTTAATTCCATCCATTGATGTCGCTATAGCTGCTACTACGATAGAGTTGTCGTTATTCCTCTAAGCAACTGACAAGTCAAACCTAAAAGAGAACAATACCACTTTCAAAGCAGTACATTTCAGACAAAACCATCACAAGTCTTGTATATTGATAATTTTCCACTTTTAAAGTTTGAAAATCACTCAACACAGATAAATACCGCCTCAATATTCCATATCACAAAACTTGCCAAACATAAGTAGATCACAAGCAATGTGGGTTTCTGAGTATGAAAGGCAATATCATGGGGCAATCCACTAAAAAAGAAGGTTCAGGAAGGCAAAATAAATAATGACCGTGGATAATATTACTTTTCATCAAGGTACAAGGTATATACATATCACTTCCAGCACCGTGGAACACTGCCCTAAGCTCTTTAAGCGCACTCTGTAAATTCACACGGCGTGGCCTCTTATCTATCCCAAAACGTTAGTAATGGCAATAAGGCTAGTACAATAGATCGCCTTAAGAAGCAATGCGACACAATTCCGTCCGCCGTTAAAAACACGGATCTTAGTTTTGCTTGTGAACCCAATGAGATAACAAGAAAAATATAAACACGATTTCAGAATTTATCATCACAGTTTAAAATTACTATTGATAATATCCAACCAAGAGGATCGATAATCCATCGCAAATTACGATTATCGACGCAGATACGCCTTCGGAGCTGATCCGTTATCATATATTTCGCTGCGATATCTCCTTGGATGTCGAGCTTGCAGCGGTCGGACCGCCCACCCAGGGTGGCAGGGACGGAAGACGATTATGAGAACAGTCTTGGGGACTTTACGGCGATTGCCGGTCGTATAGAAGACAGGAGGAAGAGCAGAGTTGCCGGGGCGTCGGATGTTGCGCATCTCCATGTAAATACTGCAGTTTATCCTTGACAATAACTGTGGGTGAGGTGGGAGTCGAAGATCTTGGATATCTTCGGTCCACCTCCAGCAGATATGGCTCCAGTTCACTGTTCCAGCAGACATAACTCTAGATCTGAATAGAAGTAATGGTGGATGATAGTATAACGTAGTGACACAGTGAATAAAGTGCAAAACTGACTGCGTTAAGGTGACAACTTTCGTGAATGAATTTAAGTTAGAGTGTATTTCAATTGGGGTTTCACACACAAAAACAAACGGGGGTACCCATTGAAGCTCTAATCCCTTCGGTGACGTAAAGCCTCGTGAAGATGTTTAGGTCTCCAAAGGGATGGTGAATGTGTAGGATTTGATATTGAAGCTGTATTTCAGAAGCCTTTCAATGTCACTATGAGACCAGAACTCCCATTCTTTGGTAAAAACTGTACCCAACGGACGTAAAACCTCCCTCGATGGTCGTAAAACTGTACTCGACGGATATTAACTACAAATTGAATTTAACTAAGACCCAATCGATCTTATATAATAACAAAAATACAACTCATTTATTTATTACAACCAATCCTAGCTCATATTCGTCTAACGACGTACTTATATAAAAAATATAATAAGCCGCTCATATAATACGTAAGGTAGTGTAGTATCTGAACTTAATAACAAATAATAATATATTCTTTAAAAAGGCGAGATATTTTGGAAAATTCAGTGAAGAGTAGACCAAAACATTGAAACACAGATATGGAAGTATTTTATAGAAATTTTTTTATAAAGAATGTTGTTATGTATCAGCTAACATTCGCTGTAATAAAAGATTTACGCCAATTCTTGTGATTATACCCTTGATCTGGCGCAGTGAATTCGCTTATCTAAGACACTGCTAGCCGCACAACGTCCTGCATATCGAAGTGGATATGGTTCTTATCTAATGAATCATCTATATTCATACTGGACCCTCAGCTCCAAGTCGTGTAGCCTGTACAACGCCTCTTCTCCACTCCAACGCCCTCTTTCTTACCTCTCTCTCTTGACCTCTGTCCGGTTACTCTCTACCTCATTTATCACCTTTCCTGATTCCGAATTGTTTCACTATTTCCGCACTTCAGTAATGTGTAACACGTTATTTTGCATCCTCGCCTGAAGACGTTTTTACATAAACTGCCCCTTATTAAGATATGTATTTCTTGGTATTATTTAAGAATAATGGCCTAAAATTTTTATTTATACATTGATTCATATAAAGTTGGATAGCCATTAGATCATGCTAAATAAGTTAGAGACCAAAAAAGTAAAAGATTGATAATTTTATACAGAGTCAAAATTACTCAATTATGTGCACAGTGATCAACGCACAATGAAACCAGAACCTGGATATTCGCTAATACGTTTTGGAAACAGATAATAATTGTAAGGAGTGACATTCTGAAAAGTTATCAATATAACACAGTTTTTTCAACATTGTGGCTTTTAACAAACGTTGACAAGATATTGCAATGACCATTAAGATTTGATGAAGATCCTCAAGGTGTATGATCATGTACGCTGACTAGGCTTTAAATCTCCGTGAAGAGACTGTACTTTAAAAAAACAATATTATGTACAGGATATACTAGGTTGATGTAGTCACACATCGATATAAATATACCTACAATTATGACCCAATATGGTGGTTATAGACTAATTTTCTAATTTTTATAAAAGAACGAAATATCTTGAAGACAAATCTGTCAAAAACTACCAACAAAATGAACTAAAAGAACGGCTTCTTAATCATCCCACGTAAGGTGAAAACTAATACGCTAACGCCATTGAATTCCCTCAGAGAAGTATGGGTAGACTACTAAGAATAAACCATGTACAAATTTACTTCATAAAGGACTGTCACATTCAGTACGTTACCAAATGGCAGGTACATAATTAATTCTAAGTTCCAAACAGAAGTGGTTTTGAAGATAAATCTTCTCGCTCAGATTATTGTCGAAAAGGACTAAGTCACGCTTGCTTTGTTACCAGGTGATCTATAACCTCAATCAAATAGAAACCAGTGCGCCGAGTTAGTCAAAAAAAATTGTTGCAAAAGGTGCCAAGTCACACTCGGCTTGTTGCTGAATGGGTCGATATCTGATAGCCTAGTCGAGTCTCTAGGCGTGTTTGTATATCTGCGACTATATTGCCAATTAGACCGGCGCTGACACGTGTTCCCCGCAATTACCGTGTTCACGTCCCGTCCGCCGCACTGGGGAGATCTGGGCTGATACCGCGTGCCCACAGAGCTCCGCTTGACCCCTTGTTAAACAACACCTAATTGTCCATTTTCACTTTCATACGACTCTCATTGTCATTGTAATTAAACTAGTAGTTCCTTTAAACAATAGACTATGCTTGTCTATGCTTTATTTTACTTATATACTCAGTTGAGCCTCATTCTGTCCGTCCTCATTGGCCACTGGCCTGTGCGGGGATCTTATCACACAGAGATGAAAGTCGATACAGTAGAAGTTCCGTGGTACTGATAAAAAGTACAACGGAAACAAAAAAAGTGAATGCATATAAACGTATAACGATAATACTGCTGTAATAAGTTAAGGGTTATCAGGAATGTGGTTATCCGAAGTACACTATAAAAGTTAGATTTATTGTTGTATGTACTATTACGCTCTTAGATTGGTTTCTGCTAGGAACTGAGTACATTCTGTCTAGGAATAGCGAACTCCTGCCCTTTTTATAGGCACGTAAGAGTGTGCGTTGCAATAAATTTAGTATTGAGAAAATATTATATACTTGATATTGGAGATACTGAGATTTAAAATAAATCTACTGCTGTATTTAATGGTTGTAAACCAAAGAATACGTCGAACGCAGAATCTGTTGTAGTTTAGCCACAGTTAAGTGTACAAATACAAAACTTAACGCATGAAATCTGAAGTTCTAAAACCAGGGTTACATTTAAAGCGACTATTTTATACTGATAGACGGCTACAATGTGCTTGC
The DNA here is from genome assembly GCF_021130785.1 of Homalodisca vitripennis. Taxonomy (NCBI): domain Eukaryota; kingdom Metazoa; phylum Arthropoda; class Insecta; order Hemiptera; family Cicadellidae; genus Homalodisca; species Homalodisca vitripennis. The sequence goes on along the minus strand of NC_060208.1, from coordinate 181,178,312 downwards.
ATGGTACGATCATATCGATAACACCATTTACTCGGGAAGTGTGAGCGGTTTCCCCAGGGAGAGTGTGGGTTTACACCCATGCGCCCGTGTATTACACCTATCCAGTCTGGAGAGGACAAATATTAAATCACCTGAGCGAGTACGGAGTGTCAGGTGTGCCACCGATAACCACGGCCAGTAATGCCAACATGTCGGCGTGGTCGTCTCGTGCAAACAATGGTATAATCCAGGACACGCCTGTGATCAATAAGGAATAACCACGGGTCGAGGACGGAACCCTGCGGCACTCCACATCACCGTAATCGCGCTCGCCACTTACGCTCGCCACTTTATACCCGGTATATTCTTCGGTGCTGCTGCGCCAGACGGTAACTTCTCCCTGGTAACCTTCCACTCCCCCGCTGACTTACCGTGGTAGTTGACACGACTACATGTACCGCCTGACCTGACCCGGACCTTGATCCAGATCTAGAGTTGCTCCTCCCGCGCCACGCTGCGCCGCGTAACGCGAACTCTACTCCCCTGTACTGGGTTAGCTTACACGTGGGTTGAGGTGAGACTCGATACGGTAACACGACGTTTAATTAATTAAAGTTTAACGTTTTCAGGCTAATTGGAATTGGTGCTAAATATTCTTTTTCTTGACTGGACTATATACTGTTTCTGAAATAATGAAATTTTTTAGAAAGATTTCCTAATTTAGAAGGAGCGAAATATCCAAAAGTTTAGTGTTATAATTGTATACAGTTTCCTAGCTCAACAATGTAACATTACGACAATCACACTAAAACACGTGCCTGGTATGTACAAAGAGCAATAAGAGCATAAAAAGCAATATTTCAAAATAAAGAACATTGTTAATAGTAATGTTTGACCATAGAAAGTGTATAACCATAATTTTGTTTATTTTGGATTGCTAAAATGCATAAATATATGAAGGACTTAAAGCCCAGATTGTACCTCGACAAAATTAGTATTTCGTATGTATGCAATGTATATTCATATATAGCTTTACATATGTTCCATTCTTATTTGAAGATGATTTTTGTTTTTGAATCATGGACAGTGCTATAAAAATAATCGAAAGGTTTCGTATTTTTTAAGTTACAGTTTTCTTTTCGAACAAACAGTATTGTTTTTTATAGAGATGTATTTTTAAATCACTTTGACTTTTATTAGAGGTTGGTTTAATAATTGGGTTTTTGTTTACGGCCATTATTATCTATACATATGGTTATCGATGTTACATAAGGATGTGTGTCTTAGGTCATAAGTTGAGGTATTATTGTGTATAAATAAATGCTGCTACGCGCTTAAGTGATTTACATAGTTTAACGGTTTTACGTAACAGACTATTCACAATACATTAAAACATGTTTCCGGCCGCTACGCTGAAGAATGTGTAATGTGATGTCTTCATTGAGTGCTTGTCATGTTATGAACAATACCGTAGAAAAATCAGTTTAATCTTGTACATGGTAATATTTAAGTATTTGTTGTTATGTAAATCAATTCGCAAAATTGTGTAAAATAAGATGGCACTATACGCTTTCTGCACAACAGCTTGCCCAAACCCTTCAATTTTTATTTTTTGTCTTCAACTTTGAGATGAAGAGTAATTTTCCTTTTTTGCTTTTATTTAGTCAAACATTTAGTTATTTCTTTATCGGAAACGAAAATTGCGAATGTTCATGCTGGAAAAGTATTGGAAAATGAACTACATTGCTCTTGAACTATGTTTGTTTTTTCGGGTACTGTATGTACGTTGTTGGTATTGTAAGAAATATTATTTTATACGTTATAACTTTGTTCGGAACATCACAATACGTCAATGAACAATGAACCATTGTATTGTATTCAATTAAAATTTGGGTATAAGATAAAAACAATAAAATTGTACAGGAAACGTGTTAACTACAAAAGTACATATGACTGTATACATATCGTACACACGTTAACAGCAACATAATCTTCCAACTAGTTGTATAAAAACGGTTTGCTAATTTGTTTCATCTAGTATTAATTAATACTAGATAACTTGTCTTCAAGGGATGGGAAATATGAATGCAGTGTTTATTAATATTGAAAATAGGTAGGAATGCTGGTTGTACTTCACTTCATTAGATAATTGCATTGATGAACTTATCGCTAATAATGGCATCTCTGTTTTTGCATTGCATTGGGGTACAGTACGCAATGAAGGGAAGTTAAGGCGAAGATGTTCGAGTAGCTATAATCTTCATAAAACTATCAGACAACTATTGCGATCCAATAATATATTGTGCTCCAAGAATTAAAGTTGTTACCAACGGCGGCGGGGGCGCACCAGCGCGGCTTATCCTATCACGGTGCTTTATTAATCTGATAGTTGAACGCCACCGCTAAGTAAAACTAAGAGCCCCGCAGTGTTATAACTCTAGGAGCCATTGTTAATCTACATTAGCGCATGGAGACCGTTACCCCTGAATCTGGAGCCGACAGCCGCCGCGGCCGTCGTGAGGTACGGCCCGGGTCGGGCACAGGGGCCTCCCGCGCCCCAAACACGCGCCCCGCGGGGGGTCGGTCAGCGATCTCCGGAGTTATGGGGTCGTATCCGCCGAAAGGAATTCGATCAGTCGATTTGGCAGCCGTATATACAAAGTTGTATGTTCGGAGAAGTTCATTGTACTGTTTATTGTTTGTTTACCGTAAGTCCTATAACACCTTATTTCGTATTTTAAGATGATTCGATTTTGCTATATGTTATGTGAAAAAAACAATGAATTGTTAACAATTATTTACGTCTCAAGAAATTACCCCCTCCCCGGGACTGATTTTATTATGAACAAAGTGAACATCCAGTTCCTCAAGTTTAATAGGAAAAACAAGATTGTAATGTGAAACAAATGGATTTGAACAGAGAAAAAATTTTCCTAATTGACCGAAATTGATGGTTGAAATTTGGCCATGTTTATAATAAGTAGCTTATGACTTTATCTTTTGACTAATGCATTAAACGATACTAACGATTTAACGTCTTGTAAACGATATAACGACATAGGAATGTCACATACGAACACAGACATGCTGCAGGCTATAACGTATGGATATATTTTATGGTGGTGTCGACACAGTTCAGATACATTTAGTATTTTCATATTCATAAACTTGATACGATATTTGAACGAACATTAAAATAATTGTGATTTAAATCAGGTCTGTTTTAATGTATATCCTCACGTATTCTATAAAATATTCATATTTTGCTCAATAAATATTTATTTTAACCAACTTGTTTTTAAGACTTCTCACATAAAATAATTTATTTCTATTTGAAAAAGTACTGGATGTTAATTTAATAAACTTTTATTACCAAGATGCGGTGTTTTGTAAATATTTCAATTTTAGGGTAGTTACGTATTAACATTTGAATTGAATTCAGTTTTGTTTAGCGATGTAACTCAGTTTCGAGCAAGAGAAACTAAGCTCTGACAAATCCTATGATAAGTTCTGGGATGTGGGATCACAGTAGGCCGGCCGGATATCTCGGGATCGGAAATACGCCGTGATTGAGGACTGTAACTACGTAACTAAACGTCGAGTTAAGCTGCTCTGTAGTATATTTACAGCCGAGCTACGTAACTAACGTCGAGCCGTGATTGAGGACTGTAACTACGTAACTAAACGTCGAGTTAAGTACATAAAACGCTGCTCTGTACTCGTATCTCAGGAGTTGAGATTTACAGCCGAGCTCTGTTTACAGCTGTAGTAAGAACATGAGTGGTGAGCACAGTAGGCCGGCCGGATATCTCGGGATCGGAAATATGCCGTGATTGAGGACTGTAACTACGTAACTAAACGTCGAGTTAAGTACATAAAACGCTGCTCTGTACTCGTATCTCAGGAGTTGAGATTTACAGCCGAGCTCTGTTTACAGCTGTAGTAAGAACATGAGTGGTGAGCACAGTAGGCCGGCCGGATATCTCGGGATCGGAAATATGCCGTGATTGAGGACTGTAACTACGTAACTAAACGTCGAGTTAAGTACATAAAACGCTGCTCTGTAATCGTATCTCAGGAGTTGAGATTTACAGCCGAGCTCTGTTTACAGCTGTAGTAAGAACATGAGTGGTGAGCACAGTAGGCCGGCTGGATATCTCGGGATCGGAAATATGCCGTGATTGAGGACTGTAACTACGTAACTAAACGTCGAGTTAAGTACATAAAACGCTGCTCTGTAATCGTATCTCAGGAGTTGAGATTTACAGCCGAGCTCTGTTTACAGCTGTAGTAAGAACATGAGTGGTGAGCACAGTAGGCCGGCTGGATATCTCGGGATCGGAAATATGCCGTGATTGAGGACTGTAACTACGTAACTAAACGTCGAGTTAAGTACATAAAACGCTGCTCTGTACTCGTATCTCAGGAGTTGAGATTTACAGCCGAGCTCTGTTTACAGCTGTAGTAAGAACATGAGTGGTGAGCACGGTAGCTGGCTACTGACTTGACAGTAGTAAGTAGACAGTTAGTGGAGACAACAACTCTACCTACTTTACGTCCTTCCGAGTGATCATTTTGCTCTTGACCTCCTTCTGTCAAAGAGTCTTTGTGTACATTGTACTTAAGTTATATTGATGTAGCGGAATGAAATTTTGATTTTTATTGGCCACGTTGAGATTACGTACGCTTATGTGTTGACTAATGACTAAAATATATGTTGGATAAGGTCCAAAGCAATGTTTTATAGGTATCAGAAAATAAGGTGATTCAGCACTTTACAGTAAGGAAAAGTGTATCCTTTTTTGTTCAAAACAAATGTCGTTGTTGTGAGTAGGGTGTACAGTCACTTGCCTCGAGGTATTAGATCATTTCCTTGTACACCATCGTTATGGAGATTACTTTTGTACCAACCTCCAAATCCAGGATGGTGTACTGAAAAATAAGGCGGTTCTGTCAAGTTAACGGGGAAATAGATTAAATGGAACAATCGATCAGTGGACAAATCTTTTCTGCAGCTATTGTAGTCTCTCATGCTCTAGATAGTTATAACCTCTAATTTTAATTTTAAGGTAAGAATGCTTTTTAACAATACATTAATTTTTTAATTAATTCATTATAATGTAGCACCTTTATCCCAGTAGCATGTATGTCCATCCTTTTACACCTTAACCTCATGCTATGATTTCTGTTTCAGGTAAATACCATGATCACCTCAACAAACTAACTGCGTGTAAGTATCCTCCATTAAGATTGGAATTCAATCCCCTCAGATAATCTTTTAATAGAATCCCCCTTTAGAGGGTGACTTAAGAATACATACGGACATCAAAACGTAAACATATAATCAGGTAACGCGCTTGCATGTTCTTTTTTTGCTAGTTTTCCCTAAGTAAATGCGTTCCAGAAGTAATTTCCTCCACCACACGAGAGTCACTGAACGATATTCCTGATGATAAAACGGAGACCAGTTTAGAGATAGGCCGGTTGATTGGATGAAGCCATAATGAAGGAATCACATCCGTGACAGAGGTAGTGAAATAGAGCCCCTTTAATGAGATGGCGGTCGCTAATGGAAGATGGTACTTGCAGTTCATTATCCCGTCCAGGGCTCGAGTTATTGAATACTTTTGAATAGAATTACACTCAGCGACAACAGGAGCTGTGTTACTTTGAAAATCCAACTCTAATAATAGTAATAACTCACATTCGTTACTATTGCTAGATGCAGCTAAAGGGAAACTTTTCATAAGATAGATTTTTCATAAAGAGTTTAACCTGTGAAAAACAAATTTGATGTTCAGTTAAATTTTGACTTAGAGAAGGTACTCAATGTTTATAACACATAAGAATTTAAAATATGTTGAAATTATTATCAGCAGAGCCATAATGAGGCAGTAGCATATGCACGGTAAGTAGTTTGTGTGTACATTGGGTTAGATATCTTTTTCGGAATGCATCGAATTCCTTATGCTTTTCTCTTACTAAGTTCTCTGCGGACACCTCTGGTCGTTGAAGGAATATCTGGGATTCAGTTTATTAGTAAAAATGTGCTTAAATAATCCAATTTTGTCGCGGAGATTTGAGACAATCACTAATATTGTGCCCCTATTACAATCTCCCAATGACTGAAGAGAAATGTTTTGCACTAGGACCAAATATTCTACAAGACTAAAGCGAGGGAGTTGTATGGACGTGGTCCAAGTTGTTTCCGGCGTTACAATGGGTAATATAAGGAAAGGGGAGATTTAAATGCTTAAGAAATATACCGTACACTCAATTTGTGAAGGAGGCATTATCACTTACACATTGAGAGGTCACATTTAGTTTATTTCCTTTTGACAGCAAGGCCAGCCAATCAGCCTCAGTCTTTTGTTAAGTGTCTGATAGGAATAAAATTGGTGGAAAATTCATTGATAAATGTTAAAATATAGATAAAATGGGATCTAAACACTAGATTATTCAGGAAATGCGTTTAAAAATTACATGTATTCTGATTAACAAATTAATTTAGTGTATACCAACCAGAGTTATACCCTTCCTCTTCCTCATATAAGTATTTTAAATACCTTTAATCACTTGTTTTCCGATTTAAAGTGTTGTTAAAGTTTTTAATGTTTTAACAACATACGATATGATTCCTAGTTTGCTCTGAACTGTAAATTTCATTGTGTTCCCTTTGTTGAAACATTCATTAGCAAGAGTTGATTTTAAAATCACATGGTTCAACGATTCATCGTGCAAATATTTTGAGAGAAAGTGCAGATAAATCTTTAAATATTTATTCTACTTCTCCTGTAACTTCAGGAACAATGTAATGATGATTGCCTACAAATTTCCAATAAGCGTTATGTATAAACATGTAGAAGAGATGGGAAATCGTATGGACTAAAATCTAGTTTAGACCTTTACAAAAAATTTATATTTTGATAGGATATAGATTGCGAATTGACATAAACTTGATACCATAAGAAAATGTTTAAGATAAATATAAACGGTTTTGACTTAACATTACAACTGAGTATCGTTAAAAAATGTGATAACTTTGCAAGAAGAGTTTAATTATCATAGCTGAAAACATGTGGAAGAAATCGAGCTTTCACAACATTTTATTGTTCAATAGCATGGGATTTGGTACGGTATGACTGTATCAACGTGACAAATCAAACCAATCTTTATTGGCAGTATAACATACAGTTAAATTCGTTTTCTATGCAAGTCAATACAGTACAAATATTTATGTTGATCTATTTATGGCCTTTGACAGTCGTCTACGGTGTTTGGTGGTCTTCGGATTGCACGTCTAATAAATCTATGACTATATGGGTATTACTCCAATGATCAGTTTTACTTATTTGTTTGAAGGTTAAATTAAAATATAGGAGACTTTAACGCAGGGAATTTATGAACACTTTTTCCGAAGAGCAAATTATGACTTTGCCATAAACTCAATATTGTTTTCCAGTGTCTTTACATTGTACTATTGAACTTAATAACTATAAACAGCCTGTTATAAGCTTGGGCTGTGCGGTCGCTATACTTCACGATTTTTGAAACTCTATTAGTTGCCTTTTGAAAAATCCAAAACTGTTGAAGAACAAAAGAGCTTTGCAATGGTTTGCCAACGTAGTCTATTTTTAATATCACTGTGCAATAGCCGTTTTAAAAATGTTCATAAACGTTAATTACAGCTGTCTTGAATGTTTTTAATATATTTTGCTGGCCAACGACTTACAGTAAATATGTATAAGCACTATCCTTACTCCAAAATCATCTGAATCACTTACATAAATATCGTTTTCAAAAGTCGTTATATTTTAATATCCAAGTACACATATTAGGGTCAAAGGGACTTGTTGAGTTGCATTTGGTCGGTGGAGAACAGTGTAAATGGTTTTAATTGGATACTTTTAGCGCTTCTAAGACTTTGTAAGGCGGGCGCTTACAGCAGTCGGACATATGCAGGCGGATGTATGCTTTCTGTCAACGCACACTGTAGCAGTCTGAAACATGTTATGGTTGAGACCGTAACGCTGCTCGTCTGCAGTGACATGCGATGGCGTCAAGTGTTGTGTGGTATGAAGAGAATTCCTCAAAGTAAACTTAGTGGCTAGAGGACTATGATTTAAGTGGTGAAGAGTTCTATGAATTCTTACCTTTTAAGAAGTTTTTTTTATTGCGATTGCTAAATAAGGGTATCGTAAATATTAAAAGCTGTAATAAAATATAAAATTCAAAGTTTAAAAAATTTCTAAATATCTAAGTAAATTATGCAGAACTTAAGTAGCTATGGTGGGAAGGGTTAGTGCAGTGTGAATGTTGAGTTAGCTCCACTTCACCTTCCACTTGGTGTAGCCTCTAGAATCTGACGCTTTCACAGACTTGTTTATCTGAAGAGATCCCAAAAAAGTCCGTGACGAAGAAGCTCAAAATGAACTCTTTATATAGGTCCGACATCAGAGACACATAGACTACAAAATATAGTGCAATGTACGTGAAGAGGTATTCTCATTATCTCATTTGGTACAGAATTGAGTGCACTACGATGTTTTGGACATGATCTCTAAGCACGGTGGAGCATTCGAGTTACATACATACATACATATAATGTAGCTATGATGGGGTTCATTCAATGTGTACAGCGTCTCTGCAGACGAACATGACTCCATTTGCGCTGGCCTTAAAGAAGAATTTAACCAAACTGATGAGTTTCGGAATTCAGCGCATGCGCAAGACAACACGTCTGCTTGCAGAAATTTAAAAAATCTTCCCAGGTGCATTCGAAAATATACACATACACACACAGGATTTCGGACGGATGGATTTATGTGTGTGTTGGCGCATTAGATAAACTGTGAAGTGATCTTGCGTCCGTACGTATGCTGCTACGTGCGCCCACCTTAGAGTGATGGTAGTTCTTCTATTTTACTGATGACGGAACCCAGGATCCCGGTGGAGAGGGAACCACCAACAGCTCCCATCTCCCGAGCACGACTTCTGAGTCTCCTCATTACCACAGCGCGGCTTCCATATTATCCCCTGATCTCCTCATTAACCGAGACCCTTGGTGGCTGCCTAAGGTCAACACCCTCGTCACCCACACCCTGCTCCATTTCGTGTTCTGACAGTTCCAGGTGTCTACAAATTTGAGACTATTATGTTATATATACCCTATCAGAAAGTGAGGCCTGTCATACACTATAATTCAACCGGTAAAAATACTCAGCGAAATAATTGAATGAATTCCTTGTTTAATTTTTTTCAAATATACTGAATTCTGTTAAATTTAATTCGTAAATTCAAACAAGTTACGTGTAAGCCAGGTTTCGTTGAGGTTGCATTCTTAATTTCTAATCTATAAGTAATTTTACTATCGAGATATCCTATGGTAGATGGACAGACAGACATTTCTACCGAGAGGAAATTAACACGAAAATAACGCTCAGCCAAATTCCGTGATTGGACATGAACAGAATCAGAATCAGAAATAATTTATTTCGTTAATAACAAAAAGTTACATGAAATAAGTCACATAAAATAAGGAGATAAAATAATAATAATAATAATAATAATAATTAAATACAATCTCAAATAGTCAACATAGGTTATTTCACATGTTTGTGCAATCTGACAGGAATTCTTGAACAGAATACGGACATTTTTCAAGCAAAATAGTGTTAACGTTTTTTAGAAAACTTTGTGAGCTGGTTATGTTTTTCAGGTGCCGAGGCAGCGCGTTATAGAGCCGTAGAGCTGTATAGTGCATGCCCCTTTCAAAAATTGTCAATCTATGGATGGGGTAGACCATATTACCCCTGTGGCGGGTATTGTACTGATGATTAACAGTGTTCTCTGCAAAAAGATGTGGGTTATTTTTGAAGAAAGTCAAAACTTCAAGTATGTAGATACTTGGAAGGGTGAGGAGATTCAGTTTCTGAAAAAAGGGCTTACAGTGAGAACGATTTCCCGCTGCAGACATAATGCGAACAATTCTTTTTTGGAATCTAAAACCCTTAAAATTCCACTAGAAGATCCCCAGAATCCAATAGCGTATTTCAGTCTACTGTATACATAAGCATAGTAAATTTGAAGGATAGTTTCTTTACCAACTGCAGGCATTAAAACTTGAAAAGTAAAGGTATTGAAGACAGCTTTTAGCATAGCGTATCTATATGTTTAGACCAGTTGAGCTTGTAATCAATGACAACACCAAGAAGAGAGGCAGATTCTGATGGGCTGATACCATTTACGCTGAAACTCGCTATATCACGAAAAGTTGGTTAGAAAACCATGATTTTAGTTTTTTCTTCATTGAAGAGAAGACCATTTGACTCAAACCACTTATTCAAGCTGACATACGACTGATTCATAATAATTTCGAGGTTGTGAATATCACGACAAGAAGATAGAGCAGTTGTGTCATCCGCATAGCAAACAAGGTCTGATTTCATATTGGAAGGAAGGTCGTTTATATATATATATATATATATATATATATATATATATATATATATATATATATAGAAAATAAAAAAAGGACCAAGTACGGAGCCTTGAGGTACTCCTGAGCTGGTCCTCAACCAACCTCTTTGAAGTTGTCCTTTATTTGTTACAGAAACTGTCTGCTTTCTCTCAGAGAGATATGAGAAAAGTAGTGAGAGAGCTGCACCGTTCAAGCCATATCTTACAAGTTTACCCAAAAGAACAGAATAGTTGACACAGTCGAAAGCCTTGAACAGATCGCACCGACACACTGCGACCCATCCAAGGCTCCCAACACGGCACCAATGACATCATTGACAGCGCTAGAAGTTGAAAACCCCTTTCTGAAACCAAACTGAGATGCAGTCAAGAGAGCATTAGAGTCAAAGTAACATTGAAGTCTTGTCAGAATGATCATCTCAAACACCTTAGCAAAGGAAGAGAGCAGACTAATTGGCCTGTAATTGGAAATCTCAGTTTTTTGGCCTTTTTTATGGATTGGGCGTATGACAAACAGCTTTAGATTTTCTGGAAAAATTCCCTCAGAAAAAGATCGGTTAATTATGTGTACCAGACGAAAAGCTATAAGATATGCGCACTTTTTAAGAACTTCAGATGTAACCCCATCCCACCCACTCGACTTCGAGTTTCTCAGCTTTGAAATCGAGCTTAGAACCTCAGTCATAGTGGTTGGTTCAAACAAAAAAAAGAGAAGGTTTATCTAATTGTTGAAGAGCTGGGATGTTTGCAACATACTCGAGAGCCGAACCATCAAAGAACACATTCTTGTCTATGTAAAAATGAAGTTTTATGCAAAATTTAAAGTCTACGGGAGAAATCTTTCTCGAGATATCTTGTCATATGATACATTCACATTTTTGTTCATTAAGTTAAATTTCATAGCAATGTTCGAACAATACAACTTCCGGGAAGATAGGGAGGGTATAACAACGCTAGAGTGAGCTGAAATCAATTGACTTTCCAGTTTATTACTTTTATTTTTTATTTTATGGTAAAATCCCATATGATAGTACTCGGTTTGTTTACAAGTGTATTTATTCTGATATTTTGACGTAGCTACCGCCGTTATATGGGTGGCCAATGTAAAAATATTCGCTGACGCTCAGCCAAATCCTTTAAAACGCATGTAAGGTTGTAGGTTGATACATAAATGCGCCTTTTGCAATCTGTTCAGTGGTAGAACTTAAAGAATGGCAATATTGACTTATATGCAATATATATATATATATATATATATATATATATATATATATATATATATATATATATATAATTACGCAATAAAATCTTAATTTGAACTGTGGTGTAACTACTAAAATAACATAGGTAGCTGGTTTAAAAAATAACTTAGGTACCTATGGGAAGGTTCTTTCGCTAGAACTTTATCCGAAAAATCTTTTACTTGATGGTGGATATACAAATTATAAAGAAGTCATACTTCTGTCACAAACAAAGATAAAATAAAATTTCAAAGCGTTGTATAAACATCTTGACTGAAGAAATCTTTCAAAGTTCTTAAGCTCAATTGAGCCGGAATATGCACAAACATAGCATGCCGCTTCAGCAAAATACTACTGTTGGTTTTAGTGAAGCTAAAGAGCTAATTGATATGATTTACAAATGGAATCTTAACTTATATGTAATCATAGGATTTAATACACAAATAAACTTTGTTTCTAAGCATAATTTTTATCGTTTTAAAACTTTTTATAATATCTCGCCCACAATAACTCGTTCTTTCAAAGTATTTTGGACAATTATTGTCTTATATCCTACTGAGTCGGCATTGATTTAAAAATCAAAATAAAATTGAACCTCTTAGTAATTTACTACGTGCCTTGAACCTTACATGTAACAAAAAGTTGTATCTTATCAATGGTTGCTTTGAGATGTTTTAGAGGAGTTCAAGGATTCGGAATTGTCACAAACATACCTTTGTACTTCATATGGACTTCTAAACAAAGAAAAAAAAACATATCTTATAGTTATTAGTTATAGATTTCATAGACATTTTTTAAAAGGCGCGTGCAAGTCTATTTGAGACATAAATTGAGTGATAGAATATTTTTTTATCTGCCTTATCTACAAAAGCTATAGTTAATATTTATAGACCTTTTAATTTCCATTAGAACGACGAAAAATATATTACGAGAGATTTGTGAGAGAATTGTCCAAAAAGAATTTTGTCATTCTGCAATAATAATCCATAGCAATTTTAAGTGCATCTGGGAAGTTGAATTTCATGATTAATGGTAGAACGAGTATATTAGTAATACAACAACTAAATTCAAAACAAATGTCAAGACACGAGGAAACCGTGGAATAGAGGTGACTGATGTGGGAGGAAAGGGGACCCTAGAATAGAGGGGACTGGTGTAGAAGGAAAGGAGACCGTGGAATAGTCGAGACTTGTTAGGAATGAAAAGGAGACCGTGGAATAGAGGAGACTGGTGTGGAAGGAAAAGGAAACTGTGGAATAGAGGAGACTGATGTGGAAGGAAAGGAAACCGTGGAATAGAGGAGACTGGTGTGGAAGGAAAGGGGACCCTGGAATAGAGGAGACTGGTGTGGAAGGAAAGGGGACCCTGGAATAGAGGAGACTGGTGTGGAAGGAAAGGAGACCGGGCAGCACTGGAAGAATGTCGGATCGTTTTATTTGCTCTGTTCATCTGAACCGGGCCCGGGCGGCTACAAGATGGAACATCTGATTGCAACTGACACCACCATGAGTGGGGGGCGGGCAGATGATATCGGCTGAGGCAATTAGCAATACAATTAGTGAGAGATGAATGGGCCGTGGCCACCAGTCGTCCATTCACTTGATATAGGTGCTCACAATCTGCCCGCCATCTTGCCGGCGGGGTGACTGGTGACTAGACTTCGTATTCATTGTAAAACGTGCATTTTAGGCTTACGCGGTCTTGGTCGATGTCGACTGGTAAGGGTGAACCAAGACCGCCATAATAGTAATGTTTATTTGATCACAGTGATCTCGTATATAAGGCAGTAAAATTGGTGACGTCGTGGTAAAGCGTCAAGTAGTAAATGTTCTTTTCTAAAGAATTCAAGAATACCTATTGGTATTTAAAATGTGCAACTAGACAGGAGGGTATATTATTTGCAAATGCCCTGTGTTTTTGTAACTGATGTTCCGTCTCAGAATGCAATCAATCAGACACTGAAAGAACTTGTTCCGTAATGGTATTGTAGTAAATAAAGGGACTTGCCAAAGTCTGAGACGGTAAATACTCCAAATTGACAGAACTGACGTACTCAGTCAGTCGTCAGCCTGAAGAGTCTAGAAGTGCGTACAGACTAGAGTCTAGCATGTACCTCCTAGGCGCCGCGCGCCAGTCTATGTTGCGCGCTACTGGGAAGGAATGGACAACCGTTTATCAGATTTGTAGCCGTGCGTCGCGTTTTTTCCCGGCTTGCCGTAATTAGAATCAATTCGAAGTGCGGAAGTCCAGGAGCGACATTCTGGCACGGCCGGCTGCCGGTTCTGCGAACGTCGCATCGCCTCTCGGCAGCCTTTGTACGGCCGCAAGCTCGTTACGGTGCTCTGTACCGGCAGTGCCAGTAGATCACTTATAGTCCGGGGGATGGATTCCTGGATCTGTTATAAGGAATTCCTCGGATTACAACGAAAAGTGATATGCTCTCGATATCTACTACTGACCTTTGTGGTATGTGCGGTTCAGGTTTCTTATGATATTTCGACAAAGCGATTTTCATTTGTTTGAATTCGCATGTTCTTGCTTACATTGTAATTATCAGACTTAATTTGTAGTCATTCATGTGATAAGGGTTATATAGAATTGAGTATAGTGTATACACAAATTGAAAAATTATGTTATCCATTAAGTTAAAATGAGCCTTTATGCAGTAAAACCAGAGTTCGAATGATAGTATTACAGATACGAAACAGAAACACGTATATATATATATATATATATATATATATATATATATATATATATATATATCCATATATATATATGGATCAAATTTCATCCATGAAAAAATATGATCTTTGAGAAGCTAAAAGTAGCAAACTCTTAAAACGTATCAACATATTGTCCAAGAATCTAAAACAGAATTCTTGAAGAAGCAACTTAGATTCTTACATGTGTCTTGTGAACAACATTTAGCACAATGTCATTTATAATTCGTAATGGGTAATTCTTGATGTGACCAAACATTATTATGTAATATATAACTATCTAGTGAAGAAATTTATCCTTGAAATAAAGAAATTCATCAAATCTTCTAACACTAACACTTAGAAATAGCCAATAAATTTGTCCTTGAAATCGGAAAAAAAATCATTGAATGACCTAAAAAGAGCACGTGGAATCTGTTCAACCATTTATTTTGTCCATGACGTCAAGTAATTCAGTAAAGAGTCTTACAAGAAGACATGGAATATACTAAACAAATTCATTTTTGAATTGTAGAAAACCATTAAACGGTCTAAAAAGAAGACATGGAATCTGCTGAAAATTTTTATATCACTCAAAGCAGAGTCTTAGTGCATTATACTGAAGTTTTTTACGTTTGTTCTTCAGTGTGTCGAGTAAATGGAGTCATAGCAGAGAAAAGTCCCATCGCTTAAGTTAAAGAGAAATAAACCATTGTTTATTCACGTCCCGCCACAGATCGTGTTATATTAAAATATTATCGGAAAGAATTATAATACTGGAGTGTAGTTTACAATATCCGGGTCTTTTCTGGTTAAGCCAGTGCTGTCTGATCCACAATTGTCACATTAAGTTCAACGACTTGTGGTTACCGGGTGGCGCGGCTCACGTTAGCTCTATGGCATGTCGGCGTGTATACGCCATCCCATCGTTGGTATGACTCTCGCCACAGAGGAAGGAAGAAGTCCGAGAAGGATGAGCTATAAAATGTAAAAAGCAACATTTTTACGAGGCAAGGCCGCGGGTACCTCACTAATGAACTTTTACGGCGGCGGCCGACCGGCGTTGTGACATTTAAACTGGGTCTGGACTCTGCGGAATGTCGCTCAGGAAGAGCATCCTTCGCTAGTCACGGTCCGGGTATCCGCAGCAAGTTCAAGACCACTTTGCACTATTTTATAGTTGTGTACAATAAAACAAATAATAAAACTATAACGATTAACCTGTGGCATCGTAAACAGAATTACTATATCAGAAAAGCTATTACAGTACACGGTGCGGTGCGGCTTGAAGACACTTTGTTTGATCCATAGATAAATTGTTTACATACAGCGCAAAGGTCTACTATTATTTATTTATCCATTCAATTTTGCACCCAACGTGGTTACCAATTTATAAATGTTTGTGTCGCGTCGTATATTATTATTATCAATAGTATATTTATTGCCCGAGTGTAAGCGAAGCCTAAGGGGCTGCAAAAAGTACATTTGTGTCTCTCTGAGTATTCTAGGTCATATTTTCATTTCTATATAGGCAACGTTTGATGGTGGTGCATGTCACTCCATGGATTTGGCTGAGCGTTAGTGAACGTATTTGCATTGGTTTTATGGGTAACCATGATGGCAAAAAAAAGGTTATAGAATAAATAAATTCGTAAACAAACTGAGTAGAATCATATGTCATTTTAACATGTAAGAGTAACACACTGTCATAGAGTAACATTTGATATAATACGTTACTCTATGATCCTGTCTTGTTTCTTATCAACTGTTTAAAGCACTTTTTAATCATTGTAGTTTTTTTCCCCCTCTGGAGGAAATGCGTTACGCACCTAGGGTCTCTGCTTTAGAGCTCCCCGTGTGTGGGACTCCCTTTTCTTCTCTTTCTCTACGATCCCTAGGTTTACCCACTAAAACGTCCTGCGCTTCATCTACTGGAACTGGGATCACCAAAAGGGATTACTTCAGTCTTAATCATTGTAGTAGACACCCATTAACTGCTATTTAGTTCGTTAGTAGTTACATACAAACAGCTGGCCATAATGATAATTTTCAGATTCAAGTAAGAAACTATAATATGATAATTCGATAAGAAACCAAATAAAATTATTTTCGCAATAAAAATGGCCACCGTTATTCTCTTGGAAACAATTAATTATGCATGATTTTGCTGACATAATTGTGGGTTTTCCTTTCATTGGAAATTAATACGCATATTCATAGTAATTATTTGAATGTTGGTGGAATATGTAAATCAATCGTTTAGCCTAAAGATGGATTAATTTAAATTTGCATTACTTTCTGTAAAAAGATTCCCCCAAGCTGAAGCCAAATTAGTTTTATCCAGAAACAGGTTTTCTCTTCTCGTCAAAGCAATTAAACAAAATTCCAGCAAAGTTTACGCGCTGTAAGCGCTTAAACACAATGAAATCTTAGCTAAGAAACCGCATGGCGCTGGATTACAGACCTAAAAATGTTGTACTTACGAAGACTAAACAACAGATATATTTATACAGCGATAACTCATCTTAAAATGTATGGATAAGGATTTCTCTCCCTAATAATGTTTTGGTATACCTTAATTACATTAAATTTCTATAATTATAGTTGGATGTCAATTCGGTAATAGTTTTGTCCCACATTGTATTGTTATTAATAATGTTTATCATTATGTTTGGTATTATATATTTTCATTATTGTTTCTATTACAATTTCGTTTTAGTGATTTTCTTATATAGTAATTTAACACTATATAACGAGGAGATGTAATACTAATGTTTACAATATTCTTGGACCGATTCTTGGATGTGGAATATAACTGCGTTCACCTATAGTGAGGCATAGAAATAATTAAATAATGTTTTCTGATATTCAACTAGTGTAGCCGTAAAGTAGTAATTAATAGACAAGAGTTATGTTATTATGTATAAGGGAATCAATACATTATCATGATAGTTTCCATTGCACAAAAAAGAAACAGACTTACTCTTTCAATTCCACATATAGAGTGCTCTGTGTTATATATAACAAAATATTTATTGGTCGACAGAGAGATCGATACAATACATACAAAGTGAAAAAACATTAAGTGAAATTAAGTGAGTAGCATCAAGCCAAGGTCAGAAAATATTTTAGAAAATGCATGAGCTGAGCGACGGTTGCCTTTCCGATCCATAAGGTAGCTGATGCAGTTTTGAAAGCGCAGGTTTACGAAAGCTCTTTAAAAAATATTAACTTTTCTGGAGTCCTAAAATTTCTTCTGGTAGTATAAATTACAACCCCAGTAACAACAAAGCCCGTTGTTGTAATTGTGTTTAGTATTGTATAATGCCAGTTAGCTTACATTGCTTACAAGAAAACGATTATTATTATTTATGTTTCTCTGTAGTGCAAGCTTTGGTCGCAAATTATATTAAATGATTTTAGTAAAGAATAACCGGATGAAATGAACAATAATATTTTTTATTAAAAAAATGACTGTGGTTCCTTGAGTATAATTTATTTTCTTAGGCATTTTAGGAGTTTCAGTATTTATTCTATCGCATTTTGAATATCAACCTTATATTTGTATAAAAATTATAAAAAATATTGTGTGGCAGTTAAATTTTCAATTTAACTGCCACACAGTTTAAATGTAACATTTTGCGTTTGCTATCATCACATTTTCGTATTTTTTCTACCAAACTCGAGTTCCAACTCACAAGAATAATTTACTTGAGAATGTTTTATCTACTCTCAGAAACACACGTGATAATGTAATTTATTTTTCTAAAACTCGGAGTCATCAAATTTAACAATCAAAGTAACTGTAACTGGAAGGACATTAAAATGACGAATCTGTATGATCGGCTGAGTTTGAAGGAGTAGTAGATTCGATAATTTGCGATTGACGGTGAAGGCCCCCCAACCACCGGTCATAGGAGTTTGGAATGTTTAACACTGCCATATGTTCATACATAACTTCTAGTTAATAACTCTAACATGCAATATCCGCTTTTACGACCGTGTCAATCACGAGCGTACCGTTATTGTGGCGAGCGCTCTTTTACTGTACAGTCTCGCTGTTGGTTTATAGATATTTGTTAGCTGAGCTTTAGCGAAGCCTATCATTCGTGGGGCAGGACAAATTCCGTGTCTGTCTGTCTGTATGCACAGTATCTCTAAAACTAACTGACATATAGACTTTAAATTTTACATGACGCTTATTTACATACATCAACACCGAGTGCGATGTTGATGTATGTCGCTTCATGGGATGTTGCTAAGCTTTAGGAAATATTTTACATTGTGGAAACGAGCAAATAACTGAATAAATGAATTTTAAAACAAACTGTTTAAAATCATTTGGGATTTTAATAAGTGAGTCTTTTTTCCATAGAGTAATAATACAATTTAACAGACAGGGGACAATGTTAAAAGTTGGTGATGTTTAATTTTAACGCACTCTTTCGTTGTAGTTCCCTCGTTGATTTAACGGAACTTTTATTTGAACACTACCATAAAACCTTACTTATATATATATATATATATATATATATATATATATATTTTAAAATTTCAAATCTATAAAGTCGATATCATTCTCTCGATGTCCTGCGGACAAATACACAAATACACGATCGTAAGAAAGAAATGTTTACAACCCCCGGGAGAGGAAAGAGAAATTGTGTTAGCCTACTAATTGATAGGATTCAAGCTTAATTCAATGTCATTCTTGTATTTGTAGAAATGAACTTTTATTCAAAGTGTACATCTGAAACCTTTCCCCATACAGTTTGTTGACAAATTTATTTATTCAGATATTTTCTCGTTTCCACAATGTAATATATATGTATATTTATTCGCAGAAATTACAAATTTGCGTGGAAAACATCTAGCTGAGCATTCGGGGCAAGAAGTCAAATTCTGCAGCAGAACTCACCAGCCGTGTAAAGCTAGCGGCTCCCATTTCATGAAATACATTGAATCATATTCCAATCGTTTTTATTCGGAATTCATATGTGAAACAATAAAAATAGTTAGAGTTCCTCTAGCTTCACACCAGTGGCGCCCATGAACTATAATAAGCCAATAACTAGTGGAATCAGTTGTTTAACGTTTGTTTAGCTATTTTTAGAGTTTGTTTCGCATTAATGTGTAAACATAATAAACAACAAATGGGCGCCGCTCGATCGCTAGTGTTTTGTGGTCTATAAAAGTGCTTGCGACATTCTTGAACGTTTGGCACATTAATGCCAATTAAACGCTAAAAATAGCGTAAAACAGTACACATACGTTAAATAATCGATTCTATTAGTTTTTAGCATATTTTTGTTAATGGTTGCCGCTGGTATGAAGTTAGCTTAGATTGCTTACAAGAAAACGATTATTATGTTATGTATCTCTGTAGTGCAAGCTTTGGTCGCAAATTATATTAAGTGATTTTAGTAAAGAATAAACGGATGAAATGAACAATAATATTTTTTTACTAAAAAAATGATTGTGGTTCCTGGAGTATAATTTATTTTCTTAGGCATTGTAGGAGTTTCAGTATTTATTCTATCGCATTTTGAATATCAACCTTATATTTGTATAAAAATTATAAAAAACATTGTGTGGCAGTTAAATTTTCAATTTAACTGCCACACAATTGAAATGTAAAATTTCAATTGTGAAGCTAGGTATGAAGCTAGCGGCACCTACTTTGTTTTTTTTTAATCATTTAACACATGAATGCAAAAAAAAAACGCTAAACATATATAAACAAACGATTGCAATATGTTTTAATGTATTTTATGAAATGGGTGGCGCCAGCTCCACACGTTTGCACTCACCATATTTTGTGAGCAGTTTAGAAGGTAAAATTACTCTGACTGATACAATAAATCTAAATAGAGTAACCATAAAAGCAACAGCTAAAAATAGTTTAAAAGTTAAAACATTGAAAAATTTTAGTATTCCTGTAAAATATATTATTGTCGTTGTTCAAATTCTTCAAACTCTTTGAGAGAACAAAGGAACATCAGTAAAGCCACGTTATAAATGTAGATATCAGTATTATTCTAAGAGTTACAACAGACTATAACTCTCAAACAAGACTTACATGTGAATTAGCGCGTGTTTTAGCAATTGTAGGGTCAAAATGGCGCGAGTTCTTTGGAAGATCCAGAACACCATGGTTCTGTTATTTGTTTTAAAGTTAAAGAATTGACCTCTGGACTGAATGCAGGGGGAAATGGCACGAACCCAGTGTGATTTGCCAACTCTGAATATGTCACACCTGGAGGCCGTGCTAGACAATAGTTTAATCCCAAGGTTCAAGTCATACATCAGGTTTGCTACTCTACATACCTGCAAGAGGCGTTGTAACATCTGGGGAGGTCGTCGAGGGTATGCTAATCGATTGATCATGTACGTCTGGGTCATTTACATTAATGTTGCGCTAAAATAGCTTATGGTAATTCGGATTTAATGAGGTATAGGATTGAGTTATCCGTTGGAAAAGTTTACAATAGTAGTGAAAGAAAATATTTAAAATTCTAACTAAGTTCTTAAATTGGATATACACCAAACAACACCATTTAGACCATTATACCACCACTAGACCATATTTAGACACTATTGGTGACCATTTAGATATTTTAAAATTAAATTTAAGCTATAAGAAATAAATTAATATTAAGAATGAAGCCTCCATCATCCATGTGCAATTTTTATATTCTGTGGAACTCATTTACTTACAAAAATAGCTTTAAAATAATCAAACTAGCAAAAATTAATAACATTTTAGATAGATGTTTCAAACCAGGTCGACAAGCCCATCCATCCCTATCATAGATAATACATAATTCACCGTTGATTGGACGTTTTAGATGTCCAATTAGAGTTAGTTCTCATCCAAGGGATCTAAAATGTTTTGACAGTTGCAAAAAGAACAAATATCTCCAGCGTCGGCTCTATGGCTGTTAGCACTAACCCAATAAAGTCTGGCGCCTGGAAGTACCACTCCAGCTGTAACCTTGCACGCTGCCATGCGCCATGAGTAACACTGGAGGGATCTGTGAGTGCCTTGCTCTTGTGCACATGGAGCACGAACATCTAATGAATCATCATGCTACCTGGGTAAAATAATGTCAGGGTTTAACCTATGTTAAATACATACATTTCCTTTGACTGGAATCTCCAATGTCACATGTTAGAATGTGTCTCGTTATTATTTATTTTATTTTAATTACGACTAATACGTGGTTGCTGATGAAATCTTGAATTTATTTTATAGCAAGTGCTTAAGTAAACTAATATATCCCTCCCCTCAAATCATCCATAGGGAACGCAATACAATTATTTATACTTTTTGAAAATTATAGTGGTGAGTCGAGTCTGGATATTTTTAACAAGTGAACAAAATTGTTTAAACTGGAACGTTTCTCCCCAAAAAAGTATTAATTTCGAAATGGTTGCTATGGCGAGATTGTTCTTATTTCTTATTGGCTCATGGAATGATAGTTCGCTCTTTTATACTACTTTTGGCACATAAAACAGGACCAACAACTTTACATAGGTTGCAAAAATATTTACAGCCAGCTTCAACATTTTTTGTAACTATAGAAAAAACCCGCACCTTAATTCCTATATTTAGTTATGGCCATTAAAATAAATCACCCATTCCCATGCCGTCTACTATTCCTAGTTTAAGCTATAACGTCATAAAATTGATCATTGTATCATCGGAATCAATTGGTGCATGAATGGTGAGATAAGGACGATAGGATAAGAAAAACCTCCTCTTCCGAACACAATTTCTGTTTTATTCCATGAAAGATGTGTCCTCCAGGGACGTATCGAAAGCTGTATCTGATTGGCGAAATATACCCTGTCACCTTTGTTGGACGTAATAGTCATTAGAAGAAATCATCTCCTCTAGATAGTGGAATATCCTCAAGCACAAATTCTACTCAGAGAAGGGCAGTGAGAATCCTCCTACCCTATCAGACTCTTGGGTTCTTGGTCTCTTACAGGGGTGTGATCCAGCCCATCTGGCTATGGAGATTACTCCAAGCACCCCACAATCCGCTCTATTTTTTAGGAACTATTCCGTTCTAAATGAGGTTTGTTCAGTCTCGGTGTATGAGACATTTAAAGTCGTTCCTTGCAAACCGGATATTTCTGTATGTTTCTGTATTTTAGTATGTTTTCGTGACCTTTTGTAAATTTACGTATAAAATCTTTATAACAAAGAATTAATCATATTTTGTCATTCGTTGGTTTAGCTTCAGCCAATCATGATAAATATCCGTCCCTTTCAACTACTATGGTTATTTTAGCAGTTTTTATCGAATATCTGTTGACTGAATACTGTATAGCTCTCCACAGCGAAGTCAAAATATTTACGATTGTAGAGCAATTTTTTAACGCGGTATTAAAAGGAAAACTTTCATGTTAATTTACTATTATTTATACCCGAAGGAATCTAAAATGCAGCTTGGAACAAAATCTCCAACTCTATTAAAAATTTGGTACGTGTTAATTCACTGTACCGTTTGTTTAGAACGTTTGCTGTTAACACCGCACACCGCGCCTGATATCCACACCTTCGTCAAGATTCTATTACCTGGCAACGACCGCTTGGCGCTTAGGTGAAGGTTTTCCTCTAATAAATTACTGCACTTGGGCTTAGTTATGTCTGTAGTACATTACTCACTCTTTGACCTTTAGCTTAGTGTCGCTAACGACTAGCCGCTTGAATCAGAGAATTTTCTTTATGGCATAAGGGATGAGGGATAATCGCATTGTAACGATTGATTCAGAGTAAGTTATATTCCGAAGAGAACACATTAGTGACAGGGTAGATGAAGATATGCCATCAGTAAGATCTTATTCCTAATTCTTAATCAGGCAAGGACTCAGAGACTAATGCTGATGCACTAGGAAATAGTATTATAAAATATTTTGAGATGTGGCACTCCTTTATATATTCTAAAGGAATTCAAGACGTGTTTATTCCATATTTTCAGGATTGGTTTTAAACAGTGATCGAAAAGTTTCAGCCTAAAGAGATGAAGAAAGTGCAATCATGAATATGCCCTTTGTAAATTCTATCTAGTCCAGGATCAAAGAGTCTAAATTACCGTTTTACCTAGGGTTAATATATAACTGGGTCAAGTTAAAAAAATTGCAGCATATTTAAAGTACAAATATGCTGCAATCACCTGTCAGAAGAATGAAATAAGGTAATAGATATCTTAGTCATAATAGTGTTAGTATTGGTTTGTTTAAAGCAAATTCGTTTCAAGAGAATAAAACTCTTCGTTGTTCGGAGGCGAAGGAGGTTTTATGTTTGAATTGCTATAAATGTGCACTGGAAAATACAAGCAAGTTCCGAGACGTTCTGAAAAACGTTTATCGAATCACATACCAAAACTAAACAAGTACACGGAATTAAATCTTGGCCCTTGTATAATCAGTGAGGTAACTAAATGTATAAGATCTGACTGATTGGATCTGGGAGAACAAACTACGAGGAACAGCTGGACCGAGCGAGGGAGTGAGGGTAGAGTAGTGCAAGTCCATTTGACCTTGCCGTGTCGTTGGCAGCAGCATTAATCAATGCAAGAACCAGTTTCAGTGAGGAACCTAAATGTAGAACTGACTGATTGGATCTGGGAGAACAAACTACGAGGAACAGCTGGACCGAGCGAGGGAGTGAGGGTAGAGTAGTGCAAGTCCATTTGACCTTGCCGTGTCGTTGGCAGCAGCATTAATCAATGCAAGAACCAGTTTCAGTGAGGAACCTAAATGTAGAACTGACTGATTGGATCTGGGAGAACAAACTACGAGGAACAGCTGGACCGAGCGAGGGAGTGAGGGTAGAGTAGTGCAAGTCCATTTGACCTTGCCGTGTCGTTGGCAGCAGCATTAATCAATGCAAGAACCAGTTTCAGTGCAGAACATGCTCTACTAATTACTGAGCGACAGAATCCTCCGGCAGAGATAGACTATCTGCAGTACATACAAGGCACATCATTTACCATATCGGGAAACATCACCGTGTTATCAGCGTGATAGCCTCCCTCGCCTCCCGTCCTCCTGACTGCTAATGTCCTCGGTGATATTGATAAGGGTGCTGTCGAGAATCAGCTGTTCTCTTCTGTGAGAGAGGAGGGGGTTTGGATTTTAAAATGCAGAGATATAAAAAGCCTGTCCGCAAAACATTAATTAACTGTGCACTCAAAAATGGTTTTCGGTTTTCTTTTTTGAGAAAAAGGGTACAATAATATAGTTAAATGTTTAAGTAAATGTTGTTAATTTTACAATGTGTCAGAGATTTTCCTTGAAGCAAATGAGAACAATGAATACTGAGTAGACAAGGCCGACATTGTTTACCAGGGTCGCAAATCACTAGAGTTCTGACACACTATTTTCACTACCAGTGATTCTCTCTTCATACCCTGGGAATCTTCAACGGTACTCTTGCTGTTAAACCTGCGTCATGAACAGGATGTGTAATATAGTTTGAGGTGTAACTCAGCATTCTCAACTTGGACTTATTGGTCAATGAAAACCTACGTCAGTTCTCCAACACACTTCCGTTTTCCATTAGTCAAGAAATTTAAGGCCTCGTAAACAGTGTTATTGAACAATGAGCCGCCATTAGTCACGGCATTCCTGGTCGGTCCAGGCCTTGAATAGATTATTGCAGGGCAGGCCGGTGTGTCCTACCACACCTGAGGCAACGTTGCCACGTGGGCGTACTCAATCGCGGACATCAATGGAGTCTGCAGCCCTTCTTGGCACGAGAACAATTGATCTTGTTGGGACATATCGTGTCGCAGTTCGATCAACAAGGGGTGATTTAGTGATTACATGGTTCATATAATAAGTTATATTCAAGCCAATATGTCCGGTTGATTGATTGATACATGATCTTGAGAAATTTGTTGGGCAAGGAAGATAAATGTTAAAGAAAAATCATTTGTACAAGTAGGACGTGTCAGCATTTCATCACTTGTCAAAACTGATTGTATTGCTGATCTGCATCCAGTTATAGAATATGATATGGAATGAATAAGTGAATTTTAAACAATACTTTTTATTATTATGCCTTTAAAGATTTACGTAACGATATAACATTTATGAAATAAAGTTTTTCTTGTGAATAACCGCAAACTAGAATTATTGTACTCGTCATCTATACGTATGGAAGAAACATTGTTGTATATTAACAACTTCTAGAATTACCATGGCGGTGTGCTGTATTCCTTGTTGACGATGATCGTGATCATAGATGTGCTTATTAGTGAATATAAAAATATAAACGTCCTCGCTTGTTGTGTGGTTGTTCCTAATCTGTTACCATCATGCTACAAGTATTATTGATTTATCTACTTCATTAATTTGAGTTTCTATTCGTCATGTTCCAACATGACCACACATATTATATTTGGTTAATACAACCCTAAAAGTGAGATATGGAATATTTCAGAGCTGACTCAGCTCAACACAAGGCACGCCATTCATAATCAGAATAGGATCGAGTATTCCCACATACACCCACACGCGCATGTGCGGGGAGGGGCCATCTGCTTGTGAAGGTCACCTTGTGACCTCGCCTTCAACATCGTTCTTCCGCCCTCGCCACCTCCAATCGTCCGTCTGCCGCCACCACCGCCATTCACCACCGCCTGACTGCTCTATGTGCTGGAGGCTTGACCGGGTCGCGGTACGCTCTACATGTGGGGTCAACAGCCTTAATTACATCAAGGTATCCGAAGAACCATGATTTGTAGTTATCCGAAGGATGGACAACTATAGGAGTCATCTCCATCGAACGGTGGCGTCTCATCATTTACCATCGCAGGCTGGTGTTAGGTTGATCAATAGGCAGCTTGAAATTGGCAGATCCCAAACAATTTAAATCTCGTCTTCAACGCCTATTGGTGTCAGGTGCTTTTTACATGGATAGCCGCCTGGGAAATTAAAATCGAAGCACGTTTTAACAGGATCTGATATAGGAATTGCATATTTGTCTGGATGAGGAACTTTTTGTATGTATGATTGTGTGTGAATGAGTAGGTAGGATAATGACTGTTGCTATACAATATTGTATGTTGTTCAAAGGCAATAAAGACTGATTTGATTTGATTTGGTCATTATATAACAACGCCAACATGGTCGTGATT
Source organism: Homalodisca vitripennis (assembly GCF_021130785.1). Lineage (NCBI taxonomy): Eukaryota > Metazoa > Arthropoda > Insecta > Hemiptera > Cicadellidae > Homalodisca > Homalodisca vitripennis. The sequence goes on along the minus strand of NC_060208.1, from coordinate 181,151,756 downwards.
AAAACTTAAAATGTAGGCTGTATTTTTCTCATTACTTTAATCCCTAGAGTAGCAGAAGTGAAAAGTGCTTAGTGTAGTAGCGTATTTGGTTGGTTTTTGTTATTTTTGTGTTTTGTAACAATAAAACAATATTTTATTTTAGGCTCTAAAAATTATTAGTTAAAATTGTTTTAGCAATAGTGCAAAGTGCTTATAATTAGAAAAAAATATAGATTTCTAAAGAATACAGCTGTAAAAATTTGATGTAAAGAATTTTTTGAAAGAATGACTTTCCCACCTGAATTTCGCCAACCGCCGAACATGACCCGGTGCCGGCTTCCAGTGATGTATGCCCCGCCCCGGGCCCAACTCGCTTGTTACCTAGTGATGTAGCACGGAGCGCCATGCGATCCTCTCTAATGATGACAATTACACACCGGTAACAATGGCGCAGACTCTCATATATTGTGTGTTGATATACCGGTATACATACACGCCAGCCGCGTGCGCCGGGTTCATAACTCAGGCACTGTTGAATCATTCACAGACTGGCTCCCAACCCTTCGCAAAACAACGAATCTGAGCAGACGTCGCGTCGTGGCGCGGCGCGGCGGTTTGTTCACGGTGAGGATAACCAATCTTGTCGAATGTTACGGCTGTGAGGATTCGTTTTGTAAAAGAGATTTAAGGACCGTGAACTATCCAAACTAAAGATTTTAAATCTTTTTATTACTAAACTTTTAAATTCAGACAACTTAATATTGGACATATTAACACTTTCTTTTACGAATATTATGAAATTTTAGTGGCGAATGGTGAAATTGTGCTTCATGAAGTGTTCTGTAGAGCACGCCATGTCGATTTGTAATAAGGTGTTAACCCGTGGAGGTACAGTCAGGTCGTTTAAGTTCTAAGTTATCAATAACAGCTGAGCATATTATTTACAGCAGTTGGCGTATATAGAAAAATATTTGGGGGGGGGGGCTGAAATACCGGGGGGTATGGAATACCCCCCATTAGAAGGGGGGTACCGGGGGTCCTCCCCCGGGAAAATTTTGCCAATTTGTCTTAAAAACACAGGTTTAAGGTTTTTGGCATGTATAAACGCTAAAATGGAAAGAATAAAAATCACTCTTTCGGAGAGATTTTTAAGTTTTTTCATGGTGAGTTTCCTTCTTTTCGAGCAGGTTTCACTTTTCCATTTTTAGCGTTATTATGTTTATATAGAAGGACCTGTATCCTTTGTATATTATTTTTGTATAAAATTAAAATTCAAAACTTAAGTGTCTGCTAGTTTGGTAGTTTTCAGTTGTTAAAATAGAAAATAATAGAGGCTATAAAGTCCTATTTTTAAAATCTTTGGTTTAAAATAGTTGTTATACAAAGAAATATATTGTCCTACGTATCTAAAACACAACACACCACAATATTATAAGTTTGAAACTAATAAATGTTGACTATATACTATATTTATTTTAGCAATTGAATTGTTATTTTTAGTTTTTTTTTAATTTTACCTTAATGAAATCAGAAATAGTAATTTCAGTATGCACAACAATTCAAATATTTATATCGTTAAAAAACTAAAATCTCAAACAGCCTTCCAAGCTACAATAACCCAGTTATTGTAGGCCTACTTTAATGAACTGTTACAAGGGAAGAAAATGAAATATAGCTAAAAGTATTCATGAAAACACTGTTTATTGTCATTTTACAAAAACAAAATCCAAATTTCTAGACTTCAGTGAAAATTGTTTTAAAACTTCCTCATCAGTTATGGTAATGTCTCTATGAATAGATAAAAGTGCAAGACCATTCAACCTGTTTTCCGAAGTTGTGTTTCTCAGATACGTTTTAAGTCTTCGGAGAGATGAAAAGCTCCTTTCTGCAGAAGCCACTGAAACGGGTAAAACCGCTAACAATTTCAAAATATTAAACATGTTTGGGAAATAGTCTTTAATCACATTTTTTCAAGAGCAGAAATTGCAGTTTTTGGCAAACTTTCTTTTTCTTCACGATTCCACTTTTGTTTCCACAGTAGAAATTCACTTCGTACCTCATCTCTGAAAGATAGATCTTTTTCATAAAACGTCAGGGCAGGTTCCAGGGATGAAAATTCCGTTTTAATGCAGTGCTCAGGAAGAAACATTCTGTAGTGAGTCGATTACTTCCCTGTGGTTTTTTAAAACGCTCCTGAAGTGAACAGCAAAAATCGTCAAGGTATGGTATATATACTACACGCCGTAGTATTCTTCCACGTTTGTATAAGGAGTATTGCAGCGATTAGTTTGCTTTGCGACATGTACGGGGGGTTTCCTCTTTGATACCTAATTTGTCAGTGCTTACTTTTAGCTCACTGAACAAAGCCCTGGAATGTCTCTTCTGCTTTGCTTCGCCTTTCCTTTACTAGTTCCAATACATTGGAAATCTGTTTGTTGGCTTGAGCAAGATTCTATATCTTTCTTTTGGAGCATCTCTGAAAGGCGGATAGTCAAAGAAAGCAAGTTGTTCAAAAATAAAAAGACATGCAACAAACTGAAAACCTGGTCACGGAGGCAATTAGTGTGTGTGTGCTTTTACAGAAGCTTCTGCAGTCGATTCTTCTTCAATAGTTGATTTAGAGCGGTAATTATAGGCTCCAAAGCTTCTTTAAATATTATAACTGAATCGTGGCGTTGCACCCAGCGAGTCTCACACAGACATATAAGTTTTTTCTTTTCATCTCAGGGCAGCATTCAGAAATACTTGACTTAAGTATCGCAGTTCTCTTAGCTGACTTGTGAAAGAAACTACACACCTCACTGATGACAACCCATACAATTCCTTATCATAGGGATTTTTGATGCATCAGATAGACATAAGTTAAGAGAGTGAGGAGGAACAATGTTGTGTATATGGCTGAGGGTACTTTTTCACTTATGTATGCTTGTACCCCTCTGAACTGGCCACCTCATGAACAGAAGCCCCATCATATCCTTGACCACGTAAATTGTTTAAATCAAGTCCAAGACTGGTTAGACTTGACATTAATGTATTGGCTAAACCTTGACCTGTTACATCATACACGGGTACAAAAGCCAGAAAATCTTCCCTAATTTTAAACAATTCCTCGTCAACATATCGGACACAGAGGGGAAAATTGTTCAATTTGGCTAATGTCTGTTTTTCTCATCTGCTAATACTGAATAAAATACAGATTTTTCTCACGTTGGATACAATTTTTGACTGTATTTGGGAACCAAAAATACCTATAATTTCATTTTGGATAACAGAACTAGTATACATAGTTTTGCCACCACCAGTTTCTAGCTGTGTTTTAAGATTATTGTCCCCCGTAATTAGCCCTGTAACCTTAATAAAGAGCGAAAAATTACCATCATTTTGTATAGCTCGTCAAGATCCACTCTTCCACCATCACGATGCCCTCTAAGAGCAATTTGTTGCTTCCACAAAATCTAATTGTCTGGATTATCGGTATAATTCTATTTTTGTTTTCCTGAACATTCATTTTTCTCTGCATGTTGATACTGTTTATCACACTTTCTGTTTTTCCATGTACTAAGGATTTTACGTCTTCAGCCATTAACATTGCAGTTTTATGATATTGTTTATTTTCATGTTGCATGAAAACCTCCCTAGCTTTCTTAAGCTTTGTAGTAAGTGGTTTTGATACTAATACTCCTAAACTCTGATGGTTTTCCTTTCCCACCTGTGTTGTGTGAGAAAAAAACACAATATTTACACAGGGCCCCTTCCTTTGCTTCCGAATAAGCTAACCATTTGAAGTCTTCCAACCACTTATATTGAAAAACTTCTGTTATTTTCAACTTTTAGGAAATTCGTAAACTACGTTGAGGCTTCCAACAGTTTCTCAATAATTTGAAATTTTCTCTTCATTTTGAAGTGAAAAAGGAAGTTGAGGAGCAGTAATGACCAATATTATTGATATTGTGAACTAACAAAGTGTGATTACTCTCGTTAAGGTTATGTTCAATTTCACCTGTGTGATACTTGATCTCAACAACGCTGCCAGTTTATGTAGCACAAGTGGAGGGACTCGGTGTTATTTCAAACGATGTCTGCTCGTCGATCTCAGACGAAACACGTTTTTATCTTCACGAAAAAAGCTTGAATCGAACTCTGTCTCTCTTCAATTTTAAATGTTTAATGTAGCCTATGTACTTCACACGTAAACTGTCAACTATAAAGTAATCAGATCATGTTTAAATAACGCGACAACAAAAACATATCACTTGATAACAGTCACTACAATCACAGCACATATGCATACAGCACTTAAAATGTCACCACGGGTGATACGCACTAGACAACAGCAGACAATGGCGTGGTAGTGCGGAATGAGGTCAGGTGTGTGGTGGGAGTGGGTGGGGGGTTGTGGGAGGAGGAGGGTTGCTAGGCAGCGGGGCCGCGGCGACACGTCATCGTCATATACGCATGCCTGGCGCTGGCACTACACGAGCGGCCGACGCGACAGTCAGGAGCGTCAGGCTACCTCGCACTCTTTACAGTTGCAACGCCTTATTTGCATGCTTACAAAATATTAGTAATTTCAACCTCTGAAAAAAATAAATATTGAATATTGTTAGGTATCATAATGTATTCTTAAAATTCCCACTATAAACTATAATACTAATGTAGTCGAAAGTATAGAAGCACAGCTTATTGAAATAAAAATAAATTATCGTATATAAGTTTATAATATTTTTTTTGTGTTTCAAATTTCGGGGGGGGGGGCTCGAGCCCCCTGAGCCCCCCCCTTATATACGCCCTTGATTTACAGTTGTAAGTAGTCGTCATCAAGAGAAGCTTGTAACAACGTAACAAATGTTTATAAACTGCAATAACAGTCGTTCAATGCAAATACCCGAGTGAAAAGTGCACTCTCTTCCGAAGTATATTAAAATTGTAAGTAGAAAGTTAACTTCGATTTTAGGTTAATGTAGTGTTAATATACAGTATAAATTTCAATCGTAAATTCTTATTAAACATGTATTGGTAAATCAAACACATTAATGCCATATACGACAGCATTGTTAGTTTGCAAACTGTTTTATTGTTAATACTGCAGGTTTGTTATTTTAATAAACATAGGGTTGGTTGTTAGGACAAATAAATAGCAAATATCCATAATTTTGTATATTTTTATTACAAATCTTTTATTTGTATTATAATTTAGCTCTTGATAGACATTTTAGCAGATCTACTCATATACTGTATACTCGTATCCGTTTTATACGAGCTAAGTATGTCTTTGCAGACAGATAAGTTTTGGGTTAATTCTTGGTTTATAAGACAAGCGCCACTGTTAAAATAATATATTGGTTTCGTACAGTTTTATTTTAACATTAATATGATACAAACATGACATATTAGATATGAACTAAATGGTTGCTTTAGTTTTTAACAATTACAATAAACTACCCGTTACAGTTATAATGTAAGTCTACTAGCATATATTGTATTATACCAACACAAATTTACTTTAGATGTAATTGATTAGTATAACTACCTATTACTCAAATAATAATATGACGCTGTTTGGGATTTTGACAATTTCTAATAAAACCGCATTGCGATAGCTTAAGGTTGTTGATTTACTACCTCAGCAGTTCGCTGTGCGAATATAGTGGAAGCATCACTAGAATGAGTACAGGTAGATAAACTAATGTACGGCCAGTTCAGTTTTGGAAAATAGGATTGGTAGTCCATGGACTACCTGTCCTACCCTGCAGAAACGTGACGTCAGCCGCCCTCGCCAAAATTAGGTGTGGACCTACAGTCCTACAGTCTTTGAGCGGTTCTCGAGACTCTCTGAGGGACTTCCTCACATAGCCCTCGGCGTTGGCCTGCAATGAGTTATGGGTGTAATCTTCGCGCAACGCCACGCTCTCGCTTTTCCCCATTGCGGAATCCTCGGCCTGACAAGTGGAACGATGGTCCGATAGCGCGCGTCGTGGCGGGGGCAGTCATAAAGTACGGTCGTGTGCTTCTTCGCGCCAAAACCGACCTCACGTGCTTCCACCCTGCGGTTCGCCCGCGCAATTTCATTTTGATCGTGGCTCTTCACGAGATACGGGGAGCCGAGGCGGATCCGTGGGCGATATCTGTTCTCCAGCACCGGCTGGAAGAGCTGGAACGGGCAGCTTTTTGCTCACTGCAACCCGCACCGGTAATTAATGGGAAACTGATATCTTTTAATGGCTTCCCTCGCGATCAGCCAGGTACTCGGGTGCTGCCAGAAATGTTCCTTTATTGGCTTTGCTGCTATCGGCTTTGGAGTTAAACAGCTTGTTAATGGTACTTATCTTAAACGATCTCCATCTTGTTTAAGGAGATAAATTGATGAGTTTACTAGCCTTACCTCGAGGAAGCGGATATTCCAATTTGTTTAACAATCTGGCCCACGGTTTTATTTTTAATAACCAGCTAAGATAATCCAAGTGATTGTCATTAGTACCAAATATTCCTCTGACTTCAGCTCTCGGAACCAGTTACTTATCCAAATGTTGGGGTTTGTCTTGCTCAGCATTAAGTCAGCATGCTTTTGTTCTAAACTGATCGGTTTGAGTCATTATGTAGAGGACACACCGGCTGAAGGATGGACAACATTTCCTTCCCAGATCCTGATCGGAAGATAGCCCGAGAGTAACGGAAGGCTCCCGGAGGATGTAAGTCCTTGCTGCGGCCGCAGCAGCGGCCTTGTTTTTGTCACCGGCCTGAGGTGAACGCTCTGTTGCCAATTAATAAATCGCGACCGAGCTTCAGAGAACTGCCACCGGTATGATTATCCGCATTCACCGGCCTTGCCCTCGCGGTGCTCCTTGGGTCGTTGTCGGCGTCTTCTTCATAGTATCGGTTTTACCTCTACGCATCGTAGGGGTACTATTATCTAACCCGTTAAATGACGATATCACTGATACAGACTAAAACTGTTATCACACTAGCAATATTGCATTAATGAATGTTTCGTTGTTAACTTTACAAAGCAGGGGGCTGTAAAGCTTTATTCAATAGAGACAAAGTTAAAAAAAAAAAACTGTTTGGATCGTTTAATCTTTTATTCACTATAAAACTGTACATGTTTTCATACGGGCTATTTGTGATTGTAAATTCAAATTATGGGGGAGTTACAGCAACGTTTGGTACATTATGTGATATTAAACCACTGAGGCAGAATAATGTGATTCGCAATGTTTTAACATAATTGATCAAGATACGTTTTTATATATATATTGTTTATTGTACTGATTTATCATAAAATTTAAACATAAATTGATTTTAAGAGGCAAAACAGTCTTCTTTTATTATTTGATTGTATATAATTATTGGAATGTTAATACAAAATTGAATTCATCAAACTATGTGATACATTGGTCTGCTGAGGATGCAATAACAAAATAATTATATTCCTGACGAACCGAGTTTAAATTAAATAATTATAGTATTACCGAATAGGGAGAGCGGTTGGTTTCGGGTAGTTTCACACTCACACACACACACAACCCTCTGCGCTCGAGAGTGTGGGGGGGGGGTCGTACCAGGCGACTACATGTACCTTCAGCTGCACTCCATATTTGCTAGTACTATGGAATAGTCCATTCATCCAGTGTTGGGAGTGAGGCGACGCCTACCACTGCCGTGACGTATGACGGACAGGTTCATATGCGGTCTATCGGAGCGCCAACGGCCTGTCAGAAAGGCCCGTCCATGTGGATTTCCTAGGTTTCTATCTCTCCGATTTCGCCTAGAGGCTCGATATGATGTGGGCGTGACATCACTCTCAACACTCGGTGAGTGAACTACAACATTCTAAATAAGGCTAAGGTCAAGACAATAAGATGTTGACGCATACTTTTACAAGCTAATTATCTGAAAATAACCAGACTACTTCCGAACTGCAAGTGGTGGGGAACGCTCCGTCTGGGTAATTTACCTGAATCTTTAATTATGTTTATGATTTCTCCTTATGCATAAGGACCCAAAATTTATGCTGATGTTAAACTATACAATATCCTCGTGGTGCGAGGATCATGAATTTCTTGCACCAATATCTCAACAGGAACAAAGGAGGATTAAGAGACCGCTTTGCATTCGCAGCCCGGTAATTAAGATGGACGCGTTTCGAGGCCCGGGGGCACGTCTACTTGGTGGAACAATAAGCGATGGTATCTCTCTCTCTCTCTCTCTCTCTCTCTCTCTCTCTCTGTCTCTCTAAGGTTTGCCTGTATTACCATCCTTCATCATAATCAACCAGTCCGGCATTTTATTCGCATCGTTTACTTTTTTGCATCTAGGTTTATTAGCATCAAATCCCCTCCTTTACTACAGTTTGTGTTTGGGAGTGAAAATTGCCGATATTCACTAAAACATTCATAAGCGTTTATAACTTATAAACCAGCAGCACTGTTTTATTTCTACCAGATTCATAATTATCGTTGTATTCAGAGTGAATTAAGGCAACTACAATAATTATGAGGTACATATTTGGAAACATTACGTTTTACTTTGTCTTAAAATTTGGATGTACTGTGTTTTGACAAACTATGCAGTGCGTTTGAACTTTCAATTAAACTTATAATTATATTATTGTTAAAAAAATTGCTTGAACGAGGATTAAAAAAACCTCTTTAGTATTGCGGAGGCATTCATGTTACTCACAGATAATCACTATATAAACGGTTTCGCCCTCCGATCTGCGAATATCTACTTTACTGATCCTCAATACAAATGTCAAAACCTACAGATCTAAATACCTTGAAATTGTCCTATAATTCACGGTAAACTTATAGTGGTTGCTTAGTAACGTTTGTGGTTTACAATTTAAGAAGTACCCCGCATCTAGTGTTAAAATCCAGAAACTACAGAAAAATCCATTAAATACTGGAATAGAATCCTTGAACTTTTGCTAAGACATTATATTAATTTTGGAATGCTTAATAACGGTTTTGGTCTTTAACGGTAGGGCTAGACGTAAATTTCTCGTCAGCAAACTCTGAAATCTTATAACCTAAACCAAAGATTATAACAATTTGTATAGATTATGCTACTTTCTTAATTGTTCATTAAAGTGCTATTCACAGAAAAGTTCAGTGATTTGAAATTGGTTCCAGAGATGCGGATCTATTCCAATGTTCAGGAATGCTTAGGGTAGTATTAAAAAGGAGCTACAAATGATGCCCGTACGCTGTGTAGAAATGCTTGAAATACCGCGTAACAGCTTGCAGCGTTCGTGTATGCCATTACTCGAATTATACCTACATTCTCCACAGAAATACCAATATAATAAATTCCAAAACATAAATCTATTTTGTATGTGAGACAGTTAGTATGCAATGCATGGTTCTAGACTCTTAAACTCTGCAGGTTTCGCTGAGGATTGAAGGTCGTCTGCATGTGTTTTGAGAGTTAATTAAGAGTTGTTGTTGCAGGGTTGGCACTACAGCATTGAGAGCAATATTTTCGGTTTTATGGCCACCTGTAGTAGAAAGCTTGTCATTGTTTTAATTTACTAACTTCGACTAGACTACTGTCACTAACTTCGAGGTGTTATACTGTCCAAACATTACGAACTAAAACATCATTACAAATATAGTTATTGTTTTTCTAATTGCTGAAGATAAACCTTGGTAACAACAGTCCGTTAAAGAACAATCCGGGAGTTTCCAAGTTCCAAACGTTATATGACAGTGATTTACAGCTGCTAACTATAGATGAAGTGTTCATTCAGTTTTCAAATAACTCTGCTTTTCTTTGCAGAGCCGAACTCAGAGGGAATTTATAGCTTTTCGATGCGAATCGAATCTATTAGCACTGTACAAAGTACCACTGTGAATTATGTATACAAATAAAGTTAGATTTTTATGTTTCCGCTTTGTTTATGTGTCGGTGTAAGTACATTTATTTACAACGATTTACGTTCATGTGATGGGTTCTCTAACTATGGAGTTATGATAACATAACGTATATCAAATTAAAGACAACCTTCGCCGTAGTTTAGGTGTAGGGCTGCGCCTTTCTCATCGAGAGTTCACGGGTTCGATTCTTGATAGATCTATTTGAAAATGGGTTCGGACCTTAGATCCTTTAACATGTTTCGTGTGAATGAATAATAAACGCAACAGACATAGACAGATCCTCCTTAACACAGGACTACTACAATGAACTATTCTGTACGAGTGATTGTTCCATTGTCTTCAACCGTAGCTACCCGACAATTGCTAAACCTGTAAAATCCCTTAAAATAATTATTAGCAATTCTGTGTTGACAGCTTTGAAACTCCGGTAACAGTTTTATAGAATCGTAGAAAATAATAGCTACAAAATTATCTCGTTGATTATAGTGGATTTTACGCACAATATTGAAACTCAACTTTGCCCATTACAGTGCATATCGTATTAGTAGTGTAATGTACTTTAAACGTATCCAAGTGTATAGAATTTATAACAACTATCAGGAATAAAATGGGATTGTGAATTATTAATAATACACTTTGCGTTACTCTCTTTCAGAGACGGAAATACCGATAACAATAACTTTATTTCCCCCTTATCCAGTATACAAATGAGAGTATGGACATTAGAGACACACTCAAGATTACGTGGAAGAATTGTGACAAACGCTTAAAAGCTAGTAAACGTCGTTCCTTTCTCTTTTCTACTGATTTCTCCCCCCAGACAGCACTCTTTAGTAGAGTATTTATTGAATGGTTATTCATAAATATTATACAGCCACCAGTTTATTTCATGTTTATATCTGAAGACACCTCAGTTAAAACGTCCGTTGAAGTGTTTGGTCATTGGTCTGATATCATACCTATGTGGATGATTGATGAAGACTGGAATTAATTAATTGTTTGTACAGTAGTGTCCCTATTTAAATCGACTTAATAGAAAAAGGACAATTGAAGCCTGAATTTTGAAACATTTTGTGCTGTCTACAAACAAGTTCTACAAATTTAAATTTGATATGCTGATAATATTGGCACTAGAAGGTCTTGTTGGCTATGAAGTATTGAAAACCGACATCCTATGTATGAAATGATATTATGAACGAATAATATTGATACATTCAAATGATCATTGTCAGAACTATGTTAATCTCTCCACCAGATAGTTCAATGCCACTACTACATTAAATAGCATTTTATAACATACTGACTACGTAATCGTGATTATAAAAGTAAAGACTGTTATAAAGACACAACATAAACGTACCTTTTACAATATTATATATGGTTTGTTTAACATGTTTTAACACAGTGGACCATTTTAATATAATTTATTCTAGGGCTCCACTTAAATAAGTATTTAAAATGTATTCCATATCGTTCCAACGAATATGTTGGTATTAGTAACGAAAGTCGATGAAAAGTAACAACGATTCAGATATCACCAGTTTGTCTGAATTAGTTGTCAATGTGCTTAAAGTATTTTTCTCTAGTTTTCTCTTATTAATTATCTTTTCAGTTGTGAAGTGCATGAATAACTCAAAATTTATGTTTTGTGAATATAAAATATAATTGAGGATGTTTTCATGCATAAGAAGTCACTGGAATTATATTACAAGTTGTAAAAGAAGTTACAACTTTATTTATGCAGACTGCACCATTGTCAGCTCTGCAAAATTATCGGTTAGACCTTTACCTACAAGTATTGTTATACCTCCTAAATTCTTCGGTTTTCGCATTTTAAAAATCCTGGTTGCGTCACTGTTTTTGCTGTATTGCAATTATGTCTTCCAGTCAGGAGAATCGACAGGTAAAGTGGAACTGATCATGTATTAAAGTGAATCTCGTACGATCCTAGCATCATTAATTTGTGTTGGGCCACCAGCTTCAATTCAGTCTTCCAGTCAGGAGAGCCGAGAGGTAAAGTGGAACTGATCATGTATTAAAGTGAATCTCGTACGATCCTAGCATCATTAATTTGTGTTGGGCCACCAGCTTCAATTCAGTCTTCCAGTCAGGAGAGCCGAGAGGTAAAGGTGGAACTGATCATGTATTAAAGTGAATCTCGTACGATCCTAGCATCATTAATTTGTGTTGGGCCACCAGCTTCAATTCAGTCTTCCAGTCAGGAGAGCCGAGAGGTAAAGGTGAAACTGATCATGTATTAAAGTGAATTTCGTACGATCCTCACATAATTTACTTTGAGCTTCCACGTGAGTTTTGGTTTCCACCAGCTTCAATTCAGTCTTCCAGTCAGGAGAGCCAAGAGGTAAAGGTGAAACTGATCAAGTATTAAAGTGGATCTCGTACGATCCTCGCATCATTTGTGTTGAGGTCCCACGTGAGTCTGTGTTTCCACCAGCTTCAATTCTCATTCAAATCGTAGTCAACAAATGTGAAACGCCAGAGCGCACAAAGCGGTGGCCTGACAGCGGCTGACATGACAGCAGCAACAGCGGCGCGGCTCACCGGCCATCCACAGTGTCATTAGCAAAACACGCTGCGATGTGAGCATTGTCCCGGGGACATCACGAGGTGCGGGATAGACCGATCCGTGGTGTTTGTACAATGGTGTCAGTCATACGGTGAGCTCTACTCCCACACACCTCCGCACTAATGGCGTGGACCACAATACACACGGGTTACAATACACGATATCAACAAGGCGCAAGGTCCAGATTGAGATCTGTGACACGGTTGAAACCTTCCAATTGGTAACGCCACTACAGCCGTGCACGCGTGCTCTTCGCGCCTAGCTGGAGAGGCGCGGTAGCAGTGGCGAAGAAAAGAGTGTTTTAATTTGAGAATGTTAAACATTCATCTTTCCTGGTAACAATCTTCCCTTCTCGTAGATAACACTGCTCATATTCTTTATGAATTGTGTATTACTGAGTAACTAGCCATGTATAGTCCGTAGATTTATAGATGTAAAGACGTCGAACTTGTAATCTTTGAGTCAGGTATTTACGGTCACTTCGATGAATCCACAGAATTTGGAAGTTCTCACGAAGTTCAAACAAGTGTTGTTATCTAACAGGACAACTATGCTGTGGCCCATAATATTAAATCTTACACTATTTTAAATCAAATATTATAGCTAGTCTTATGACAACTCATTGGTAAAAGATGTGTAAAGCACCAGTACCTAAAACTCATGGCGTGACAGTGTCGATACCACTGTCAGATTGTATGATTGGTCTGTCTGCCATGAGTGGTGGTAGTTTCACCGTATCATATGGAATTTGTGGAGAAAAATCTTTACGTTTGTTGTATCGACCCATACGGAGATTGTCACTAAGTGAGACAACTACGTAGTTATGAATGGTGGGCATACTACGATTGTTTGATTTACCTGGCATTGAGGCCCTTTCTTCTAAAATACATTAATGTGATCACTGTGTTCTGGCTACTAATTGGGATGCTGCAATATTGTGAGCATCAGAGCTCATCCCATATTGTTTTCTTATTTATAAAATTCTCCCCTTTAATTCCACATCGTGTTGCTAATAAAGCGAAACCCCCTGATTTTATAAGATATCTAAACTTAGTGGTTCTTATATCACAAATATTGCACGTAACCTTCACGTTACATCAAGGAGACATAGTGCAGTTTATTTTTATTAAAATGTTATTAAATATAGTTTAATGCGTGGATTTGGAGACTTTAACGAATGGTTTGAATGAATGACTCTGAACATGGTTGAAACATCCCTTTTTAAAAGAGAAAGAATGCTTGAAAAGCCGATGGAGTGTAATTAACTTGCAGGGACTGCGTACATTTTTTCATAAGTCTGTATTCAATTTAAAAACAATTGTTGTAAATAAAATGTTAATGAAATATTTTTGAGACTCAGTTCACACACTCAGTGTTTAGTACATAACAAAAAATACTCGTTTAAGTACAATGTTGTGAACACTACGTTTTAGAGCAATAAAGTTAAATTGTGAAAATATTACATTTTTGAATTTCGTAATCAACACACCTCAACACCATAAGGCAAGGCCACAAGTCCAGTAGTACTATATCGCACTCACTTTAGGACTATATAGTAATATAATTATAAGTACTGTTTTTGACATGTAGTAGTATTTTTTTGCAACACTTTTTTGCAAATTTTTATGGTTTTTAGTGACAAAAGAAAGAAAATATAGCATTTATTGTGTAGTTCATGTACTCAAAAAACTAAAGCATCCTAATGTAATTGAAATTTCGGTGGCAAAAAATAACGTTCCCCTTTTCTGTTAAAAATGTATATGTTACCATTTCCGAAACTGGAGCAAAATAATATTGTATTTAATGATATTTAGACAAATAACATCATATTGCAACATCATCGAATGATATGGCATATTGTAGCATACCAATAGGTCAGAAGTCATTTTTTGCTTATACAGTACAAGGATTTCTGTTATACATAAAAAAGTCATAAGTGGAATGTTAATGATGTTTGAGGAGGGGGGAGTTGGAGTTACCTATCTTATTGTTGGAGTTAGATATATGTTTAATAATGTCTTTTAAAAAGGTTTCCTTTGCAAAAATACATATTTTTGCTAAATTAATTGAAATTATCTAAACCTCAAAATGCATTGCACTAAGAGATAAATCATAATAATATTATTCTTATATGGCCTTTCACTTCATGACTTACCACCCTACGTTATAATATTCTTCAAGTTTAAAGTTACTATAAGCTATTTGAAAAGTATTATGTTTTTAGTATTTGAGTAACTGTAATTAATATATCCACATAAAAGTTGATGGTAAAAATATCGCATAACAAATATGTCTCGAAACATCTTGCAGAAGAATACTATTCAGCCATTTGTAATAATAACGGCATTTACGACTGGGTTGGCCGTAATCGTATTTTACTTAAGTAAATAAACGTACTTTCGTATAATAGTCCAGCTTTGTTACTAAAATTACTCAAAGACTTCTTTTTTTTGATAAGATGCCATCCAGATTGCACTTAATTGTGACATATTCCGAATTAGCAGCAAGCAATTATACAAATGCACCTGAGCAATTTAAGACCTCGGTATTCCAAGAATTGGTAACAAGATGGATCAGGATTCCTAGTCGGTCTGCTACTGTGGTTTGGTATTTAAAACGCTATCTGTAACGCTTGACTTCCCAGTTAGTGAACTATTCGCTGACATTATATTTACTTCTCAAAGCGTACAGTAATATCGCATTTAACATAGTACTATCTTCACCCAGTGAACAACCCTAGTTGATACCATATCTATCACATTCCGAAGTCAACTGCCCATTAACTTTCTACGGTAGTCGTTCCAGCACCCTTGAAGTCTAGCCATTCTCTACTTAAGCGATTACACGAAGAAGAAAAGGATGGGTCGAGTTGTAAAAGATTCGCTGCCGTGGTTCTACGAAGATTATGGCGATAATTAAGACAGAACGCGTTTAAGGCTGGAGGCAGTAGAGAGAGCAAGTGGGTGGCCGAGCGAACTGGCCTCAACCTCGGCCAATCCATGAACTTGGCCGAGCTACGAGTAGATCTGCGAAATCGTTTATCATCGTTCTCAGCACAATATGTTTATCTGTTTTTCAATGGTGTGTTTGTTGAGAGAGCTTTAATGTGGTAAGGCCTGATTTTCCTTTGGGATTATGGTTCCGAGCAAAATTATTCCAAATACTTCTTTCACAACTGTAGAAAACCCTATTTAGAGACAAAGCAAATAATTGTATTGAACCAGCGTAACCTCCGTTTGTGTAACTTTGTGCTATCAGTACCGTCTAACCTGAAAATCTGAATAACTTGTGTAATTACAGGTGATCATTCCATGTAGGCGTATCTCCATGAGTGTTCCTTAACCAAGCTTATTGTATCCTCGTTGTTCGTCTGTCACAATAATAATATCCATTTTAAATGCAATCCTTGTCTCGGTTTATGTCTGTGCCTTATTGGCTAGTACCGGGCACTGGCCATTACTTCAGCACTTGGATGGGTTCATTGTTCGACGTTATTGCGATAGAGGACACCCCTGCGTGTTTCAATGACCGTAAATCTTCTCTATTCAGGTGCGACTTCTGACGTCTATGAACAAGGAAGCAAATTATGCCCGAATAAGAATTTTAAAAGAGGTAAAGCTAGTTAGACCATTTGTTTACAAACAGTTAATTTTTAATATTGATTGCCCTTTAGAAAAATAGAATTTAGTAAATTAAATAGGATTTTTTCCAGATATTTGCCCTTATTCAGTGATACAAGAAATCGAAGAAATCCTGTTCCAACAGTCAAAACATCGTCAAAAACAAACTTGTAATAAAATAAAGAATTGATTTTCGGTACAGGCACGGAAGAAGTAAACAAATAAAATTCCTGAGTGAATGTTATATCGATATACAGCTTCATTACAACGCAAGGTGAATACCACCCATTCATTTTATTATTGATATTCATCATTAATTTGAGTGGCTGTAGGTATATGAAAAGAAATTGATGAAAAATCACATAGTCGTAGTTGTAAACTTTACAAAGTCGTTTCTTATAAGTTTAGCTGTTGAATCGGATTAATGAACTAACTCATTAGGTGTATCACTGACACAATTTAGTTTTAAATTTTTTTTAAATCGTTAATTTACTTTACAGGATACTTTATATACATGTCGAACAGCTCAATTCTATAGTCTTACTTTTTCCTGAGGGCCTAAGCTCCGTCTTCGGTTGCCAAAAGCGTGTGTTCACGGGGTCACGTTTACCCTCCGATTCGTGGGAATCCCGCTGCTGGGCTGACCAATTATTGATTTCGTACAGCGGAGGAACTGCTTAATTATTGGCGGCCACGGTTTGATTACAGTAGAACTGTATAGGTTTGATCTGAGACCGCTGCGCTATACTATCAGTCCCACTATTATACTTATCTTGGGAGTCTCTTTTGTCATTCTGTACATTCCTAGAGTCCAAGAAATCCTCGTAGCATTTTTCAGCATATAATTCTTGGCACAATGGTTTCTAATTTATCCTGAATACTGTCTTGTAAGAATATTTAAATTACTTGAAATGAGAAAAACATTTGATATTTAAATTTGTGGAAATATAGTATAACAAGCTACCAGCTACCATCTTATTGCTTTCTCAGTAGCAATCCATGTGCAGTCTAAAACTATAACCAGTTAATAATCCAAATTAAGCTGAAAAATTAAAGAGTCTGAAATTTAATAATTTACTATAGCTTTGATTCTGGCAAAAATAGAACAATACATCCAATATCTTAAGATAGGTTTCCAAAACCATATTAATGTAAATATACTTTTAAAGGGGTCATATTCTGGTTGTGTTCCACTACGTCTATTCGTCTATCCCCAACATCCTATGAATTAGGAATTATGATGCAAATATGAAAAAGTAATGGTAAATGATTTTGCCTCTTTTGGAAGTCTAGAATTTCTAATTATGTCCCTGCTTGTCTTAAAAAGTTTGATTTGCCTCTTTCTAAAATTTAGAGTTACTGACTATGCGCTTATTGTTCAAACATTTCAGACTTTGCTCCTTTTGGGAGTGAGTTTTCGCTTATATAAATATGGACATGATTTATTTTTTGGGCTGTGGTTATGCCTGTTCCGAAGATTTTCGATCATACACCTGTTGATTAAACGTTTTTTATTGCTCCCCTTTTGGAGGTGGCGAGTTTCTGATTATATAAATGTTGGAAATCAGAATTTACTGAGTATGCACTAGTTGGAGGGATTTGTTTCATGCAGCGGAAATGATGGTTGAATGAAGAAATTTGTATTTTATGGGTATTTCTTAAATACTACCTTCAAAAGATTTATTGTACATATCTTGGAGTTCAGTTAATATTGCTCTACGACATCAATTTAAATAGTTGACTAAATATGAAAATATACTAACTCAAATGAAGAATATATTTTTATCAACTGCATTTCAAGTACTGGATAACAATAACGGAGTTAATAATAATAGGTTAATATTATAAATATACAGTGACATCGTAAAGTACAGATTGTAGGACTGTAGGTCCACGCCTAGTTTGACGAGGGTGGCTGACGTCACTTTTCTGCAGGGTAGGACAGTTAGTCCACGCCGACACCTGTGGACTAACTGTCCTACTTTTCAAAACTGATCTGGCCGTGCATTATTTTTTCTACCTGCACTTATTCTTTATTCTGGTCAGTGATGCTTCCACTACATTCGCACAGCGTACTGCTAAAGCAGCAAATGTTAACAACAGTTTATGCAAGCTATCACATATGAAGTGGATTACTAATAGGGATTATATCTTAACGAATTCCATATAGCATTATATTACTATCTGATTAATTTGGCATTGTCCTAATGAATCATAAACATCTACAGTAAGTTTGTATTAGTTATTCCTTATATTGGACCATAGTTTGTATAATACTGTATATACCAGTATACATGTTACTCGTAGTACACATTAATTGAAATTGATGGTTTATTGTTTTATTAACATTGTTAATAGTTAAAATAACCATTTAGTTCATATCTAATATATCATTTTTAAAGTTGTACCAAATTAAGTTAAATATATACGAAGACAAAATATTTTATTACCTTAAATAGTGGCTCTTGGCATATAATCCAAACAGTAAACAAAACATCTGCCTACACAGACATACTAACTTACATAATAGTGACCTTTTGCCGCTAACGATACGTTGTAAATATCACTCGAACAGGAATTCGATGAACTGCTAAAAAATTTGTCTAGTTTCATTCAAACTTCCAATTGCTATTCATCGCTATATCCCACTGCGAAAAAATTTATCGTTATTTCAAATAGTGATCCCGGTATTATATAAATGACTTGTTCTCTTTACCTGATTTTTTGTGCATTCTTACGATATTTTAATCGTTGCCCTCCTAGTCGGAGCGAAAACGTATCCAATAAAGCAAAGACCACTATAATCGTTACAGACATTCTTAAGTTAGAAATGGCGTAACTAACCTGACTTTATTTTATGTATATAATTTCGTTTCATTCTTTTTGCAGCTGTCTTAATGTAGTGTATTGAAAACTATTTAGCAGATATCATTTTTAGATCTCGAAACATCCATTCAAGTGCTGCAGTGTGAGTACGACGATCCCTTGTCAACCCCTCGTCAAAAGAAACCCGTGAGTCGGACAGTGGGTCCCAGGCCGGGACCGTGGACCTACTGTCCACCCCTTAAGAAGTAGGTAAGAAATGCTTCCGGCAGTTTTATGACGTGGACCTACAGTCCGTTTACCTAAAGTACATGCCTCGTATTTAACCACATAGGAAGTTGCAGGTACTCGTACAATTGTTAGTTATTGTTGGTACATTTATAAAAAGGTTCTCTTTTCAATTAATTACTTTTTATTCGTCATTTATATTTCTTAAACTGACTGGAAGATCAAACATAAATTAATTGCATTATTCAGTTAAAGAATTATGTATTATTGACTTCAATAAAGTAAACATGACTTATAACTTTTTTTTCTTTTTAACATTGGTCTGTACCAGTCAGAGATTGTACCTAACAGTGTAAAAATCTCATTTATTTTTTCAAAAATACGTGGAAATTTGTCGTATGTTCGACTTAACGACGTAAATGATAATAGTGCCGGTGAAAGTTTTTGAATACAATAGCAATTTCTGCGAGTCAGTTAGAGTAAATTGAAAGGCAGAATGTCAAGGTTCATAGAAGAGAAGGGTTCATAGCTGTAAGCCTTGTAATACCCGGTAATTATTGAAGATCTTCTAAGAACCTAAAAAAGTAGACCACCCGAGTAAATAAACGAGAAAGCTATCCAAAAAAGAAGAACGATTAAGGAAAGTAAAAGGGCTGGTTATGTCGACGTCGCGTCGCGGCTGTCGGAGCGCTGCGCACCTGTAGCTGAAGCCATAGCTGGAGGGGGCGCGGCCATGGAGGCTCACGACCCATTGTCTTCGTCGTCCGACAGTTTATTTCAGCGTTTAAATTATATTGTCGCATAAAACTAATTTATCGGCATTGCTGAGAGACGGCCCTGTGATCTGGGTTGTTGGCGGTGAGGATGCTGTACCCACCCACACCGACATACAAGAGTAGTATTGAGCTACTGGGCAGATACTGTACCCACCCACGCTGATATACAAGGGCAGTGTTAGCTACTGGGTGGAAGCCGTACTCAGCCACGCTGACATACAGCAGCAGTGTTGAGCTACTGGGAGGATACTGTACTCACCCACGCTGACATACAGGATCAGTGTTGTGCTCCTGGGCAGATACTGTACCCACCCACGCTGACATACAGGAGCAGTGCTGAGCTACTGGGGAGATACTGTACCCACCCACGCTGATATACAAACACAGTGTTGAGCTACTGGGCAAATAATGTATCCACCAACGCTGATATACAAGGGCAGTGTTAGCTACTGGGCAGATACTGTACCCTCCCACGCTGATATACAAGCACTAACTCCCACTGTATTATCCCTGTTAGTATCCCACTGTAGCATGTGCTGGTGTGATGTGCGATTGTGATCCTCGTACTTGTAATTTGTGCTTGGGACTTGCATCCTGTGCAGTGACGACAACGCCTGGACTGGTCTCCAAGCAGATTTTGGCTACATTTGAACCCTTTTCTTTCCCATCTTTACGATTTTCTCTGCTTTACTTTTGTATGTATTAATACCTCCTCCACCTGACGAAGATGACAGATTCCAATCCTTGAAACATTGTGTTATACCTTTTATAACCTGTAACGGTGGCAAATTTCCGAAATCCTGTTATCCTTTGAAACCTTCCATCGTAAATAACAAACTTTAAACAAACTATAGACATTCTTATACCTTTCCAAGAACCCTTTTCATCATTCCTCTGTGCAGTTTAAGACATAATACTGAACCGTAAAAGAGCTCTGAACTCTAAAAGACTGAATCCCGCACCATCGTATGAGCAGTGAGATGGCGATGTTATTGTCTTGGAAATAGTACTTCTGAGACTGAGCCAGTGATTAGTTCTCTATACTTGTCTACTGTTCAATCCACTCTGCACATGAATTGCAACACGCGATATAAGGTCGACCTGGCAGCGCACTTCCTCAGTGTCAGGTTCTAACTCCGCAATCAGGAAAATCATCATGATTGTTGATCTGTCCATCACACAGTTATCTATAACTCTAACACACACAACAGACACGGTACTAAAAGTCCTAATATTTCCTTTTCTTATTGGGCGCTCGGAATTCCAAGATTAAACCTTAGTAAAGTCCACACATAACAGATGAGGCAGTGAAATTTGGACCCTTTCTAAGTTCAAGACCGTTCGTCACGCCATGAACTGTCTTGTGACTCAATACATCTGCAGTAGGAATCGCATTATTGTTGTTTTAAATCCTTTCGAGAAAGAGCATTTCGAATTTAAGCGATTTGCTTCTCATGCATTCGGAACGGCAAACGGACATAACGAACGGAGATGACTTAACCAAATTTTGGTACCTGTCCAACATAATTTTCCATCATACCAGGAATTAATAAAAACTAAACATTATGTGGAACCAAAAATGTGTTTTTCCAAACTTTAATCTCACACAATACCGTATAAATTAATTTAATTGGTGATGCTGGAATATGATATAATAATAATACTCACTTGCTTAAAAATCCTGATATGATTAATTGTAAGCCACCGCAGTTCGCACATTTTTTTTAGTGAGTTACACTGGCTGATTCTGTAAAACTCTCGTGTATAAACCATACCTCTATCTTTGCAATAAGTTATGTTTCAGTTCTCGTAATGAGGGTCAGGTTCTTGTTAAAGGCGGATGAATGTATCCTTTAAAGTACTTGTGGTTCTGCGCTTTTCTTATTGTGAAAACCAGCTGCGACAGCGATTCTACCGTGAATGGTGCGGTCGCCGAACATTCCTGCACGCAGCAACCTTGGCCGTTTGTCGCTAATGGGGAATTAATCGGTTTAACACAAGCCGGAGGTTTTGGTTTCGTTCCTTGCGACGCGCCACTAAGCTAGGAATGATCAGTGTTGCGTCACATCCGGCCATGTTGTCACCGGCAGTGATTTTTTCATGGACAAGTGGCCCAAGGCACTGGGAATTTAAACACGCTTCTTAAACTCAATGAAAAAACAAAGTGTAATTTGGCTAGCAATTTCGAAATGCAACGTCGCCAAAATCGACATTCTCTGGATCCATATCCGTTCTGTGAAAGGGGTGTTGTGTTAAGCAAATATCGTAATATGTTCAATTTGGTTCTTTAATATGGCAGATACTAATAATTATGTACGAAACCTGTTTCCGAGAGAATAGAGAGTAGTGGTCAGCAGGACCAGAGGATGAGATCTGAGAATAATCATTCATATAAAAATTGATCATGTCTCATGAAAGTCCAACAATCAGTTTTGGAGAGCAATGGTACAAAGTTTAAATCCGAATAAGCAACAAGATCGATTAGCAAGATGTTTGTAAAGACAGTATAGCTCATCATATAGTTTGATATCCACGCTAGAAATAACGACGATCGATGTTTACTGGTTTTGGATTTGTTACCGTTATAACAGCTATAACTTGGGGCGAGTAATTGAAATGTATTTGTTTGGAAACAGGAGGTGGGATAGTCTGAGTGCTTCAGTCAAACATTGACAGTGAAGTGATGCCAAGGTCGTTCTTTCATCTTTTATGTCTCGGGATTTATTAGTGAAGAATGGACCTTGCTGACCTTGATATAGAATTAGGCTAATAATTAATTCCAATTGAAAGCTTAGATTTCACTTTCAACTTTACTGCACTTTGTTTTGTGCATTTTTACTATTGAATTGTGTTTATTTTTAGGATAATTTTATACACCATACAAGTTCAGATTTTTATTCGCAACTATATAATTTCGTTTGCTATTTATTCGATGTCAAAATTATTATTTCGTGAACAAAATATTAATGCTAATTCACGGTCGGTATTTAAATATTAAATTGAGAAAAAATCAGATTGTATGTTTGACAAGATTGTATTTATTCATGAAGATTTATATTTGAGCTAGTTAACTCACTGTTAACAGAGTTTTACTCGTAATATAAAACATTATTTTATACTCGTAATAGAGCAAGAATGAAATAAACTGTGCACTTATCGGCAACGCGTATTACGTTACTTAACAAGGAGCAGCAAGTTAAATCTCTGTTAGCCAATATTATCTTACTGAATACTTAGACACCACATGTCACACAAAAAACACAAAATCAGTGTTTGCTAGTGTAAGGATTAATTGCGTGTATTCTAGCAAGAAAATTCTTGATAGTGTAACTATTTAATATACATATTTAAAAAAGTAAAAACTTAAAAGAAACTGGGTGTGTCCTTACGTTTGCATGGAAAAACAGGTGCCTTCCACCCATTGTTTTCCTAGCTGTCAATAAGCATAGGTTGCTTTGTGAACTTTTCAATCTGAGACTAATGGGTAATTTATCACCGATGCAACGCAGAGCTGCCTCACATATGATGCAAAGATTGCGGCAAAACCTAAGCGATAAATCAAGCACTCGCTGTTATCTCGGGTTCACTTAAGTAATTATGGTAATCTGCGAGGACAACGCTGACCGAGATTAATATCTCGCCATTACAGCTTCCCCCAACATGGATGGAGCTGACGTTGGCGTGCGCCTCTCCTCCCGGTTATGTCTTTCGGAAGGATGTGGCAAGGCCGAGAGTTATTTGTTTAAGTACAAAACACTCAGTACGTATTTCCTTCCTGTACTTTAGGATCAATTCTGCAACTTGTGGGAAAGTGATGATAAAATGTCACTCCTGGGTTGTAGCATTCACCTTCATAAAACAATTTTGAAGCTGGAAGGAAGTGTACAAAGTTTTGATATAGCCTAGGTTGATACCTAGTATTAGTACTACTTTAGTTGGATATGTAGCAATATTTAGCGATGCTTTAGATCTGTAGCAAAGAGGTTTCACTGATACAGGATTACCTTTCTTCGAAAATGTTTTTGGAATGCCAACTAATTTGGAGTTCCAATGACGCTTCAACCGAAATACACCATCAAGCATTTCGGTTCCTTATGATTGTACGTCGCTAACTTAAAATAAATGCGAAATATTGTTTGATTTAGTACGGATAATCCTTACAATAATGTTAGAAATTACAAAATATGTTTGATTTGCAGGAGTCCAAGTAAAAGATCTTGAATAAAATTGCATATATACTATTAATTAAGATTTTTGATGTGACAAAAATCGGTATGTAAGAAATTCGACTTTTACGCAAATTTAACAAAAATTGTAGATTACAAGTACAAAATATTTGGATGCAATAATAAACTCACATCTTATCCGGAGAAGTTTCTGATAATCAGCATTGATGTCACTCT
The DNA here is from genome assembly GCF_021130785.1 of Homalodisca vitripennis. Taxonomy (NCBI): domain Eukaryota; kingdom Metazoa; phylum Arthropoda; class Insecta; order Hemiptera; family Cicadellidae; genus Homalodisca; species Homalodisca vitripennis. The sequence goes on along the minus strand of NC_060208.1, from coordinate 181,127,465 downwards.
CTTCGATTAGGACTAAATGAGATTTGAACACCATGCATGATTTATTGTTATGTTGTAGGTGAGCGTACTGCGTGCCCCAATGTCGTAACATTGTAGCGTTATATACTTCTTCAGGGTCGGTCGCCGAGTCCTCGGTCATGGCTTGGGACTTAACAGCCCTCCAACCGATTTTACGGACTCTTGTTTTCGTGAACGGCATCTATGGGTTAGGTTTTGAAGGGCAGTTACACATCATGACGTGTATGTTACCTGTGTCAGGAATCTACATTTGTAACCAATTACGTCTTGAATCAGTTAATATATAAAAACGACAAATATTTATCGACATAGTTAAAATTCAACGACATTCTGAATTGTGTAATGAGTGGCTGCATTCACCCCGAGTCAAAACAGCTTTGTTGGACAGGAGGGAAACAAAACAAACTAGTCAGCTATGGCAAGAAAGTAGATAGAACTACCGCTCCGAGGACGCTATCCAAAGAGCGCGTGATCGGAAACAACATTAGCAAGGACTTTGTCGGGTATTTATTGAAGTTTTTGCCGGGAAGCACGCAACCCTGTCGCAGACAGGACAGAGATCCATATCGGCGCTGTCAATTACGCGCATCAGCCGCCCCTCCGTGCATTTCATTACGGCCGTCTATGACTTGGTAAAAACGCGACCGCGGCCGCTAAAAACCGCGGACAAGGCCGCAGCCGCCTAGGAGAGCGGACAAAGGGGCAACCACCGCAGCGGCAGCGGCCGGCGATCGGCGACCGGCAATCGTTTGATTTACGGCGCAACGGTCTACGGACGGCCGCCATCTTGGATTTATGCCCCGGTATTGTTAAACATGTGTTCGTTATTGTCTACGAGTTATTTAGTCTTCGGCAATTTTTTAATGGGCTGTGGTTTTACGTGCCATACTTTGGATTGTGAAACGGAAATCAGTACGTGGTTTCTGTACAAGTACAACTCTAGCGTTATGTAGTACTGTATAATTATTGAAATGTAGTAATAAAAAGTTGTTTAAAAGTTATCTGTTTAAAATTTGCAAAACGCTTGAATGAATGAACAGAGCTCGGTCTATGACATAGAAGAAGGAAGAAGCCACAAGGTTCTTGAAATAATAAAAATAACAATAATTAATTGTTTTTTAAAACAAGAATGAAAAAGAAATCTAAGAAAAAAACTTTGAGAGTGTTATTTTAAATGACTATTATTAGCGACGAACCTTTATATATTAGGTAGCAATACGAGATATTAAGGTAGTAAACATTTACTTTGAACGTATTATAAATTGTGATTGAACACTTTACACAAGAATTAACACGTTTAAACACAATTAATCCAAAACTATTAATGATTATTCTCAAAATAATATACATTTAAAGGTATATCGTATATAATACTAAATATAAATTTAGACTAATACGAGTATTAAGAAACATTCACTAAGTTGTACTAGCTTGGTAGAGTTGTTGGCGATTAAGGTATGTTTAAGGATGAGTAGGACAGAGATCGACAGTGCAGAATAGTTGTGGGAGGACTCGGAAGGCCGTGGAAGGAGCAGGACCCAAGAGAGAGAAGGTGCGGTGCCCAGAGCTGGATCAGTAGCCATCCCAGCGTCAGTACCGCGTGAGTGAGAGTGCGCCTTCTGTTTATCCAGCGTTCAAGTCTCCGCCACCTCCTGCACTGTACCGGCCTCTGCCTTACTGGTAAACACGCGACCATGCTATCACATTTTACCATTATTTTTATTCAAATAACAGATTTAATTAAAAATTTAATATTTTGGTAGTTCGTTTGATAAAATCTCCTTTTTCGTATCCCCTTTTAATACGATGCAAACACATTTGAATACTAATCAACCCTAGAGCATAAATTTAAATAACATTTATTGAGTGCTTTAGAGTAGAACATGCAGCTACATTGGTGTAGCTGTTCAATTAATGCCAGTTGAATTGTTCCAAATGCTTTTGTGTTGAATTGGAAAGTGGACTCATTTATAAAAGATAATTTTGTGAGCGATTTATTCAGACAACTGAATTTTCAGTAATAATTTATTTATCTTGGTGTAGCTTTTCTTTTAAACATCTCAAAGGAAGACAAATAAATAATATGTCTGTTTTATACAAATGGATAGACTTATTCATTGTTTTCACAAACAAGTTTTGTATCCATAAAAAAGGATTTTTGTAAGAGTTACTAATCATGGTTTATAAGAATTTCCTCGGCCTTAATTACAATCTAGCTGTTTACTTTGCACTATGTAAATTATAATTAATTTTACAGTGCCATTGGTTAATATTTCTTGTTGCAAAAGTGTTGTTCAAGTTATGCATTAGAAGGTCACTCACTAAAAGAGCGTTCCGTTTTTCAAACGATACAGCCAGAGGTCTAATTTACAGGAGTTTTATGTAGTATACATTCAAAAATCCAATTTAATACAAAATTTTATTTGTCAATACAAATTTTTTGCCAATAGACCATCTTACTTGCTTGCCAGCCTCAATGGCTCACCTGTCTATCTAATGACACAGTTGGGGTACATGGCTTCGCCGATAATATATCTCGCACCAACAATGTGAGGAAATTCTGTGTATTGAAGATATCTATTTCGACAGCTTCAATACTGAATTTGAAATTAGTCGTCTTACTAGCACCCATCTCTTGCCGTCTTTAAAGATGCAATAACAAATCACAAGTTTTTGTTGATTGTCTAACCTCGTGACAATCAAAATAATAATTAATATAAATCGGCTTTTCCGGTTCCCAATTTCCATCCAGGCTGTGCCGACGGCTTTCGACGTCCTCAGAGAGCAACATTGAAGGCTTCGCTGGTAACCAGTCGACATAATACAAAAGATTGTTACTGTTAGTATTGTCAATGAAAGAATGTAATATATTATCAGTATACGTCACAAGGTTTTGGGGAGTTCTACAGAGGATTTCAATTTCGATTTAATCAAAATGTAACCACCCTGGTGGTCTCTTTCAGTTAAAAAAGGACAGACCGACAAATAGGATTCATTTACAATATTTCCAAAACGTTCTCGATCATATGCTTAATAACGTACGCTAAAGCCTGTATAAATTTCAGAAAAAATTAATAAAATCACGTTTAATCAAGTATAAACCCATTTATCTGTCTAAAACTCGTGTTTTGTTATCTAACAAGTAGTTTAGTGTATGTTATGACTGAATCGACACGTGGTCAAATGAACTAACGTGTGTTGGGATAGCTTCGCACCTTGACCTCTTCTGACGATTAACAACCGTCCAGTTACACACGCCCGCTGTTTGACCACGTGCCGTTCACACTTGCTCTCAACACCCAAGTGTTAAGTCGGTTACCGGACCAGCGTCGCGTCGGCTAGATAATTACTATTATGGGCCTTCCATAATTTTTTCTCAGTAAGAGAATAGTTTACATTCTCTTACATGTAAAAAACCTACTTTTCTATATGAAGCTGTAGAATTGATCACAAACGTCGCTACCATAATCAAATTGTTGTACACATCATGTTCAAGAGTGTTTGGTGGTAGAAGCTCCTTTTTTTATTTCAACACATCTGTAGCTTATAGTATACTAACCATTAGCTTACTTTCATCCAAGTACCGTTTACTCCAAAAGCAAAATTGGTAAATGTTTTTATCAGAGTTTTGTTTCCCACCATGGTTTTTATCCATCCATAACATGTTATGTGTTATTGAAAGTTTACAGATTAACAATAAATGAGAGGTACTCTTATAGAGGTACTATCATAGTTCCGGATAGTGCCTTATAATTTCCTAAAATGTGTCACGTTCTATTTGAAGTTTCCGAATATTTTATTTCAAATCCTAATTTCCCTTTACAATAAACTCCTTTATGCTCAAAATTACATGATCTATAGCCCCGAAACTGTATATGGTACTAAAATATGATACTATACCTTTATGATAGTGAATTTTATACCTAAAGGTGAATTTTATATTTGGTACGTTCACTGAATACAAATTCAGCCCAATGATGTAAACAAATTTCAACCAAAATTTACTAGAAACTTGTACTTGGTTGGAAAAACATGTCTTGTACAATGTGATAAATGTTAATAAACAGACCCGATAGAAATCGTTCAATATTATTACTAGTCTCAAAATCAATCCTAGAATAACTTCGTATTTGAAGTTAAAAATAAACAACATGACTTTATAAAACGCGTGTTAGTGACGGAGTACAAAATAATAAAACAATAAAAGTTTACATGATTTGAACCACTATTTATATCGGCCAGTTATCTATTTCAATTTGATCTTAATATTTATATTCTATTTGAAAATTATCTATAACTAAATAAATAATGTGTAACAAATATTCTTTTTATGCACACTTACAGTTCAAGAATATTGTTAATCGCTAAACAAATATAAACAGCAAATCAGTCATGTACACGGTTGCCTAAATATAAGCAAATTTCTTTTGAAAGGTAATAAAATAGTCAATGGGATTTTAATTCGATGAGCAAGATTTGTTTGCCTCATGTACTTCGTGCAACTCCCTCAGACTTTTCAATTGGTAACTCGCCTTTTTGAGTAACGTATTGATGGGCGATAAAAATATGGACTTTTACGGATACAACACAGGGAGTTTCTGCTATCACAAGTATCTCAGGGGGTCACACCTACCACACCATGTACCAAAGTACTTTTCGCCTACCAAAAGAATATCAATCTATATACCCTGAGTAACTTTTGTATCTTTCTCAGTTCAACCTCTAGATTTTTGGATACACTGAACGTTAAGTCCCATTAATTTGAAAATGTTATACATACAACGATGTTGTTTTTAAAGCGAATCTAAAAGAATCCTTTGGCGTTCTTAGTGGAACATATTGAAAGATCTAAAACAGTCGTACATTAGAAGGTCTAAGGCCACGGAACTGTTGGCCATTGTTTCTGGTACTGCTGTTGTAAAACTGTCGGAGCGTATGCATGTCCTAGAAGTCAGATTCGCCGCGTTATCACATAAGTGTCCTCACATGGTCTGTGTGAGCGGGCTCTAATTAACATTTGCTGTACTTGCAGCAAGAGCAACAACAGCACTTCAAGAATGACCTATTGTTTCCTGGAGTGGTGTGGTGTATGTTTGAACTTCTCAGGCGTGTGTAGAATACCCATTACAGCATACATGTAACTATCTCAGGTACTTCCTGTTATGTGATTTTATTCAATTCAAGGTAATGCTGATAAATCCCATGTTTCGATGTCAGGTTTCCCTTGGCGTCCCATGTTTCCTTAAACAGTGGTTTTTGGATACATGCAATTGTTTTAAAATTGTTTCTTTATAAAGTTTGTAGTGAGAATTAGATATTGTTTCATTAAATTGAATAGAGTAAATTTTTAAAATCGTATATAATAAAAAAGTTCATTTACTAAAGTTATAATTTATTAAAAACGCGTAATCCTCTGAAGCATTATTTATATACATACTATACAGAGGGTACATCAATATCTTTAGCAGCTATTTTACATTAAACGTAGTAACTAGGTTTTTCCCAAGATTACTTTTCTAATATATTGATGATGAGTTTGTTCTAGTTCACCTTCCTCTTAGTGCAGCCTCTGAAATGTTTCAGGCTTGACTCGTAGAATCTGGAGTGATGTTCACCTGAAGAGATCCAAAAAAGTCGGCGACAAATAAGCTAAAATAAACTTTTTACATCGTTTCGACATCAGAGACACCTAAAAACATAGTGCAATCTAGGTTAAAATCTAATTCTCTTTGTCTCATCAGATGCACAATTTTGAGTGCACTACGATGTTTTAGACACGATCCCAAAGCCTAGAAGAGCAACCGAGTTATCTAGACGAGCGATCTTTTTAGATATCTTCAGACGAACGTGACTTCTGATTCTAGGAATCAAGTTTGTGGCAGCGTCAGAGTTCAGACGCTGCACTAAGAGGAAGTTGAACTGGAGCTGGACTCAGCATTCACATTGAACCAACTCTTCCCACCATAGTTACGTTATGTGTATTTTAATCTACTAATAATTTTAGGAGTGACTAAAGAATATTTTATCTAACTTTTCTATATTTTGGGAAGTAATCTTAAAGGCTATAGACTCTGAAATTTTAATATTTTGACCCAACCACAAACCACCATTGCTTTCCAAAGATTAATAATCCAACACCGCTAGCCGGTTATTGATCGGTTTTCTATAAAAATGAAATATGTTTTAAGTCACGTGAAGTACGTAGCCAGGAAAAAACTTGAAAGCGGATAAAGTCGACTGATATTTTTCCGTAGTGAGCAGATAGTATGGAAAGTGCAGTTAACTGCTCATTTCCAATTTTGTTTCTTAAAAGGTTCTTGGCTTGTTTCAACATGTCAGTAATACTGAATTATATAATAATAGTTTTCTTAAAAACGTGGATGACAAATTTGACAATTTGGGGGAGTCCGGACCCCTAAGGCCCCCTCGCTGGCTACGTCATTGAATCACGTTAGGTGTGGTGGGGTAGAAAAGGGTCAAAAGGCATAACATAGTTAAAAACTGGTTGATAATAAATTTTTTCCAACTTGACACACTTAAAACCAGTGCTCGGCACGTAATAGTTCTATTAGCGAATGTTAACGATATAAAGAAGACGAAACTACCTGAAAGTCATAATTTCAATCTATTTTCTTGTTATTGGATAATTTTACTTAAGATAATAAGAAAATTATTGCAAATTAGTCACACACACGACGACGATATCAACGTAACAAATATGGCTTAATATGGCGTTATAAATATAGCCGTACAAGTACAAGCTGCCACCATTGGCCTACAGATAGAACCTCCAGAGAAATGGCCAATATGCCAGGGAAATTGATAGCGGTGATCTGCACTAAGCGGAACGTATATATACGAGTTTGTCTCGCGTATATGTATAGATGGTGAGAGATAAACCATTAGTCGGAATGATGACGAAATATGAGGGCAATAACGTTGAACACCTCGTTTAACATGATCCTGCCAGTACGGTAGAACTTGTTGAGACATTTACTGGCCAAGTAAGAGGTCGGGGAAAATGTTTAGTACAGGCTGTATCCTACTTGTGTTTTGTCGATAGATATCTCTACTATTTATGCGACTTTCTAACTACTAATATTAAAGTTCCGTTCTTCGCAGACCACATGTACGTGTTTTTGTAAACACTAACGCAGATTTTACGCAATTAGATAGCGCCAGTTGGTACTGGAGTGCCTCAAACTTGTATATCGGACCTGACACTCTTTCTCCTTATACAGTGTGTCCATAAATTACTCTCCATATCATTTCTTCGGTCAAGATAAGAAAGAAATATTACATAAAGCACAGATGTATTTTGCTTTCTTTACGTCTGTCTGAGTTTTTTTATGTAAACAATTATGTCTAAATCAAATAGAGATATTCAAATATTTTAGGCTCCTTAAGAGCTATTTAAAAACCAGACTTCAACATGGCCATTTATTTCACTCAAAATTGCTGATAAAAAACATATTTTGAAATTTGGTATATACTGGCCATGGAAACTGTTACAACATAGATATTCGATGTACTGTAAAGTATGAGTGCATGAGACATTGAACAGCAAATAATAACTGAGTAGGATGTCTTAATGGCCAGATAACATTTCAAGAGAATATTATTGTCATCATGAACTTTAGTACTCGTGTTCAGTTTGAAACGAAAACCATCGTGACTTTAGAGTTTCGTGTTGTATACGCACAATGATTGCGACTTACAAATGGAATTCGTTTCACTTCGAATTGCTGAGGAAATACTTATTTTGACATTTTGTATGCATTGATGATGGAAACTGCTATAACGTAGATATTCGATGTACTGTAAGACATTAGTGTAGAAGTAATTGAAAGTAAAAAGCGTAGAAATTGTGTTGCCGCAGCGGCGTTGGTTAAGAAAGTAATTTAATGAACGTGGTGCGCAAACAGACATATAAATTGAAGATACTGTCATGGAATGGCTTTCAAAAGTCTGGCTTTCCTGGCTGGCGCCTGCCACATCCTTGTTGGGTCAACTCCTGGTCCTGCCGAGCACTTTATGTGTCCTGCCTGGACTCGGTCAGCGGGGGAGTAGGCCTACTGACCTCTCGAGAACGTAAAACATCTTTGTTAAGACTGTTACGCAAGCAGGGACATTTTGCAATCCCCAACTCTGATGTATCAAAGGTCATCTCTTTGTTCATCTCGGAGGTAAAAATTACTTGTCCTTGGCTGTGTTTCTATCTCAAAGAAAATAAAATTTATCTCTGACGCATGTAGTTAAACAAGATATTCAATATCTTCTTGATCTGTCAAGAGAAATTATACGTATATTTTAAAGCCTTGATAACGTAAGGCCACACTCGGTGCCTTCCGACAGGAGCACACTGTCACAGAGGTGCGTATTGGGCGAATGTCTTTCTGTTCTTGTGAACGGAATATGAGGATTCAACAGCCTTTTTCCGGATTCTATTGAGAATAATTATAGGAGGTTTTTGTCCTTATTGCAAAAGAAAATGAGTAGGAATTATGAAGTGATGAATTATGAGAAAAAAGACATTAAGACCAATCTGAAAATTTTACGTGGATACAAACCCTAACGTAGACAGAGCTCTTGAGTAGCTCTGTCTCTTTTAATTTCAAGCAGGACTCTATTCGAAAATTCCATTAAAGTTTATTAGTATTTATATAATTTGTTTTAAAAATATTGATGACTTTGTAATATTAAATATTGTGTTTTTCTTACGTACGATATTTTCAGTCCTTGTAACTCTTCAGCAGATCTTGGTATAACTGCTATCTTGTTATTTACGAATCTGACGGTTGGGTTTATGTGTTTCAAGCTACAAAATTGAATATTTAAAAATATTTGGATTTGATACTTATTGGAAATCTCACATTTCGGCTGATTAAAAACAGGTAGTTGGTTCCTTCCTAAGCGAAAATCTCTTTTCCGCAAAAAAAAATCTCTCAAAGGTTTATTTTTTTATAGAATTATGTCTTCTTAACATACACAATCAACCACCAGACACAATAACTATAATATCGCCATCAGACAACTAGAAAAAAAACTGACAGTCTGTATATGGATGGTCAGTTGACGCTGGTTTAACACATGTTTACGTGTAGTATGGTCGGTTTTTAAGTATGTCAAGCCTTAGTACAAAAACATATAATCATTTAGTATCATATATTGATCAATTGACATACAACACACATATTGACTGTGGTAGACGATCAGTTTCTTCATTAGGAAAAAATTTTCTATCAATTTTAAGAAAACCCAGGTTGGGTGCTTACACAGTGAAAATTGGCTTTCGGCTCCTAGACTATAAATAATGAAGACTTGAAAAAACTATTAAAGTTCAATGTTAAATCTATTCTAGAACTTTTCTATTTCATTCTGGCTAACAATGAGATAATAAGTCTGACGAGGGATATTTTACTCCTCGTAAATGATTGTTTATCGCAAGAAAAAGAACATCAGTGGACGTGAAAGATCACTTCATGCTCAATCTCCCATCAGCATCTGGGCTATGAGTGCTACCCTAAGGCACGAGTACAGTCAATACACGAGTGATACAAGATTATCCCAGCGACCAAGGCCAGCGCCGCAGTGGTCTGTCTCCCAAGGCCGGCTTAGGAGTGGTCCTCAGATCGAAAGAGTAGATTCTAACTCGTGGGATGATACTAGTTGATAGTTAGGTTGATAGATTGCTTTGTCTGCCATTAATGGAAAACTGTGATCCGCAAACAGTTGTGTCACGATCACGGTGCTGCTAGGCGAATCTGCAGAGGAGTAAGTTGATCCAAAATTGACTGTGGTGTACCCCGCTCATGCATCAAGCATTGTGTAATGCGTTCGACTTATTTTTGTGTGTGTTATACCGTCGTGACATAGTGTCAGGATAGTTTACGGGGGAAATGACAAAAGAGTTTTTAAAACAAATTTATTTCTGTAAATTTAAAAATAAAAGTGCGCTCCTTAACAAATAAAATGAGTGACTTGTGGAGTGCTTGATGTTAAGTGAAGAAGTGAGGAACTATTAATAATACCATGTAGGATAAATGAGAACTTTCCTTACGGTTTGATTTATTTTCTGTAATAGTCTATTAAACCAATAGGCCCCTAATTATTTAACAAAATCCATAAATACCTTTGTAATACTTGTTTTTACCGAAAGACGACTATGTGCCGATCTGTAGAGCTTTCTAGTAGGATATCTATTCCAGACTACGTTGTTGGCCAGCACTATTCACCTGCACAACTCGAGCAGTTCTAAGACGTATTTAAGTCAGGAAATAGAAAAAAATAGAAATAATGATATTTATATAGAAATTATCTCACCAAGTATCGTAAGGAGTAATTGTTCATAAATGAGGTTGACTGCATACTAAATTGATAAGTTGTAACAACTCCCGCCAGGTCGCACCACCGGCAAGGTAATTTTATTTTACCGATATTTCTATTTACTTTATTGAACTGCTATACAGGGTATATATAGTATGCCTGAAGGATTGAATTTTGGCTCGGACTGTCAGAGTTAACTAAGGATGCGAATATTTTAGTTGAAGAGATATTTAGATTTAGAATAGTTGGAGATAATGCATTATTTAGTCGTAGCAGTAGGATTTTTTTTTGTAAACAATTCACGATTAGTGCTTTAGTTATTTATAGTAGTTCATATCTAGTCAAGTTTGTGAATTCACTATAGGTGACTAAAATAAACAGTTACATATCAGTTGAAGGGAAGGAATATATATTAGTTACAAAAAATGAACTTAGTTACTAATAGTTATGTATACTTGAATATACGACTCGGTTTTCAGTATGTAGTCCAGCCCTGTTTACATGAAGAGGCTTAAGAATGTTTGTCACCTGCAGTAAAAACTTTACACCACCTTTTTTTGGAACAAAACATTCTTTGTGGAGGAAACTCTACAAGGGTGTTCATCAAAATACAATCTATACCATTTACTACTAATGCGCAAAAACGTGTTATACGAAATGTACATGACCTTGAACCTCGAGATATTTAAGAACTTAGGGGACGTAGTGGTCGTAACTTCAATTTGAATATTTGGGGGATTTCACGCATATACATAATGATGACAATATGGTTGATAGCAGCATACCGATCTACTCTGTCCTACGACGCTGGATAAATCAATGTTGTCTTATAACAAGACCAAAGCCGGAAATCAAAAGCATTTTTGATAAAAACTGCTCAGTATAAGATTTATGAAAGATTGAAGATTCTCTAATGTACGTAAAAATAAAATTATAATAGCAAAAGTATTGCGTGCTATAAAAGCTAAACATTATGTTCTATAACAATTACTATATTTACAAAATTAGGTTAATTTTATATAAAAATTAAAACAAATTTAATTATTAAAAATGCACTGACTGCTACAGTTAATCTGGTACTTACGAAAACTGAAGAGCCAGATATTGCTAGGATAACCAAACTGTATCTAGAACTGTAAAGAGTCGATATTGGTGTAATGCAGGTGTTGAGCATGAATTTAAAAAATATTCTTAAACGTATTTTTAATGTTAGATATACGATGGAGACCGTTTATATCTTATTCTAATACTAAATTTATTTCATTTTAAATGTTAGTGTTCAAGCATTTTATTCGTTTATGTGTATAATGGTATCTAGTGGAATACTATATTAATAAAGACTTGCATAAAACAACAGATTTCATTAACTATGTCCTCAGCAAAAATCTTTCCGTGGAAATATTTTTAAATAATTACTTTTATTGACATCAATGTCTTTTACGCTAACGTAGCAATAGCGGAGGGGGTTGATTCAGTACGAATGATGGTTAAGCTCCGTTTCAGCCTCCGCTTAGATTTGTATCTGTTTTCCGAGAAATTTTCTGTTTAATGGTGGCTGTAAACTGAACGATTTTTACAACTGAATATCCTTTTTAACTCAAAATTTGTATGCCAAATGTTATGCTGATGCTGGATTTAATAGCTGTTATTAATGTTAGAGTTGTTAAAAGCCAGTTTGAAACATACATAATGGTCAGGTTTGTGTAACAAGACATTGTGGTGGTTGCCGGGGTGGTTGTTTCTTGAACCCGAGCCAGTCTGAAACATACATAATGGTCAGGTTTGTGTAACAAGACATTGTGGTGGTTGCCGGGGTGGTTGCTCCTTGAACCCGAGCCAGTCTGAAACATACATAATGGTCAGGTTTGTGTAACAAGACATTGTGGTGGTTGCCGGGGTGGTTGCTCCTTGAACCCGAGCCAGTCTGAAACATACATAATGGTCAGGTTTGTGTAACAAGACATTGTGGTGGTTGCCGGGGTGGTTGCTCCTTGAACCCGAGCCAGTCTGAAACATACATAATGGTCAGGTTTGTGTAACAAGACATTGTGGTGGTTGCCGGGGTGGTTGCTCCTTGAACCCGAGCCAGTCTGAAACATACATAATGGTCAGGTTTGTGTAACAAGACATTGTGGTGGTTGCCGGGGTGGTTGCTCCTTGAACCCGAGCCAGTCTGAAACATACATAATGGTCAGGTTTGTGTAACAAGACATTGTGGTGGTTGCCGGGGTGGTTGCTCCTTGAACCCGAGCCAGTCTGAAACATTACATAATGGTCAGGTTTGTGTAACAAGACATTGTGGTGGTTGCCGGGTTGGTTGCTCCTTGAACCCGAGGAGGATGTCGGAGTTCCCTCTCCGTAGACTTGCCGATAGAATGATGCCGATTCGATCCACTTGTACCGTTCCATCCGAGTAGAGCGGCGGCAGCCATGGCACATCCAATATTCACAGAAGTGACGAGCAGGAAGTGGAGTATTGTTGCCGAACTCCTGCAGTGTCACGGACGCGGGCTGCTGTTACATCAACAATGGTCGGGAAAGTGGTCAAGACAAAGCGGAGAGGATCTGGCAGTATTTGCCTCCCCCGCCCGCCACCTCTACACGGTCCTCACTGCATCATCATGTGTCTCGCGTATTGTGTCACACTTTGAGTGATTTAACGTCAGATCTTTCTGTATTATTACCGATAGAGATCTTCAGTCTCACAAGCCTTCGTTTTAGTGTTTTGAACCTCCTTTCCTTTTGCATAAGAGAAGTGGGCTCATGCTCTCCATCAAAATAGAATACTTTCAGGTATTTTTAAAATCCTGTACCATATACATTTTTGCTGAAAACAATGTTTATCAATGCGTATTATCGTTTGCTGATACGGTGCAACAATTGAGCCAATTCAAGGTCATCACAGAAAAGACAGTTAACGTCTTATTTGGGCTACCAACCCAGCCTGAATGTTTTGCTCTAAATTATCCACATTTTATCTTCCATTTTATTCTCCAAAAGTTTCACTTGATAAAATTTTTAGTTCTCCCTCTCCTCAGAGCTCATAGCGCATAGCAACATCGCGACCGAACCTTCAACACCTGGCTCTTGTCCAGTTGTACTCTCGTCTTCCTCTCTTCTGACGTTCCGGCTGGGGTCCTGACCCCCGAGGGACATCAGATGCTGGGCCCGAGGACATTGGCTCTGCGACCATCCGGCACGATGCACCCGGCTACACTCCGGCTCTCCCGGCCGTCACTCAGGCCGTAAAACATTGCTGTCACTCCTGCGTTCGTTACTAGTGGTGACTATTCACTCCCCTTCACTCCACGGATATTCGAAGGCAATTTTTTCTTTAACTCTTTTCCCCCAGAAAACAGGCAGGTGACGGTTTTGCAAGAGGATTCGTTATTCCAGAATTGCATTTGTAATACACCGTGTCATGAAGAGTAATTCATTGTCTTGTTATTTGTTTGCAATGCTACACTAAATTTGTTAAGTGTAATGGTTATCTTTGTGCGTAATTTTTGTGTTTCCATCTTAAGATGACCAATCCAAGATTAGTAAACCCTTGGCGTGTAAATGGTATATTGCCATGTGGCATCGTTATATCTACTTCCAATAGCTCATTTAAAAAAAAAACAAAACGTTATAAAATCCCTAATTATAGTTTTATTATGAACAGAAACAAATGCAATACTGTGAGCATACATGTAAAAGATCATTCTATTGTATACAGCGAGATTTAAAATCTTTATTAACCGTTCAATACTTAAAAATCATGCCATAGATCTTGTCATAAAATTTCAACACGATAACAAAAATATGCTAGGCAGTCATCACAGTTCCTTTAGTAAATAATAAGGAAAGACAAAGTGTATAACCTTAGTCTTGCTAAGGAATGGTTTATAACCGCGGGTATTCCTACGTATGTACAAAGTCCAGTTCAATAAAATTCATTCCTCAGTAGTAAGAGGTGCATTAGACAATTTAAGAGCTACCACCTACTATTTTTAGAGCTACATGTTTTGTTCCGTAACACCTTAGCGAGAATGACCAAGGTATTCATTGCGTGGCATTCTAAATGTTGAACTTTAACGATAATCTCAAGTGGTACACCATAATTTTATTTGTATAACCTCATTTTCATATTTTATACTAAGTAATATATATTACAAAGGTCAGTTTCTCTACTGATATTTTAGCATTTTAAGTTTATTTACAAAATTGTGTTTATGTGATTTCATCATAGCAAATTTCGAGAAGGGTATGATTATTCGAGTGATAACAGTTGTCAGAATTGAATATGATATGCATGAGCATAATTCAGTGAGATTTGCTCTTGGGCCAGAAATTTGTAAGTTGCTGTTTGAAACGTTGTCATAAATGATGATGTAAATAACTGCACAGTCATTATTACAATTTGGAGATCTGTACCAATCTAATGGACAACAAACCTCCTGGAGCCTCTCGTCTGTCTGTCTACTCTCCGTCAATGGCACTGCTGACCATGAAGTCGAGCGCATCATCAGCACCACGCTGGTCTCGACAATGGACGCTGGTTTTGCCTCTGAACGACGCGGAAACATACGAACAATATGGATTCTTGCCCCGAGGTGAGCACGTGCAGCTCTGCCCAGATCGATTTCCCACTCTTTTGTCCCCTAGTTGCGTGCCATCGTCTCTGCGATGATTTCGCAAATCCTATTGCGTAAGGACCCAGACCTCGCGGAGCCACCTTCTGCATACGGCTTTGTTTAATAGTCCAGATCGGTCTTTGTCTTTGAAATCGTTGTTTTTATCTTATCTCGATGTATCTGAATAGAGCTCTTTGGATGCGGTTATTCCCCCTAACTACCTTAAACTGCTGACAGATTGAAGGCAATTTGTTTCTGTACATTTGCGAGTCTATATTTGCATTGGAATGAAGTTTATTTGTGTTATCTTCTATCTATAATGTGCTGTAACGACACAATGGCTTGTGAAGCCTATTAGCCAAATAACATTTAAATGTCATCGGATACTTTGTTCAGTACTAGTAATGTTACACGCTCAACCATCAGATTATCGTTCGGCTGTAAACTCAATCTGGTGGAACGGTATCTTTAAGGACGTCTGGGAAAGGGAAAGTATTGAAGTATTGTGTCCTTTGTACTGATACGACTCGAGCAATGGAACTTGATAGACGGTTCGGAAAGCCTTGGCAGCACGGTTGCCACCACGGTAGCCAGATAATGGGAGGAATTCCACGGTGACAAAGAAAAGAAGGCAAATGAACGAGCGGTCACAAAGGACACAGATGCCGATTCTGTGGGCAGGCCCGGGCGCGCTAAACAGAGGCGGAAGACGGCAATACGAATCGTATTACGGCTAATTGTGAGGAATAAGCGAGTTTGCGGCGAAAAGAACGGAGCGCAAATGATGTAACTGTATTCGCATTAATCATGGAGCAGGCGAGGCGAGGAGGTTTGGCGGTGGATTGAGTGACAAGGCGCGGGCACCGCGTTTTGACTGCGGTCGACTGGAGCTGGAGTAATTGAGTCTAGATAGCGAGCTAACCCATGGAACGATTAACATAATTAATTTGTTGATGTGATATAATTATCTCAAATTAGCTAGTTTGAGTTTGAAAAAAAAATCTTAAACGTCAACAAATAGATGTTTAATTCAGAATCATCATCTATGTCCGTATGTTGAACCATATATAATCATCTATGCCTAAAGGCTTATGGCTCATGGTGTAACCACTGACTTCTGTTTTTTGTCAAGATCTTTCTTTCTCGATACGATCTTCAATTCATTTGTTCCATAATGACCTGTGTGAAAAATTTCTAAGACCTGGCTCTTAACCATGTTCTTGGGATCTTACCGTCAAAGATTTCAATTGCAATGTGGAATAAAACTACTATAAAGATGCTATTTAATAAGTTTTTTCTGAATTGTCTCCCACTGATATATTATTAATTGCAAATTCCTTGAATATTTTAATCTAGACTATGAAAATTTCATGAACATCGTCATACGAGACGGTATGATCGGATAATGCATGTGACTTTCGATTGAGTGTGCTATAGATTAATGCCCTGTCTAATTTTGAGTTTCCTCTTCTACTTAAAATAGCTGCGTTTCCAAGTAAGACAAATCGGACGAGGAAGCAAAAGTGGAAAGCCGTCGGCATTGAGTCGTCCCGTCGCGTCGTACAACACGATGACTGGCTGAAAAACGAGCGTGACGAATGAATGAAGAGCGGCTGAAAGAATCGGCAACGCGACCGCGTCCGGAAATGTTTGTTAATGAGAGGGATGTCGGAAGTGCGGCAGTGACGTCACATGATATAAACAAGATTCCGTGAAAATATTCAGGTCGCTTTTCCCACGACCGCTCTCGCTTTCTCCGACCTATGACCTTGACTCGGGGTTCTGTCAAAATATACCACCGACGAGACGAGTCCACCGTTGAAAGCGGTGTCATGTCTTCGTGGAACTTGCTCAATGATCAAAATCCAAAAGAATTTAAAGACCAATATGTTTCAGACATTTGCCAAGTTGTTTTCAGATTTTTAGTTAATAACCTTCTGGATTCAATCCCAACAGCAAACTTCTAGACAAACCATTTTAACCTTATAACATGGAACCACTGGACATTAAATAACAAATTCTCACCCGTCCATCTGTGGTAGAGGTTTTTCCTTTTGATATATTCTTTTAATGACCTCAAAGAAAGACAAGATGGGGAATACGTAGTAATAAGGCCAATAATTCTTTAGAATGAGCTAACGTACACAAAGAAGATCGAATTTGTCAAAGTCACAAATTTGTGGTTTTGGAAAATCATAATCTATCTAAGTAATACATTCTTCTTAAATTTTGACTAGTCAAAAGCGGAGAATATCTGATAGTTAGTTGCGTTTTGTAACTGTTGCTAAAACGAAATGCAAGGTTTAGAAATATAAATGTATGATGAAATATGGCTTTCCAACATTTTAAATACGATTCGATGAATAAAATTAAAAGTTACAAACTGAATCTAAACACACTCTTTCGTGTATTTAGGATGAAGACTCGTTTTCATTGATTTTATTGGAAAAAGTGGAATGTCTGGTACTATTATAAGCGTAGATACGATTGTACACAGTTTAAACGGTTGGCTGAACAAATTAAAACTAAATTTTAAAACTAAAATTTGGTAGAATTTAGCAAAATAATGGTTATTTTCTGACATCCGAATATTAAAATGTGCTGTAGATATATTCTGTTATCATTTGAAAAATTAAAATAAAAAAATTAGTGAGGACTAAATTATAGGGTGTTACGATTTGATGATATATCATAATATTTACATGATTCGTGTTCATGAATCACATTATAGTCCAAAAATAAATCCAGATTTACTCATATAGTTTTTGAAAATTAACGCTTTATTAAATGCAGATTTTATTTGCATTTTTGAAAAACTGAAGAATAAGGCGTAAACGTATTCTGTATAAAAGAGGGAGAGTCGATATTGTACAAGATGGATGGTACTGATAAACATTTCTATGGTTAAATACCGGATTTGAACCTGCACTATCTCTAACTCACGCTCAAAGTCTGACGCCTTAGACCGCTTGACCATCGGCCCCCCCTTGTTGTGACACCTGTTGCATTCTTATTGGGCCACATTGTTGAAATTCCTCTTTGGACTTCACTGCACGCAACCTTCAACTCATTACACGTTCATATATAATTTGGGGAGTGTTTTTCATCCCACTCCTCGGCCACAGGGGGTGTTGCGCGGTGCGGTGGCGCGAGTACCACATGGTCCTACAGAGGATCGGTTACAGCGATACTCGCGTCACCCGGTACACGGTATGTACCGGGCCGGGGCGGACTGAGGCGCCGTTTTTTTTTGCCGCACTTTGTGAGGATTCGCGGGCTGGACCACACGAGGCGGCGGTGTCGGGTATCTGTCGCCTGCCGGCCGACGCTCGTCGCCCACCCAAACCGCCCGCGAACCCGAGTTACGCTTCTGTAGTATAGTATATATGACACTTAAGAAACCAAGCCGTTATTGGTGAACATTTGTTCCGCTTGTGTTCAGGATATTGTGAAATCTCCCATTCTTGATTTTGGCAATGAAGGGACAATGAGCGGAGATATATTACTTATAAACGAATAAACAGATACGGCGGAGTATCGAAGTACATGATGTAACGAAAGAGTTATCTATCACAGGTATTCATACGTAACGCACTTTTGCCTTTACATCCCAATACCAATAAAGTTACTCTTTTGAGTATCAAGAGGTACCGCACAGACGGATGGACTGCCATTTTGTAACGAAAGGAGAAGAGAGTTAGATAAAAACATCAATAAGGAGATCCCCAAGATGTATTACCGTAGCCACTTTGCCTTAAAATGCTTAAGAGGAAAACGGTAAGTTTACATAGGACAACGAGATGCTCAGGAGGGTTTGAAATATATCTTGGTAGAGACAATCAAGTCTTTACCTAGCAGCGAAGTCGACTTGAAACTAAGACTAATCTATTCGTTGCTGAAAGGCCTAATCGTCTAGTCGTCTTTACAGACTCAATAACGTGTTATAAAGATTTTAAAGCAAAATTACAGTTTTAATTATTTGGAAATTAAAACTTAAAATTTGCGGTGCGGATAAACTCGTAGTGCATTCTGTCTAAAATAAACCCTATCGTTGGGTGTATTTAAACCTTTTATACCTCAGTACACTAAATACATCGTTACTTATTTGTTATATCCGTTACTTTCACTAATAACATTTAACAGATTGTTGCAACGCCCACAAAAAGTGAAATATTATGAAATGTTTCCGTAAGGCAAGTTATATCAGAGGCTTTGAGAACTTTAGCGAATAGCAATTTGGTATTCCTTTTGTTTATAAGCTACCATACACATTCTTATAGAACGTGTCCATAAAGGGACATTGTGTGATTCTGTCGCTTCTTTGGTAATTTTCATTCTTCAAGACAATATAGCCGCTTCGGACAATACCGCGCATCCTCAATGGGCTCTGGACGGCGCGGCGCGGCGATTATGTATTGAAACGGCGTCAATTAATAGGAGCACGGACGGAATTTCAATTATTGTGCACCTCCCGTACCGTTAGCTGGGTGTGAGTGAATGGCGGAGGGGTGGTGTGTATTAGCAGTATAATACTGAAGAGCACGTGAGGCGGCGGGCTGGACAGCGTCGGTAAGGTCAGGAACGAACGTGAGGTCAAGGTCACGGGTCAGTTGTGCAGTGCAACCGAGTGAACTGTATCAAACTAAAATAGTGTTTTGTTCACAGTACCGTGGCCACTGGTCGACATAAGTTAGAGCGTACACGCACTCTCAACCCGAGTGGCTGGACTACCTTGTACAGGGATCCCGATGTTGGATGGCTATGTGAATTGGCAGAAAGTTTGGGAAACACATCATTCCAAGGGCAGGGAACATTTAATTTCTGTCTGTCTGACCAAACAATGTCTCGAGAACGAACTGTCCTACAGACTTGACATTTTACATTCTATATGGTACGAGTTCGGTAATGGTACACGTCAGTCCATGAGATTTGGCTGAGCCTTAGCGAAAATTTATATATTGGTCTTTCCGAGTACAATCACATGGCATGTTCACATGTGGTATAGCATTACATCTAGTATATAATGAAGTGCGCTATATACTTGAAATTTGCATAAAACCTCAGCGGAGCTTGTTACGTGACATGTGGTTTTGGCGTACTTCTATCTTTTATGCGCTTTATGCTTGATGGAAGTGGTATCGTGTTAGTGTAAGAAACATTTTTATTGTTTCCATAAAATTTACTATTAATTAAAAGCACTCTATCCGGTTATGGCACCAATATGACTCATAGGAAGAACGATTGGTAGATTGGTTCAGTTTTCCTTTACTTTGGTTGCACATGATATTTAATAAATAACGTTTAAATTTTGTCATTTTTATGTTTATTGTTTTAAATGTTGTCTTTTTTTTGTAACATGGTTAGTTTGTTTATGTATTAATAACTTGTGAAAGATGGTTTCTTAGTGTTTATGGAAGACTAACGTTGTTTTTTTTAATTATTACAATTAAACAAATGTATGATAATTAAAGAAATTGTCCTTCATGTAATTTCATAATGAAATAACGCAACTGTTGTCCTCCCGTACGAATATTTATTATTAATAATTCATATATTTCCCATTCAACCGGTTTCAGTAAAAAGCAGAAGACACTTTTTGGTCTATAAATTAAATTATAGTCCAGTACAATGATTTTTACTGTTCATGGTATATTTTAATTATTTTGGAATTGAATTTACAAACCATAAAGGGTTAAGTGTCTCTATTCCAAGAATTCGTTCTGAACAGCAATACCCACAAAGCAATTACTTGCAGCTGCTTGGCCGTGAAATTGTCATCTGGAAGATTGAAGTTGAATTTTTCCTCCTTTGTTGCTGACGATGTTTGGTGAAATTATGTGCAGTGTTGATATTACCAATTTTAATGTTTTTTTTATAGTAAATTACACATGAGATGTTAAATCTTTCATGTGTGTTAGATTTTTCAATTAAAGATAATATAAATGATGCGTTAAAAGTAAATGAACAGAATTATTATTGATTCAGTTCTTTCGCACCACGTGTACTCTAAAATGATATGGGACATAAAGTATTCAACATTTTAATTACTATTATTATTTCGTCAAAGCAGTATTACACTATATACGAGTATGTGTTTAATATCATTTTATGTATTTTTTCGTTTGTCTTTGGTTTCATTGGTCGTTTGGTACTATCCGGAAGCCACCAGTTTTTCAACACAACAGTGTTTCTTAACGGAAACTTAAAAAGACTACTTACTTTAATGTAAATAACAGACTTTGTTTGACTTAATGTGAAAATGACATGTCATTATGACGGTTCTTGTTTTCTGTTCAGATTACGTGAGCGCCTGTAAAGGTTATCTTTAATTTTTCATATTTATCATGTGTATGTATGCACAGCATACTCACGAATAGTAGATAGGGATAGCGTGGCCTCCTTCTCGCCGACATCGCTTCTTTTATTTTTAGGAAGGCGAAAAAAATCAATCGTCATAATGACATGTAATTTTCGCAGTAAGTCAAATAAAGTCTGTTATCTATAATAAGTAGTTTTTTTAGATCCTCGGCAAGAAAAATTGTTAAAGAATTAGTTGCCTATGGATAATACCAAAGTACTGTTTTATCCGTGTTTTATGATAAATCCCTGAGATTAGGTTACTGTACAGATGGAACATTAAGATTGAAGAAGGCAAAACACTTATGATATTATTGTAACATCCTGTGCAGGCAAAATTAATACTTACATAAAAATAATTCTTTTTAGACCTCCAACAAAGATGTGCAATTTCTGTGATACTAATAGGGAAAATATAAATAGTATGGTGGTGATAATTAAATGATATTGATACTTTACAATCTTCTTAGTCACCTACACAATTATTGCCGTTTTGTAGACCAAATGAGGATTTATTTCGGGCGATTGATGTTGAAGTACGCGCCTGTAGGTGGCGCGCGTATCACAGTAGTCAGATCGTCCCTGCCGATAGGTTCGAACCCGCGCCTGCCGGGTGCCGACACCCACGTCCGGCACGCCATCTGGCACCTCGGCTGCTGCTGCTGTGCTAGACAACCACCTACACCTCACACCACACGTACACTGTTGACTGTACACCACATTACACGATATTCGCGGGCCGGGACCGCGTGTGCGTGGGCCAGCTAGAAAGTACCTCCCCGCCCAGCCCATTGTTACACCTCCCTTTCTATTTGCTTCACATTCGAGTGGGAGGAAAATGTTAAGTTACTGCAGGCGACCGCATGTTTATTTACACAGCGTGAATAATTATTTTAGCCGCATACTGCATGTTCGCATCCGAGTGTGAGGAGGTGTCGGCTTCTACCATTAGATAATGTTTGCCAACACTTACACCATATGGATTATAGGTTCGGTAGATCCTTTGCTATGGATTATAGCCCCTTACCACCTATAATGGCTATGAATCGATCATTCTCTGTACTAGGTATATCTACACTTATACACTGACACAGCTAATCGTCACACATATTACTACATGCCTACTCTGGCATCAGTTTGTACAAATGTAGGCTTTGAATCTATCATTATCTGTACTAGGTATGTCTACACTTATACACTGACACAGCTAATCGTCACACATATTACTACATGCCTACTCTGGCATCAGTTTGTACAAATGTAGGCTTTGAATCTATCATTCTCTGTACTAGGTATGTCTACACTTATACACTGACACAGCTAATCGTCACACATATTACTACATGCCTACTCTGGCATCAGTTTGTACAAATGTAGGCTTTGAATCTATCATTCTCTGTCCTAGGTATGTCTACACTTATACACTGACACAGCTAATCGTCACACATATTACTACATGCCTACTCTGGCATCAGTTTGTACAAATGTAGGCTTTGAATCTATCATTCTCTGTCCTAGGTATGTCTACACTTATACACTGACACAGCTAATCGTCACACATATTACTACATGCCTACTCTGGCATCAGTTTGTACAAATGTAGGCTTTGAATCTATCATTCTCTGTCCTAGGTATGTCTACACTTATACACTGACACAGCTAATCGTCACACATATTACTACATGCCTATTTAGTTTATGTAGGCTTTGAATCCAACGGCAGCAGCCAATTATAAAACAGCTAGGCACACATATTACTACATGCCTACTCTGGCATCAGTTTGTACAAATGTAGGCTTTGAATCTATCATTCTCTGTACTAGGCGTACGCTGTGGAATTTAGTAATAGGTTGAACGAATAAAATAAGGGTTCGTCTTTTATTTAAAATTAAGTCATTAATTACCGTAAGTTATAAATTATGACCCATTCAGCAGTACGTACTGTAGACAAGGCAGTGTGTAAATAGTGTCAACTCTGTGTTGAACCATAAATTATAGAACCATAAATGTCATTAATTTATCTGTGTTCTAAGGCCAATAGAATCTGTACTGGGTACAGAAAAGGGTGCATATGTTGTTAATCACATCTAGTCTTTCTAGTCAACCTACTTGACTTTAAAAATTGGCACATAACTAACCATATATGCCGAGATATAGGGATAAAGCGAAGATTTGATCCCTAGGACTAGTTTACTACGGATAATGATTGTAGAAGTCATTGGCGCTACCTTAGTATTAAAGATAACACACATGAGGGAGCACCGATCTTCGATCACGTGAAGCTTAGTGCTCACAACATGTTGGGTTAGTCTCACGATAAAAAGTAAAGAACTAAACAGTTTTTAAATTTTGGCCCAAAGATTACGCATCTTGAAAATATGATTTATGTACAGTATTGTTCTGGAGTGTTCGATGATAGTCTACAAGTCTTTTCCATGAAAATGTTAAGATATAAAAACACACTACAAAACCCCAAAAGCGTGTATAATTTGTAACTTTGTATAAAATCGTCTTGTAAACTCTACGATTAAACGTAAGTACGTAAAGTAGTTGAAGGTTCAGTAGACTGCATTTTAAAATTTCAAGATTATTTCATAATAACCGGGTTATTTTCCAATTGAATTATATGGAACATCTTGTATTGGGATATCTTAAACAGTAGTTTTGGGGATCTTTTCCTAAAGTTTCCTCGAGTGCTGGTGGGAATTGAAAAGTCGTGGTCATTGTGAAACGAGTTATACGGAGTAGTGATTATCCCAATTGTAACTTGTAGGACCGTGTTTAAATATAATAGCGTCTTGTCTGTACTTTAACTGAAATAATAATAATAATAATGCGTGTTTTCTCATTTATAAACTAATAACTTATGTAGCATTTCCATGACAAACACAATTCCACATAATGTGCAACAATTAATGCAGATTTACGAGCAGTTAGCTAACTCAAGTTTTGGGCTTTTTAAAGAACGCTAGGTGTAGTTTAATTAATTGTTGTAACAAGAAGTAATGAGTCATTGTCAGCAGTAAAGTGAATGAGATCACGTAACCATGGGCAGGCATCTGTGTCAACAAGCAGGCGGAGTGATCTCTGTGAACTGCCTACATTGATGCCTATGTTTAAGAGTGTTGAGAGCGGAAAATGTTGAATTGTGTAATAAATCGGCGTGCTAACAATTTCGTTCTTTTTCTCTTTTCCTCTTTTGCGTTTTTTTTTTTTTTTTTTTAACGTGATAGATTTTAGACAATATCATTTAGGTATTTTTATAAACAAATTCTAGTATTGTCATTTATGTACACTAACATTATAATATTTTGCTTTCGTTTCAGTAACTTTACCATAAAATTACGTTAAGAAATATAGCACTATGCAAGTCGAGTTATACCAGAGTTTGTCATATAATACGTTTTTACCGCAGTTATAAGAGTTACAACACTCATGGACTTTTACAATTTTACGTGCACAGCTTGATTATTCAACGTATCGTTGCTGATTTAATAAGACAAAGCTTTAATTAAACTCCACCATTAGCCTGTTTTATAACATGAAAAGAAGTTTTTCAAAAATAATGTTGCACTGTTTATGTGTAATCAAATCACAAATTAGAATAACTTTTAACTTATTTTATTTCCTACTAATTATATGATGTGTTTTGCAGGTGAGGGAAACTTTTCGTCTAAGTAAAGTAAGTAATAAATAGAGAAGTAAGATATTGAATGTTATTCTTGTTTTATTTTAGCTTTAGGTAGTAATTACTTTTTAATTATTTTAAATATAACGAATTATTTTTATCATGGAATATTAGATCAACAAAAAGGCCTATACAGTACAGCATAGCGCCTGTTTTGATACTATACCCGCATAGCTCTCCTGTAATCTGCCAAGGAACAATTTGAAGGCGCCCTGCTTGACTGCCCCCAGTTCTAACTTGTTTTCTCAACTACATTTCTAATACCGTTAAAGCACATTGTCCCTTACAAACTGACGTATAAATACGTATTTTACAATTTTTGTTACTTATAAATCGATTGTTTCGTTTTGTGAATAAACATCCGAGCATGTATTAAGGATTCTTGTAATAATGTTTTTTACATTACAGTCACCGACAAAAACATTCTATACCTGCAAAGCTTTGAATAGAAGTGAACGCCATAGGATTTTTGTGTGATGTCTCGAAGTTCAAGATATTAAGTTGAAAAATGATTTTTTCCTTTTATTAGTACGCAGAAACAGACCATAAAATAAAAAGAAGAAAAGAAACGCCCTCCTCGATTTTGTAAACCGGGAAAATACAATTAAAAGATTTGGGAACGTTAAAAACTACATAAGTTTTAGTTTTAAAGAACTTACATTTTTTTCCAAGAATCGAGGAAGGTAGAGTAGACAGTACAAGTATTTAAGTAGTTACAGTAGTAGGTTCACATATAACGTGAACCATTAATTATCGGAATTAAAATATATAAAATTACTCTGCGCCAACGTTTCCGAGAATTTGTGCTATGATGTTATAAAAGCGTTATGCATGAAAAATAGAATTAAATTGATTATACGGTTAATGTTTGTAAACAGAATTCTAATTGTTTCTCATTCCACAACAGTTGCATAGGAGTTATAAGAAGTTTCTTCTTTAGTGAGGGTAGGTTCAAGTTTACTGGTTTCAAATTTTAGGTTAGTCTCAGTTAGCACTGGAGTTGCACAGGCGTTACCGGAAAATATGCAACTGTACAGCAAAATAAATCTTTGGTTTTTATAGGAATTCCAGAAATGAAGTTATTTTTGTTCAGCTACAGCGACTCGATTATAACACATGTCCCTATCGGCAGAAACTAAGGCTGGATTATTGTATTATAGCTGGTTCTAACCTGCCGTTGTGAGCCTTTTCTAAGGTTTCAGAAAACTCTTCAACTTGTGAGGCAACCATCGCTTTTGTAATGCTTTTACCAGTTGTGTCGTAGAAGCTGTTTTAGACGAAGCGTTTTTGTGTCAAAAAAAGCAATATATGCAATTTAATATATTTTAAGAATCAGAGTATTTCTTAACTTATCATTAAGCTCAGCAGTGTTCATGTTAAGGAAAAAAAAGTTGAGTACAATTTTCAGAGTTATGCATTTTCAAAGTTGCACTTTGGTTTTAAAAGCGCCCAAACCTATACCTTTTTGTTGTTATCGAGTTGTAAATTGTTCGTTATAGTTTACTTCATACGTCTAAACGCACTTAGTAAACAAACTAAGCTGTAAAGTAACTACCTTTATTGTAGCTTTACAAGTTTGTTGTTAAGTTTTGGTACATAAACTTTTTGATTTGAAGGTAAGCGATTCTGTCTTAGACTATTACATATCCGTTTCACGAAAACCTTTAATTAATAAAAAGTTAAGGCATGTTTGTTTTGTTTTTCAGAGTAACAAACAGATGAAATACATTTTGTTATTAAGAACCCTGGAGGGTTTTCTTAAAATCGTATCGTCTGTCTATCTGCCGTACGATAAATCGTGATAGAAAGGTCCCAGAGACTTGAAACGTTGTATATACGTTCTTCTTGGAAGGCCTAGTTTGGTTTTGGTGTCAAAATTATAGGTCAAAATAGAATTTGAACACTTTTACATTAGTGTTACGCATATAGCAGAATCTACACATTTATAAACAAACTGAGCAAAATATAAAATATTTTATCTTGTGACACGTTATAAAACTACTTTTTTGGATTGGTCTGGAACATTTTCGTTACTTTCTGCTGTGTCCTTTGATACTCTCCCAGTTTTTTTTTCAGTTTATTATTATGGCCAGTTAGGACTATGCCACAATACGTGTCGCGTAGCAGGGTTCGCTGAAGTCAATGCAAAGTCTATATATAATTTCATTATTGATAGATGGAATGACAGTCAACCATACGGAAAATAAATACGTTCATTCACCAGGAAACAAAAGATATATTGTGTGAACCTACTGAGTATTCGACGACACTCAGCTAAATTCTATAGTTGGACGTGTACCATGATAACATTCATTCTTGTCTATGTAGAAATGAAGTTTCATACAACATTTCAAATCTACCGATGAATTATTTCTCGAGGTATCTTGCCGAATGATACATTCACATTTTTGTTCTTCAAATTTACTTTCATATCAGTATTAAAATGATAAAGGTCACTAAGTCACCATAAAATTATATTGTACGCGTTGGGATAGTTAGGCTACATTTCATTAATATATCACATGTTAAAATCTTTTATGAGTGTACTGAGTTTGTTTACAAACTTATTTATTATTTTCTCGTTGCCATCATGGTCATAAGACCAATGTTAAAATATTCGCTACCGTTCAGCCAAATCCAATTGAGTAACATGCACTATAACCGAACTCAGTGTTCCTCATATAGAATAGAAGCTTCGTGTACTATTTCAAGTCTATAGATTAGTTCATTTTCAAGATAGCTTGCTGACAGACAGACAGAATGACCGGGATATAGAAATAAAATGTTCCAGCCCTCGAGTGGTAAGTATCGTTAACGTTTAGCCAATAAAATATGTGTTTTATGTAGTTTTTAGTACATGTCATAAATTATATGTTTTTCCAATCTTGATAACAAAATCTTATTAAATCTTGGACTAACTTGGATGACTTTTTTTTCTTATTGAAATGTATCATCGAAGAGTTATTATTGATTGAGTATAAGCTTGGCATATGAACACCGCTTATTAATCAGTAAGATCTGTACCATTGTCGGTTAGTGATAATTGAGTGACACCTTTAGCACACTAGGCTACCGCCTGTTTCCGGGACTAGACTGTAGCACATACTCACACACACACGCACTCACAGACACACGCTCAGCTTGTCCTCACGTACGAGACGCGCGTTAATGACATCATTAACAATTAGCCAGCTGGCAGCTGGTCCAGCGGGAGGTCTGGAGCGCTGGACCCGCTAGCGTCCAACCTCCCGCCCTCCGCTGTACGCCCCCTTACGGTAATGCAACTTCTGTACCGGCATTCGAGTTGCCGTAGGTTTTATTAGCGTTAATCATAAACAGTGATTTTGGAGATTTCGCTACCATAAATTTCACCATCAAAATTAGAAAATTCCAAAAATGTTCTACAGGTATTTGCGGTACTCCGAAACATCACACGAAGAAAACTCGAACTTGGTGTTTGTTTAAATTAATATTCACCGAAATTGAAAATGTGTCAATAAAGTATCTGGATATTTGGATTTAGTGGATACATTTTGAGCCTAAGCTAATTATAGTAGTTATTTCTTGGAAATGTGGTCCCTGATGTCACTTTTTGGTAGCAAATATCCTAAAGGGAGTATAAGTATGTTAGAATTTCTTGTGATTTCAATTTTGAACCTTACGTATGAATTTATTGCAGATATTTACTATATAAAACCATATACTTGTCTTTATGCTAGTTCCAATACAACTACTAAGTGACTTTTTTAATATTGCTAATTGAACATTTTGTGAGCTGTTCATTAATCAATCTTCTAGTTACAATACTTTACCTCATATATCGATTGTATTATGAAGTAATTTATGGAAGTCTTTGTACTCCCTTTATACTTCCTTATTGTACCTCGCCTATATGTGCGCTACTCGACCTCTAACCTATATTGGGTTGCCAAGAATGCACCTCTACATTCTACTCTATTACCCAGCACCAAGACCTTCTCCCTGAACTCTATCGCCTGCATTACTTGTTACTTGCTTGTTCTCTCATCACATTTGCCGAGTTTATACACGAGTTCAGACATTTGTTCTTCTGATTATGTTCTCTGTATTATAAAAAAATTAATAAGCTCTCTAAACTATACTTTCACCTCAACTGTCTAAACCAGTTTCCTAAATACACACTTATTTATTTTTAGCTTAATATTCTCCTACTAGAGAGATAGCAGGCCTGTTTCTGCAATTCAGCTCTTTAGTGGTTAAGAGTTGTCAATAATTTCAGATTTGATCATTTCTGATGCTTTTTTGATAATTTCTTATCACCTCCTGATGCTTCACAACGTCTGCCGTTGGATATACAGAAATCATCATGGTTTAGGACGTCAATTCAAATTTGTTAACGAAAGAATAATCGTTAACAAAACACTATTACCATAACTCTTTATTAGACTCCATAATTCGACCCGAGAGAAGTAATTGGTGGCTTGGACAAGAGTCACTGGAACGTGCCTTTTTCTGGAAATACCTTGTTAAAACGACCAATCGGCGCGTTCGGTCGGACTTACTGACCTCTGGCACCCCTCGACTCCCACACCACAGTCGGGTCCGGGCACAGGTGTTCCCCAGGGCTCCATTGTTTGGCGCCCTAATTGCCTGCCGATAGCGACTGAGAACAATCGGCAGTATATCATATTGATGAGAGCAGCCATGTTGGCGGGTACCGCAGTAGCTATCAGATGTGGCCCACACCTCCCGCAGTGGACGTGGTCAGGACCGTGGACCTCGTTAGCCTCTTGCCCTCGGAACATCGTTTTATCACCGTATCTATGTGTGCTTTATGGATATCCCGAGGGATCAGGGTCTCCGGACAACTCTTCAAAAATGCAAATAATAATGATGAAGTGCAAGTCCTTTTGTTTATGACTTTGATGATAGTTAACAGTTCAGCAGCATTGTGAGTCGTCATTGGAGTCGTTAATTCCATTTTCTAGTTGGAAGAAGGATTTAGGTTGGGTGGATACTGAGAATTGAGATAATAACCACACCAGGTTTTGATCCTTAAGGTCATAAACCTGTAACGCCCCATTAATCTAATTTGTTTCCTCATTATTTACGTCTGTTTCTCTAGAAGAATATACTTTTTAGTTGATTCATATTTTATTTTCCTTGATAAAACGTGCTGCTCCTCGGCATACATAAAGAAGTTTTCCCCCAGGTATAATGTACATAGTCGAGGCCTCTTCTACTGCAGCCGTGTGACTCCTCTGACCCTGGAGAGCAGAGGTGGTGGTACAGCGAGGTAACGGATCCGGAAACACATGCCGAGAAGATATAGTGTCCATAAACCAATGTTATCAGCCGAGCGTTTGGCGGCGCGGCAGGTTGGAAGAACATCACATTGCCTGGCTACAAGTAAACAACTGCGTTCGTAAAACACCTCCTCTTCTTGTTTAACTGCTGTTCTGTTGGCAACAGTGGCAATGGCTGTACTCATTCCATAATTATGTATTCCGATTGCTCATATGAACGGGTGAATTTAGGTGGGCTGATCTCGTCAAAGTATTTCTAAATTGCCTTATCGCTCGATCATTATTTATAAACTCCTTTAGCGCTCAGTAAACATTCGGTACGTATTGGCTAGTTGTATTTATAGCATGGTAAGAAAATGCTTAGCTGGAAATGCAGGAAATGTAAGAAATAACAATTATTACAATTGATCTACTATTCCTATCAAAAAGGAATACGATCAACAGGACATATCTTAATTACTTTCATGTATGTTTTGGGTTTTAACAATGCACAGACTTTAGAACTCAAAAGTTACTTTTGAAATTTACACAAGAAACGCTTGTAACGACCTGTAAATTTAGACAACTTATACCCTTACCGAAAAGATTCCTCATGCCCTTCTGGAAAGGATGGCACCAAACATAATAATTATCACTTGAAACGAATCAGGCAAGTCTTATTATTTACTAATCATGCTCCTACATTGTTGTTTAACTTAACTGTCATACCCATACTAAAACAATATCCTGAGAATGGTTTTAAATCATAGAAAAAGCACAAATGTACAAAAGTGTAGAGTAATGTATCAAACAGTTATAGATTACTATGATTAAATATTTTACTTTTTTTAAGCACTTATCACTGTAAAAATTGAAAATGACAATTAGAACATTTGTGTGAGTACTCACCTTTTTCCATCGAACTCTTATACGAATACCTTCTGGACTTCATCTCGCTTTGAAGCTGCAGAATATTTCTTTCATGGATAAGATAATGTTTTACGACGGTCGGGATGACTAGAGGCCATTAAACCACCGGGTAGAAGTACCGGTAGCCGTGCTGTTTCTTAGTACTTCTGAACCAGGACCGCACAAGAGAGAACTGGGGTGTCCCATCAATCTCGTTTATCGAGTCGTAACGCACGCAACGGGCCTTAATAGAATGTACGGCCTGTACTAGGATATGTCCCGGTGTTCGAGTGGGCCGGCCGAAACAAGAACACCGAGAAGGTGTCGTTCAAAATAATTTAGCAATGTAATGACCTCGTTGATAGAGAGGCCTACGCAGGGAAAGGCGTTTTGCGTGGGAATCTCTACACGCTGTATAAAATGGTGAAATTTGGTCTCTTAGGGATTCAGGGATTTGATGTTGAAGGCATATGCGGAATTGATAATAAAGATCTTCGATTCATTCGTTGGATGGGTGACTAACTAACTTATAGTGCAACATATGGAGGTGATCTCATCTTTAAACTGAAACCCGATCGTCAATCGTATTCATTGACTGTACGTTGCATGCCACTTGGACTTGGCGGGACTCACCCTGTGCCCATTAAAGTAACGGCGAACGGCCCGTCTAGCCCGATGAAAGGTTTAATTCTGAATCTCATTGCGGGATGGGTCCAAACAAAGACGTAAGAAACAAGTGATAAATGTGCCAATTATTGGCGACAGGACGGCGGCGGATTTATTGCCAGATCGGATCGGATCGCCGAGCGAGGCCGACAATTCGAACTTCGGATTTACGGCGTGTTTTTCTGTCATTACGGTTCGGCTCGAAATTAACCGAGTGGCAAAGAAACTCGGACACTAACGAGTCCATTGGGAACCTTCCTGCTGCTTGCGTTTGTGTGCCTTCGGAAACTGAGCAACAGTGAAATCGGTCAACAGTCTATAACATTTATGCTTTAACCTCATTGTGTATTAATTATCCCCAATGGTGGAAATGTAGTAAGTTCATGATTGAATTTAGATTTTGTAAACAAATCTGATGTACGTTTCAGTGTACTTGAAAACAATTCAAACAAAACCGATAAAACTTAGGACGTTAAGGATTAATTTCCATAAAATTTCACAAAAAATGTAACTTATGGTATGTTTACATTCTTCGTCATGGCCCAAGTTTCCGTTCTAGCTCAGCTGCACTTATTTAGTTAGAATTAACAGGTACTATATGCTACTTCATAATTATAAATACCATCGTGAATCCTTGAAACTAATGCGACCACGGACAGACAGAACTGTTAGGCTTCTTAGGAAACCCCTTATCATGAAATATGCCCATTATAAATAAATACAACTTTGGGTTTAGGATTATGTAAAGTTGGGAAAGTGCACTAAATTATTGCTTTCATACTGATAATACTTTCTTCCCAAGGAGTCGAACTACGTACTACTAAAGATAAAGATACAGCATAAGTTAATTTATGGCTCTTTTATCTCACTCTACAGGTTTTGAGGACATGCCAGACGGCACAGTGATATCTTCCAAGAGCAAGTTCATTGAACCTCCCTCTTTCTCGAGAAACTCTTCGTGTTTTATCATGGACTTAATCCACTGGTCTAGATCGTGTCTGTGATAGCCAAAAATGAGACAGAGATTTTAAACTGGTCTTTTCGGAGAGATGACTATCTGGAAACTTCACTTCGTACTTTGCGGGGTTGCCAAAAGAGACAGAGAGGACCGCAAAGCCACCGCGTGACAGGTCCATGACTGGTCGACACCTGATGGAAGTGCAGTCCTGGAACAATGTGCTGTCCGGAGGGGGCGATATGGATGTGGGCCGGGGTCAGAGGTCGCCGGCCACATTGTAATAGCTTCATCACGGCAGCTTCAATCAACGCGTTGTTATAGTCGTGCTGGACCGTTGGCGTCGGTACCGACCAACCTGGCACGGGTTCAATATGTTTGAGTGCTTTCCGGGTTTGGCAAGGGAATTGTTTTTGAGAATCAAATATTTTTAGCAAAATATGGTATGTATCTTTTGTTTCGAAGATCTGTCCTAACTGTTGCATCTGAAGTAATTTATTGTTTTAAGATAATCTCTAATAATGATTTATTCTCTGACCTTTAGTCTACGGAAGTCTGCCGAGTGAGTTTTCCTGAGAAGGGACGTACTTTATAGTTTTGAAATAAATTTGTATAGTTTTGTAAATAATTCGGCAACCGTCAAGTCATCAAGTATTAGTCTCTACATTGGTTCGGTGTTTTGATGTTAAAAATTCTATATCCACGGTTTTCGGATACCATAACCTCGGTTTAGGCTCTACTCAGTTGCCGCATTTTGACCCGTGGTCATTCAGTCTCACAAATGTCTTGCTAATGCCCTCAAAGCAACAATTGAAACACTTTTAGAAGTGATCTCAACACTGTTAAACGAATGGGTTTTGAAATCGCAAGATCAGTAAATCATAATAAACATAACATCGAAGTTGGCAGTCACAACATTCCAGCAGTTGTTGTTGATTGAAATAAATTCGCAAACGACCACGCCAAAAGTGAAATAGTCTCGTCGTAAATTTCTTGGAGCATAAATCGCTAAACAAACATCATCTTATTCTTCTGTCCACTTCGAACAAGTCATCAGTATGCTTGGCACGCGCGTGATCGTAATATTCGACAGTGCCTACACAAACACACAAACACACACACACACACACACACACACACACACACACACACACACACACACACACACACACACACACACACACACTCACTCACTCACACTCACGCTCAACATAGGAGGTTATTCTCCCAGCGCCCCACGCGCTATCTTTTATTCATTCGTGTCAATTTGCATCTACAGCGTCCTAAGATCATAAACTCATAATATGTATGATCGTGTCCAGGTATTTGTATCAGGACCATACCTTTGGCCAGTTTACGTATTTTCGAACTGTCAGCGTGTTTGTGATAGCATGTTTTAATTCAATATAGCTGTATATCTATTCACAGTGAAAAAGTAAGTAATTATCCAACATAATGTTCTCATACTCAGAGTTTCGTTTCTGCGTATATAAGAACAAGTGTTTCAGAGTTTACTAATTGTGACAGAAATTGATGAATATCGTTACTCTTTGCAAATGTACTGAAAAGCACCAGTTATTGTGTTGTGTATTCATAGAATGAAATATTTTGAACCGTACAATTTTCTTGTCAATCTTAAGGTAGCTCTAGTAAATAATGTTATGTTAGATCCGTTTACATTACAATTACTTTAACTTATAGTATCTCAATGTAAAATACGTGTTAAAAAGATACTTTTATTCGTGGTCAATTAAGAAAGATATTGTATAAAAAAGGATTTTTAATTTCTCATCCAAAACGTTTAATAAATTAACGGTAAACTAGGCATTAATAAAATCCGTTTGGCAAAAGAAGTAAATTTAGAATAGTAATAAAACCATTTAAATTTCTTAAATCCACTTTTAGGGATTAGTTTTTAAGGAAAGTAAGTCACAATTAATTTTTACGGTCACCGAAGATTAGTAAATGTTTCTATAAACCTTAATACAAACATCTTAATATAAAGCTAAACATTCGAAATTCCCAAAATCTGAACGTTCTTGGCATACACTGAATTTGTTGCCAATGGCAAAGCCAAGGTTTCGCGCAAGCTCAAGTTCAGGACCATCGTGTACTCCTACACACCATTGTCTGGCCGGCCCTGACCTTAGTGAGATGAGACGTTGTGGCCCTCATTTGCCCTCAGATCACAATCTCTATGGTCTCGCCTGAGCTAATCGAGTATGATTTATGGTCGGAAACATGTTTTGTCTATTGATGTTGGTTTGTGCAAATCCATCCCGGGGGCTTTAGATCCTTCCAAAGCCCTTAGCTGCAAAAGTAGACCATCCCATATAGACTTTTTTCGATTTTTCACAATGCAAAACTACAATGAAAACCTACTGTATATATATATAATATATTTATAGTGTTTTATCGACCTGTGAAAGGCAGATCATGGGTGATATTCATGAGGCTAATCTATTGCCAAAGGATGTATAGAATCTTCAATAGATTATGGCTACAAAAGTAAGAAACATTCTAGATCGATATTCCATGCGAATCTTCAAGATGAAAAGCTTCTATGAATACCCACTGTATGTGTATTTATAGTGTTTTACCGACATTGGAATGGTTGTGGGTGATAATCATGAATAAAATCCATCCCGAGAGTTTTTTTAGATACTTTTTAAGGATTTAGGCTGCCAAGGTAAAGACCATCCTAGATGGTTACTCTACATATTGTGGAACGCTACCTTATAGTGTGTTATCGAGCTGTCAATGATCAAGGGTTATATTCAAAGTCCATAAGTCAGTACCATATGATTAAAATTACATGATACAATGGGCAGTATAACGATTTGACTGTAATTACTCGTAGAAATTTCAGTTTTGAAATTTTTAAGCCTGGGCTTTCATTAGCATTATCGTTTGAAAGAGTCGCTGTTTGATTGGACTTTTCGATTGCCATTTATGGTGCCCAGAAAAGTAACGGCTAAATCTGTAAAGAGACGAAGAGATTTTGACAGCGTTCATATTTTTCAACTTTATTCCTCGAGGTAGGTAGGTGCAAAAGACGGCCTTGAATCCAATTATAAACGTGCCAATCGTGTTCTTATTAGATCGGTTAGTGGCCACAGGTGATTACTGTGGTTGTATACGAGGCGACTAGACGGTAACAAATCCCCCGCAGAGCACCGAGCCTGAGCCGTTAGGTTGATCTGTGGAGTCCGAGCCACCAGATGGCGGGTTGTGCAATAGTTCGATTGTCACTGTGGCCATTTCGTCCGCCATACTGAGCACCGAGCACCTCGGATCGATGGTTATGGGAATGAACAATCAGTTACGTCACTCACTATCTTATCCGCGTCCATCTGTCGGCTTGCGTCACTCCAGCAGCGTCAGCCTTACGCTCTGTGTCCCAACTTGACGCAGCGAAGCCTTCACTAATTATTGGCTATTGAATGGACGCAGTCGCCTGTGAAGTTTTGAGTCCGATCTAGGAGGATACTAGAAAACTGTGTTAACTATGAGAATTCCTCTTTGTTCTTCATCAGGCAATTCTAAGGATCTCAGTGTTCTTGATTGCTAGTATCCTCAATCGTAACTATCATCCAATAACTTTGTTAACGTGCTATTTTGTGTTATTTATGAAACCTGTGTTTGAAATTTCGAGTAGAAGCATTGTTGTTATCCTGCTGTTCCATAAAGACCAACACTGAATTGGTCTGGTCCCTTCAAATGATTTATTATGGCAGTAAGTGGAGTCATTATAGGATCTATGATGCAACTAAAGTTCTATGTATGAAACTAGGGCTCTCGGCTAAGTTGACCAGTGGAGCACGGGAAATACTAAACGTTTCGTCTCCAGGTTCGGAGCAGGTGTGGCTAGAACACAATGACGGGTGTAGGCCTGCCACTTGTAACTCACACCAGTCATTTGCATCACCTGAAGACCTGGTCCGAGTAATTGTAGTGGACGTGGCGTCCCCCGTCACTCACCAGATCCAGACACGTCCCAGTCGCGGTCCCGGAAACGGATTATCATCCGGAGCGTCAAGCTTTTGAGATCGTCTATTAAAGGGAATTTATGTTTGATACAGCCACTGGTGAATTAAAATCAAGACAAATCGTTTTGAACTCAAGACAGGTCCATGAACAACCATTACCGTGTTAGATATTACAATTAGGCCTATTACATACCTGATATCAGTGGTTTTACCTGGTGTACTATCCTCAGTTTTTCACTATGACACAAGTATAATCTGTGTGCTGGCATAGTTATTAAGAAAACCTGTCTTACCATTTTCGTTTACTAACGCGATCCATATGGTTCTCATGTCACGAATAATCTGAATCTGACATAATGTAATTTTTCCAAAGTAAGGATCGTCATTTCGTTTTATTATTAGAAACACAAGAATCTATCCCCCTTTGACTTCTTATAGAAGCCCTTTTCCTCGGAATCGTGACTGTATATAATATGTGTTTCTAAGTCCGTTATTTATGGGTATAAATTATTTCAGGAGGAAGGACACATATTATGCATCGAAGAACTTACGACAATGTATAACAACAACGAGAATTACTGAAAGTATAAATTATTTTCCAATTCATTTAAAGTGGAAATGATAAAATAATGAATAATTTTTACTGTTATTATGAATTTTTAGCGAGCTGCCAGCAAAGATAGATTTTTATATTTTAAGTATATGTATAATATATGATTATCTCTTATTATTTGTCTCAATATGTATTCTTTTGTTCTTTATTTCATGTTTTACATTTTTTGACAACTGACATATTCATTCTGTCTATAGTAATATATGTATTAACAAAATAAAAGAGTATGAATACAAGTTTGAGATTATAGAATCTGTAACATAGAAAATTGAAGATGAAACATACAACATACATGGTGGCCAACGCACTATCGGACTGACAGACTGATATGCATATCATCCACTCCATCTTGCCTAAGTAGAAATGAAGGTTCGTGCTGCCTATAACTTTATAGCTCAGTTCATAATATATATATTATATAATGATATCATATATATATGATATCATGATATCATATATATGAACTGTGTAACTTAGTGAGAAAATGTTGAAAATCCAGACTCCAGACTTAAAATTACAATTAACAACTTTAAAGCAACTAGTGGGTAAACAGTAAGATAGCTCAAGAAAAAAAATCGTCAACACACATGTATTGCAATTCCTACAATGCTTAAGAATCACATTTTATATCAGTTGCCATGGTCAGGATGTACATCCACATCGATTTTAAATGGATTTCTTGTCTACTTAAATTGCACCCTCTCTGTACTAACATCTGGAAAATGCTTTCTAATTTAACTTTTGAGTTATACCAAATGCAGCAATGCAAGGTCTTTAATTCGTTGATTAGTTGTAGCGGTAGATGTATTTTTATACTGTCTAGGCCGCATGGCATGATTATTTAAAACAACATTATAAATAACACACAGACGTAAATAATAACACTAGCAAACCATGCAAGCGTCAAGAATAATTCACAACAAATGAACTGACACGTAAGAATTACAAAAATCAGTTGCAAGCCGTGTTCCCAACAATGTTCCCATTATTCGAATACACTGACGCCTCCCTTGAAAATCTTCTACATCTCTCCAAGGGGGCACACCCCTCCCCCCCAGATGGAAAACCGCTGCAGTTTAACATACGAGTATGTCCTATCTCGCTTCGATTAGCGTATTTCTGTGTGTGTGTCTTGTTTTTTTTAATCTTAATTGTGTACACATAGCTGTATTTTTGTACCAGCAACACTAATATACGAAAAAATAACTTCTGCCTCAATTAAATTTATTAACAAAATATGTATTTTCTCAGCTATTCTTCACTCGGTACTATTAATTGAAAATTCGTCCCAATGATAGAAGTTGTGGTAAGAAATGCTGCCGTCCAACTGAGAAGCTGTTGTTTGTACTGTATAAGAGAATATATCAGGTGACATCCTCATTATATGCTGTCGACATCGACCGCGAGCTAACTAGTGTCGTCCATCGTGACCCACTTGTTCTGTTCGAGTCCTCTGTGCAGGAGGGCGCTAGGGTTTGTGTGGGTGGAAAAGGTCATGTCCAGAAGCCAGGAGGTCGTAAGAACTGGGGATCCATAGTCTAGTTTATTTTAAGGCCGTAAGAATTTGCATGTTATAAGGATCGTGTAGAAGACAGGATCCACGCAGGGCTGTCAACCGTAGAGTTTGATGTTCCTGATAAATCTTGGCTTCTCTGATTCTTGTAGCCCAAATGTAAGTATTTAGATTACCAATAACATTGTTTTAGGGCAAGTGGGTTTGTTTGACCAAGGTATCGTAAATATTATTTTTAATGCTGTTGAATCTTTACTCGTCTTTTTCATTTAGTTATAGTATAAATCTTGTACTATGCCTATTAATAAAGAACAGTTTAAATGATGTATATAAAAAGCAGACTATCAAACGAAAATAGTAAACGGTGTGATGTAAATTGTTCTTACAGAATTGTGTATTTTGTTGTTACACATAACCGTTGAATAGATTCACCCGCAAATAAAACATTGTTTTAAGTGGAAAAGGGCGAAATCGGACAACAAAATCTAACGGAAATGGAGGAAGTCCGATTGAGACGTCTTATGCGTGACACGAAGCCTGTGTTTATAGTGAAACCGATTCCATGGAACGCTAATTAAACACACGATGAAGGTCGATAAAATCACAACAGAGAAAGTGTTCGAGAGCCACCACGGCGCCAGCTTCTCCTGGGTTGTCTTCTTTCCTTGTTCACATGACTTTGATGTGCCAAAATCGACGTTTGTTGTCAAAGATCGCCGACAAAGAGGTTGTCAACTACGATTTTAACTACTGACTCTGATTTAAATGAATAGCGTTGATAGGCTTATCGGAAAAGTAATCAAATCCAATGTTACAGACCATTTCCAATTGGAATTCTAAGGTCTCGTATTTTAAGTCTCTCTAGCGTTACCTCAGAAAATCAATCGTAAAACATTATATTTCAGTGAAAAAATGTTGGAATCCTATTCATTCTATAATTTACTATTTTCTTATTTTCTTCATACCTTTGCAATGTAATGTAATCAAATTTTGTAAAACTGAACCGTGATAATGTGTCTACATTGTTTCTAATAGGCTTCAGCCTTAAAACATTCCCAAAACCTTGTCTCTCTTCCTCCTCTGCTCAATTACCCAGCCGACCGTCTCGTATATGGAAAAGAGAATTAAACTAAATTGTCCAAGATAGTAAAATAGAATCCTGTATAAATCTACTTGTTGACAGCGGCTGTTACTGAAGTTGCCCTTTTATGGGCCAATCACGACTGTTCTCCGAAGTTCATAAATCAGTTAAGTTAATCTTCGGGTGGTTCCATTATAACTTTTCTTTTTTTGATGCAATTTTCAACTCAAAAGTAAAAAGTCCTTTAAAGGAATATATTCATAATTTTAAATACGACGTAATTTATTTCTCTTCTTATAAATGCTAGTTAGGTTATTTTTTTAATTTGCAGGATTTTATTTCAATCAGTGCAGTATTGAAGACTATTCCAGGCAGTGGTTGATCACAGTGGGCTGAAAGTTTATTATCTGCTTTTGCCTTCTCTATCCGCTCGCTTCCTCGCAGAGCGAGTGCCTGACCGCGAGCAGCGGACACCCCCGCGCAGCATTCTTCACGTAATGCTCGAGTCGGCCTGAAATGGCTAATCGTTCTGGCCGAAGGCGAAGACACCGGGTCCAGGTTCTGGCAAGGTATCAGCTCCTGGAGAGGGGGGCTGGAGGATTCCAGTGGAGGGGCCAGTGCAGTGGTGTCCGTGCGTCTCGTGTATGTGTTTCCCTACAGTGATCGTACAGTGGTAAGTGTAGGATACTTTGGCTCTCCTTTCACTCGCCTGGCCGATCATTCAGCATTTGTACGTCCAAGTATATAATCTATATATATATAAATGAATGTTTGTATGTTTGTCCTTTATGGAATCGTGAACTATTGGACCGATCATGATGAAAATTTGTACGTATATGTATTTTTCCACGGAGAAGGTTTATAAGCTATGCCCATCCCTTTCCCGATTCAGGATTCCGCCCCACTGGTTACAGAAATACCCATAAGAAATGCATTGCAGCAAACATATGTTAACGTCTTTTCAAATTTTTAATCAGCTGTTCTTTGTAAACATATATTACACTTATAGTTTTAAAGCATAGAGTAAGCTTAAGAGAAACGACAAATTTTGTTTAAACTGTTTTTGCAATCACTGTTAAACATAGACTTTACTATCCAGATAATACAATTCAAATTTGACGTAAAAATTCACCTTTAACTGCAATATTTATTTAATATAAACCATGCTCATGCTTGATCAGAAGAGTAATGCAGATATCATAATTACTATCTTACGTTGGCTACAAATATAAAGAATGTTATAAAATCAACCTTAGTTGTTTTTTTTTGACAGAAGTATGGTTCTCAAAACTCCGTGTGTACATATTCTCTCGATCGAGACAACAAAGCAAGCTCAATCGTGGCATCGGAGATATAACTAATTTAATCTAAAATTTATTATAGTAAAAAAAAAAAATTTACTAAGTAATATAAGGACTTCGGTTCTTAAGATTTGCGTGCGAAGCCGTGGGTAACAGCTAGATAGAGGCAGGAATATGGTACATACCTTCATAATACGCCCAAGAGGCTCACGATGGAACGACTATCAATTATCTCAGCAATGTTTAGAATGTGATAGAAAAAGAATAAGTGAATATAGTGTACTGTTTTCAACGGGAAATTGCGTGCGAAGCCGCGGGCAACTTTTGCAAAAAATTATTGAAATGCGCAGCAAAGCGCGCCGGGCCCGCTAGTAACGTATAAAATACACATATTTTAACCTACAGCATTACAAAATCTCTCCTCATTATCTTAATAAATCTCCAAATAGAAAACTCTAATATCCTAAGCGTTGTGTTTGTACATTATTCCCATGACAACAACTTAAAAAAAAAAAAAAATAGGAACAGTGCAGATCACGTTAAAAATTATCATTTAATTGCCAATCACTGTTTTCAACTATTACGATTTCACTTGAACGATTTTAAATGTATCTATGAATTTGAAACATATCCTACAAATATTAGTTTATATTATATAATTTCACTTCCACTTAAGGAACACTTCTAGGCTGTCTATAAATAACCTCATTGTCAAGAGTGTGTGTTTTACCTGCGAGATCATTATTTTATAGTTACAAAATGACAAGTGAATCTAAAAATATATTTTTCCTAAAGATGTAAACGAACAATTTTTTGCTGAAGTTGATACTCACTACTAACAATATGTGTCACATACCTTTTTCGTTGATATGCGGCTGAATTATCGTTACAATACTTAAAGAAACCACATTTGTCTAATAATATACATTTTTGTAACATTGCGATATTGTATTGTACACTTCAGAATAAATGAAATTAAAGTCAATAAAATTATTATTTACTCTCAGAGACTGTAAAGGGAAACAGTATGACCTTGAGATAGGAGTTGCGGGGAGATATGTACTATAAGCTGTAAATAGATGCCTTCGTTACCATGTATCGGCAGCCAAACTGCTGACGAAGGGGCGACACTTGCGAGACCGCTGAATACGATATCTTGACGACGTCAGCATTTCTGATCCTCAGAATCCGCACTTCTTTGTCAATCTGAGGTAAAATATGGTTCAGTCAACTTAAGAGCCGGCTGTAGCGAATCGACCTTCAGTTTTACCCCGTTAGGACAAACTTCAAACGCTTTTACGTCCTTATTTTTGGGGGTATAATTATGGGTGATGTCTCGTACTAAAGGTAAATTGTCAATACCCATCGAAACACTTTAGTTTTTGTATATATATTATTATTTTAATTTTAATATTCAAACAATAAAGTGAAAGAATTTTGAAATTGAGGAAACAATAAAATACAGAACAAAATCTAAAGCGTGTGTATGCGTATTACTGCTATATTTAAAATGAATATTCCATTGACTATGATTCTACAACTAAAAATAAAGATGTAAAAGTGTACGAAGTTCGACATTGTTTTTATTGTATTTATATAGGCCGCCAGTGTACCCGTCTCTTAACCACCAATCGAAAAGGTTAGTTATTTCATTATTACAGTTATTGCACATGATTTAAAGCGATGTAAAGCGTTACGGAAATTTTTCATTGTTAAATGTTAAAAACGTACTATATGTTATTAACACCTTCTTCTATTGTAGAATTTAACATATTAATAAACAATAATAAAATATAAATGACATTACGAATAACCACTGAATGCGTCAAAGTATTTTAAAAAATTTGTCACGCTCTAATACCTTTATCCTTTTCTTGTTTTATTTTTCTTTAATAGTACATTGTTTCTGTAGCATTGTTTAGCAAGTGTGGGTTTTTGTTTCTGGCACCTGAAGAATGGTGCTTATGTAAAATTCTGAAAACGTCGTGTTTTACGGTACCTTTTGCATACCTCGCGTTTTAAGCGCTTTGAGTTGTAAAAATAATCCAACCACTTCATGTCAGATAAGGCCTTCTACTGGGCGATAAAAGTGGAATTGAGCCATAAACAGTATCAGTGCATTAGTTGGGTGTATTTGTATTAAGATGGTGCAATCTATTCACAAGACGCGACTATTACAAGAGACGTTTATCTAGTCGACCTTGGATAAGGTGTTAGGTAACTTTGCATTTCGAAAATTTATCTCGGATATCTTTGCTTCTACATTTGTTTGTCTAAAAATTAATTAAGTTATCAGTAGGTAATACTGAATTCGTACAGTAGATTGTTTTCTAATTAGTGGTTTAGTTTGTGGCCCAAACGTCTACTGTTACACGACATCACTTGTTACCAACTACGTGGTCAAATAAACTGTGTCAGATTTATGTTACCCAATCGGAGTAGTAAAAAGAGTGTTATGGTTTTTGAACATAAAACTGACGTTCTTATTACTATTACGGTTAGACTCGAAAATATTCTGATCGTTTCACTTAAAGTCTCTTAGCAGCCTAACACGATAATTTAAAATATTGTAATGAGATTTATAGTGGAAACTAATCCAGTATATGTCTTGGAAAGCGGAGGGAAGAAAATGTGAACTTTTAGTGACAGCCCATAATAATAGTTATTATATCTTAAGATCTCAGGGTTGAATGTCAGTGTAGAGGGTTGTTTAGTTGAAACACTATAACTACAGCTGGTGTGTCATCTGTCACTTAATGTAGTAATGGGTATACTACAGTTTAGAGAGCACTAGATGAGCGCCAGGACTAAGTATTGCGTATGCTACAGATTTGAACTAAATTAGACTCAAAATCTATTTTGAAATGAAAAGATCTTGTTATTATTAAAAAAAAGGCTTGGACATTATGAAATAAATTTAATAAACAAAATCTTTATGTTCCTTTAGGTTAATTCGAATTTATCATTATTTTATTAGTTACTAT
Source organism: Homalodisca vitripennis (assembly GCF_021130785.1). NCBI lineage: Eukaryota > Metazoa > Arthropoda > Insecta > Hemiptera > Cicadellidae > Homalodisca > Homalodisca vitripennis. Next base: position 181,083,186 of record NC_060208.1, on the reverse strand, counting down.
ACTTACTTTCGTGAAATTAGACAGGGGTCAACTAAAATTAGTGGAAGATAATTGTCATCATGTAATGAATTATGTATTTTTAGTATTCCTAAAACTGCTTCTAGAAGACAAATTTACATTTCTTATGCATTTGCATGTTATCTCACCATTAGTTGGCAGAGCGTGGAAAAGTAAAAAAAAAACGTTAATTAATTCGAGAAACTGGAAAAGTTTCATTTCTGTCTGCCTGTCTGCCGTGTCTTTTCGTACGATATTTCGAGGACGAACAAACGTGTTGGCTGGAAACAACATCGAGTTTGATTATGTTCCATATCGCTCCATATGATATGGCTGAGCGCAAGCAAACATTATTACATTGGTCCTATGTGCAACCATAATGGCAACGAGAAAATCGTGGAATAAATACATTTGTAAACAAACCGAATAATATTGTATGCAATTTTAACATGTGGCATAGTTAACAGTACTTAGTGCTTAGTTAACTTTTATAGCCTAATGAAAAGGGCTATACGATTGAAATTTTGTTCGCAACTTCAGCGAAACTTGTTGCACAATACGTGGTATGGCGTATTGTTACCTTGTATTGTAATGGAGTGGTTACTTTAATTTAACAATGAGTAGAGTTTTGGTTGAAATTATAAGAACTTACCAGTAAAACCTTTTGTACATTTGATAATGGATTATTCTGATTTTTATTTGTATTATCATCATACCATGGAAGTTCATTTTGTAATTTTTATAAATGCTATCAAGCCTGATTTATATATTCATATTGTTTTAAATATTTGGAGATCATACAATATCCCGATCATTTGCCTTATTACAGCTTTTCATGTATTCATCGTTTCGAAAGGATAAAATGAATTCTGTTTATTAATCTTCCCCATCTCCGTTATATCACGGACTGTCAGCTTTGCTTCATTCACTGGGAGGAAAGCTTTTTATACCGTTTGCATATGAAGTGGATCCCAAATCTGGCCTAATATTACTTTAGTCTGTAGTGACACTGTGGCCAGATCCGATGTGCTTAATATCATTTCTGACATACCCTTGACGGCATCTGGTCTCTTTACCGTGACGAATGGGATAATCCATCGTTATTTCGTTTCAGCGACATACAAGCCGTTATACTATCTCAACAAAGTAGTTTTACAAGTAAAGCGAGTTTTTTTACATCATTCGAAGTGGCAAACGGAGGTATTCAGAGTGATGAGATGTAGTTGGGACGCGAAGCGAGCAGGGAGAGATAAACCTTATTTGGAATCGCACATTTAAAGTGCCTCGTATTATCCGGGACAAAAAAACATTGTAGTAAACTGTTCACACTTTAAACCGAACCTTGTTTAACATTTTAAGTTCGTTACTCGAGCAATGCTGTTTACATAGCTCGTTGATTAAATTAATCCCCGCTCATCAAGGTCTAAACTATTTTCCATTTAATTAAATTCTAGATTTAATTGAGGAAGACGGAACGGCCAATTATTATTATGGTAACAGATACGCATTACGGCAAAGGTCACGGGTAAACGTTACGTTCCCACCATTCTAGTCCTTGAAGACCGACTGTCAAAATGGATATAAAAATTCAAATTCACCGTCGGCGCTAGGAAGAAGTTTAGCAATGTTCGATATCTTCAGCGTAATGTATCGTAATTATTAATGCAGTTGTAATAAGAGAACTGGCTTTTTTAGCAATGTTGTCTGTGTCGCCATCACGAATTCTTTTCAAACTAATTTATGTTACTTTTTTATAAACCAATCAGAAGTATAATGAAATAATCATTATTCATTCAAAACTTTGCCAAATAGTGTTTCTTTATTCCACTTTTATATATACAGGGTTTGTCCGGAAAGTAATAGGACTGAGTCGATTAAAAAAAAAAAAATTGAGCAAATCGTTACAATTCTTTAAAAACTTTAAAAATAGGCTCCTTCTGCGTCGATGCAGCGCTGCCAGCGCGATTTCCAAGCATTGAAGGTATCACAGAAGGCATTCTCTGGAATAGCCTTGAGAGCCGCGTTGCATGCTGCTTGGATCCCCTCTGCCATCTCAAAATGCTTGCCTTTCATCGGCCTTTTCAGGTGAGGAAACAAAAGAAAGTCCGGGGGGGCCACTTCTGGGCTATAGGGCGGCTGTGGAAGAGTTGGGATTCCGGCCTTGATCAGGTTCTGTTCACAAGAAAGGCAGTGTGAGCCGCAATTTCTGGTCGTCAGTGAGCACTTTTGGGACCATCTTCGCACACACCTTGTGCATGTTCAAATGCTTCGTCACAATTTCATGAACCACAGATTTCAGTAAATTTAACATCTGGGCAATTAACCGAATACTTAGTCGACGGTCTGAGTTCAAAACTTTGCGCACATGAGTCACATTGTCGGTGTTTGTCGAAGTCGAAGGTCCTTCCAGCACGGTCTTCATCAGTGACCTCTTCCCGGGCCTCCAAAAAGTCCCAGTGCCACCGAAACACACCACGTCTTGCTAAAGCAACATGTGGGTAAGCCTGCCTGATTATATAAAATGTCTCTGTCGCAGATTTACCGACTTTCACACTGAATGTAATCGCGTACCTCTGTTCTAACGAACGTTGCATTTCCGACTTGCACCACTCACAGAAACACGTCACGCGAAAATGCCTGTCCTGACTCTTCCGGTGCTCGGAGCCAACTTACCAACCGCTTGTTCGTTAGCTAGGAACGCCCTCTACCGAATCCAGTCGGTGAGCGCACGCTCCGAAGTACATTCTCGGCGAAAGAAAATCAGTCCTATTACTTTCCGGACAAACCCTGTATATATTGTTTTTGGCGTTTCTTTTCCAACCTTGTTAATTATGCACTATCAGTAAGGCACCACTAAACTGGTTCGGATTCTTATTTAAATTCTGTACCGTAGATTCCTTGACCCTAAGCTGTCTACCACAAAGTGTTTTGTATTAAACCTAGCCTAAAAAATGAACAAAATCGTGTCAGAAGAACATGTAGAAAAGCACACGTGACTGTACTTTCCCACACGTGTTATGGTTCCATGCATCCATCTCACCGGGTGTTTAACATCGGGTTAAATGCCGCTAATAAGTAGTACTTCCTCATGGCGGTGCTATAAATGCTCGCTCCGGAGTATGAGGGGTACACGATGTTACCAGGGACCTGATGGCCAGAGTCTGCAGATGTAGCTTTCTTCGTGGCGAATTCTTGTCTCTGGTATGCCAGTCAGTCATTTAGGTCTAGATTGACTTTTGTATGAAATCGTTGGTCACGGGATTGGGACAAAATTTGATACAACAAACTCTACAGCTGATTTGTATAAATTGTCGACAACAATGTTTCATCGAGTTGGCGACTATATTTTATGACAATGTGTATTCAAGTACACCTGCCTGTAGGAATTTCTTGCAAATTGTGCCAATTAGTTAGAAATTGTATATACAGTACAAGTTTGTTAGCAAGCTCGGGACGTCATTTATTGATATAGAGAAAAAGTAAAAGTGCCTATTAAATTTTAAATTTTCTGCAACAAGCAATGTTTTATATTTAGAACGGTATTCAAGATATTGCTTACATGTAAATCCTATAAGTATATTTCGATCACCAAGAACGGGTGAAAGTAATGCTTAAATATTCAAACAAGTACAGATATGTATCTGTTGTATAAATTTCCCGTCCACGTTCCTTGGCCAGTTTAGTACGTCGTACCAACATGATGGCAGTTGAAACTTGAGCTCCAGAATACTTATACAATTTGCTGAACTTTTTTATCTAACAATTGTTTTTGTATTGCGAATTATTTGGATTACATGTGAATCCCATAATAAATAAATTGTTAATATTTCACTTATCATAAAGGACTATTTATATTAGTTATTTATTTTTTTTTTTTTTTGTAGAGGCCATAATCAATTTTACTTTATTATGAGTTGTGTAATTTAATGATGCGCATGACAAAATGTATAATTCCCAAATATTTGTCATGTACTATTTGTGTTAGTACGAATATTCTGTGTTTTATTAGCAATAGAAGTGAAGTTTTCCCTCATTTTCCATTTTAAGCTTGCTACAACAACACCATCTTGTCTGTGCATTACCCGCAGCTAATCTTTCCAATGGAGGAATGATTGTGCCGACAATCGTACAAGATCCCGTAAGGCATGCAAATAAAGGGACCGCGATAAGTGACCGCGATCCTGGTCACGGCAAAGGTCACTTGGTCACCTTACAGCGGGACGGTTACGAATGCGGTCCTGATCTATGATAATAACATGTAGAAAGCTCAGATTCATTATTTCTCCGATTGGAAACGCCGCTTGTTTACGATTATTTTGTAATTTGGCAACAATGGAAATGCAGGGGCGGATCAAAACAATCTCCAGGTGTGTCCATAAGAATTAGTAGTGCTGGGGGGGGGGGGGTTATGTTAAGATCAAGAGGAAACATAATAGAGTTTTATCTAGAAAATATTAAAAATCCATAATTGTGGTAGATGTGTATTCTAGTACGCGTATATAACTGTTATATGTGTTGCGTTTGTGTTGTACACGTGACTTGTCTTTGTTATCATGTTTAATTATTTTTCAAAACTTCTCAATCGATGTGTTTGGAAACGGATTCTTGAATATCTTTTGTTGTCATTTTAGGACAAATATTTGTCAGATACATTTCAAATGTTTAATTTTGCTATTATTAAACGGAATTAATTATAACAAGATCATAGCTCACATGCCACAAAGGAAACATAAATATTTTTTTCTACAAGGAAGATACCTGGCGCTTTGAAACTCCGAACATTGAACCTTCTGTCCCTGAAAACATCTGGTTTCTAATATGACACGTTTGGGGCAACTTAACCTCCAGAAGTCTGCGAGGACAGTACTATCTGTGTAGTAGTTGCTAGCATCAGGCGATTGTGCTTGGCTGCTTGTGACTCAATTACCCCGTTCTTTGAGAGCCACCAACTGATTTCTGCCTCTGGCTAGTCAGAAATACATGTATTTAATTCCACCGTACTTCTAGGAACATTCACCACCTTGCTACCCGTCTATGGCAGCTTATCGACTTTAAGGGCTTTTGGTGGGAGTTCACGATGTCTGGAAGCTTGTTGGCTTAAACCCTGTAGAAGTCTCTGTCACTGAAAACTCTCTAGATTTTCAGGCCTCTTCGGAGTTCCAGGACATGGGATGATTGTGGGAAATGGAAGAATCAATAGGACTCTCTGAAAGGCTATAACCTTCAGAAGCATTCAGCATATTTGGACTTCCATCCTCTGGAATCTCCAAATTCTGGAAATTCTAAGCCATCGGCTCCTTAATTATTGAAAACTTCCGTAAGACATAACTCATCTAAACATATACTCGTATGATAACTAATTGCATTTGCTTGTAGACTATTTTTCTTCTCTCCATTCCATTAAAGGGCATCATAGATAGATTTTAAATTCCACTCTTTTGGCTGTAAAACATTTCTAGAGCTACTCTTTGTTTATGTATTATTCGACTTAAAGGCAATTCCACATGGTCAACATACATTCAGCTATGTGTTTTATGGAAACCATGTGGCCTATTATAACTCCTACGCTTAAGGGGCATTAAATAACACAGACAGTGCAACATATATAGGGTGAATAATCCTGTATATTAGACACCTGCCTTAAGCTATTTTTCTCATGTTGAATATATATATATAATATATATATATATATATATATATATATATATATATATATATATATATATATATATATATATATATATATATATATTTAGAACAACGTCTATCTTCAAGGTATAGCCCTATAGTACGGGAAAATGTCTATAGAAAATCAAGTTCCGATTATATTCCTCATAAAAGAAGATTAAACTATGCAGTTAATTAGAACAATAAAAGTATTGACGAAGTGCCCACATAGAGAATTTATGACGTTGTAGATAGCTGCAGTAATGGTGCGCCTCGCAGTGTGCAACGGTTTTATCTGTCCAATTATTATTATGCTCTTTACGAGTGAGGAACATTCATTCTCATTTCTGTTGGAGTTCTAATCAAGATTTTCCAATAGTACACGTGTTGACTTGGTTATATCGTTGATTATTGATGTCTTCCAGTAATCTTACTCGTGACATACTGGCAAGAGTAGTAAAATGTGGTGTAGTAGGGTTTTAATTATTCCAGTAGTTCCGTTTATATTTTTTATCAGAATGAACAATATATGTACATATACATGGTTGTGGAAGTATTTCGACAATGGGTGTTCATGCCATTCTTATTTATTTTCTTATGTGTAATGTGTTGGAATTGTGTTGGATTAATACCCTGAGAATTCGCTGTTGGTGTTTTAAATTTATATTTATGTATTTTACATACTTAAATTATATGTAATGGAATTTCTTTATAATGTGGATAGATGTGTCAATTTTTGTTCATCGTGTAATCAGACAATTAATTTGTTTGTTTGTTTTGTTAGATCAGCTTCATATGCTTTTAGTTTAATGTTAGCAGCACTAGAACCAATTGTCAAACACGGATCCATATAAACATAATTTCAGTTGTGCAGTAAAAACGTAAGAACTGTAAACAGTAAGCATTACGAGAGCAAAATGCAGAATGTAAACGTCAGAAACACAGGTCGTAGTGTTCTACAATGGGGATTTGGGGACCAATGAAGGAGACTGGAATAAATGTTGTCGTATCTTTCCAGAAGAATATGCAAGGTGGTTCATGTAATTTTAATGTAGAGTTTGGGGACCCTATGAATTGACCTTGCCATCGCTGCAGAATATGCTAGAAAAAACACTGACCCGGAATAGAGCGATCAAGGCCGGAGCTTCAGCGAAGTCATTCCAGTGAGGTTTGGCAAGTGAACCAGATCCGAGATGGATTCTTGGACACAATCTCGGATCGCCACTTGGGCGTGTGTGTACGTGTGCGTGTGTGTGTGCGTGCGTGTGTGCGTGTGTGTGTGTGCGTGCGTGTGTGTGTGTGTGTGTGTGTGTGTGTGTGTGTGTGTGTGTGTGTGTGTGTGTGTGTGTGTGTGTGTGTGTGTGTGTGTGTGTGTGTGTGTGTGTGAACGGTAGCCACCGCATCAGGACGTGTGTGGCTAGCCGACCCTCATCCCGTCATTATACCCGACTGCGGCCTCAGGCCCCAGGCGCCGCGCCGCAAGACAAGCGATTACAATAACTGGGGAAATCGAATGTATGATCGCCTAGCTGTGGTTTTGTCACTCTATCATCGTTTTTCGCATTCGTTTCTTAGAAATACCAAAGTTTCTATACTCTTATTACGTATTTAGCCATTTCAACGCGCTTTTAATAATAATCGTTGAAATAAAATCATGGAATCGTTTCTGTCAAAAGCAGTTAAAACAATTTGCCCTATACTTAGACGAATAAAAAAAGATTAAATCATGTTTTTCACTAGACGCTGCGACACTCTATTTTGTACTACTCGGGGATTAACTACTTCCGAACTACCATCAATGGACGTAGTGCCGATGAACTCCTTGCAAGGACAGGTTTGCTCAGTGGTCACTCATCACAACAGCAGTCGTGCTTCACTCGGTTATTGGCAATAACCGCTGTAACCACTAGGCTACGCCGTCGGATGAAGAAATTATCATGTCAGGGGACAATCAAGTGTTATTGAGTGAGTATAGGTTTTAGACACAATTGAATTAATTCAAGCACCACTGTAGTCACTAAAGTTATCTTTTTTAGTGTTTTATTATTGATATTACTGCTACGGTTTGGTTCATTGAATAAAATCAGAAGAAAAAACAAAATCACTGGGTTTTAGTATCGGTTATGGAGGTATTTAATTAAAAAACTGCAGGTAGTTGTTACAAATTATGAATTAAGGGACATTAATGAAAATAAATTTAGCCTTTAGTAATAGCTTTTTATAAAAGTAAATAGTTTGCCAAATTATGATTAAACATACAAGTTTAAATATCTCAGTGATAGTCATGACATTGTCGGTATTATTGATGATATTTTTGAAGTCTAATTACTATCTTATTTTGTATAAACTTTTGTAAGTTTGTCTGTGTTCAGAATTCACAGAGTTTAAACAGTCTAGATATACACATTACTTTTGTTGACTGAACAGTCCTCAGGTATCTTGACTATCTTATTCCTGACAAATTACGAGTGCTTTGGTACATTGTGTTCACTGCAATAATTGTACAGTTCGCACATTTAAACAAGTTGAAAATATTCATAAAACACTGTTGTGGCTGTACTCGTCTCTCAAGGGCGAATCGCCTATTTCATTCAACTCTATAACAGGCAACTAGGGCAACTTTCATCAGCACAAAACCAAACCCACGATTAGTCTTAGAGCCCACAGGTCTCGCCAGAGCCCAGTAATCTCCGTGCAGTAAAAACACGCTGGTAATTGTCTACATCTAGTAATTGATTGCAAGTGAACGGGGAGTTGGTTACAAATGGTTCTGGACGAGGTATGGGGTCACTCGCCGGCTTTCTACTTCCATCCAGGTACGCTCTGCTGGATGTTAGGTTTCCACGCCTAGATGTCCCTGGAGAGCTCTCATAGCGACCTGTCCTACTGTGTTTGCAACATTTCTATTGGCGTTTATAATTGTAATGATGGTTTATTTACGTTTAGTAAACATCTTGTGTTGAACAGATCATGTTATAGAAAATTATATTGTTCATCATATTGTAATGCTAACAATTATAAACAAAAAACGTTATCAGTGGTTAGCAAATAATGTCTTCTACATGCTGTATTTGATACGCTTCATGGTACTCTGTTGGATACTTGAAGGTCACCTACTGCAAGTATGGAAATTTCTTTCATGATTCAATTTGTACAGACTTGTAAGTTACTTTACTAGGCGCTTATTTTGCGCCCATTATCGTTAGGAAACTGTCAAGTCACGAGAAACGCTTATTTGACACTAAGATACAAGTTTTTTTTAAAGAGAGAGTGGTTTAAAAGATTTCAATATTTTTTTTGTAAATTTCTTATAAACAATACAATAACGATATTTTTGTACGTGATTCATAATCAAAATTTCTTTGCAGTAGTATTTGAATAGTATATTGAGCTTAACTGCGATATGACCACCATTTTGGTTGATTGGTGTTCGAATTAGTGGAGTGTTATAACATTAACGAAAAAACTTGACCACCTCGAAACGGTACATTCCATTTGAACACACCACAAAAAGTATCGACCTAATCAGTTATTGAATCATATGCTAATCGAGATGCAGAGTGTAGGATAATCCAAACCTACGCGTCCCATTGAGGTCAGTTACTGAAATAGCCAATACATGTAGCTAGTGACGCTCTATATTCCGCTCGTGGTAGTTCCTAGTCCTAACCGTCTGATAGCACTGTAAACAGTGTTCCAGTGAGTTATCTCTGTTCTAGCTTTTCTATGGTATAATAATATATTGTACAAACTAGTCTATTCATCGTGTGCTGTTAGCGCAGAAAGGAAGAAAAGCGTAGGTTCCATGATAAGTTATCGGTTGATTAATTCAATCAAGACAACGACAGCCTTGATCTAAAATGTAATATTTCTCTGGATGTTTATACCATAAACAGTTAAAATAGAAAAATTATTATGTATATATATATATATATATATATATATATATATATATATCTCGGAAGCTTATTCTATAGCTAAAAACAAGTAAAAAAGTTCATATAACCATATGCCCGGAAACGCTTCGTTAGCGAGTTACGCCTAGCGAAAGATTTCGCCCGGATTTCAGAACCCTTGGTGAAGTCAGGCCGTATAAAAATGGTAAAGGTAGTTACAAAGATACAAATACGATTGTTTTTTATGTTTTTATATCTGACAAATTTATTAAAATTCGTCCCAGAGCTGTAAATGCAATACTTTCAGAGATATCTTACGTAAAACACAAGAATTGGTGCAAAGAAATAACACATTTTTGTGTTTAACGTAAGATTACTTCCATAAATGTTAAATAAAGGTCATGTTTGCAAAGAAAATATGACGATAAAAAGTGTTGAATAAATGATCAGCTGTTACTCACAACCTAAACATTAGTTAATATTTTATGCAGATAAGAATATGCATTTTTGTGCGTCTGTTTTATTTTTAAATAAAGCTAAATTTCAATACCTATTATTAATTTTTTCCTAAGTAATTCACATGAATCTTTTCAGAATTAAATGTTCTACAAATCTGTTTAAGAAAAAAATGACCTTTATTTAACATTTATGGAAGTAATCTTACGTTAAACACAAAAATGTGTTATTTCTTTGCACCAATTCTTGTGTTTTACGTAAGATATCTCTAAAAGTATTGCATTTACAGCTCTGGGACGAATTTTAATAAATTTGTCAGATATAAAAACATAAAAAACAATCGTATTTGTATCTTTGTAACTACCTTTACCATTTTTATACGGCCTGACTTCACCAAGGGTTCTGAAATCCGGGCGAAGTCTTTCGCTAGGCGTAACTCGCTAACGAAGCGTTTCCGGGCATATGGTTATATGAACTTTTTTACTTGTTTTTAGCTATAGAATAAGCTCCCGAGAGATTGCCGTTTAGTTTTGAATCACCCTGTATATATTGTAAAAATATATAAATATCATTTGTAAAGGTATTAACGCACGCACAATTAAAACTTACAAATCTAACATAGTGTTTAGGCAAGTAAAATCATTTCACACAATATTTTATTATGTCAGCCAATCTATTAAACACCTGTAGGTCAATTACTTTAATATTGTTTAATGTTAGTACTGTGGAACTATTAAACTGTGTTTTTAGTTTTTGTATGAGGTAATATACGTGGCAAATTGAAACAATTGAAACAGATCGATGTACAAAGAGAATTGAGGGAATATACAAGTTTCTGGGATTGGTACATTCATTAGCAAAGCTCGTTGTAAGTAGTACATATATACCATGATCCCCAACTCGATCGAGAAAACAGTAGTATTCTACTTTAAAAACCTATTAACTGACAGCGAATATGGCTCTTTAAAGACTCAAAAGTAGCCTTTCGATATATGAAATCCAGCGCAATTCTGAATTAGTTCCAAGAAATTTGTAAAGTTGCTACTGAAATATTTAAATATATTCCTGACCAAAAACGTTTGTTGTATGTTACATTGCAATGTATGAATACTTATTGTTAATTCATAGTTGATAAAAAGAGCAGTGGTCTTAGAATTGAACCTTGAGGTACACCAGCAGTTAGATAGATTTTGAAATCGATATATAACTCTGCTCCTCCTCTCAGCGTAAACAATACCTTGATTATGAAGAATCGTAATCTTAACGTACCCTAGTATTTATTTCGGCTATTCACCTAAAACAGTCCTTTTTTTAAACCAATAAAAAATGCTCCGAATACGATAAGTAACGGACATCGAAACATAGTTGCATACTGAGACCACTAGTGGGGCCTCAGCGCTAATACAGTGAGGTCGAGAGGGGATTATACTATTGTGACAACTCCGTGACGTCACTGTCCATTAATTGGGTTTGTTGGCCATAATCGCTGCCAGAAGCCGGGGAATGTAGCCGGTCCACTAATCAACTCCGGCGCGGCCAAGTGTTCGACTGCATCACCTAAAATACAGGTTTCATTAATTTCTGAATAATTCCGACAGATGTATAATTTATATTTGTTAAGCCATTAGTGTAATAATTAGTAATTTGTAGGTGGCTATCAGTCAGTAGCGATGTGGAGTTCTCGAGTCGAATAAATTAAAAGTAATCGATTCCTGTTGCGAACCTCTGTGAGCCAGTTTGAGGTTAACACTGTAATCTTCAGATTCGAAGCTATTAATGGCGTGTTAAGGGAGCATTAACTGGCCCGTCGGGACGTGACGGGCTGAACCTTCGGCGTGATTACTGGCCCCGCGTTGTCGCCCGTATTTGATTACCTTTGCATTGTATGGTAATTTGGCATATCGCCCTTGAGACCGTGTTTGTGAAGTAGTGACGGGCTTTTAACATTCCCAGCAATGTGGACCGATCGAGATTCGAGCATGTGAATGCGTGCAAAGTGGCTGGCTGGCAGTGATCATTGATTGCTAGGTCCCTACCGACCTTGGTGTACTCATTGTATGGAGATTTCTACACCTTGATTTTTGTTATCATTCACCAGCTACGGAATGCCATGTTAAGCGCGAAAGAATGGATGAACCACTTGAATGCGAGTTTCATTTACATGTTCTCAACGCGCGTTCTGTGATTGTTAAGTAAATAGCTGAAAAGTTTAAATAAAAAAGAAAATTCAGTGTTCATGTTTTAATTTTCGAAATCTCAGAACCCTTCATCAGAAACACACTGAATTAATAAAACATAGAAACAGAACCCAGACCAAGAATAAAAAAAAACATAACAAAAAAAGGATTTTAATAAATAAATACCATAAATAACAAGATTCCAATCAGCTGTATGTAGAATATTTGTAGATATTTACGTAGAACTAAAAATGTATAAAAGAAGGAAAAGAGAATCATCTTCGGTTCAACCCATCTGGTTACCTTGATTTTAAAATTAATTAATGTGCGATATCAACATTTCTTAAATTGAACAGATTAGTATTTTGATTGGGATTTGGCTCTAAATGGTAAATTCCTTTTAGGCCGAAGCAATTTTATAATGTATTTTGATTGTGTTGAATCGCATGAGCAGATAATGAATGGTCTTTCGTAATGTTGATGAACAACCGTTGATTGGTCATTCTCACTCTTAATGGAGTGATAGTTTTTCTAATATAATCTTTGGGACAACATTTACATTATATTATTATATAATTATATGATTAAATATATTATATCAGTGGGTGGTTTCATAACGGTTTGATCTGTAAGTTGAATTGTACTTCAGTCATTCTACTTACAGACTAAATAGTTATGTGAGCAGCCACGAGGAAACGATATGTTCTCTGACTTCAGTGTCTCCTAAGCTCGTGTTGAATATTTCAGCGGAAAAGTAAATCGGATTTTTCAAAATGCTATTTATTAAAAAAGTAGTTTTTGTTTTTCAGTGTTAAAATAACCTACGCGAGCTACCAAACTGTAGAGTTATATATTACGACGTTTTGTAACAATTTGTGTAAACTATTAAGTTGTCGCCTAGTAAATATATGGCGTCAATGTATGTCGTCCCATCTGGACTCTGCGTCCAAGTAGATACTGTGTGTTACTCCACTTGTACGCTGCGTTCACATATTTGTCTATGACACTTGCCACCCTGTTAACAGCAACCCACATACATTTTATTTGTTCCAGTTTTCATCACGTGATTTCAGTCGCGTCATCCTATTTTTTATGTAGACTCTTTGTAAATTAAAGGGTTTTAAAATTAAATGTGTATTTAATTCTGCGTTAATTTAAAGACTGGCAATTTACTATAAATACAGCTGAAAACGGGACAGCTAAATAAAAAAAATTCTTATGAAGTAGAATGCGAATATTTGACTCACTGTTCCTTCATGCATCTACTTCCCGGAAACGATGATTTGCCTCGTACTGTGTGTCGAGTAAAGAAATCTCATTTAGAGCATATAACCAGTCACTCCCGGTGGTGGGGGGGGGGCGTGAAACCGTCGTTTTAGAGGCTTGAATGAGACTTTGGAGCCCTGTCTGCGTTCCACGTCTGATTTCCAAAGTACCGTGCAAGAACCGCTGAATAAATGAACAATAGTCACGAATGATGACATGCAATTATGTATGGCATACATAGATCTGACTCCTTGGTATTGTGTGTGTATCTCTCGAATATGAGGTACAAGTGTATCCACCTCCCGATAGGATAGATCTATTGCTAAACCCAGTTATGGTGCAGGAAAAATATGCTTCAAATCAATTGCTCTCCAATTTTTGGGTATTAATACTCCAAAGAAAGCGTTGGGAATTTCCATCTCCTTATTAAACCGTATAATTTCTATTCTGTATTATGATTTAAGTTTGCCTACTTGACTACTGCAACACCCAAAAGATCTGGCAGGCATCACGCTAAAATTGATCAATCAGAATCCACGGTATGGTTTTATTTCTTGCCATCAAAGTTGTTCTAGGCACTACTTTGGCTGGCACAACATCGATACTTCCTTATGAAATTCTATTTTGTTCTTCGACATTTCCCCCAGAACGATACCGTCTACTTGTTGGCCGGATGATAGTGAAAAGACTTGCCACTCATGATTACCCAGTCAGGTGGAATGGCAGCCGCATGCCACACTGATCGCTGATGCTGCCTAGCCGATCACTTGCCGCACATTGTATGGAAATGCCGCTCCAGACGGCCTTGAGGCCTTTTGTCCCGGGTCGCCTGGACCCTCGCTCCGCTACGGCCCGGCCGTATTAAAACTCCATCACCTGACCGCGTGTGTAATTTTAATAATTGTCCTACCAGAAAACATTGCCAAATTACGTTTTTAATTATTTTAACTGCCGCTTTTTCAGCATAATTGCGCAGTTTCGGTCGCAATCAATGGTTGTAATCTGTTCGCGGAATTCTGCCCCACTGTCAACTCTCTCGGTGGTCATTTGTCGTAGTGTACTGCGGCCGCCTCGCCGGATTCCTGCCAATTGTTTTTCTAGTGTAATCAAGTCGGCCATTAACTTTCGTTATGCCTGTTGGATTATTATAATTTTCGTAATTTGCAAATAATGGGGATGAAATAATAAGTATCTGATGTATAAATACAGTTGTTTCAGTAATAGTTGTGGTGGTTAGTTTAGATATTACATTACTCCCTTTTACACTGGGATGTTTATTTATTGCGGAATAGTTCAAAAATTCCAGGAAATACGGTCACAGTAGGGATACTTTTTTGACATAAAACACGAATCCAGGGCGACTCGATTACTGAAAGCAGTTGTACAAAAACTAGTTGGTTGTGATTTGTTATAGAGTACTGCAAAGTAAAGAACGCAGTAACTATTGTCTACAGTCTCTTAATTGGAAGATTTAGACGACACGAGTGTACGTTCAGGGATACCCTGTACAGAATACGCCCTATAATTATATAATGCAATATATAGAAAACCTGTATATAGCTATAGCCTAATACATATGTTGCATTTGTTGAAAGAATTCTCCAAAATTCTCACTCGGAGCACAAGTTATACAAGTCAAAATAGACTCGAACCGGGGTTGTGGTTTAAAGTTACCGTTTCGGTCAAGGGATTTTCTATGAAGGGTTGGATCAAATATGCTGTCTCCGATTCCAAAGACCGTGCCGAGGCCGCAAGCCGAGGCCGTTGCAGGTGTGTTATTCATCTGAATGACAGTCTTCTAAGAGCACCGCGCCGCGTAGGAGGGCTCGGCCCGAGGTATCGAATATCAGCGGATTAGCATATGTTTGACACCAAGGTCGCCATATCGCGGCGTTTCCTGCTGGAGCAGATACAATGTGCGTGTGAGCGCGTGCGTGTTACCTTTCAATTAATCCCTACGCACACGCACCAGCGGGCGCGGCGCCGTGCTAGGGGAACGGGAGCGTATACCTGTCAAGAGCTACTGAATGTCCATTACGCTGATATATGCTCCGCGTCTGTAGCCTAATAGACAAATCCGAGTGAGAAACTAACATGCAAGGTGTTGGTGGAGATGATCAAATACAGAAGTCATATGGTTTATCTCCCTTACCAGCGAAGTTTCCGTGGCACTTTCAATTCTGACATAGCAGACAGTGTATACTGGGGGAATACAATTGGACGTCATTAACATTCACAACTAAAACCTGTACTTTCCTCTACAGTTTTGACCATTTAATGGTAAGCCCTTTAATTCTTTCTTAGTCCTGTATGTTTGCGTCCTCATCGAATAATATATATTTGGTACAGAATGCGAATTTCCAGAAGCGAAGAGTTTTATATTATCTTTAAGTAAATTACTTCTCGTCTTATTCCCTATCGGCTCCAGGAATCCTCGTGATTGTCATAAAGAATTTGGTATTAATTTTGATACTAAATTTTCATAAAAACAGAAGGATATGGGACAGACGCGAGATCGCTTGGCCTTTATTTGTGGAATATAATATTTTTGGTCATATTTAATTACTTCTTGAAATTACCTTTTCGATTCCTAGTCTTTGGAGCTATTCGTGTTCTTGTATCCTAGCTTTTATAATCGTGTTGTAGATTTTGGGGTTCTCGTATTCCCGCAAGAGGCAAGTGATTTGCACTTATAACAGGAGTCAGTGTATACAGCTCTCAGTATTTGGTTGTATTGCCATTACGTTATTTTAAGAACAAGATGAGTCAATGTTTGTCTTGGGGACTGGAATATTAAATTACATTTAATCTCCCTTTCTTTAACGCATAACTGGAATTTATTTGCTAAAAACAAACTAAAGAAAGAAAACCCACAGTCATTCTCAAACCGTTGTCTTGTCATGGTCAGCGGGTTGGGTATGTAAAATCAGCTGATTTCGGTTGATATTTTCAGAAAGTCTGTTTGCAGATTTAGTTTGGCTGTTGGGTGAAAGAGTATTAAGGAAGCCTATTTAGATTTTAACTAGTGAACAATTGTATACAATAATCCACTGTGCTCATCACGCTTCCTAAATGCCTTAAGTGTTTTTGATTAAAGCGTATTTAACGCATATAACTATTATTATCCTCTCCATTCATAAGTATATTGAGTCAAATAAATAACTTTTAAAATATGATTTTAGAACACTGATTTGTGGGTGAAACAGTTGTCGGCTCCATCGCTTATCTGCAACTCGTGGAAGAATGAGTTTTACATAGAATTGACTCTTGTGTAAGAACACATATGTTTAATAAACAAAAGTACAATACTTTTGATATTTCTGTTTCTCTACCAAAACTTGTTCTCTTTATTTTTCACCTTTGCCCCTGGAGATGAAATTACTGACAAGCGCGGTTGTCCTACCCTCAGTATATGACACAAATATCCACGTTTGATGTAATTAGTTGCAAAGTTAGGTATGTTTGGTGTAGAATGTTTGTCAACGACTCTCTTCTTCGTATCTCTGATGGGGACCGTCCCCGACGGTGTGTCCAGACTGTGTACAGACACCATTCATGGCTGCCGAGGTCCATTAATAAGGCAAATAGACTCCTGGGCGGGGCCCACTGAGACCACTGGTCTGCCGGCTACTAGATAACAAGGCCTGGTGTAGTACGAGAACTGTGAGATAGACAAACACAGACGTTCTGTACCAGTGCAGTGTGTTGAAGTTCAACGGCAATCATCAATTTTGTGTTATTAATAGATTTATGTTTTGGAACAGAGAGATAAGTTATTACGTGGAATGCAAAATTAGCCATGGCATTGTCTTGCTTTCCGACGACAAGTTGATGCTCATAGTGGAAGAATCTAAGGAGTCTTCAAACCTCAGAAAATCTTGGAATCTATACTGCGGGAGCTATAATCCAACAACTTATTTTCTGGGGAAAACCCGAAAGAAGGTAGAAAACTCCCCGAAATTAGAAGGCCTTTATTGTGAAATCGTTGTCAGAAGAGTAATGAAATTCGAAAAAATGTGAACTTCTGCTGTTAACGTAATTACGTTCCTATTATAATTAGTCAAATTTATATAATCGACAGGTGCACACAATTTATCTAAAAACTATTATAGTATATTAGATTTTAAATACAATTGTTTGGAAGTATATTGTTTTATAAATTAGGATAAAGCTAACGTAAAATGTTTTAATTTTAAATAACTTTATGACAAGAACACATTGAGTTTAAATTATCCATTTGAATATGAGCTGTAAGAGACAAATTCAACTGTGGGTGTCGGCAATGGCTTATTTTCAAAATAAATAGGCCTTTGCATTGCCGTAAATGGACCCAGTCATTTATGACTTAATGGACGGTTATTACGGTATTGTTTCAGTGTTGTCATTTTTTCCCATACTATCTACCATAGTAATGACTAGATTTTATTGGCTGACAATAATCTGTCCTTAAATATATAATTGTACCACTCTTTTTATTGTTTAATTCTTTATAGAATAGTCGAAGGTGAAAAATGCGTGTATGTAAAATGTACTTATATAAGACGAGTGTATTCCTTGAAATAGAACAAGTTTAAACGATTAAGACGAGTCGTTAGACCTTCTGTGTTATTGACTGTGTGTTTGGCCACGTCGCAGTACGAGTATATCCTTCGACTGTATTATTCCACAGGTGAACCCATATAATATGAGTCAACGCAGGTTTAAGCGCATTCCGCATTAACTAGGTTAGGGTCTCCAATAACATAATTGTGCTTGTTCAATCGATCCTCTGAACATTGTGTCATTCTTTCCGTCGCGTTCACAACTCTACAATATGGATTGTGAATGTATTCAAGTTAAAAAATCATGATATAAAACGGTGGTTTTAAGCCGTAATAAGTGGTTTGGAAATGTATTGAAATCTCCGCGACCAGCACGGATTTTGGTTTCTCACGTCTACTTTAGCATCAAAGTAAGGGTGCCAATCAGGAACACATTATAATCCAAAAGGTTTGACCATAGTCTAACGAGTTAAGAAGAATTAAGGGTGTCGGATTTCACCTTCATTTTTGGGATTCTAAGCGCGTATCCAGGGTAAGATATGGGGTTTTATGTATATTTGTGATATAATCAAGTAAAACTTTATATATAATATTGTTTTCGTTACACTTCAGTTTTTAACTTTATTCACCCTAACTAATAATGTTACGTTTATTTTCGCCCAAGCTATTTTTTGTTCAAAACCAAATTTATTTCCTTAGTAACACATAGAAAACGTTTCTTTGATCAGAAATATTTCTATATTTCAGGAACCAGTGATTAATAAGTGTCATGAAAAGTTAAAACATTATTATTATAGATAGTTTTCAAAATATTATCAGTGAGCTGTTGTTAAAAATGCTATATTACCGTCCATTCCTTCTTTGAAGATCTTGCATCTGCCTCTATTTGTTTTCCGGATCTACGTGAGATCATTCAAAATATTTGTTTACGTGAATCAGCGTTGAATAAATTGAAATAACGATAACTCTTTTCCTAAGACATGCAAATTATTAAATTATATATTTGTTTTAGGAGTAGTTTGGTGGTAAACTATGCGGATCCCGATACTTTAAATAGTGATTCTGGATTCTAGAACCAGTCTAAGAATGAGTTAATAATTCAAAACCATTTAAAATCCACAACAGGCTTCAAATGAATCCTGAATTAGAATTCTGTGACAACAAGTGGGACCATTTCAACGCGGAAGAATTTCCATTAGGGATCCACTTAGCAAGAGCCGTTCACCCAGCGCAGCGCAGCGCGTTACGCAAACCTTATTCATCCATTCACTGGGGCCCACGGACGGCATGCGATAGCAAAATTAATTAACTCCTCCATTTCGTACGCCTTTCGCCCCGTTTATGAATGGCGTGCTAAAATACCCGTGGCCGCGTGTAAATCTGGCCCCGACCGTTAGCGGGCCCGTTTCTGTCGTGCGCACGGTGGCGATTTAAATTTCAGCATTAAGGTTCAACGGGATATCTGAATAGACGGACTGGATAGGTGCAGCTGTGTTTGTGTGGGGGCCGTTATTGGTTAGTGCGAGATTATAAGAATAGTTTCCTTCCAGTCCCCCGGCGCGATTTGTCCATGGATTGTACTGCCGTCGGATAAACTTCACGGTATAATGCTCGAAGGTGGCAATAATATAGATTTTTAGTTGGGAATAAATAGCCTCTGATTGTGGGAACGGTGACTGCGCATTAGCAGACTAGGAGTTTTATATTTATGAAGATGCCTGGAATGGCCTCGGTTTGTTATTGGATAAGAAATATTTTGAAGGAGAAGAATTTTTAGCTTAGAATAGCTGTTTGGGTTTTAATCCTAAAAACCGAAATTAGATGTATTTTGATAGTTTGATTTATGACTTTGAAATTTTAGGACTAATGTTTAAAGTATTAAAGATGGTAGCATTAAAGAGGACAAGTGGTTTTGGTTTTACCGTGAGAACTTCAAGGTGAGTTTGTTTGAGATTTAATTACCACTATGTTCACATTTTCCTCCGCATCCTTCTTTTCTCAAGCAGCTTTGATGGAATTACCTGAGGATTTAAAGCTCTATTAATACTCTGAGCTGAAGAGCCCGTCATGAACGACATGACCACTCTCGAGCAGAACCATCTCCAGCGGTGCTGCTGCCGGAAGCCTCCAGACTGGAGCTGGACTGCTGGAGTCACGTGCTCCTCCTCTATTCACCGCGTGTTAGTGACTTGACTGCCCATGTCCACTCCAGCGGCTAAACAAGCACTCCACTAGTCACGGTGTATTTGTAAACATGGTCAGATCATAACCTCTCTCTGACCTCTGTTCACGCTTCTAGGCCCTCAGTCTAGCGTTGCCCAAACCTTGTCTGACTTGTGTTTGAAATATCCTTATGTTCCTACTTAAAATATATTGTAAAAATTATGTTTGATGTCAAGTGGAATCTTCATAACATAACGTTTAGTATTTATAGTAGCATAAAAATTTGGTTTCTTTACGTTTTGTTTTTAATGGTCTCTCTCTCTCTCTCTCTCTCTCTCTCTCTCTCTCTCTCTCTCTCTAATTACTGAGGACAATTACGTACGGAATGACCAGGATACTTTCCTTCATTCACTTCATTATACTTAATGGGCCGTATAGCTTTATTTGTGGGTTTTAAATTTTACGTTTATCTCTGCATTTTGAAACAAACAATACGGCGCCGAATTCAGTTCTTTATGATCAAGTTCAAATTCTCAGGAGTTTCTGAAAAAAATGACATATTATGCTGATTTTCACAACTGAAAAATGTTTGATCTACATGGTAAAAACATCGAAAAATATTTATAAACTCTTTGGTTGATTTAAATTCAGATTGAAAAGTTTAACAACTGGATATGTTTACGTGTTACGTGCTCTTCTATGCCTTGACGATGAGCTTTTTGTCTCCGTAAACCTTTAAATTACTTTTTTCTTCGTCCCTTCGATGTTATTGTGAAGATGAGTGCTGCTTTTTTTTATCACAGTGGGCCGACGCTTGGAGGCATTGGTACCAGTAATATGTAGTTCTACATTGGTACTCATATTTTTTCACGAAATCCTGCAAGATCCTTTACGCAATCTGTAACTAGAGCGTTGCCGAAATCTTGGGGTCGTGAGGCCTAGATCTCCGGCTCGTTACCCCTACAATATGTAAGGCCACCGCAAGTGTGACTCTACACCGGACTGGCCGTAAACGACCAGTGTCAGTGTGTGAAATGGCTACGTGCGCGGAATGCCTTGACTACCGCCTTCCCGCGTCTCGTTGCGCCGGTAGCACGTCCCGTTCCGCGAGTCACGTCCGCCCCCCCTGCTGGCTCACCGGGTCACCACCGCCCAAATCCGAATTGCTACCTGCTGCAACTAATTGGAGTGGAATTGTGATTTATAGCCTTTTCGTTCGCGAACCGCATAAGTGACCTGTACGTGTAAAATGCTGTGAGGAAGAGGTATATTTCCAGTTTGATGCGAAGAAAATAACTAGTTGACTTCGAATAAACTCTATAGTCAAGAAGATCGGTTATTCATGCCATAAAATTTTTCATTTAAGTATCCTAAAACATCCAAAAGGTCAATTTGGTGTGGAAGAAATAAAAACCTAGAATGAGTAATGTACGTAAAACGTTCACAACTTGCAATGATTGCGACAAATTATCAAACAAAATTAGACCTCATACAAGCGTAGGCTTTATTTAATAGCTAGAAGAGTAAAAAATGTTGAAACAAAAAAGGGAAACGAAATACTGTGTTTGAAAGTATACATAAATCTTTCCATCAATCCTCTCTGAAGTCCATTCTAGATACTCATCGCTCTCATTAGATTTTACCAAATTAGGGAAACTGTCAATTGTAAGCTCTTGACGATGGAGTGTCTGTATAAAAACAACAATAACAAACCCGAGCAACAAGTTTCTTGTCACTTTCTGTCGCAGTGAGGAAAGAGAAACGGCAAATAACGCTTAACTAAGTCTCGTCAGGAGCTCCTCGCCGCAGGAAGAGGCGAGAGTGTCCGCGGAACAGGAATGCTGCCGTAACCCCCGCCGCTTGATGGCGCAATAAACGCCGTCCATCTGTGAGCTACAGTGCGGACAGTACATAAACTACGGAGTCGACGTCAGCACTTGGCGAGGAACTCTGGCAGGCGCGAGGAGGCGAGACGGACAACTTGCCAAGGGGAGGAGGCTGGCCCACGACCGCCCGGATGTGGTATCCATTCACGTGGGAAAGTCAAGAGTTCATTTATACGACGAGTATTGTACACCATTGATCGATATCAGATTTTACTGCTAAATACCTAAAAGTCTCAGATTCAAAGGGACCTGATAGTAGTTACAATTGCACAAAGAACTCGGAGGACATGTTTTTTGTGCCTATGGAACTTTTTCTTTCTCTTTTCTACAGTTTAGATAGCCTACCCCACATTAGGAGTCTAAATCTTGTATAGAAGATATCCAAATAAAAGCACCTTCGAATAATACCGCAAGACAAACCACAGTTTAGCGCGAGTAAAGTTATGCAGGAATTCTTCCTAAACGCCTCCTGGAAACGGCAGTAATAAAAGAGTTGGACTTGGCTGCACCCGAGATCATATCTAGATCCTGCACAGCAGCAGCGAGATCACGGTGGGTGGGACGGCAACAGCAACAGCTAGCAGTGTAATGGTCAGATCTGCGATACGGTACCGGTGCATAGGTTAACATTTAGCCCAGATCCGCTGTTACGTGCCCCAGGCATCCCGTACTCGGCCTTGGTACCTTCGCCCAACTATCATTGAATTAGTCACGAGGCGTTACCGTCTCTGCTGCCTCGCGGTGATCCTCCGACTTAAGTGGACCTCTGAGGACACCACACTCCTTTCCCGGATTTCAGGGACAAACAGTGAAGAGCACTTCCATTCCACGATTGTGATACGTACAATCGGTAAACCTAAAAATCGTTTACATCATCACATTACCCAAATAGCTCTCATCTGCCTGTATACTTATTATCAACCAGAGAGTTCTTGGGTTTGCTATTGCAGAATCATCCTCAATGGATTATTTATTCAATTGAAAAGAACATCTAAATTTTCAACGTAAAATCAATTCTTGACTTTGAGAAATCTTTCTTTACAAGGCCTGATGACGTTTACTTTTTTCAAGAACAAACAACATTTATATCAGTTACAATTTTTATTGTTTTATTCAACATTTTATAAATCAATTTTGGTATGAAAATTTAAATAATTGTTTTATAAATACGTAACTATATCGTCATAATGAGTTATTACTACAAACGTTTAATGGTAACTAAGTATGGAAGTTTGAAGTATGCAAAATTACAAAGTATTCCAATTATTCATTATTTTTGACAATAACCTCTTATATTGATTGAAAAGAAAATTACCGCAGAATGTTTACGATTTTTAAGTGGTTGCAAGGTAAAATTTGAAGTTTAATATAACACTGTCAATTGTCATTGTTTTTTCTCAAAAGTTATTGCTCTAAACACGTGATTCATGATATATTTGATTATCTGCAATAACTGTAAGAGGTATTGCACAATACATTGATAAAAGAACGAAATGACTCATTATACAATTTTGTTCCTATAGAACCATGGGTTATTTTTCCCACTATGTTTAGTAAAAATTAAGAAAAATAACTCCTACAAATAACTGGCACATATCACGTGATCACTGTGGTGACGACATTTATCACTGAAGATATAATAGGTTCATTGCGAGAGATAATGTTCTTGCCGTGTAATGACCTGCGCATTAAATGTACCTTATCTTTCGCCAAAGCTGATAAGGTATGTAGTTTAAACTTGTATCTCTCATTACACTGTCATTGCTTTTATATTATGATTTATTCTCATAAAAATTCACCCTTTAGATGTAAACGACTAATGTATAATCACACTATTTGCGTTTATTTGTTTAATGTGAATGAGTTGTTCGTAATTTGTTGATCTCAATTTTCTTAATTCTTATTTTAGATTCAAGTTTTTTACATTTAGTGAAAGGAGAGCCAAACTTTAACTTTATATTTCTTAACAGAGCACTCTGAAATTCAAATCAACGTGTGTAAAATTGAGGTGACTTAAGTGAGTTGACATTTCTAAAACATTTTAGTGCTTGTGAACTTTTTGAGTGGTGAAGAAATTAAACACTTCATACTGAGGACTGACGCTGAATTCTTGAACAGTGAAGAGGTAATCTACAGATGTCAGCGTGGTATGTGGCCTGATGGAGCCTCGAATTGTCTTCTTTACTCCAAAAACGCTCCTGACGAAACAGACCGTTACAGGTAAGTTTCTACTTTTGGTTAACTTTATATAATGATCATGTGATTTTAACAACAGTATCTGCTCCAACTTGAAAGTCATGGTCTACTGTTACGATATATAAATTTATTATTTGGCCTTGATACGTTGAAATGAGTATGAACCTAGACACATGGATGAAGGTTACTAAAATCTGTTTAAGTGCCAGTTCAGCAATGGTCATCCGTTACTACCGAAAAGTTACGTTTTAAAATGCCTATGTTTTAATTTTAAATGTTGTAATAATTGGCAGAGCGTTAGCGAAGCATATCAATCGAGGGGTTGTAAAGTTTTATTTCTGTCTGTTCGTATGTATATCTTTAGAACTAACTGACCAATAGACTTCATTCCTAAACAAGCAATATCCAGTTTGGTGATGTCGATCCATGCAATTTGGCTGAGTGTCGTTGAATCCCCATTCAGTATCTTATCATAATTTATCTTTTGTCTGTTTTGTCTGGTGCTGGGGTGTAAGAATTTATTTTATGCACGATTGGCTGTTCCACAGGATATCTGAAGAATTAAATAAGTTATTCAGACTTGACATTTTGCATGCAACCTCAGCGAAGCTTGTTACGCTACAGGTGGTGTAGCGTACCACTACCTTGTAATAACTAAATCAGGTGAGAACTTTCAATCTGTGTTCTTTTACCTCTTCGGCAAACTGCAGTCACGTCCTATGGTCGCAGTTGGCGGCGGTCCTCGGTGGTTTAAGGACGAGTGGCACGGCGGGCGGTGATGTTTGGCGGCAGGACTCCGGGGGCAGTGACCTGGGACCGGTCCTGGTCCTGGACGTGGTTGCGCACCCGGCTAATTGTCGCCGATCGCGAGTCCGAGTCCATCGTCCGTCAGGGACAGTCTGGTAGGTTTCAGTCGGGGGGAGTTCCTAGAGGGAAAGTAGCTCATCATTCTGTCATTAACTATGAATGATAGATTTGAGGAAATTGCAGACATGCAGTTGCTTGTATCAAGTACGACAACCTTTAACTTATCAAGAAAGGATAACCCTTAATTACATTAAAGGGTTTCTTAATATGTTTTCCCATATCTATATCCTATTTTTATAATTCCACATTTTTCACCACCCAATGATATTAACCAAGTCATAATCGTAAGCAACGCCTTAAGGGGAGTCCTTAATATTAACTTTATGCCATTTATCTCTGAAAGTAATTAAGCTAGGACTCTTTTTCTATTAATTCTTTGGAATTTTGGTTTACACACACACACACATACATACAAGATAAATAAAATTAAATATCCGTTAAAAATATTATTTAAGTAAATAAATTGTCCAAAAAATACATTAAATTATTTTTATTAACCCTTAGAATTGACAATTTTTAAAACCCCTTTGTCTGTGATTAGCTTATATTAAAAAAATACGTATGGTAGAAGTTTCACTACCATAGGCTCTACCTGAGCTGAAAAAGTGGCATCACAATATTAAAAACACAAATTTTGGAAATTGCAAAAGAAACAAAATTAAACCTCTGTACCCATTTCATAATGTTCAGGACAGTAAGCAGAGTTGTCTGGATCATCCTGTTCATCGCATAAATTCTCAAGCTTTAATTTTAGAGTCCTTGCCTGTCTGATTATCTTTTCGAAGTCATAAGCTGTTTTTGTAGCTACTTGCAGTTGATTCCCTAGATTTTGACAGCATTCACTAGATGTTTTCCCGTACTCAAACCTTAACGTTCCACAATTCCTACTCTATTTATGTGACCATCATTAAATGCACAAACTGCAGTAAAAACACTGTACTTGAATGTACAAAAGTCATAAAAGTTCTTTTTGGGATCACAGACCATATAACATTATTCATCGATTCGTTCAGATTCTTTATTTTTCATTTTAGACACTTTTATAAAATCTTCTTCAGGCAGGGCTCAATTTTGGTAATGATTTCTTTTGAGATGTAAAAGTGATTTTTATAGACATATTGTGTTTGGTCTAATAAAGATTGGTTATATTTGTACCAGATGCCCTTGGCCTGAACAAAATTATAACAAACAATTGTTTTTATTACTTTTAATAATTCAAAAAGAGGTAGAACAAAAAATAACATACTTTTAATAATTTCTTTACTTAAAATAAGTTTTTTTTTTGAAAAAATGGATATTTAATTTTTTATAACTTGTATGCGTGTCAAAAGAAGAGTTTTTAGTACATAATAAACAGCCAAAAAGGTAGTACAACCAATTTTTGGTGAGATAATGTTTTAAGTAAAAAAGTTAATAAAAACATTACCACTTCACGAAGAAATACAGACACATGCATTTGAAACTTTGGCCACCTTTTTAAACAGACCCAAATATAAAATGAAGATAAAAATCGCATACTAGCAATATGCATATGACTTAAAACTTCATGGAGTGAAAGTTATTAATTTTCTACAATAAACTAGAGAACTAGAGAATATGTCATTGTAATGATATTCATTGAAGATTTAGCAGTTATATACACAAGAAGAATGTATTCTCCCACAAAATGTCACAGTACCGAACGACAAACGACGGTAGTAAGCGTGGTCGATCTTGATATTAAAGTAGATGAGGGCTGTCATAACGAGAGTGAAAGTGGGCTGAATATTATGTCAAAGGTCTGCCGTTGTGTCAAATTGTTCTGATTTCTCTTTTCGTGGGAGGACGTAGGTACGCCCTTTATCGCGTAGGACGGCTTTGCGCAAACATTTCATTGGAAATTAATAGGATGGTGAGTGTAATCTAAGATATAGATTCTTATAATCACAAGGAATACACCGTTTGGATTGTGGAATGGTCCAAGGAGATATGCGGAGGACGAGCTCTCTGGGATAGTCGGTTTACGATAACGTAAGAATTATTCGTGCGCCTTGTCGCTTGAAACATACGTATTGTGTTTTAATTACCAAGTTTAATTCACTAGTTGTGGCAATGTCACGTCAAATTTTAATTCGACTAGATATATAGGACGGATTGGATTCAGTATACTGTATTACCTGGTTTTGCATTAACTGCACAATCGTTAGGCATAATGTCAATCTTATATTTCATCGCATTGTTTTCGGTTAAACGAACCCGATCTTTTTCTATCAAATGCATTGTCAACAAGTTTGACTTTGTCAATCAGTGCTGTAGATGATGACCATGCCAGAAATGGAAATTATGACTATTATAGCCGCATACTCCCATAACTTATGACGACACCTAAATACAGCTTTTCTTGTTTAAATTCTTTTTAATATCCGTTAAAAAAATTCTTTTCATATGATTTATGTTTTTAAAAATTAAAAAAATAGTAAGCCGAATAATAATAATGTGCAAATAAATGTACTATTTTAGATAATTACTTGACGGCACTGACTTTTCTGTGATAAATTCGTGTAGATTATAAACAAAGTTTCGAAGGTTTATGATAATATTTTGTATGGTCGATAAAAAGACTCATTTGAAATTTAAGTTAGTTATCCATTCGAATATTTGTTTAGATTCATTCATTGCCAGTTTAAGCCACGAGATATAAACATTTGATTAATTGATGAAGTCATATCAATGAGTAGAGAGTTCTCTAAATCTCCGAACTTGACAAGAAGTTGTTCTAGGACGCAACACCCTCTAACTCACCCGCTTGTGTGACGGGCTGATCTGCAATCACCCCGGGTCTGGACAGCTCAATTACCCCTCACACTCACCACAGTATCGATATAACTGATGTACGGTGCCTGCTGTCTGCCAAATCACTGTGCTGTCATTGTGTGTGTAGATATAGTTCACTAAATCTCCGAACTTGACAAGAAGTGTTCTTGGATGCAACACCCTCCAACTCACCCGCTTGTGTGACGGGCTGATCTGCAATCACCCCGGGCCTGGACCGCTCAATTACTCCTCACACTCACCACAGTATCGATATAACTGATGTACGGTTCTCGCTGTCTGCCAAATCACTGTGCTGTCAGTGTGTGTGAGTAGAGAGTTCTCTAAATCTTCGAACTTGACAAGAAGTTGTTCTCGGACGCAACACCCTCTAACTCACCCGCTTGTGTGACTCGGTGATCTGCAATCACCCCGAATCTGGACCGCTCAATTACCCCTCACACTCACCACAGTATCGATATAACTGGTGTACGGTGCTCGCTGTCTGCCAAATCACTATGTCGTAAATGTGTGTGAGTAGAGTTCACTAAATCTCCGAACTTGACAAGAAGTTGTTCTCGGACGCAACACCCTCTAACTCACCCGTTTGTGTGACGGGCTGATCTGCAATCACCCCGGGCCTGTACCGCTCAATTACCCCTCACACTCACCACAGTATCGATATAACTGATGTACGGTGCTCGCTGTCTGTCGAATCGCCGTGCTGTCAAGAATACACGCAACTCTGTTTATGAGGCCCAATAAACCCGGCTTCCCCGGGTAATTAGAGTCTTCCCTGACAAAATGGCAGCGGCTGCTGGCAGCTCACACCTGGTCCATTACCCCGAGCCATTCATGGTTCACGCCGTGAGACTTCTCACTGCTCATCTTTGCTGTGGTTAGCGGTTTGCTCGTCAGCCATCCACGAGAACTGAGTAGTTCCGAATTTCTTTCATGCCCATTCATAAAATAGGTGTATTCTTGACTTACCTACCACTCTTCCGATGCCAGGTGATTAATCTATGTCGGTCCATGAACACGGCTTTTGTATCTCACATTTTAACCTAGATATAGGTCAATTCGCTTATGAAATGTAATATTCAACAAAGGATTATTATTTGAAACACCAAAGCATTCAGCATAGAATGTAGGGGCAAGATAGTTTTGGTTAATAATACCTTACAATCAAACATGTTTTGTGAGAATTAACTTTACTTCCATAAACTGTGAAAATGGTAGCTCAACTTATCATATCCTAACTTATGTAATGTCACTGGTTCGTGCAAATACTAACTTACTACACCACGACTTATGAGAAGTGTAAGACTGGAATGAATGTTGATAAGGAAAAAATACCTAATAAGTGAAAATTAGTATCAAATTACCTGGACTGTGAAAACTGTAGATCAACTTACCAGATCCTAACTTATGTATTGTTTAGGTAATTTGATACTAATTTTCACTTATTAGGTATTTTGTCCTTATCGACATTCATTCCAGTGTCACACTACACATAAGCCGTGGTGTGGTAAGGTAGTATTCACACGAACCAGTGACATTTGAGGGCGACTTTGCTAGGCCAACCCGGTTACTCTTCGTCGGCTGTCCTTGGGTTCGCAGTCGCGTGTGTCTCGCCGCCTTTCCCCCATCCATCCACTTCATTGTTTTGTCACGTTCGGTAAATCGTCGACTGTCGTGTCGTAGCAGTCACCGTCGCCCAGCACTTGTTGGGAACTGGACGTTCGGCCGGTCCAAGGTCTGGGCCGCGGGCACCGAGCGGCCGCGGAGTTGCGACATCCAGATTCCTCGGGTCTCCAGGACCGATCTCGGAGCCCAGCAATTGTCAACTGATCTCAGTAATGGGGTTATAAGTTGAACTTCAGCATATAACTCTAAACCATCGAAATAGTTGGAATCCTTCGTTTTAATGGTTTTAAAATTTACAGGTACATTAACGTAACTTTCAGAGAAAAAAATGAAATAGGAGCAACAGAGAGCAATCGTACATAAAATCTGAGACTACTAGTCCATATGCGAAGACAATATGATGTTATTAGCATAAAAATATACAGATAAAGCGTGCCATACCGTATTTCAGTAACTGCTTACTCTGATAAGTCATCATCTTTGCAGCGTACAAATTACTTAGGGAACCATTTGTGGCTTTTGCCGCGGTGTCCTTCATTAGTGTCTAATAATTAATACTCTGTCAAAGTTCAACCGCTATGGGATGATAGCCAACCCACCATGTTGCATCTTTGATCTGACCTTCACGAGATCAATGCTTTGAATCATTCTAGTGAAAGTCTCGAAAACATAGCAGGCGTATCGTCTCTGAACAGCTCTTCTTCCGTTGTGACACTTTTGGCCAAGCAGTATTGTTCAACGTGAACGAATTGAGAATAAACGTGACCTGGGACTCCGTAGGGTCAGCCGTTATAGCCAATGATCTTAAAGTTAGAATAATCATGTAATCTTACAGTTCACGAGAAAGTTAGTGACATTTTGAGTCTTCCTGAGGTATAGATTATCATCCAGTGAAATGTGAAGAATTTTAAAACCCTAATTTCTTCAGTTGGTGCTTTGTAAACATCTTTTATCCGTAGCTATGACAATGAACATGCAGAGTTTAAACAATTTGCCTTCGTCTTCATCCGCAGTAACAGCATGAGACAATTATTCTACATGGTTTGTAACCTATGAATCACAAAATCAGGGATGGTGAAAGCCAGAAAGGGACTTACAGCACAAATAGATATATTCAACCGGAGTTTAGAAAAGCCAATAGGTATATCTGACGTCAAACAAACCAAAGTACGTACAGATCGATGAATGAATTCCAACTTTCACACGTGAAGCTCAATATTGTGATACAAGGTGGAAGAAATAAGTGGGGCTGGAATCCATAAGAAATCTCTTTGTCTAGTTAAGATACAAATTAATGTCCCCACCCATCTTATTTTATCCCAGTTCAGCTAGGTTTAAAATTATTAACTCTACAGAACGTTTAAGGATTCGAAACGTATTTCTTGAATCTGGTGGAACGGAGATGTCAATTAGATCAGTCTGTTTTTTGTTAGAGGTGCAAAAAAATTGGTTCTTACGTGTCAATTGTCTTCTCGTAGTTGAGAATCAAGGTATTGTATACTCGTATTGAAAGCTAAAATCATCGAAAACGAACTTGAAGGTTCAGAAAACGTAAAGGTACTGTTTTCAAAGCTGCTGCTGCTGCATTCTTCATCGGAAGTTTTTAATAATCCTAGCTCAGGAAGAGCTGCAATAACTTTACACCGTTTTGGAAAACACAGGTTCACTAATGGAAATCGTTGTATTCAAATCAGCATGTCAGAATTGGTTAAACAAGCGGATCCGGCGGGACTCATAATTTGTTGCACAAACGACCCAGGCATTTAGCGGACAACAATGGTTTGTGGGCGAGCAACCGAGCAGGAACACGGAGATGCAAACCTAATTAATGGCACATGCCGAGGTCACTGGTGCGTTCCCACATGCATAAACATCGCTTACACCAGAGCCACCGCCGCTGCCGCCCGATTGCTGGGAACATCGTTGACATTGAACATACATACGGTTTATGGTCGGCTCAATGCCGCCGAGCTGACTGCCTCACATTCTCCCCTCCAACTGCGTATTGTCTACCTAGCGTTCTATTAGCTGACTGATACATTATCTGTAGCGCCATCTGCTGTGAGAGCGAGAGGCTTTCAGACTTATCTGTAACTGTTTGATTATCCATTGTTCGGTTGTGTGGCCCCAATTTAATGTCGATACTGCTTTGGAAATTATAGATAATTCTCCTCCAGGAATGATATAAAAGAGTGTGAAAAAAATCAAGTGCCCTTAAAGAAAATCATTGTAGTGGTTTTTGTTGAAGTTTAAGTTAATTGTTGAAACTGTTTTGTTTTTTTTTCAATTAGGGCACGAAGCTGGTAAACCTAAAAGGACATTTGCGCTTGCTTCTGTAGTGATAGGATTTAAGGATTGGTAGGATCGACGGTACGGACTTCCTCGTGACGAAACCCCTTGAATATGGTTGGCGGGTGTCATGTTACCTTGGAAGAAAAGAGGTTAGCTCTGTTACAGTCAATGCGGATAAGAGTATATATTCATTCATGTTTAGGTTAGCAACCACCTGTTTAGGTTAACCACACTAAGGGACCTCCTCCTGACGAGACCCCTTGAGTGTAGTTGGTGGGTGTGGTATTATTTTGGAAGAAGAAGAAGAGGTTCCACCCTGTACAACAGTTATCCCCCGCAGTAGACTAGACATATTGAATCACTCTTTTTTCTAATATGTATCGACATTTGCGGTTAGTGACACATAGGTCCTTGCTGCACTCAGTGTAGGTTTAGCTGGAAGTTATACTCCTGTGGGTTGATCAAACCTTTGAACCTATCTATATTTCTGATGAACTGAATGCAATCAACAGATAATATTTTACGTCCAGCCAGACGTAATTGTAAATGAATCTGAGCAATGGTGTTCTAAAGAAAATATTGCCGGAATTATAATGCCGGAACTATAATGCCGGAAAGGATTTCAAATTACATTCCGGTAGATTCTAGAGCAAGTTTTTAGTGCAGGGGTATAGTTTTAGAAATTATTATGAATTGAAGTAAAACAATTGAGTAGCAGCCAAGTAAGTTAATCTATACAAATGCATGTAATACGTACATATCCTCTAAGTGTCGTAGGCAGTACCGAACCATAGACGATAATGTTTTAACTATTTCAAAAGAATGAAAGAAACGGTATTAGTATTGACACATGTGTTGCGCATCAGTTCCAATGGTTTGTTCAGTTCTATACAGTTTTTCACTTGGTGGTCATTATTTTTAAATAATACATCATAGAAAGTGTTCAGCAAAATATTTAGAAAAACGTACAGAAGTGTATTTTTGGTTGAGCATTTAAACCAGCTGATAAAGGACTACTTCTTGTCAATTTTAAGCTTATACAGTACGCAAAAATGATAAAGCAGGATAGAGTAAATCCAAATATGCTTGACTACGTCTTGTGACTGATCACTCGGAATGTCATTCTCAATATGACACTCATGCAGTTCATCTAAAATGTTAAGTACTAGAGGTGATAATTAACACATTCAAATAAGTCTTTACAAATAATGATTATATTACATAAGAGACATTTCATACAAATCACTCCGCCTTGTTGTAAGCTTTGTTTGAAAAATCAACAATAGCAAAAGAAATGTGGAATAATGCATAAAACGGTTCAATGAGATGCAAATTTCCCACACGCGAGGTGCCAGTTCCCACAGTTTGGCAGGCCTGGTGCAGTGTTGTCAATCTCAACGTGGACGGACCGGACCAATGTTTTATTCATGCGGCGAAATGTCCCATACGACAGAGCTAGTGGTGGTGTCAAAACCGAGATCAATGACATAACGGGAGATGAGCTTCTACCGGGATTTGTAATTATACGGCGGAGCGGAGAGCGGTCGATAAGTCAGGGGCCGGCCGGCTGTGCAACGCGAGCGTGTTGACAATTGGAATTGGACCCTTCCGGCAGTTTTTGGTGTGGTCTCGTTCCCATTCCGGTGGCATAGATCTGCTTCCTCCACGACTTGCGGCTGCGTCTGATTTTACTTTTTACCAGTGTTCTTGCATTTGGTTCGCAAAACAAAAGACAAGTACTTTGTCAATAAAAAGTGGATTGTACACATAACGCAGAGCAATGGTGGGAAGGGCTGATTTACCTTAAGAATGTTAAGTTCACCTCCAGTTCACCTTTCACTTATTGTCTGAAGTCTAACGCTGTGACAGATTTGACTCCTGGAATCTGGAATCAACATCCATCAGAAGAGATTCAATACAGTCGCGACGAAGTAGCTCAAAACGAACTCTCTACATCGTTTCGACATCAGAGACAACTGGACTACAAACAGATGTAATCAAGATGAAGTGGTGTTCTCATTGTCTCATCAAGTACACAATTGAGTACCTTACGATGTTTCTGAGACGATCTGAAATCACTTTGGAGCAACCGAGTTTTCTACACTTAACGTAGAGCAGTGGTGGGAAGGGTTGATTCAATAAGAGTGTTCAGCTTCAGTTCACCTTCATAATTATTCATCTTGATTACATTTTTTTATAGTCGAGGTGTTTCTGATGAATGATTATTTTTAGTATTTTTACACTTGGTATCAAAATTACTTTGGAATTTCCAGTGATGCAAGATACTAAGCCCACTTAAATATTCCTCAATATCGAACATGCTTATCAACAGGCGTATAATACTATCTGAAAGATCGTCATTATTCAGAAGGCAGATTATACCAAATAACCTAAATATTTATATTTATCATTACAGTTAATTGCATTAGTCACAGAACATTGTGGTCTTCAGTCCCGCCTGCTTGCATGAGGTTCAGACACTCGTAGTTTTAAATAGGCGTAATCAGACTGAGGCATCCTTATTTAAAAGGAGATATCTGTTTAATTGTTTGAGATCATTAATGTATTTTTAAGAAATGCTTATAGTTGAAATCATTTCTTTTTAAGTGAAGCCATCACAATTAGTGGCTTTTAACAAGGATGTCATGTATTGATCGTTCATATAGGGCTAACAGGAGTGTCGTTGGACATATACTTAGATTAAATAATTGATACTAGGGATTATTGACACACTTTGCGTATAGCCTTCTACAAGGGAATCATGGAGCAAACTTACTTAGGCTACATGACGTTCCCAAACAATACTTTTACCCAAAAGTACGATAATTGTTATGCTCGTTCGATAATCTGCTTCTTAAATTTTGCGACTTTGTAACCATAATTGGCGGTACCATTGGGTAACTTTATGTGGTAAGATATACCTAGGGTCTGTTTTGTTAGCCCACACAGTACCTTGACAAATCTAAAAACTAACTATGCCAAAACTAACGTAATAAAATTTTGTCTCAGTCAACAAGAAGACGAATACAGACCAATTGTGATGGCGGATGAAGCTATCTTAGATGAAGCCGAATCCACCAAGTTTCTGGGGATGTACCTGGACCGGGGACTGACCTGGAGTGATCACATTGACAAGAGTTTGCTCAAAGGTTGCCTCAGGCATTTGTCTTACGCAATCTAGCAAAATTCTGCTCGTTTGATGTACTGAAAACAGCCTACTTTGGCATAGTACATCCACAATTGACCTACGGTTTGAGACTATGGTGCAGCTGTTCTAAATACAAATTTGACAGAGTATTTAGAACACAAAATAAAGCTGTTCGAATAATTTCGAAATTAAAACCCAAAGAATCGTGTAAAATTGCCTTCAGGGAGCTTGGATTTCTAACCTTACCCAGCCTCTATATTCTCGACGTCACCTTGTACTGCTGATTCAAATGTAAACTGGTTCAGGGAAGGGACGAGACCAGAGGCAGGAACAACTTCAGAACTAAACAGCATAGAACGGCTGTGAAACAGCATCTCAAATGGGTGTCAAGTTAATCAATAAACTCCCTGGAGATCTCAAACGAATTAATTAAATTAACCCAAACAGTTCAAATATCGATTAAGACACTTTATGATTATTAGGTTCACACATACTGATGTGGAATTGACTATGCCTATGATAGGATAGGTTTTAGTTTTTAGATTTATTAATCAATATGTTGAAATGACGCTTGCAATGCAATTTTGTTAATTGTTTTACTGCAATAAAGAATTATTATTATTATTATTATCTACGATACTGTCACATTGTAATCGTAATTAATTAGGTTTTATATTCTTCCGAAGTATAATTTACCTTGTTTTACAAGAATGGGGGTCAGTAAAAATCCTATTTTATTTTATCCACCAATGCCTCCGTCCATCAGTACTGATAATGGAACCTGCTGACTTCGGTGTCACAGCCCCGTATTGTTGCTGACGGAAGGAAAAGAGCAGTCAAAACATACCTATAGACACATATTGAGTGGTTTGGTGTGGGCTAACAAAACAAAACCCCTCATATCAATAAAGGTAAAAACCATGTTAATGAACGCAGCCTGGAACTCGTAGACTTTAACGCACTTCCTTAATCACACAGTGAATTCCAAACCATTGTGATTCTAGACCCTATCTTTAAATACAAAACTTCAGGCATTAAAGCCGATTTTTTAGTTTCTAGGTACTGCAGTTGAAAAATATTCGTAAAGTATAATATTCAATTTTTATTAGAACTTTTTAATAAATTCGAATCACAATATTAAAGTTATTGCAGTTTTATTTAATTTATCTCTTGAACATTTTGTAAAGGTGTTATGACAGTAAAATATGGCTTAGTAGCTTTTAAGGTCCAAGAGTTAAAAATACTTTTTGTTAAGTACCCACTGTACAAAACGCCATTACGTAAAGACCTGTGTCAAAATTATTATAAATATTTGACAGAGTTTTTTTTTATTAAGAAACCAAATCTAAGCCACAATGTTCAACCGCTTCATCTCCTCAACCGGCAGGTGGTGTCGCGGTCGTGACTAGTTTGTTTGTTTAATGTCTACGGAATATTAATTCGATTAAGCAAAACGTGTTCAAACATTTAAACACCGTCCGCATGCAGATTGGAGTATAACAATGATATACTACGTGGCTCCACCGTCCCGTAATGTGTCTACTATGTTAATTAAATTATAGAATTCACGCGTTGTTAGATGGAAGTAACAGTGAACTCGAATTACACGGTGTTTGCCCATTACGGGCTCTGGCATTCTATTAATATGCGCGACCGGTCCCTTACTAGGATCCGCATCTGAGTTACAAAGATAGTTTCTATTTTCATGACGTAAAAATTGCCCAGGTGGGATTATAATGGACGAGTGACTGGTGACTAAATCAAAACGCCCTTGCAGATAGACCGCCCACTCGGCCTATGTCTAATACTACTAGGAATCGCTCAAATTGATGATGATGATAGCTCATCCCTGTAACGTTGGCTGCTGTAGTTTTAATTTTAAACTGAACACAATCATCAGTCATCGCCGTTGGTGTGTGGGCAAGGTATTAAAATGCAGCATCGAGCGACTATAAGATGGTAATGAAAGTAAAAAAAAAAAAAAAATAGTTTCTGAGTAAAATCGGTCTTACTGTTGGAATTTAGTATGTACAACTTTGTTGAGTTACAAACACACAATCACTTCAAGTGTATTCGTAACTCTCTAATGAAACCATTTCACTAACTCGCAAGTTGAATAACTCACTGGCGAAGGGAGTTCCAATTGAATATTATAGACGCGTGTCTATTTTTGATATTGATGCCCATTCAATTATGGAACAACCAAATTCCTACATACACCATTGAAGGGGATTAGACCGGTTCATTTACGCCCTATTTGTTACCTAGTGAACTTTGCCAATTTAACCCAGATCTTTGTTATTTGTGATTTGATCTTAAATTTATTTTGAACAGAAAACTGCTATTATATACTGTACATAATTTTGTTGTTATTATAAGTTACTGAAGTACACAAGTATAAACGGAAACTGAATAAAAATAAACAAACAAAAGAAGAATTACCTCATAACAAACTTTCTAAATCTAAATAACAGTTCTGACATTCAAACAAATTTTGATTAGGTATAGATTTTTAAAGTAATGTAACATAATATACTTTTGAGTTTAAGTAAATTTTGTGGATCAATCAGAAGGATTGAAGTGGAAACAATAGTTTAGCGAATGTTAAGTCTATATGATTGTTTACATTTTAATATAAGTTCTCGTGCCAATACAAAATTCCTTAGGTTTAAATTATTTCCAGATATATCTTCTCAAAAGTTTAATTTTGCTTATAGCTTTTAGTGAATAGCAATACTCAAAGCTTTTGCTATGGTAAATATCGTTTAAGACTAGTGGTTTTTTCGTCGTGATTAATTGAAAAACGGTGATCTTTCATTCGTACCCGCAAAGAAGTTGAGGTTTGCTCAATGTAGTCCTTACGACAAACCCTACAGGTTAGCCGGTAAATTGAACTGTTGGAGGTACAGTCCAATTTACCAGCTATTGGATAAGTTTTCTTAGTGACGTTACTTTTCAATTGATCAGTCTTATCCATAATTTTGCAAATACCACAGTGTGGTTTATTGCATGTTTCACAGTCAAAAGACCAATTTTAAAACAATTTCCAACATGAATTCTGGGTCTTAAAAAAATATTCTTCAAGTTTTGAGGTCTCTTAAATACTATTCTAGGTGGCCTGGATAATAATTTGTCAGTTAAGGTTGACTTTATTTAAATTTCGTAGCAAATTTTCGTAACTCCATTGAATTTTGTGCAAACCAGGATAACTTAATCTAGGATAATTTTAGAAGTGGTTTGGAATATTTGTAACCTTTTTAGGTTGCCTGAGCTGCTGGTTCAAAAGTTTTCCCCCAAAAGATGTCCCCAACCCTCTGCGTCTGTGAGTGTGGGGATGCGTCATTGCGAAGCGACTGCCTGACCCTTTAGTCGCAATCCTTATTTACTAATACAATAGGAGAAGCCTAAACCTCCGCGAAAGACTGGAAATCACGGCTTCGATCGAATTAGAACCCACGGCGCGGCAGCTGTTGTATGGGAGCTGTGGGCCTCTTAACGAGAGCCGAATCGTAGAGGCCGACAATCGCAATTGACATATTTTATTAAATGGGATAACGGTGATTGTGGGAGAGTAACGAGGCCCAAATTGTGCGGAATTCTGTCACGTCTGGGTCCGGGACACCGGCTCGCCCGGCGATCTGACCGGCAACCGGCGACCGCCAACCGGTTTAGCTCTGTACGGTATTTGTATCGAGCGGCGACCGCGCAACCCGGCGGGTCAGGTCTGTATCCTCTCATTGTACGAATCAGAGGATACGTTTGGCAACACTGGAGTCGCCCTAACTT
The DNA here is from genome assembly GCF_021130785.1 of Homalodisca vitripennis. Classification (NCBI taxonomy): domain Eukaryota; kingdom Metazoa; phylum Arthropoda; class Insecta; order Hemiptera; family Cicadellidae; genus Homalodisca; species Homalodisca vitripennis. The sequence goes on along the minus strand of NC_060208.1, from coordinate 181,044,411 downwards.
AACGTGTGGGCTCCAGTGGCTTGGAGGTAAAGTAGAAACGTCACCAATACAATGGCTTATCTAGAGTTTAGTATGAGAGAGAGATGAGTTGGGGTGGCTGTGTTACTTAATTTATAAATGAATTGATTTCGATATCAGTTGAAGAATGGTTATGAATAAAACCATGGAGTCAGATGAGCCATAGTCACAGTAAAAGTCATCTTAAGGGTCATTGCAGTCAACTTGCCCGTTCGTATTTCTTGTGTATAAGACTTATGAAAAGAAATTTATTCCATAACAGCGCAGCGTTTCCTTAAAATTTGTCTTAGATGAGTATAAAGAAGATGCTAGTGATGAAGACTCCTGGAGGCTAATAGCTAGATTGTGTCTGCAATAGCTAGATTTATGTTCTCTGCCAGGCTAAGGAAGACGGTTGATGTACGTAGTAAGCACCACTGTCACGCACATTGCCAGGGCACGACCACTTAGTCTTGTCAGGATCCGGCCCTTACTTCACTCGCAATACGAAGAAAAACAGTAATGACGTAAAATTTTAATGTTTAAATTTTTATATATTGTAGTAAATTGTAATCAGTATTTAATTGTAATAAGATTTTATTTCTGCAAATTCTTTGTTGGTTAATTTTAATAATGTTAAACCGTAAACGCACACTAGACTGGTGTATAATTGATAGATTAAGATTCACGATTAGACTTTCTTGGAAATATCTGGGAAATGCCGTGAATGGTTCAATTTTTTTAACTTATGCACGTAATATATAATAGCGTTAATTACAGTAATTAGATGAACTGCGTTTGTTAGTTCTAATCATGGTTATTATTTTAATATTCAGAACAAAAATACAAACAGAGTAAGCCTCTTTAATTATAACAAACGAAAACTTTTACTATGCAACCAATAATAGGGATTTACTTTTCTATGGTGAACATTGAAATTTACGCTCACTATTTGTACGCTGTCTACACGATAAAGGCACTGTAATGTACGCACACAACTCGTACGCTGCCTATTTTGTGGACACTGTAATATACGCACACAACTCGTACGCTGCCTACGCACTGAGGACACTGTAATGTACGCACACAACTCGTACGCTGCCTACGCACTGAGGACACTGTAATGTACGCACACAACTCGTACGCTGCCTACACACTGAGGACACTGTAATGTACGCACACAACTCGTACGCTGCCTATTTTGTGGACATTGACTTAAATGCACACAACTCGTATCCTACTTACAGTAACACTAGAATGTACACTCTCAGTATGAAAGCTTCCAACACGGCACTGGAATGTTGTCCTCGGTATATAAACATCGTAGACAATTTCACGCGTGCATGCACAGCAACCTAGAAAACCATCAACACTATAATATATTTTACAAGATTATAATGGTATGTAATCATCATTGACTAAAGCCTTCTTATTTCTGTGCAACTGACGCATTTGTTTATTTCTTTTATTTACTATAGGTATGTAAACATTTATTTCCTATACTAAAATATGGTCTTTGAAGAATTTATTACGTCGTGACCTGTGTAGTTTTAGTACTGGAAGTAACATTGACGGGATGGAAGTCGTTTACAAACACTCACGACTCCCATTCCGTATAAGATGAGAACTAAGCCTAGAACTAAGATTTCCTTGCCTTAACGAGTAGAAGTGGGAGTCTACATGAACCATCAGCCAGCCAATGGAGGCTATGACTGGAGACGTATGAGAGCTATAACTCACCCGTATATTGCTGTATAATGGTCACCAGATATGGACAGTTGGTTCGCTTCTGATGTTCAATGTTCGGAGACTGCGACTGGAGAAGAGTAAGAGCTATAACTCACTCGCGTATTGCCGTGTAATGATCACGAGATACTGACAGTTGATTCGTTTCTGATGTTCAATGTTCGGAGACTGTGACTGGAGAAGAGTAAGAGCTATAACTCACTGGCGTATTGCCGTGTAATAATCACGAGATACTGACAGTTGATTCGTTTCTGATGTTCAATGTTTGGAGACTGTGACTGGAGAAGAGTAAGAGCTATAACTCACCCGTATATTGCCGTATAATGGTCACCAGATATGGACAGTTGGTTCGCTTCTGATGTTCAATGTTCGGAGACTGTGACTGGAGAAGAGTAAGAGCAATAACTCACTGGCGTATTGCCGTGTAATGATCACGAGATACTGACAGTTGATTCGTTTCTGATGTTCAATGTTCGAAGACTGCGACTGGAGAAGAATAAGATCTATAACTCACTCGCGTATTGCCGTGTAATGATCACGAGATACTGACAGTTGATTCGTTTCTGATGTTCAATGTTCGAAGACTGCGACTGGAGAAGAATAAAAGCTGTAACTCACTCGCGTATTGCTGTATAATGGTCACAAGATACAGACAGTTGGTTCGCTTTTGATGTTCACTGTTCCTCTTATGTTCAACGACGAACTGGTATAATAGGATCGCTTCTTATTCAAAGTTGCGTAAAAAGTAATTTGTCTTTGGACGTCCTGACAGATGTTGGGGAGGGGTTTACGCCCCGGATGTCTTACTGATAGCTGGAGAAGTTTCTGTAATTGAGCTGTTTTACTTCCAAACAGCCCACGGCAAGGCTGGATATTTCTGAGTAGTGTTGTTTGTAATTAGTGTTTCCTGGTGGGCCTATAAATCAGTTTTGCGTTTGGTTTTGCTATTCATTCTTCAACAGTGATGAGCTTACGTTTCGCCCAGAGGCCTTTCTGTGGTTAATATACAGGAATGTACAATCTTTCAAAAGTTAAATGAAATGTTGTTTGTATTCTAGTTATAAAATAGTTTAAAATGAAATTTTAATGCTTAAAATTTGTCCCAGTACCATGTATTTCGGGTCTATTTGAGATATTTTACATAGTTACTCCTTCCAAAGTCTTCTACATTCAGTTTAGGAAATTAAATAATACACTTACATTCTTCAAAAATAATAAATCTATGGTGAACCTAATGTTTTGCTCAGATGCTATGCTAGGTAATTAATATAATGTATCATGTATCATAAGTTCAAATTATTTATTTTTTGTTATGGGTTCAAAATTATCTAACCTGCAGTTTTATGCTTAAAATCTAATCTTGAACCATGGGACACCGATTTATTGAGATTTGCCACAGTTACTCCCTCCAAAATCTCCTATAGTCTATTTACAATACCCTCACCTGCTTACATCTAGGCTAATACTGGCTACTTCATTGACGTCTATTCCATTATCTAAAAGTAAATCTTAGATACATATTTTCTTTTTTATTACGGGTACGAGCCTATCTAGTTTTTTCGGAGTTCTTGAATTCCTAACCATAGTTTTCCCAATATCTGGTTTCGTCTGCTTTTGGGTTACTGGATTTCCGAAATATGTTGTATATATAGATTTGACTTGCGACTTTTTACAACTTAATTTGTTAAATTAAATATTTATGTTTCAATAAATTTCGTAATCACTAACTTCTTAAATACTAACTTTTTACTGGTGTTTGGGGCGCTATGTAGCGGGTAGGTTCGCGAGTGCACCTCGGTTCTCGGAAGGTACGAGGTATATAATTGCAAGCCTGGACCGTGGCCAATACACTATTTTTTAATGCACTTAGGCCTGAGATATGTTGTTTGAACTTGGCATAAGTATAAAGGATTAGTCTATTGCAATAGCACTAGTATTAAAATCATTACTTCAGTTCTCCTTCTCTGAGGTGTCTTCAATAAATAATATAGCAAAATATTCAGGCTTGCAATGATATTTCTCGTACTATAGCATAATATGTTGAAGTAGTTACTTATAATTATAGATTTGTACAATAGAGAGAAAAAATGTAGTATTATAAAACATCAAGAGTAGTAGTATCTAAGTCCACAATCTATTGTTTGAGGTTAGATCATACAATAACTTGACCGGAGCATTATCCGATTGGTGGAGAGTCTCTCCCACCCGCGCGGTAATACGCCAGAGAACTTGTGGTTCATGGATGCCAACATTGAGGCTTTTCCTTTTCACTTATAGGTAACTCTCATCATCTTTTTTCATGTATATTTGAATTACGAATTTTGTTTGCAATCAATTAATTCATACTATTTTTTTAGGTGAGTGTACACACTTCTTGGCAGAATATGGTGAGTTTGTATAATATACGTTTTAATAAATTAAAAATCATACTTATTCTATTGTCTACCTTTTCTGTGCAAAAGATTGGTAAATGTGACCATTATTGAATCCAACAAAGGTTTAGTATTTTCGCGAAAAATATTGAAGTCTTGAACTGAGATAATTTATATTAAAACACACCTTAGTCAAGCATTGTAAACAGAATTTTTATATGTTTTTCTTTAGTCATCATCCGGCGTCTGCCGGTTTGATTTCTCATAGTTTAAAACACTGAATTCAACTGGGTTAATTATTAAAATATAATGTAACGTGGTCTTGTTCACTTATGCACTAATGTATTTCTTTGAATTAGGCCTAAGCAGCGTTGAAATTTTAATGAAATAGCTCAAATAATTACTGTCTGGAATTTTTTATAACTGTACGAGTCTTTTGTTATTTGACTTTAACGCTATTTTGTTAATATTCGAGAAAATAACGTAATTATTGTTTTTATTTTTATTTTATTCCTCTTATTTATTAAATCGGTGTAACAAATTTGGTTTCCTTCGCTTAAGTATTTCTAGAGATATTAATTTTTTATGAAGATAGTGGTTGTTATTTTCAAATTTAAAGTTACCACCTTCTAACTCTCTTTGAAAAGGGGTTGGATTTATGTGCCCTCCAAAAATTGAAAATAAGTATTTTAATTAGTATGGTGACGATTGTACACCGATATCTAAATCCGTTTGGAATATACCTGTCGTATCAGGGCTTAATTTACACCCTGTCTATACATTACACTTTTCATTCCCTATATTCATGATTTATTAATATTCAGCAGTTCTTTTAATTAGTCTGGTTTCAAAATTGCTTAAAATTACTACTTAATGCCTATGATTCATTAAAGAGTGATTGTATATACTTTTTCCATCTTCATAGAACTTATTTTAAGGCTCTGAATAAAAGAATCGAAAACAAATCGCACGACCTTCATGGGTAAAAGAACCGTCATAAAAATAATTTATCACTTTAAAATTACCGATTTCTTTGTTAATAGACACGGAATGAACAGCTCGTAGCTTTCAACGGAGTTTTCATCGGTAAAGTTTTATAGTTTTAAGGCCAAAGTTCTGTAATTTTATTTATATAACAATGAACTTTCAAGTTTGTATTTAATGCATTGTATATACATATGATATTCATATTATTTAAGTTTCGTCAAAAAAGTCTTCAGTTATTTTTAGGAAGTACGTATGTCTAATCTGTTAACGATGAAATTAGGTCTTGCGATGAACTATTGCGCTACTGATAAACCTTTTTTAGCTTGTATGATTCGAGAATCAATTCAGCTAATGAATAACATGTCAGTGTGTTTTTTATTTACTTTGTTGTTGCCATTGGTTACCCGTCGTAATCGGAATCTAAAATAATTAAACATTTGGCTACTTCAAATAGACTTTAATTTTAAACTTAGGATTAGATAAAAATGCACTTGGAAGCTTAAGAAAATACTTTAATTCTACACCCAAATAGAATTAAAGTATTAATACACTATATTAATTTTCTTTCTCAAAATCATTTGTATATTCATTTCATTGTTTCGGTTCTCCAATAATTGTAATTGTTTCAAATTAAAGAATCTATATAGATCTAGAAAAAAAATTAATATTTATACCTCACTTTAATAAACAAGATCAACATTAAAAATGTACACTATTTAACATTTGTAGTTGTTGATCTCCGAAGCTAGAAACAGTATTATACTTAAACTTAAGAATAAATTGTATGTACTTTGGAGATTTTTTCTTAGTAGCTTATTTATCGATATTTTCGCAAAGGAATATGAATATTTTCACTCAGGTAATGGGAACTTTTAATTTTGAAGGGTAAATTTTGATTTTTAATATTGAATACACTCATCAGTTTATTCCAAATTCTACGTATTCTGATAGTATCGCCTTATATCCTCTGTCTATGAATGTTCGATCTATTGTCGCATAAAAATTTGTGATGTGGCTTATATTGTTCAAAATAGAAATCTCAAAATAATTCGAATTATGTTTATAAAGGTCTTACATCAGACACGGGTGCTCTGGGGTCAAATAACACAGAGTGGACGCACAATTAGTTTACCCCGGCGAGAACGACATTTGGAACCACCGGGCCATTACTCGCATTTCACGGCTGCCCATTAGATTACCTATGCCTAATGGCTGGCCTAATTGAGAGCAATATGCTGAACTGCTAATGGCAACTCTTACTATTCATGGAAGAGCCTTGCTGTGCCTGCCTCCGTCCCAACTCAGCGGGGTTCACTGTTGATGATAGCTTGGGACCTATGTCCCAAGAATGTCCAGTATGTAGTGGTTTACGAAGTACGAACCTTTCAGTTTCTTAAATAGTAAATGACCGAGGAGTTTGTAGAGTAGACCGGTTTGAATATCTTACTTTATCTATTAGACTACTCCCCACATGTAGGAACCTTAGGCTTTGGCTATTTGATTGATCGAGTGATATTGTGTTTTCAATACAAATGCGCCTAATAAACTGCCCATTTCAGAAATCGCAATAGCAATATGTTGTTCTAAGGGCAGGCTATAATGATACCTGTTAGGGGGGTGAAATATCGTTTCTTCTGGAAAGAACAATGTTCAACTTAGTAGAATTGTAGAATATATCTCACTTTAAAGTACGGTTGATACGCATCCAAGTGCTTTTTGGAGTTTCTTGTATACTTGTTGAATATTTAAACGAAAAAATACAAAACAGAGATTTGTTTTCTGAGTAACTAAACAAATTTAACGAAAATATTAAAAGGCTTTTGGATATATAAACTACGTTTTTAAAATGAGGCTCTCGCACCATTCAGAGACCAAAAGTAAGGACGCTGTGATGGTCGAGGTATAACATTTTTTAAGAGCTTAGTCCATACTAAGCAAAAGCGAGTAACTTCAATTAATATTTGTAAATGTATTACCAAAACCACCACATGTTAAGAAATTCCCGGTAGTAAAACTATTCTCACTGTAATACCAAAGGTGATTGTCTATCGCTGGAAGGTCTTATCTTAGTGACCTTATCTCAATGTAGACCCACGTTTTAAATTTTCGAAAATTATACTATTGTACCTTATAGTAATAGCAATTTACACACATGAGCGAATTATTAAACTGAAAACAATGGAATTTGATACGTATATCAAATTCGTATAATTTGTATTTAATATAAATATTTTATGAGTAGATATAAAAATGTATGAATACAAAATGTTCTGTTTTTGGTTCACGATACTTTGAAATTAAAAATCCCAAAAGTAAGTGCGCTGTGTTCTTCTTTATATTATATCGACTGCTATGCGTAGTAAGATTGGCTATTGGTCTGTAACAGGTTGGTTAAAAACCACTTTTTCGTTGTCACATCAAAAGAAATGCATTGGACCATTTCTTCACTTAAAAAATATCCTTTCAATGAAAAGTTAATAACTTTCATTGGAAAACTTCTCATGATTGGAAAAATGATTGCTTTCAATCATGAATGGATAGCATCCCAAGTGTACAACAATGTAAGATAGAACCCTAACGCAGATATATAACTTGTCACCACTCTTCTCTGTACAGCCTGTAGGCTAAGACACACACGAGTGCCTCCAATCTGTCACGAGAAGTGGGCGATGGGCGGAGAGTGGGCGACACCCAAGTGGCCGGTTGGGCGCAGTGGGACGCTTGGCAGCGGCCCGACGACAATACCGCTAATTAAAGGTAGTTCTGGATGGCGGCCCCACGCAGGCTCTAGCCCGGTATGCCATAGGTGACTCTGGGCCAACAATGGTGAGAGAAGAACCATGAAAACTGTCCCTGGAACACATCTCTACTTAACTATAGGTGTAAATGTTTCACGCCATAGTCCAACACTTCATAGCTTCGTCGGTGGTCGCTTGAAAACTGTCCACTGGGTTTTTGTGGAAATATTCATTTACGTCATTCTCAATCTACAATAATGTTGGTTCCACTTTAGATGTGTGACCTCTCAAGGATGTTGATAGTTATTAGGAAAATCTTAAATTTTTATCAAATATACTGTTTTCTTATTAAACACCCAATTAGATTTGGTCACCCTTTAATGCTTTAGGGTTAGTGATACATAAAAAGTGGAATGTTATTTCTTATATCTCTTGCAAAGTGACACTTAAAACACGTAAAACTTCCAAATTCTTGCCATAACACAAAATGTTTATTTAAGTTAAATATATTAAAACCCTAATTAAAAATGAATGTAACGTTTTTTAGTCACGCGTTAATTTTTAATTGCTTTTCCTAAAACAGTTCTTACGACCAAGTCTCTCTACCTCCTTATACAAGGTACTCATTTCGTCCATATACAAGGTGAATAAACGTCAGGACCCCCTCTATTTTTTCAAAAGTTGATATAAGGATAGTGCTATCTGGAGAGAAAAATTTATTTGATGATTTTGAGCATTTGTTATTTCCCAAAATGCAGGATTTTGGGGGCAACTAAAAAATTATAAAATGTTAACCCCCTCAAGTGCTCATCAAAATGAGGGGTCACTTGAGTAGGGTTTACGTTTGAAATTTTTGAAGTGCCCCCATAATTACAAAAAATGTTCAAAATCATCAAATGAAACTTTTTTATGCATATCACTACTTATATTCATATATATATATATACACACACATAGGGATCATCTGAGAATTGAAATGCAAAATTGTATGTACTTTAAAAACTGTAAGGTTGTTTGATAGAAAAGACTAGAACCGCTCGCGCCTTCCAACTCGTAAAGCATTATGTGGTTTGTCTGTGTGGTGGAGCGACATTTTTTCAGAATGTTAAGAACGTTCTCAAGTTAGATTTTAAATTAGAAACCAGTGAAAACTTTTGTTTTATTCTTGTAATGTAGTCGTTATAGTCAGTGGACCCCTAAAGTTACCAACAGAAATCCCCTCTCTAGTAACAATACTACCGGTACACACCCCGGGCAGCTCGCCGGGGCCAGCTAGACATTTGTGTTAAAGGATACTGCGGTAGCGGCACGCAATACCGCCGACTGCCGGTGAGAAAAACAGCCGGAATCGCCATTTAGGGCCAGCCTGCTTATTAAATTACCTCATGCGCGGTACCGAGTCATAGGGGCTAGTCGTCTTCAGACATGCGATCTCGCGGCTCTGTGGATTGGGCGAGGACATACAGCGCGAATGTGTCAGGTGTAGAGAACTTGCACTTAGCCTACTGTGTCTTCAATGTATTCACCCAGAGACGGGTTTTTTATCTTTAAGGATAACCAACCTATCATATACGGTGATGGGACTTCCAAATCCTGATGGGATAATTTCTTTTCAGTCCTACAGCGTTGGTTACGTCACGCCAAAACTTTATTGAAAGGAAGGACGATCTCGAAATCAACCCGATAAGGCCGAAAAGTAATCTTTGGTATTAGTGTATTCTTATAGAAGTCAGTATGTGTGTTGCTGTACAGAATCACTTTGCTATATTAAATGACACTTGAAGTGAAGAATAATTTTGCTTTAAATAATAAACCGATACAAGTGAGTACCGAACATGACAGGACGTAACGATAGAGTAATTGTACAGATGTGCAGATTCCCTTGTTATGTTTTGACCCCAAAATCGATAACAGTCTCTCTTGGGCCAAGAAGAACTATGTGCCAAGTTTCAAGTCACTAGGACCTTTATAAAAAAGGGACTTTCATATGATCCTAAACATAAACATGGCACTTGAATTACACCGATAGATTCAGTGATCGCAACTGTTTTAACAAAAATAAACAATAAGCCTATTTCGCTTTATTTTGTGTCTATAGTTTTTGTTTTCTAACATAATTTAGTATTAGGTTACAGCGTTAGTAATCTGGCAAGAGCATTATGTTCAAAGACTTTTTCATGTATATGTAAGATCCAAATTCGCCAAATGTATTGGTACAATCCAAGATCATCTTGTTGTTTTGCCTGAAAGCTGTTTTGGAATCTACTGTTAACCATTATGGGATTTCAAATAATCAAATGAAACAATACAGGAGATTAATTTTTAATACTGGGTTTCGATTAATCAAATCTTTTGGAAACACAAAAATAACGTTCATTGTAGCTCTTGAGAGCTTGTTTTTTTACGTTCACGACCTTTTTAAACGGGAATTCTTTTACTATAAAGAATGAATTAGTTGTAATACATATTATGTGGTTAAAACTTGGTGTGATTCATACATTGAAAGAACGTTGTTCTGTGCATCTGCTTTAGACTATTACAGCAAAGATAGCAGCTGTTGATTGTTTCTTATCTCATTGAAATTGAATCGCCCATATACTGGCGCATTCTAGCGAGGTATCTCCAAACTAATCCAAGCGGTCTCACGATTCGCGGTAAATACAGCACGTTCTTCACAACTGAGCTGAACTGTGTAAAATGCTGTTGTAATAAATGGGCTAACAAAACTTTGTTTTGGGGTTGTTTACAAAAACATTCTCAAAATTAAATAAAACTGGAAATTAATATATATATATATATATATATATATATATATATATATATATATATAAAATAAGTTTGAATAAGTAATATAATATAGTAACAGTATTTTTTCTGTTTAAAAATAATGTTATTATGTATTAATTGTTCAAGTGTTTACAAGGTTTCATAAATGTAGGTAATACAATAAAAGTACATCCTTTATCTTTTAACCAATTGATTTATGTATCCCAAAAGTTTCACCTAAGTTGTTAACCAAAAGTATATCAACCAATATCCATGGGGGATCGTTATAAGACCAACATCATGGTGTTTTGGGATATACGAGAACTTCAATCTCCAACCCTACATGAGGGCTTGGGGGTAAGTTAAAATTTTAAAATGTAAACCCCCATTGAGTTTTTTAATTTAATATAAAATTTGAGTTATTTCATTATGAAAAAAGGAAGTATGTTAACAAAAGTATTGATGTTTAGGGTATGTTTTAAATTCGGAATGTGAAAGGCCGTCATTTTGTACTAGATTGAGCTAGATGCCTCTGGTTTGTGCCATTGTTATTCTTTTACAAGAGCACATAAAGTGAGATGTCAATCTTGGGGGGGGGGGGGGTGTACATTTACAAAATTTAACTTATTCCCCTCCCAATCCCATTAAGAATTAGGGGTTGAAGTTCTCATATATCCCAAAAACCATGATTTTTAATGTTATGACGATTTCCTGATGATATTCGTTGATTTATTTCTGTTAAAAAAGTAATAGGGGGAGGGGTACTTTTGAGACGTCTGATATCATTGCTGTATTAATATGAAAATAGTTCGCTTTATTAAATGGCACCAACAAACAACTATTGAACTATGGTGTATGTAGGGCCAAAGATCAAGTGGGGTCTTACTGTAGTACCTGCGTGAGTGTCGTTTTAAATATGTAACCGCCTATTTTTTCAAACTCTATTGTTTACATTAGATAACCTTACTTATATGTGCCTGATCAGAGTCGAGAACAGTGCTGCAGCTCAAATCCTGAGTCTTCTGTGAGTGATATAGCCTGCCCACAGTAAACTGGTTTCCGTGTATAAGTTTCCCAATTCTCACCTCGCTAAGGATTTATGACCGAATCTCAACCCTGCCTGTGGACACGCTGTTAGATTTATCATTATGCATTCGGTTATCTTTATTTATTAAGACTTTACAGTTTTCTTATAGGTAATTTGTCACTGTGGATGGCCCATTATTCAGTTGTTGATGTCACTGTACATCATGTGAATGGCAGAGCAGTAAAAATGTGTCAGAATCGTTTGTATTAAAATGTAATAGTTTGTGATTATTTGTACTTAAACTCCAGATAATAATGTATAATGTTTCACACTTAAAAATTAATTGTGTATCACCAGTAATTAAGTCAATCAAGAGTCGACACAGTTGAACTTTTAGAATAAATTATGATTTTTTAATCAGTTTAAAAACGTCCTTCCAGCGCAGTCGGAAGAAATAGGTAGACTTTGTGACTGTAGAAATATTAATAACTTATTTCTTATACTATTTACATGTAATCGATCTCTTGAAAACAGTTGATGTATTAAAAAATTGTAAATTACTAAAAGTTTAAAAGATTTTATAATAGAACACTTTTACTTTTTCCTTTAAGTTGTGGCTGGTTTGTAATTCCGCATATTCGAATGAAATTACCTACGAATCTGGCCAATGAACGTAGCTGAAATATTTATAAGATCGATTTTTGTACCTAGTTAGAATTTTTGTTTCAGCATGCCATTTGCCGATTCTTGGTGATAGAACATTCTCATGGGATTTACATATATTCAATATCTCAAAAACCTAGAAAAGTTATCCGTAAATAATGGTGTTATGTTAACTAATTAACCGAGATTTTTTATAATATCAAGTTACGTACGAAGTTTCATATTAAATTACATTACATTAATCGAGAATAGGCGTTGTGTTCCTTTCCGCCTTTTTTGGAACAGTTATAGTTTCCACAAGTCGCGTCACATAGCATATTATGTTTTGGAACGGGGATGGCTTTGGGCTCAGGGGGTCATGTTCGGTAACGTTATGTACAAATTGTCTTTAAGTACTACCAAGAGTAAAATAGGCAAGCTGATTGTGTATACAACATCTACGTAATAAGGACTATGTTCCTTTAGTCCTGGTGGACCAAAAGTTGCTCTCGTTTTTACAGAAGAGCTATACGAACGTTGAATCCAAACCTAGGAAAGCCCTTCTTTGGTAATATCGGTTAAACATTTGAATTAACATACACACTTTTATTGGAAAAAAGGCTAGACTATACCTATAGAAAATAGCTATTGGTAGAATCTGGTAACTTGGTAGTTTTATACAGGCTGTTAGTGTAAATTGTTATAACAAATTGATCTGCCGTTTTGATAAAATTCTAGAATCTTGTTAGCTAGCAAAATGTCTATTGTATCTGTGTTTGTGTATTGTTAGAATGTAGTCATCTGGAGAGTTAATAGGTAACTAGCATTTAATTACCTCTCGTGTTAATTGCTAGAACTCGGTTTCGTCCTATTTTGATGGTTTTCTAGAAGTTATCCTATTTTCGTTGTAAAACTTATCTCAACTAGCACAATTGCAGCGCGAGGGCGCCACTATTCTCAGGGTGCAGCAGTGTGGGCCGGAGCCACGGGTCACGTGACCGTGAATAGGCAAATTTAAGCGCCCATTACTCGGCGGTTCTCGAGTGGGCGACCCTCGTAAATTGGTCAATATTTGACACCTTTTCACCCGCTGGGGAGACTTTTCAACAGGTGCGTAGTTTATGAGGGTTCGTCGGTAGAAGCCAGGATATCAGCCGATCGGTGAATTCTTGCATTGGTGTAGCGTAGCGTTCATATTAATAACCGGCTGTACAGGCAGCCTTCTTGATTTTTGCCATAAGAACAGTGTTAAACCTCATTTACTTTTACGCTCTAACGTTTAGTCTTAGAATTATTGGACTCTGAGAAAAAAGCTGTTCAGAAAATAAATCTGAAACTTTGTTGTGCTTCATCGTTTAAGTATTCTAAATACATACACTAGACAAAAAACGAAAAAAAGCATTTCGATGCGGGTTATTTAAATCTTTAAAGAGAGACATTTCTCATTAAGACCTACAATAAGGTCGTAAAACTGCATGAACTATACATCGTCCGTATGAGGAAAAACTCAATGTCATTTTACAGCAGCAGGCTTTTTAATTGAAACTTTTTATCCTACTCTATCTGCTTTATGTTAAAGTAAGAGTATGCCATGTGTTGCGTAATAGGTTTCTCTGAAGCTGCATGCAAAATTTCAAGTCTATACCTGTGACTATGTCACATGGTTAAGATGTAATTATGATTATATTCAGTTTATTTTATAATTTGTTTATTCTCAAATTTTCTCGCTGCCATTATAATTACTCATAAGAACAGTGTAAAGATTTTCACGAACACTCAGCTAAATTTCAAGTCTGCAGGTCCCTTATGTTTCGAGGTATCTTGTGGACGAAAAGACAGACAGAAATGAAAAACTTTTCAGAGTGATTTTCGCTAACGCTCAGCCAATTATTTTAATATGCAGACCATTTAACGAATATTGCTTAGACAAGGTCATGTAAGTTATTTATTCTTGTCCACTATGGTGGGGAGGGGGGTTTCGTCTCCTAGGTAAAGCTTGCTGCATACTAGGAGGCGAATAATAGCCATTTAAATAATTATCATTACAGAGCCCAGCTGCCTCCTCCATGACGCTAACTTCCGTGGAAGAGGAGGAGATTTCTAGGATGATTAATGATTTTCTAACAAAGAAATCGAATGAATTGAATCGTGTATCAACGTGGCTTCTGGAGCAATGTTCACAACATGTGTTAGAGCCGCTTGAACATTTGATAAATGTTTCTTTTCACTCTGGAACATTTACCTCCTCTCTCAAAACTGCCATAGTGACCTCATTTTTTAAGATTGGTGATTCAAAATCCGTTAAATATTACAGTCCAATTTCAATTCCGCCAGTTTTTACCAAAGATTTGGAAAAAAAACAATCTACTATCATCAAGCCAATTCGAATTCCCGAAGTTGAAAGTCTACAGTTGTTTGTTTAGTTAACATGATAGTGGAAGGAATTGAAAGTCAGAGTGATACGCTTAGTCTATTTGTTGACTTATCAAAAGCGTTCTACTGTGTCGATCATAGCACCTTAACTCACATAATGAAATATTACATGATACGAGGAGTGCTACTTGAGTAGCATAAGTCATATCTTAGTGATAGAAATAAATATGTTCAAATTTCAGAGTGCAGTCGAATGGGAGGGGATTGGAACGTGGTGTTCCTCAGGGATCCATCCTCAGTCTGTTTTTTTTATTGTACGTCAACAACGCTGGCAAATTGCTGCGTCATGGGCAAATCGTCCAGTATGGGGATGAAACGACTCTGTTTTAACGCAAAATGAAACACTGAACGTGAAACATTTACTGACCTTAACTATACAATTCAGCATAACGCGGTCAAACATATTATCATTATCAAACTATTCAACTTTAGAGAACCACCGTTTCATTGTAACCTTAACACGTATAAATTGTAATGTATATGATTAGTTATTGCATGCATATTTCTATATTTAGTTTACACATATTCTGCCCCTTTTCCTAAAAACATCGGTTCTGATAAATTAAATACAACTGACGCTCGTACAATCTTTTTGTTGTTATTCTTAATGCAACGACTGTATAGTGTACGTAGATATACAGGGTGACCATTAAGTCTTAGGACGACTTTATGACTTTTAAACGACAAGAGATGTCATAACCAAATTTTGTATACCGTTACTGTAAATTGTAAGCTACTTTTCTGTGTACATGGTGGTCGTATTTCACCTTTGGGGGGACGGCCCGTCGGGGGTTATAAGAAAATCTTTAATGACAGCCTATGTTGAGTTGTACATCATTTTAAAGGTCTAGTTGAACTGAAAACAATGCCGCAAACCGGACTTCAAAAGGTTGATCCAGTCGGAAGAAATCGCTGTTCAAAGTTTAAAAAAATGTTTAATACCATTATTACATAAGAAATAACTAATACTGTAGCTGTTAGAAGTTAAGGGGAATACTTAGTGAATTCATTTGAAAGTAGATGTTCAAAATGTTTCCTTTCGGCCGTCTGACAATGTGCTACGTTTAATCAGAAAAACCTGCTGCATTAAGAAGTACAATGAAAAGTGAAAGCAGTGCCTCTAGGTCAAGGTTTCCCATCCACTGGACTTCCCCATAATGGCTGTTATCTGTCTATCAGTTCTCTTATTAGTTTCACTTAAGCTACAGTACTTTTTGCAGCCATATCCTGTTACTGCAAGTTATAAGTTTTAAGAGATGTTGCTTAGTGAGCGTGAAAGAATTACACTTTTAATGATACGCGACTGGGGTGATAATGTAAGACCGTTTGCAGAAGTAACACATTTATTCAATGCTACTTTTCCTGATAGAGCTCCTATTTCTAAATCCACACCACAGTACACAGTTCCTCGCTTTGTAGACACTGGTAGTGTTATGGATCGAGCCAGATCTGGACGACCAAGTACTGTGACAGACGAAGACGGCTTATTAGACATTCTTTCATTGAAAATCTAACTAAGCGAAGATGTTTTTGATCGCCGGATGGAATTCAGTGAAATTATGATGAATAAAATTGACCAAAACCCAATACTTTTAGACGGTATTATATTGAGTCGACTTTTATGTTGCATGGCCATGTTATAAGGTCGTCCTAAGACTTAATGGTCACCCGTATAATATGATATAAAGAGCCATTATAACAATAAAATAATTTATTTCAATAACATCGTTTGAACTCCTGAAGATGCAGTCTGTGAAATGATTTTCAGAACAAAATATTTTTAGTAGTCTGGAATTGATTATAACAGTATTGATTCCTAAAGTATGTTTCGTCTTTTCACTGTGACGATTCTACATAAATGTGAGATAAAATTCTTTATTTTCTTAAAGACAAAAAGTTATATGTAACAATATAATAACCAAAACGTGTTTATATTTGAGTAAGGGTTGATCTTTCGCCTTTTTATATCAGGACATAATGTGTTTGTTAGGACCGTTGCAACATAACTTTCAACACGTACAACGTATTTACGTCCACCGATTTATCATCTTGTACGTACTTTCAGCTTGTTAAAGCAAGCCTGGTATATGTATTTACGCTATTAGGTTATTGGAATAAAAAGTTTAAGTTTAATTTGTGATGGCTTATCCTTTTAAGGACTTTCCTCTAAGAGCCTCATGTTTGAAGATTAGAAAGGATAGTCAGGACAACATTGGACAACGGAACACCATTGTTGGGTCTCGCTGACCTTTCCCCTGCTTCAAGCTCGACAGTCTTCCACAAGGCTTGTTCTCTTCTGTTCTTTCCCCGACTTCATTTGTATACAACTGGCCTGCTCTTGCTCTTGCATGTGCATGCACATGGCTTGCAGCGAATCTTCGACTACACTCGTTTTGTCCGCGCCTAAATACGGTCTTAGCAACATTCCAACCTGGTCTGCGCATGCTCTTGCATGTGCATGTGCATGGCTCGCAGTGAATCTTCGACTACACTAGTTTTTTTCCGCGCCTAAATACGGTCTTAGCAACATTCCAACCTGGTCTGCGCATGCTCTTGCATGTGCAAGTGCATGGCTTGCAGTGAATCTTCGACTACACTCGTTTTGTCCGCGCCTAAATACGGTCTTAGCAACATTCCAACCTGGTCTGCGCATGCTCTTGCATGTGCATGTGCATGGCTCGCAGTGCATCTTCGGCTACACTCGTTTTGTCCGCGCCTAAATACGGTCCTTAGCATCATTCCAACCTGGTCTGCGCATGCTCTTGCATGTGCATGTGCATGGCTCGCAGTGAATCTTCGGCTATACTCGTTTTGTCCGTGCATAAATACGGTCGTAGCATCATTCCAACCTGGTCTGCGCATGCTCTTGCATGTGCATGTGCATGGCTCGCAGTGAATCTTCGGCTACACTCGTTTTGTCCGTGCCTAAATACGGCCGTAGCATCATTCCAGCCTGGTCTGCGCATGCTCTTGCATGTGCATGTGCATGGCTCGCAGTGAATCTTCGGCTATACTCGTTTTATCCGTGCATAAATACGGTCGTAGCAACATTCCAACCTGGTCTGCGCATGCTCTTGCATGTGCATGCGCATGGCTTGCAGTGAATCTTCGGGTACAATTATTTTGTCTGCGACAAAATACGGTCGTAGCATCATTACAACCTGGTCTGCGCATGCTCTTGCATGTGCATGTGCATGTGCATGGCTCGCAGTGAATCTTCGGCTACAATTGTTTTGTCTGCGACAAAATACGGTCGTAGCATCATTACAACCTGGTCTGCGCATGCTCTTGCATGTGCATGTGCATGTGCATGGCTCGCAGTGAATCTTCGACTACACTCGTTTTGTCCGCGCCTAAATACGGTCGTAGCATCATTCCACCCTGGTCCGAGCTTTCTTCTGCATGTGCATGTGCATGGATCACAGCGAACATTCAACTGTACTCGTTTTGTGCGCGCCTAAATACGGCCGTAGCAACATTCCGCCCTGGTCTGAGCTACTCGACAACCGCTTCTTTGCTGAAAGTGTTTCACAATATAAATGGAGTCCGATGTTATGTTTCAGGAAAAAGCAATTAATTAGAGTCCAGATGTTATTATTACTTAATTACTGTAGGTTAATTACACTCATACGTTTCGTAAATAATCATTTGCATCTTAGAACATGTTCTCTGTAATTTAATTCTTTACGCCACCAATTTTATGTCCAAGGAGTTGTCATTGATCCTAAAATACCTAACTACTGAAATACTCTGTATAATTATTTCAGTTGGTACATGGTGTTTAATGGTGTCCATAATATAATGGATACTATTGCCTATTACGGTCTTATATTTATAATCAAAAAGTCTTTATAGCTTGAAGCAATTCTACAATTGTAATGCAATCTTAAAAAATAGTGTATACTGTAATATTACTAATACTGCATTAGAGTTACACAGTACTATAAGCTTTACAATTTTCTGCGTGCACAAGTAAAATGTTATTTTCATTGGCTGAGCTTCTTTTTGTGGGAATGTCTGTTTGCCTATCTGTCCCAACGACATCTCGAGAATTAAATTACTAGATTTGAATTTTCCTTGCAATCTTTGCGAAGCCTGTTACGACACATGGTGTGGCGTACCCCTACCTCGGACCAATTAATTAAAACTAGTAACAGTAAAAAATACCTAGTATTAAATAAAATTTGTAAAAGTTAATGCGTTATAAAAGCAATAATTAATAATAATAGTGAATAATAATACAAATTTAAGTCAAAGTAAAATTACAATTGACACATGATAAACCAACACAAATCAATTTTGCAGTTAATCCACCACTTACGTTAAGCACCATTGTCAAAAACTGTTTCTCAGTAATTTTTAACGATCATAAATCATATTGTTTAAATCAACAAAGATTAATTATTAAAGACTGAATATTATGTTTAAAATGTGACATCTTCAGTTATATTGGGAGTGTCGATGGCCTAGCGGTCTAAGACGTTGGACTTAGAGTCTGAGTTAGAGATAGCGCAGATTCAATCCTGTCTGTGACCTTGGGAGTTTGTATCAGTACCATCGACCTTGTACTGTATCGACTCTCCTCCTTATTCAGTTTGGTAAGATCCTCGCTCAGGCCAGTGGCCCGTGAAGACGGGCAGAATAAGGCTTAAAAGGGGGATTAGCTTCTCCTTAAAACAAATAAAATAAAACGATTAAAAATAAGGGTGTTTTGAGGTTTAAATGTTGTCATGGGGTTAAAACGTAGATGGCCGCAAGTACCTGTTCTTAAATTAATAATTTCATTTTTTTATATTTGCAAGTTTGATGGTTGCCTTGTCCCACTTCCGCACACTTAGCAAACTGCATATACTTATGATACGGGAGAAAATATCAAAACTGCCTTCAGTCTTGTTATTGTTTAAACAATCAACTAAGTTTTAAAGAATGGTGTTTAAATTATACAAGTTTTATTGAAAGAAAGCTAACCAGCTTTTGAAATCCTTGAGATATTAGTTTTCATTGTTTTTAAGCCTATAGAACCGTCTGACAGAATATCGGAAATACATTATATATTTAAAACGTTTGTATACTTAGATTCCTTTTAAACGTATTCCTGCCTGAACTTTATGTTATTTGCAGTGATGAGATCATAGCCAGTGACACATTAGGAAAGTAATTAACATGTTGTAAGAAGACCTCTGGAATTCCACAGTGCGAGTTAGTCTAAAAGTGGATATGAGAGCAACGCAATGCATAAGTCACACCTAATGGATGACCTTCCTCTGGTCGTCCCCGTCATCAGTTTACCTTAACAAAACCGATGGTAATGAGTGACGTCATGAGAAGAAGACACCAATCAGCAGAGAGCTTTAACCTTCAGTGACTTTACTTAAGGGGTTTTATATGGACTGTATGTTAAGGTATCCACTCTGATTGAGATTTGCGGATTTAAGAACAAGCGGCATGTGCTGGGCGAAGCACGAGAACAATGTTAAACCTCAGGCACTTTTGCGACCTTACATTTAGTCGCAGAATTATAGGAAATGACTCATTTTAAAGATGTAATTAATACTTATGTAAACACGTCCTGATTAAAAAAATATTCAGACTAAAATTTCAAACTTTTTTTAACATTACAGTTTATTAAATACTCAAAAAGTACAAACTTAAGAAGTAAACCTACAAAGTGTTTGGATGCGTATTCATTATATTTGTAAAATGAGACATTTCAAATAACGTCACGAACAAAAATAAAAGTGTAAAAGGTCGAGAGGTTTAACATTATTCTTATGGGGGAAAACTCAAGGAGGCTTCACTACAGTTGCTCTTAAGGACATTAACACAATGTTTAATGATTTCACAACTTTTTTCCACCGTGTTTTATTGTAACACGATGTTTTCAGAGTAGGATTACTTTGTGGGTGAAATGAATTCAACTCTTGTTCAATATCACGCCATGTATCTTTAAACTCTATATCTGCTGATTACACGAAAACGCGTATCCAGCCGCCGCGCCGCGCTGCACTGCGTTACTGCTTCTCCAGCACCAACGCGTTTTTTGCAAGTGCTTTCTATTCGTGTTCTATACAATCGAACTTTATTTGTACGAAGGCTGGCTACATCTATAGGTTCTTTTCTCTGCTGTGCTCCTTCTATCGTTGTTTCCTGCTGCTATCTATCGGATATTTCTCCAAACGATTGCTTTGTACCAGGATTAGTAGTGCATATATATATATATATATATATATATATATATATATATAACTTTATATCATATATACAATTATATTTATATTCATAACTCCAAACTACACATCATTGATATTGAGCAATTCTAGTTTGTTAATATATTTATAAATTGTGATAAATAACTATGAAGCAAATATAGCCTGGATTTATTGGAAATAGTATAAAATCTACTACGACAAAATGAAACCCCCAATAATATAAAGGGTTTTAGTATGTATCTTTTAAAATATTCACATATTTAGTTCCTTCTTTTCGGTACAACTTGTGCGTCCAGTACGTTATTGTATTTATTATCATTTAAGAAGATTGTGTAGTTATTGTAACTAGTTTATACTACCAACCAATAAAAGAATTACCAGGCATAATCATATTGGTTAATTATATTCCAAATTCAAATGCAACCTAAATTGTATAATACTATGAGATGGTAAATACCTTTTTTCACCTTGTATATAAAAAAAGACATATTTAGTGCATTAATTTAACTAATAATATACATTACTTGAACTTTAAAAGACATTCCGGAAAGAATCCTTGAGTGCCCGTTTACCAGGAGTTGTTCTGTATCCTTCTGGCAGGGTCAAGTGGTACCTCCGAAGTTAATTCTTCTAAAGCCATACATGTTTCAGTCACATGATAAATACTCTTTTTTATATATCTATCTTATAACACCTATATAATATATCTTTTATAGATAAAGGCCTTTTAAGATCTGTCTTTGAAATCACGATAGTGCATAAAAATCCGTACGGGGACGCAGAATCGTAGACGTATAAGGTTTACGACGCGGTCGCAACCTCCCATCTTTATACTTTCAACGACCCATATAGCACGGAGCGGTCGTTATTTACTGGCCAACCGTAAATATGTAATTCATTGCCGTTTTCCCCGGCCCAAATGTCAACAGTTGAGGCAAAATTTATCCGGCTCACTTTCCCCATTGATTTACGCGGCTGTTGCTTACTTGCCCACTGTGAGCTCTTTATGACTCGTCATGTTTTGTCCATAACCTTTTTACGATTCAGTTTACACTAGCAACAATCTTTGCATATTTATGAGTGCGTCCGTTGGACCTTCAAGGAAACTACTCATTACTCGCCTTCAGGTAAATTATACAGAACTGTTATTCTTTGGTGGCGAATTATGATTACCACAACAAGATTACGAATTTGAACTATTGTTTATAATATAACATGTTATATATAACACAACGTTTCTAAAACTGGTGTCTGTCATCTTCTTCAGGTGTCATATCCTAAAACATGAGGTAAATCATACGTACCTTTCACTTTGATGTGTTCATTTCTATGTGTTTGAATAGTTACTTCTTTGCACGCTTTACTACATATTTTTAGAATTTACAACCTGCGAAACTAGTTTTCAAGACGTCATTTATTGCTGTAACACGTAACGATAAGAAATGTAAGGACGCCCTATTGTTTTTAGGTATAAATAATTATTATGTCTATAGTTACCGTTACTTCTAATTGATAGCAACTTTTATTTACGATTTAGAATAAGTGGAAACGTAAGCCACTAAACATTTTCATTATCTATGTATAATGGAAACCCCCTGCGTATTAGTATTCTCTGAATAAAGGGCGTAAAAGGTTCATGCCAATATTAGACCAATTTCCATAATATCACGATTTAGAAAAAAACTGAGACTGCCAGACTCCATGCTATTCACTTAGCCGCAACACGGCGAATAACAAGCACACCGCTGCCCTGCGCTGGGCCAGATGGGGCACGTAGGCGCGGATTGATGGTGTTTTAATGGGTGTAAGAGACCCATTACACTGGGCCGTGTCGGCGCCCACCGACTCAGGATACATAAACTGTCCGCTCCGCTGCCGAAACAAGGCCAACTTCTGTGTTCGACACGTTTTTCATGTCAGCTTTTCCATTTTTTTGTTGAAAATTAAGAGCACTTTTCAATTTTTTCCCTCCCAAGGTGTTGAGAGAGGTGAATATTTCTAATGTGTATTTCTAACGTGGGCGAAAACACTTGCCGTGTGTAATACTGTAAATTGAAAATTTCATACTTAATATCAAAGTTTCTTTGATTTGTAATTAATTTAATTAATTTTAAATTAAATTTGATTGGATATATACTGATACTCTGATACACTATAAACTTCAGGAATTCTTTTACCTAGTTTTAGAGTGACTTTTTATTTATCTAAAAAAAGTAAAAATCACTTGTATATTAAAAATACATATTTTCGATTTCAAAAAATGTATTACCTTACCCTGACGCCCAGAACATTTAAATTATTTTCGTTTATACTAACGATAACATATTTTTCATTGGGGTAAGGATATTGATGAAGCTCAAGTGAGTCTAATTTATTGCTTTATTGGTGCCAAAATGTATGATTCTACCATTATTATGATTCAACTAACTACATTTTATTGAAAATAAATTTAGAATGTTTATGAAAGGTACCATATTCGTACGAAATTAATGCATTAATAACTATATTTTTTATTACATTTCTTCACAAGTCTGCTATTAATATAAGATACAAAACATTGCCCACCACCGGAAACCAATCATGGTTGATCTACAGTACAGTGCAAAAAAGTCTAGGATTTCTAATGTAATCACAATTTCCACCATATCGCAGAGTGTTTACTTAAAGGGATTTGCACTCGACTACATCCTTTCCGTACCTCGCTCGATAAGTAGCACATTGCTGAATGAAATACGCTTATATAACAGTTCTATTTGAAGTTATGTTTACTGTTTTTAATGGAGGTTTTATGTTATATCCAGTTTCAAATATTCAGGTTGTTTCAAATTCAACCAGCTTCAGCATGCTAAGACTCCCTATTGATTTAATGGTCGATATGGGCGCGCCGCGACCTTGAAGCGCATTTGTCGCGACTGCGCCTGCGCCGTGACAGCGCCTGCGCGGCCAACTATAAATTGACCCCGCAGCTGGTACGACTGCGCGGTTTGCGTTGCGCGCCAAAAACAAACCAATACAACCAACCAGTCTGACTGAACCAATGCACGACTCGCACTGCCTTCTGGTCGCGCCCAATAGCGTAGTCAAGGCTATTTCACTTTAAATAAATTTCCAACATAATGAATTACATGACTTTGCATTATAAAAACACCCACAGTTATATGGAGAATGGCGTTTTGTTGCTCAAATAAAAATGAATTTGTCAGTAAAGCTAATTCCTAGTATTGAATATTTGATCCCCAAAATATTAATTTCAACAAGCTTTAAAAGATTAAATCAACGCTATTTACCTGAAACTCCACTACAATTAGAATTAAATTTATAATTTTTATTGTAGTAATAGTTAATTTTTGAAATATGTATGCATACTGTTACTATTATTATTAAACTGTGTTGAGACATTTAGACCTTTGTTTGTGTAATAAAAAGATTCAACAACCATTGTACAATCGTTTTGGGTCCAATATTGACTTTCTGATACTTTCACCTAAAGGCGTGAATGAAACTTTGTTAGGTACGTGTAAAGATTGACAATAAAAAAAGGTCATAAACATAAAAGAATGTGAATTCCTCATCACCCCTTTCCTTTCCTTCAAGTATTTTTTGGGCTATAAATTCCAACATCAAAGTATTTATGGTCCCAAGCGTCCCTTTCATTCTGTATTTCGGTTGTTTCGATTGAGAAACGTCCATTGAAGGAATCTACTGCTATTGTCGTTATCCTGTAATACGTCTTATTTTTTGCGCGAACAGGAAGTTGGTTCCTTTACAAGCTTTTGTGAAGTTGAGGGCTGTTTTTGAAGATCGGAGACGGGTTTTACCGTCAGGAGTGGTGTTTTTTTATATTGCCTGTAACAAACAAGTGAACATATACTATACTATACACTGAAACTTGTATAGATTTCACAGAAATTAGTCAAATGTAATACCCGGTTTAATAATAAGTTTATATATGCACGTATATATGGACTTGTGCCGTATAACGTAGTTTGCAACTCGACACTCAGCATAATTCACACTGCATCAAACTGAACTTGTTTTAAAAACTATAGTTATAAACTACAAAATATTTCAGCCATTCTAAAGATTGGACCAAAGTTTTTGATAGGTACAAAGTGCACAATATAGATCGAGAAAAAAAATTTTTTTTATGTAAAACAACATAAGCTGTGCTTAATGGATAATGGTTTTAGAAATCTTAAATAATTTATAACAAGTTTCGCTCCTATAAATTTGAGTTTTTCAGTATCTCTTAAGACTTTAAGCCGGTTGCTGCACTGAGGTTACAGAAGTAAAAAAACAACATATACTAGCCTTTTAATTGCGATGAACAACAAATATTACCACCACACTAATTATAAGTAACCCTATTGTGTTCGCAAGTGAAGGAAATCCTTAGAAATAACCTGGAACTGACCTTTGGATTGAAAAGATTCTGAAACTTGTCCAGCACACAATCAGTAGCAGTGAAACGGTCTAGGAATATGCTAGACAAATGTTCTCTTCTTTTAAGGTCATCGTCAACTGTATTGTTCTCTAAGGCTTGTGATCGTTTCAATCATAGAGGATACTTTCTAAGTACAAGTTGACTTGAGTAACACAAATATGTAACACATTTCTAGAAAACTTTGTAATTTGTCCAAGACTTCCTTTTCCAAAAGAAAATTGAAAATGACAGGAATAATTTAAATGTGACTATTAGTTACTTGTATAGTTATATGACATATGATCTTGGATATATGTAACCCACTCATTAACTTCACTTAAGAAGTCATAAGGAAGGATGGCGTCTCTCATTAGTGACAAATAACTGTTCCTTTGCCAACCAACATTGGAAAAACCGGCGTCATCGTGTTGTATACATCAGAGTGATGTTAGGTACTTCCATCATTCTATAACAGATTAGGTTCAGTTAAAAGGACATCTAAATATTTCCTTCCTTCTTCCGTATTCTTTTTGGGAAGCAGTTGCTTTGTGCGTGCACACGGAATTCCAGTCCAAGTAGGCTCTACCCATTAGTTTGAGATAGAGATATTTAGACCCCTCCTGAATCCAAATCTTTTGTTGGAATATACCAGCTTCCCACACGCTTGCACACTAAGTATCATTTCCCTTCTCTCTCGTGAATTTTTCAAGTAAGTAAGGAGAGTGCATTCCGAGGAAATGGTTTGTGTGCCAGCGGTCACCTTACGCAACTCTGTAGGCAGGAGTCCATACCTGCAGAATGCCGCCACTGCCGTCGAAAGTGAGGCCAGACGGGCCGGTTACCTTATATGGCATCGCACCTGGATTATATGCTGATCAACTAGACCATTGATGTGCACCAAGGTCGAACACAACCATTTTGATCTTTTTAAGTCTAGTTTGTCCTCTACAGTTCTTGTACTTTGTACACTGATGTGAGGAGAACTCGTAGCGTGTCTTTGACTAACAAATATTGAGAAGCTTTGGGATGGATAAATTAATAGCATTGATCACTCGATAAATGCTACCCCAGTTTGGGAAAATTGATGTGAGTAAGTACCCAGAGTAGTTGTGTCCCAACCCAACTTATTATTAAAGTGTACTTTTATTTTCATTCTTCTCTACATACAGTATATACTTGTACGGGATAAAAATATTATTTAAAGCACAATTTAGTGTTTATATTAACATTACGTATTTATTTTTTACATGAAACACTTTATATAATCAAATAATGTACTAAATTATCATATTACTCTCGAGATTTCAACGATTCTGAAACAGATAAAGAAATGGTGGATAATTATTTACAAATAAGATAAAATCAAATGCTACTTTTAATTGTAGAACAGGAAATTTAGTTGTTTTATATACGAGGTCCAATCAAAAAGTATCCTACCTTTTGGTGCAACGTAAAACTGAAGTTACCTGAAAAAAGCTGGCGTTAATTTTCTTCAAAATAAGCACCCTGAGAAGCAACACAACGATTCCAGCGACGTTTCCACTTCTGGAAGCAGTCTTGAAAATCACTTTTCGGCATCGCCATGAGATCATCCGTCGTTTTTTTTCATAATTGCTTCTCGACTTTCAAATCTGGTGCCTTTCAATGGTTTTTTTGAGGTGGGGGAAGAGCCAAAAATCGCATGGAGCCATATCTGGAGAGTACGGAGGCCGAGGAACTTGCGGAGTGCCGTGTTTCACCAAAAAAGTTTGAATGAGCTGGGAAGAATGAGCTGGCGCATTGTCGTAGTGTAGCCGCCAATTTTGAGACGCCCACAAGTCAGGTCTTTTGCGGCGAATCGTATCTCGGAGACGACGTTGGACACTTAAATAGTACTTTGCATTCACAGTTTGACCCTCAGGGGCATATTCATGATGCACAACTCCACGGTGGTCGAAAAAAACAGTCAGCATCACTTTGACATTGCTTCGAACTTGCCTTGCTTTTTTTGGCCGAGATCCTGGGGAGACTGCCATTGTGATGACTGAAATTTGGTCTCAGGGTCATCATATCCATAGACCCAACTTTCGTCTCCAATTATTATCGATGTCAAAAAGTCCGCATCATCCTCACAACATTGCAGCATGTCCTCGGCAACATCCAATCGCCGTTGCTTCTGCTCGTCTGTCAGCAATTTTGGCACAAATTTTGCGGCTACCCGGCGCAATCCCAAGTCATCCGTTAAAATTGCTTCAGCTGATCCGAAACTGACATCTAACTCAGTACTTACTTCCTCCACATTCATTCGACGATTTTCACAGACAAAACGTTTGCTTTCTCGATGATTTCCGGAGTTCGAATTGTTTTTGGTCGGCCCGAACGCGCGTCACTTTCTGCCGAGGTTCGACCACTTTTGAAACGGTTATACCACTCTTTAATCTGCGTAACACTCATTGCCTTATTTTCGAATGCTAGCTGAATTTTCCGAATGGTCTCACTTTGTTTTTCTCCGAGTTTCACGCAAAATTTAATGCAATAACGTTGTTCCACATTTTCCGTCATCTTCACAGTTAGAGAAAACCGATACGCGCACTTGACTTATCAGTACATACTGACCCGTCTCCGGCGAACCAGTCGGGGGATCAAGATAAGACTTTGTACCTTTCCTTATCATAGTAGGAACTATTGTCGCAACAAATCTTATCTCATTATTGGCAGCAGAAGCCGCGATACACGACGAGGTCGGATACTTTTTGATTGGACCTCGTATAGTAACAATATTCTACACGATTCCAAGTACCTTCGTATATTGGCAAGAAGTTCCTGTGTATCAACCACGAGTTCAGGGAAGTCATAACAAGTCATTTGCGTTAACCCAACGTCAGGGTCGAACACCTTCTTCCTGTTATGCAGGAAAATACACTGTGGTAATATAATTGTGTCTCATAACATCTATCATACACACAGATGTATTTAAAACTTGCCCTTCTGTATATAGTATAAAATAATGGCACATATAAAAACAAACATGTGCAAATGCCCATTGCTAGGTGACCCCGACTAAAATCGTGCAAGTATCTTTGAATAGGTCAAAACGTGACATGCAACTGGAGTACAGATTGTGGGTGTGTAACCGTATGTAGAGTGTTTAACCCCCTCCCCCCTCCTCTGCTGGGTAGGGGGTGTCCGTCACGCGTGTCCCAGTGGCGTCCACAATCACGAAACGATATGTCACAATAAAATAAATCCCGCCTTTAGCACGAGCCACTGACCACGTTTACATTGTGATTTGTGGCTATATAAAGTCGGATTGGTCCTTGGGACAATTGGTGGCAGAATTGAGCCGCTTGCGAGAGATTAACCGGGACGACGAGTTTAAGAAATAAGACACTTCTTGGCGCTATGAAGAATTATACATGGGGCATAGAGCTTTAGTTACTTTGGCTGGCGGACGGAGATGTTCTTGATAGTATTACTTCTTGTCAAGAATGTTACTATCAAAGGAGATTAGTGATCTGATTTAGTGGTGAATTTGGCATTTAAAATAGTTAGCGTCCGCCTGATTGAAGGCTTTTAGGAAAAATTATTCTGCATCATGAAGAATTTGGTCTTACAGCGGCTACAGAGACAGGTGAAAAACTGCAAGACCCTGTATAATCCTGTTCTTGAGTGTTAAACGAGGCGACTACTCCAAAGGTATATCAAATTTGACTTGAAAATGTGCCAAATAATAAGTGAATTTTGTGGTACATGTACTCCAGATTAAGCGTCCAGGCGTCCAGAGTCAACGAACTGTAATTTACTACGAGGAAAGGCTCTAAAGGTCAGTGGCATTAGACTAAAAATGAATAAAAAAGTTGGAAATAAAACGATAGTTAGCAAAATAAATAGAACAACGTTCATTCATAGAGCCCTAATTTTTTTAGTTCACACTATTTTTAATATGAGTTGTAAATAGCAATATTGAATTTGAAAAGATAAACAATATCTGTATATGTAGAGGAAAGAGCAATTCTCAGCTGCTCCTATGAATCCATCGTATAAAACGTATTTTGTGATAAGAGATTTAATCTATGTTAGGAAGAAGTCCCTTCTAAATGTGACGAACGTTATTCCTCAAGGACACAACTATGGTTGATGTGCTTGAGTAACTCTACTTGAAGACAACAATGATGCCAACTTTCCACTGAAATATGAATTCTTGCTCAAACAAGCAGAATAAGGGTCTATATAAATGTCAACTGTTTATATAATAGAAGACGAAAAAAGGTTGGTGAGGGACAAATCAGTTGTTTTCACGCCCACGTGTTAAGTGCAGTGTTAAGGAAGGTGGGGTAGAAAGGTGACGATTACGAATAGAAATATTTCTTCATCCTGTTTTTCAGGTTGGTATTCTATTGGTTTTGGTACTCAATCGTAGAAACCTAGTATTATACTTTTTGTAACAGTTAACGATAGCAAAAGTAAAATCCTACGATCCATTCAAATCATCCATCATCAGTAACAAACTTAAAAAAAAGATATCTATTGAGGTTTTAATTGGACCGCGTTTTAGATGTTAACTATGTACTATTTTATTTTGACTCATTCAATCCTTCATCGATATTAATTTTATACTTAACGTGATTTTTTAGGCTCTTTCAGGTTTGTAAATATGGATAGTAACTACTTTTTCTCTTGTTATTCCTCAAGACTTCAAAGTTGTTCGTTAATCCAGATTTACTTGGCATAATTTTTAAACAATTCTTTAATCTTTCCGAGATAGGTTTTTAAAACTTTTTGTTAAGTATAGGAATAAATGAAATAAGACTATAATTATCTATTTAGTGCTTATTAACCCGACACATTATCTTGTCACAATGTAAAATACTCAACATATGCACAGCACTTATTAAGTAACAAAGAGGGGGTTTCATTGACCAACACATATTAAACATTGCATTTCGACTTTATCCCACAAATGCATTATTACAACACTGGAGACTGTGAAAGTTGTGACGTCGAGTTTAAAAACTATAAGCTTGTATGCGAGGAATGTCTACATTCCCAGGGATGCAGTTACATAACGTTCTTTCTTCGTGCCTTTCTGATAAAAATAAACCGGTTTAAAATGAGTGATATGTCGCTAGAGCACCGTGTACTATTGAACAGTATTTAATTATTACGTTTACGTTAAGGTTTAAATCTTATATTATAACTTATATACTTAGAGTTTTATGTGAAATTGTTTTCAAATTACTAAGCCATAACGAATCCAAATAAGGATCCTTGCTGTGCTCAAGATCACATAAATGAAGATTACTTTGTTTCTAATTCTTTCTTCATTAGTGAAATTGTAATGATAATATTTATCAGTATACAATTATTGTATTACACCACTTATAAAAATGTGTAAATAACTATAAAAGCATTATCATAATCGCAGTATAAAATTGGCAATATAAAAACCGTTTTATGATACATTAGTTTTTGTTATTTTAACCAAACAAATCTTTTTGTTGTGATAAAAGATATTGAAGGACTGTAGATCCACGTCTAATTTTGACGGGGGTTCGTTTCTGCGGAAAAGATACGAGATATCTGCTCGTATTTGGGGTTTGGGTCGGAATAGTACAAACATATCACTTTCGATTTAAAGAATTTGTAAGAATTATCTGTCAGAATAATAATACACTAACTGGCTGTAAGTTATTTGTTGCGTATAATTTTCAAACTATGATGTTCGTATGACTAAGAAAGAAATCATGGTCGAAATAATACACGATCCTGTGTGTTGCAATTAAAACATTTGTCTTAAAAGTGTCCTTCTTTCAAGCCGTGGATGTAAACGGATAGTAAGTAACTTCTGATTGCCATTTAGGCACATAATTTTAAGGTTTATTGGCTCAAAATTGCATTTCCTGAAAATGACAGGATGAGGGATAACGAAAAACTCAGCCACATCAAAGATGCAAATATATGATAGCCAACCTGAAATGGCCACAAGAATTAAACATGGGGTAGGGAAAAAACGAAACACTATTAAAGGAAATATTATATGTTTTCCCAAATAAAACCTAGCAACCTATTTCTGTTAGTGTTGTTCATAGGGCTGACAATTCCAGTCTCTAAGTTCCACTGATTTTTCTTTTACAGATGATGAATAACCACTGTTTGGATAGGATTATCAGAAAATAGGTATCTTTTTGCGGTCAATTTTTTTCATTTAATACGTTAATCAATGGGCTTTCCTATTTAAATGTCTAAAAACGTCCCTACCCTCCCACTGTTTTGATCACCTACATTATACATTTAAAAATCTTTATAGTCCGGAAATTAAAGTACTAAAGTTATTAGGCTATTATATGTGTACATTACAGTGAATTTCGGATACCCGTGGATTTCCGAAGTGGTACGCTGAAATGATAATACTCGTATAAGACTGTTGGGTCTATTTCACAGCATTGCTGCAATATACTAAACTTGTTCACTAGTGACTTTAGACACGTGGACGCAGAGAAGGTCATGTACGCAATATACTGCTGAACATACACTGTCCAAACACGCATACTCTCGACATATTCACATGGGAAAGTCCAACCCAGACGAGTGCCATTAGTCTAAGAACCGCAAATTTACAGCCCGTCAACGCTGCAGGAATCCGTTATCGGTGTTTAATACCGTTTCCGCGGAACTGCGTCTGCGGCCGGCAGCCACTGCTTCTTTCCGCGGCATTGATTTTAACGAGGTAATTACACTTGGTATGGGACAGCCGCCTTAGATCATGACGTCACCAGGCCGCGAGGACCGCGCTCGCGCATGCGACCGTATACTGTGTTGATGAAGAGCGCAGCGAGTACGTAAATAACGACTTAACCTCATGTGTCAATACTGTCGTGTTGCGGAACAATGCTCGCTGCATTATCAATAGGTGAAGGCTGAAACAGCTACAGGTGCTAAGTGCCATTTTTACAATTTTCATTTTTCGCTGCTAAATATTCTATGTACTCGTATAAAGGCCAGTACAGTGCTAAGAGACCTATGTGCCTGAACTGTTTATATACCTTTAGTCTCCAACAGAATGCGCTTGCTGTATGTCCAAGAGACCTAAGTGCCCTTTCCTACCAAATCGCACTAGCAATTAAGTCGTTTCTTAAGGAAAATGTCTCATGGCACATAGGACTACTAGCATCGACTAAGATAGTGGATTTAGATCTTTCTGCAATATGACCCACTTCATAATTGTATTGATAAGCTATGACATAAGATAGTTTTTTACAATTTTGTAACTGATTGCGCACTTAAAAAGGAGTTTAAAGAATTGTCTTTAAAATATATTTTCTGATTATAAGAATTGGTGTAGTTTTTTTTGCTCCTGATCATTTTGTGTTTTGGTACTTAGTATCTTTAGCTTTTCCAGTCTTCAAGTGTGTTTATTCTTAAGTGTAGATGTAGAGACTTGAAAATCTTACATTTAGGTGTAGGTCTAGTTATATAAACCAATTAAAAGTGTCATTGAACGGTTGGAAAAATGCCATTTGTAATTACCATAAAATAAT
Source organism: Homalodisca vitripennis (assembly GCF_021130785.1). Classification (NCBI taxonomy): domain Eukaryota; kingdom Metazoa; phylum Arthropoda; class Insecta; order Hemiptera; family Cicadellidae; genus Homalodisca; species Homalodisca vitripennis. Next base: position 181,011,554 of record NC_060208.1, on the reverse strand, counting down.
TCAAAAGATACTGTACCACGGGACTTGATCGAATGAATATACATGGTTGTCTAAACGCACTATTGGAAGTAGCAGTGTATAAAAGATTTTGGGTTTTTCGGACTGAATTAGTTTTGTTATTCTAGAAACCGACTTGTGATTACACCAATGTTACTTTTCTTTATATTATTGTATGTGTATAAGTTATTATTTGTTTTTACACTATATTCTAATTTTATAAAAGTGAGAGGAATTATTGTGATACTTCTGTACAGGGAAACTCACATAGTGTTGTCTGTTTCAGCAGTGAGCTCGAATGCGGAGCCAGCAGTGGAGGTCACCCCTGAGGTCCCCCCAGCCACCCCCGCCGACAGCACCCCTTCCTTGCCCCTCTCGCCATCACCAGCCAAGCAGGCTGCATCAGGTACGTAATCTTTGAGCGAAATTAATGTGTAGATCGATCAGTTTCTACCAGCGATAAGTCTTTGTTTCATTGGGGCGTTATTTAAAACACATCGTAATTAATATTTTGAGTTTTCAAATTGATTCAAGTTATAAAGTCATTGTCACTGAATATAATTCGCAACATTTTACTATGATTTAAGTTTTAAAATGAATGTTAATTAATTGTAAGATGTGTATAAATTGTGTTCAGACGAATTAAAAACAAGAAAGTTAGAAGTATTAAATACTAAATACATAGGGACGTGACAACAAAATCGGGTTATAGCTGGGCCACTCTACTGAGTTTTTAAAGTAAAGGACCAGTAAGTTTATGACTGTAGTGCCTCAATTTAAGAAGTCTGGTCAATGAATAAACTGTGACGTGTTGTCAGACGTCAATGTCGAATTTCACAAAAGACGATAAGACTATAAAGTCTTAATTTTAAAAATTCAGGGCAAATATACCCTTATAACAAAAAAGAATCAGGACTGAGACACATTACAGTGCCTTGATGTCAAATGTAAAAAACCCTGACAATATAAACAGAGAGTGGCTCTATTGTCGACATTGAGACTCTAGCAATGAATCATGATCGAGTATAATAAACGTGTTTTCCAGATTAAAACTTTGCCTGTTAAATATCGAATTTGAGTAACACGTTTTGAATATCAAAGGTTAATATTGCTGAAAAATATATATCATTCAAGCACTGCAATTGATTATTCATAACGTTTATCGTTTTTAGCGTATTTGTGAACCTGTTCTTCGTCTCATTTCCGTGAGTCAAGTAAAGAGTCACTTTCATGTTTAGTAATTTTCCGTCTACTATTTAAGCTCTTGAACCAACCCCTAAATCCGCGATCTGCTTCGTGACACTCTGAAGCGAATCGAACATGTGGTGACACAAAGTCAAGTAAAGAGTCACTTTCATGTTTAGTAATTTTCCGTCTACTATTTATGCTCTTGAACCAACCCCTAAAGCCGCACCTGCCTCGTGACACTCTGAAGCGAATCGAACATGTGGTGACACAAAGCTTTCTGTTTCTCTTTTGTGTAGACATGGCCAAAGAAACCTGAAATAAACAAGTTTAAATATAACGATTATTCCAAAACTTACTGGAGTGAAGTATCCATCAATGAGTTATCTGCAGAAGTCTAAAGCGCAGGAATGCTTAAACCAGAAGATTTCCTATGTACAGCTCTTGATCCTCTAGTCTGTTAGACTGATGGTGAGATATTCCACCGGACGGAAAGCTGAAGTTAGTCCGTGTACTAGAACACCTGCTCGATCGCATTGTCCCCTGGCAACAGGAGCAAGAGAAGAGTCGCAAGTATGCAGTGGACGAGCGGGCGGCGGGTGAGCGCAGGAAACGGCCTTGGGGGCAAAAAGACGTACAGGCTGGAGCGGGAGCTAGAGCAAAACACACAAAACAACAACTGATTTACAGCGTGCAGTCGAGATAATCAATGGCAAAAACCTGTAGGGTGGGGGGAGACGGGGAGGAAGAAGCGCGTATCTCCAGTAGCTGGAGCTGGAGCGGTCGCTGGAGCCGACTCTAATGAGGCGCGTTCATTATGCGGGTCAGAGGTGATTGAGTCTGACCTACTTGGTCACTCCTCCATTCCCTCATAGGAACCCATTAATATTTATCGCTGCTATTTACAAATAATACAGTCCGACTCCCCTGGTCGCTCTCGAAGACGACGATGTTTGGACAAGTTCAAGTTCAAACACCGTCAAGAGTTCGCTGGTTTGTTGGACCGCCGCAGTGTTCTTTTGTTGCGATTTACATAATCTTCTCGTTGCTGTCTGCAGCTCCTTGTTGGGATTCCTTCCTTATTCCCTTGTTGGGGTTTCTAATGAACACTTCGGTATCGTGACCGTTTCTGTTTGAAATGTTTGGATTAACACGGACCTCTCTCTCTCTCTTCAACTTCTTGTTGCGTCAAATACACGGAGCATTATTTGTATACTATTGTTTTATTCAACAGCCGGTTTTATCTGGACTTGGATTCCGTTAGATCTTTCTTCTTGTCTTTCGCTAATCTTCCACCCAACAGCTTTCTTCCTTTACTATATATTGTAGATTTTATCGATTTAAAATACACTCCTCATGCCAACAGGATATTAATTTTATTCGACACTATAGGTCTTGGTTCTTTTTTAGATCTCTCGTCCACAACCTTCTTAACTCAGTTTCCCAAAATTCGCTTTCTTGACTTCGCACCATTATTATAGATGTTCTAGTATACTCCATAGAATATTTATTTTTTATTTTGTCCACAGAATTTTAATCATCGTACAAGCATCAGTTCATGACAATGTTTCATGACCACTGACGAGGTAGCCGTTATTGACGGCCACGTTGTTTCTAGTATTCCAACTGCAAATACCTTGTTACATTGTCTTCCACTGGGGTTCAACTTGTTATTCAACTGGCGGCGGTTTATGCAAGGACCGGGGAGTGTAGGCGAGATCCGAGGGGCGTCTGTGAACGGAACCGGGCCTGGCCGAGCTCGTTATGTTGCACAGAGCCAATTGTGGGCCGGTGGACGCATCGCATGCTGATGTGCGCGGACCGCTAGGCGTAGACCTAGACCGACATCTGGGTCGATCGGGGACGTCGTGGACTGGGTATACCGGAGGATATTACATATGTTTCCGGTGGCCGGTAGGCTAATAGCTCCGAAATGACATTCAGGAAATGTTTTATTATCTGACACGTCTGAAGATCGTTCAATTCTGAAGCGTTTGTATATTCACATTAACGAATTGTGTAGAGTTATAGGCTAATAAAACAAAATGCTATTATAAGGTTTACCGCCATAGAATAATAGGAAAATGTTTTCAAAAATGTTTTATAGAAATAAATAGATACGAGTAACGTGTGGAGTACTGTTCCAGTGATGATATATGTTTTTAAAGTGTAACGTAATTTATTCGCAAGTATTTTGTAACAGAGCGACCATATATAAGTAGGGAGTGACTGATTTCTTCAAAATATCCTTATCAGTACAGGTTTACTGTACTGAACTCCAGTTGAAGATGTTTTCTGGTGGCAAGTTTCCAGAAATGGTTGCCCTGCCGCGCCGCCGGGTGGCGTCTACTGTTACGTCGGAAAAAGTTAATGAATTGAATATCTCTCGGTGTAATTAGCAGGTGGTGAAGTCTGCACGCTTCCTTCAGACATTGAATTACACCATGACTGTTGATTTTTCCCATCAATTAATCGAACACTGGGAACGGAACGAGAGCCGACAGGAGCCGAAGTGCTGATCCTGCATGCTGATGAGTACGGGCCGGCGCTGAGTCCTCCAGTCTTCTGCTGTGATTGATATATCAACCGCCTTTGTGTCCATCTCAGCCGAGCCCGTCCAATTAGAACATGTGAGGTACCGCCCCAGCCGGCCCGACCCCGCTCGTGCCCCGCTGGAGCGGACAGTCCGTCATGTATCAAGCGGTGATAAGTCTCGCGGAGTCGGAGATTGGTGAGAGATTAGTCGTCGGGTTGGAGATGTGCGCTTTGTGTTGGGACGCACCGGGTCTGTGATGTGAATATGAATCAAAGTCTCTTCTCGTGTCATAAGGTCTTGCCGTAACCGACCGGACGTTGTTATGCGGATTCTCGTTGTACTGCAATCTTGAGTGGCGAAAGAGTCGCCTTTATCGTGAGTTGCCAAATTTGCTTATGTACGTTGAGGAAGTTTAAATTATGGAACACTTAAAAACAACTAAGCTATCAGCTATGTTTTCATTAAATCAAGGCACAATTCTAAAGCCTTTCACTGATATAACGTCAATATTACTGTTTTATGAGGCTTAAATTCCAACATGCAAAACTACTCAACATCCACGACTTATAATTAATTATCAATGATATCACTCATTGGAATTGCGTCGTTCAGCAAAGAATCTGCGGGTATCGGCCAACATTTCATACCTTTTTAGAATCCCACCAGCTTGGCCAATACGTTCATGACTATCGATACTTTGATCGCTTGGACCTTTGTTGGCCTGAGATAAGTTCCATTTTAACTTATTCAACAGCGATATTATGTTGTAAAATATCCTTGGATGTTCATCGTATATCGGAATTCAACCCTATGGAGAGTGTAAATAAAATTTTGAAGTCACTGATGAGCTACTGTACCAAAAGAGATATTGTTCTAAAAAAAGTGAAACCATTCAGCATAATCAGATCGCAAAGGTCACTCTGGATCGACTCCGCCCAACGGTGAATGGAAAACGGAACCTGCCCGAAGAGGTTTCACAGGATCCTCGCCACACTGACCTTCTTCTGGCGTCCACGACGGCGACGGCTCGGCGAGGCACCGGGCGAACTATTACTGGCAGAATGATGTTGTACGGGCAGCCAATAAACGTCGTTTGTCCGGCCGGAGAGTCGGATGTAGATGCACGACCGAGATACCATCAGACAACTAATGTTATGGTCAGCGCAGATGGAACTAGGTCGCCCTACACAATTGCAAATATTCTGTAGCCGGCGGTCCCAAGATAATAATTAGACATGAGCTGGCCGGTCACGGCGGCGGCGGCCACGAGACGATTCCCGTTAGATCTGATAGAGTTGATGTTGATGTCAACCCGACCTTTGGCACCGCCTGTGTCGGCTCTGACCGCGGACTGAATCTTTCAGACACCTTCGGGCCTCCGTGATGGATGTTCCATTATATCGGACCATTCTGCACGATCCGATTGGTTCTGGAAGATCTGTCTGATGATTTTATTTCAGTTACATGTTGAGATCTTATCGTAGTTTGTTTAGAACCTTAACTGCTTACAGATCTTTTTAGGCATGTTATTTCTTGGTAAATTAATTTATCTCTCATTGGTGTGTATTATATTTTGATGTGTGTTGCTCTGCAGATTAGCATACAACATTTACAAAGGTATATGAGGCCATGCCGTGGCAAGACATACCTAAAGCAATGCTTCAGCAGGGTATAAATGTTAGCACCGAATGTGTAAAAGTGCATGGAAAGTGGTGATGGAATATTCTAATACGTTTTTGGAAGGTCCCATATTCTATTACATTTTAAATCCTAACGTTTTAAATCAATGTATCCATTTGTAAACTTGTTTTCCATAACGATTGATTTACACTGGATTGATATCGATATGATGCAAACTGTGAATAAAACATGCACTCGACCTTGATCTACTTGACAATTTGCTAGATCACGGTTCGGCCGGGTATGACACGATCGCACTACGTCGTCCCACATTCTCCAGTCGTGTCTCCAGTCTCCAGTCCCCGTCCCCGCTGTCTCCAGTAACCTATCTCCAGGATGTGTCCCGGTAGTGTCGAGTTCTCGCTCCAGCCAGCTTCTCCAGGTCGTTACTGGAACGTCTTGTACCTTTCCGCTCTCCTATCTCGCTCTCCATATGTCCTGGCAGCGTGTACCACCACTACGGTTACAGGAAGTGTTTGGTCTTGTTCTCTGGAGGAAGACTAACGGCTCGCGCTTGGGAGGTACATCTGACTACGTTGCGAGTTTGGCACCAACAACGCACATACAATTTTGACCTTTCTGTATAAAGTGCATGACGTAAATACATTCAAATTCTTGTGACTAAAGTAGCTCAGCGAACATGTATTGACCAGAGTTTAAAGTGAATGTACAAAAAATACTTATCGAAACCTAGGTATCGTTACTCTGCAGAAGTTGTCCATGATATGTATGCATTATATTTTAATATGTAAGTAAACGTTTTGTTCCTAACCTATTATGAGTCAATATGTCAGAGAAAAAAGGAATAACGATACGACAAATAGTTGTCTATTGGATGCCATTTAGAACAACGAATAGTCGTCTAGTAATTTAGCAAAAAGTTTTATTTCTAGTTACCAGTTATCCACAAATAAAACATAAAATTTCCTCATAAATGTTATGAAACCATTCGTACCCGGTCTGCAATAATATGTAATTTAATACAATTTTTCTCTTGACAATTGTTTTATAGAATTCTACGTTCTGTGAACTTCTAAATGTGATTCTACGTACTTCATTTTGTGTTGAACCAATACGTTTTGTATGGTTTTAATCTGTGTTTTGTAGGGCAAGAAGCTGAGGAGTTCTCTGTAATCCTGAACAGTCTTATACGTCATACACGCTACCTCCACATGTATTTCGCTGATCGTGGCCGGTATTTTGCAATTTATTACAGTGGTGTTATAGTAGATTCTAATTCAAGCCATAAGTGGCCGGATCTGTTCTCTCGCTATGAAGTAATTATGCGGTATCGCACCGCTTTGCACTCCATACGCTTACGAATGCAATTGCCATTAACGGGTGATTTTTCAGTGGCAAAGTGCCCCGGGGCGTAACGTAAACGTCGGGTAATCTCCAGTCTATTGGCCAATAACGTCCACGAGAACGGGGCCGATGATCCACGAGTGGAGAAATAACAATAATCTTCCGCACTTAGGTTAAAGGCACCGCAACCTCACTTTAAAATAGAGGGGGTAAAAATATAACTAGTGGACGGGATGTATTGCAATTATTATCGGATGGTAGCGGACTAGACCGGGGTAATCGGTGTAATTTCCTACCTGGAGACGACGACCTGTGTTCAAATAATTCATCTGGTTTCATTAGATGAGAATAAATAACTCGATGACAGCGCCAACAATGGTTAATGCTGTAAACAAACGGGAATAAATCACAGCGAGACTGTTGTAATCGTCTAAAGGAGATGCTTTTGAGTCACGGATCCAGTAATTGTCCAACGATTGGTACAGTTTAGGAACTGCGTCTTGATACCTTTTCTGAATCAATTGCTGTGATCAGTAAGTGTTAGCTCAGACGGATTAGCTCAGACGGATTGAGTTGTCGGTTTTGAAATACTAGACTTGGAACATGATTTATCATATCAAATGGTTCCTTGCGCCTCTTCGTGACTTCCTTCTGATGAAAGGCAATTGGTTGGAAAATAGAAATCTCATACGGCTAGCTATTCATGTCGTAAGCTAGTGTAAAGCACACATTCCAAGAGCACGCTTTTGAAATAGTCTTCTGTCCAAGAGCGGTGCAGAATGCAAGCAGCACCGCCGACATGAACCAGAAAAATGCTCTTCTTGTACTCGTATATTCTAGACACGATCGGACGTGTGTCATCTTCGTGACCTCTGCTCGGTCCGTTTCCTTCTGGGTGTTGCATTGCTGGACTTTTGCAGATACTGTATTCAGCTCAGCGTCTGTCATGTCCTTTGTTTTAGACTTCGGTGATAACTTGTAAAATTGTTGCCGGAGACTATTGCCGTTACATCATGTACGTAATGTGATGTATTTACACGAGGACCATAATATAGAATCAATGAAAAATGCAATTGGAATTTCAGAGAATACCAGAGTAATATTTTTTAAGACTGATTTGTTTATATGCAGAATTGTGTTTTATTCATAATCAATTTTGTTAGTGTCGTACAGACTCCAACGTTCTGGAAAATAATATTATTATATGACATATGAAGTAATTCAATATTAAAATAGTTTCATTCCTTTTCCAGGTTTCTTGTTTAGCTGTAATCCAAACCTCAAGGATGAAGGCATTTATTCCATTGCAGTTATGAGCTAAGTTGGTCTATGGAGAGAGACAGAATAATTTTCGATTAGTTATGGGCTGGTTCGAATTAAATTTCCACTGATTGATGCTAAGTGTACACATAGACGTGGACTAGTCTAAGCCCGCCCAAGTGGGTGTTGCCTCCGACCTGTTAGCCTTCCTGGGGCCTCGATACATGGCCAAAGTCAACAGGCGCTTTGTCTACAGCTGATCACTTCTTGGTAATACTCCACAGAGGAATAGTTACGTCAGGAGTTTCAAATTGAGAGATTAAGTTTTCCTGGATCCGAGTTAAATTATTATCAAGCTGTACGTTCCACAGATTGAATATCCTCTGAAGTTCATTTCACTAGACATAATTCTTTACGTCATGTTTATTATGGGTCTAAGTTTTCAAAGGTCTAAATTCATAGACTATCATAGACATTCATAGACTTTTTTGGTAAGGTGTAAAGAAAATATAACGTTTGTAATACAAGATACAAATTATGGAGGATGCCCTGATGGAATTGTTCACTCAAATATCTTTAGGAGTGAGAAACTCGATCTATACGTTTCAACATGTCTTTAATACATTTGTCTGTTTTAAGGAATAACACAAGAAATAACATTATTATGTGATTTCCCAGCGAGTTACATGATTTTTAAGTTCCTTAAAAACGTAGTTCGGACTAAATCACATCTTTGAGAGATTTCTCATCAAGTAGACTTTATAATAAGGGATAGAGGATGTAAGTGTTTAGAGGACGGTGAATGACTTTGCTCCTAAGGACTCACTCATGGATACCTTTTCCTTGCAGCATCCTGTCTAGAATCTCGACTTCTCGCACCCAGCACAACACCTCCCAGACCAGGTAAAGGTATGCGCCTCCGCACAGGAAGGTTCGCACTAATCAACGTCTAATCGAACCCGTTAATTATGTTCGAGTGCGGCGGCGGCGGCGGTAGTGGCGATGGCGCAAGAGTTCCCACGCCGGGTCTGAGCTTGCCCAACGGCCCGTGGATCCAGGGCAACACCAGTCGCGCTCTGCATAATAAACTGGCGGAAGCCACGGAGATCTTTCTCCGGCGGCGCTGATCCACCTTCCCTTCTACAGTCAAAAGATAGAATGCCTCACATAGCTAGCTGCTCATACCGAAGAAGCGTGGACTGGTCTTCGTATCTTGGCACGTACACATCCATCCATATATCTACTACACGTTATCATATATTTAGATACAACAGAAATAATTCTGTCTAAACTCACCTCCACTTAAATTTAATTAAATTTTATGAAGTTTCCTAATTAATGTATATTTTTTTAATACCATGGTGACAGATAATTCCGTAACAATTCAACGTAACTAAAGCAAATACTTCAAATCCATTCTGGAGTGTGACAGGATCAGCTTATAAGACTGTATTATTTCTTGGCGTATCTGGTAAAGCTTACCGTTTTTATGAATATAATCCCACTAGTCCATGAAAATGCAACTCACTCTCTATCCTGACATTACGATGAGTCACAATCAGAACTTGCACTGCGGTAACTAAAACAATAGCGTAAACCTTTAGTGAACTTGACTTATCCTTGAACTATGTAATGGACTCAGTGTGTAATCGTAAAGTAGATGAAAAAGGTCAGGACGTTCTTCCCAGAAAGAGTGTTATAGCGGCCTTCGATTAGGCCAAATTGTATGCTCTTGAACCTGCCTAAAAAGCCACAACCCGCCACGTTACACTCTGAAACGAATCGGACGTTTTATGGTGCCTGTGGTCAAGGTCTAAAAAGCTCTCTGTTCCTCGTTGAGATAAGTCCAAAGAGACATGAAGTGCTAAGGTTTAAATGTAATGTTTTGTGAATCTATTTCGAGTACCAATGAATGTTCTATCACCAGAAGCTAAGGCGCAAAATTATCTTATGAAGTCTATTTAGAAATCGTACTTGTACTTTGGATTAAGATTAAACGAGTACGTACAAATTTCGGTTGGACCAGAGCACGTTTTATCACTATTGACCACTAACTACTGTACTAATATCTGCCTTTTGTCTTATTGATACTGATAAAAAAAGAGTAAAAATGCAACGGACACGGGACGAATAACCATTTTCATTGTGGAATCAAAGGTCAGCCATATACAGGATAGTAATGGTTGTCGACGTATTGTTTGTAACTACCTACAGTGCTCAGAGCTGTCGTATCTCGTGGATCTTATCAGGTCCCATACAAGTGGATCATAATGGCTGATGCAGACAATGGTATATTAAACAGTGTTTGACTCATGTCTTTATTTAGCCTTATTTGTGGGAGGGGGGGGTTGTCTTAACTACCTATTTAAACGGCAGCACATTCTCGTGATTGTCCAAGATGTTCATACTCGATTGGTTAAAAAATGCAATTGGTTGTTTTTGTATGCTATTTTTTCACTCAAGAGAATGTGATCATGTCATAAGCGATACAGTTACATATACGTTTAAATAATTAAGTTGTCAAATAATACGGCTTTTAATTATGTTATCAATCTGCGCTACTTGAGATGGTGACTCATCTCTTAACTTGCTTACTGACTAAAGATTGGGTAATTATATATGATCTTGAGATAAAAGTACGATACATTGGTGTTAATTACAGGACAACCTTTTACTATAGACACATTTTTAGGCGTTAAAGATTCTCAAATATCCTATAACAATTACATATGAATTGTTTTAATTTCTTGAATGACTAATCTGCTCCTACAAATTACAAAATAATGTTAGATGGAAAAATTAAAATAAATACAACTAAAATGTTTATGTCTAATTATGGGTAAGGAGTTTTATATAACAAAATATTAACAGTAGAAACAGTTTGAAATTGTCAAATCATTCTGCAAAAAACCTGAGTAAACTATCAGGTAAACCTACTGAAAGTAAATAATCCTAACGTATGGCCCTGTAAATCTAAATAATTCAGTGGAATTTTATAAATTTATGCGCAAGAAAAGCAATTTAAAAGTGAATATCAACGTTCATGACAGAAATCTTCGAAAACTTATAACTTAGAAAATGTTGTAAAAAGGCACTGAATTCTTCAGTTTGATGTTTATAATTAATGCCTTTAAATGCGCCTAAGAGAGTTATTAAAACGCTTTTTTCAGTTTAAGATAGAGAATACAATTTTATATAGTGTGGGCTATGAAATAAGGAGATTAGCATCGTGAGTCCGAATATACCATTCATTAGACATTGGGATATCCAAAAAGATTAAACATTACGAGTTCAGAAGAAAAACTATTCCTTTTGGACAATAGGGTTGCGTAAAAGTTTTATATTGTTCTTTTGGGGGAAACCCCAATGTTGTTTCACTTTAGCTGGATCTTATAAATATGGAACGATTTTTCCCATATGATACTTTACTGATTTATACACTTAAACCAACCGTCCGACACATAAACATTGTTATTTCATAATGAGATTAAAAAACTGGAAGTAGTCACTTAAATGGTTGTTAGACGTCGCCAATTTAACGAAAAAATCATTATTTCATATTTCAACCCTTTTCATACCCTCATATTTCAACTTTCATCAAACCTCGTGCGGCTGACGACCGACTTCAAGAAAAACAAAGTCATGTGCTGTTGCAATGCAGCCTGACTCGATTTCTTGACTACATGTTACGGAAGTTCTATTTCAGCAATAAGGACAAACAATAATACAACTTAAATAGTACTAAATGTTAATATAACAATACTTTTCCAAATTATTTATTTTTTGGACAAGGTCTTTCGAAACCAAAAATATTTTCCAATTGCTCCAGGAGTCTTCAATACAACTTGCCTAAGACGCCAGCTGAACAAAGTAATGTTCTATGAATCTGTTTGGACACTAAGTGCAAATCTAATATTCATACCGAATTACTCATTTAAAATGATTACCTCCCAGGGTGGGTTGGGGGCGATGTAGAAATTGATTAGCGGACAGGGAGAGGCCTTCTCCAATAATGGCATTTCAAGATATGAATAATAAGAAGGCAATAAAATACAGACGGCTGGAAGCGCCAGCGGACCCTGGATAATAACAAACACTTGTCTGCGTTAGTGGTAATTTCGCTCATTGTGCGAATATTTAGCAGATTGTATCTGTGTGATGGATGCTGGTCGGTTTTTGCCTCGCGCGGGTCAGGCCGCAACACCTTGCCCCTGCCTCCGCTGAATGAATAATATCAAAACATCGATACTCATTTAAATATCGGTGTTTGTTTCGATATTCGATATTTTTGCAGCAAATCTCCGTGTTTTATATCTGTTACCTTTTATACCTCCAATGTTTGGGACTTATTATATAAGCATATCGATATAATACTACTTACCCAATTATATATGTGTGACGTCGATAGCCAGATCGATACTTTCGATGATAACGATATCGGCGTCAAGCGAGTGAGTGATCGATACCCAACAGTACGAGCGACTCGTCCGTCGGCGGGCGGTCGGACCTGTTCTGATTCTGGAATGCTGGTAACCGCCACTCTTGGTTTTGTTGGAGACGGCGAAATCATTTTTCCAATCGCGCTTATTGTCCATGGCTCATAAACCGCCAGGGAAGTCTGTACAGTCCGGCAGGAAACTGTTTGAGTTGGAGTGATTGGTGTAAGTAATTTCGAAGATTGCCGGTCACCCAACATTAATGGAGTCCTATTGGTTTGGTATAGTGATGTATTGCATTGCTTTGGTTTGCAGTTATTGCTTCCATTGCCATCGTTGATTCTTATGTATGAATTTAAAAATGTTCTTTGTAAATAATTTTATTTTCCAACATTTAGTATTGTTTTTGTTTACAACGAAAAGATCAATATAAAAATCTTTGACAAGCCCAATTTGGATTATGAAAATCCCTTTTTTCGTTCTAGCTGTAAATTTCAAGTGTGCTCGTTTATAAGTTATCAAGACATTTATTTATAACTTCCGTGATTTATTTAAACGTAAATCTACGTTCGGGGTTTATTGCTCTTTCGAGATTTTGTTACCGCTTTTATGATTCTCGTACAAGGACCACTTTGTCTTAAATCATTTTTTATACCTTTTTCATTTCTTCCAGTTTACTGTTTATGACTGACCGGTGACCATGGATTTAACAGGAACAGGTTGGAGAGCGTCGATAGCAAAACACCACTCATAGCACGGACGGTGACTTTTGGTCCATCGTTGGAAAACTGAATAAGATGGAAATCTGCCTATAATTTGCAAAATTCAGCCTGTGCCCGGCCGGTTATTACAGCAGTGTAACCACTTCCTCAGGCCAGCGGAACCGCAAAGTGGGCTGGCAAAGTGAAATGTTCATTTACAAGCGGCGGTTGACCTTGTCACTTCGCTTCTCACTTTCGCCCAAGATGCACCACCGTTAAATTGGGTAGAAAGCATGCAAGATCGAGGCAAAGCAAGGCCAGTTGGACCACGCACCTCACGGTCCGCAATCTGTTATCCGGTCGAGATCGGCCGAAATTGAGAACTGATTTCTCTCTTCATTATTGTAATTTAGTGTGTAAAAATGTGGAGACACAAAAAGTGTATGTACAGTCTATAACACAGGTATATATAAACGATAGATTAAACTGAAATAACAGAAATTCAGTTTATGTGCTAGATAGTAATTTGAAATAAACTGTATGGCTCTACATTTTGTCAAGTTCTACAAAGTTGAACACATTCGTATCGATTAAGTGTAATATGGAACTGAAAAAAATACACGCATTATTTTTATACGATCCGTTTATATTGTTCGTGACCAATAATACTACTAGGCAACAAAAGAATATTACTCATATCTGCGTGAGGGAGCAATGATTTTTACTTTATCAGAATTTTAATCTCATAAACCACTGTTATTGCCTTTTATTTATTTTCAGGCCACATAACCTCATTATGTCTTCTTTTATTGTGCAGTAATAACTAATAACATCCAGTTTAACGCTTCAGTTCGTGGATCATTCACATTCTTTTGTTTCAAAACGGACTCAATTTTCCTATTAGCTTTCTTGCGTCTATACCCAATGTTACAAAATTCAAAATAATATGATGAAATATGCATAAAATGATTTTGTATACTTTCAATGATAAACTCAACTTTATTTGTTGTAATACCAATTTTCTGTAAGAACCTATAATATAATTCCAATCTTTGCCTCAGAAAATCGGCTTTACAGTAGTATTTCTTTTTTCAAAAAATAAAAATTTTAAAAAGGGTGAATAAACAAAACGTTCAAGAACGCGTATGAAACATTGCAATAGGAATTGTTAAAACTTAGCTTGAAAGATGTGGTGATAATTAAATATAATTGAGATTATAATTAATAAGGAAGGGCATTATTAACAACTACAGACAATATTTTAATAACTGGTATATGCTCTTTTCTCATGTTGCCAGCAGATGACAGAAGAATTAAAAGAAATAATCGCAATCTGTTGGTAGTTTATTGATAGAGTACTAAATGATTTAGGTACTTATACTTATAAAATGTTTATTGGTTGAGCGTTCACGAAACATCTAACTTGAAGTTTGAAAAGTCATGGCGCTCTAAAATATTTTCATAAACTATGAATAACGAACGTCTAAGGTAAAACGTTAAATTCCAGTGTATGTTTACTACATGTATGCAGTGTCCATCAGAGCTGAACGAAAGGACGTATAACAAGTGAAATAGTTAGGACTCATAACAAATAAATCTATAAAACTTAACAAGCCAAAATAGTTCATTAGACAATACAGTTGTAACGATAATGATAAAAAGACAGGTATCTCAAGAGTACACCATAATGCAGAGGTGAATCTGGATGAATAAGTGAATGCAATTATGTATTATTCAAGTTGTATACCATTTCAAAGATCTTGTTGAGAATGTTCAAAATGAATTTTGAAATTTAAAAAACTTTAAGTGCTATGTGAACCTTATTACCACATTCTCTCTCACGCAATTTTCTACTGTTCGACTGGAAGTCTTCCTCTCTTTGCGAGTAGTACCAGCGTCCTAGATACAGATTATGGGTATAGAAATATGGAACGATCAAATAAGAACTTGATTTGACTTGGGTGTATCAAATCAAATCAAATTCAAAATTTACAAACAAGCATAGTACACGTAATATACATGAAATTAGTCCCACATGGGCCACAGAGGCTCGTGCGTGGTGACGAGTCTGTTTCGTGTTGCTGTGCACAGCGGAATAATAATAATAATAAACTATTTTGTATATTTTTAAAACAATTATTATATATAAAATCTAAAATTAAAAATATAAATAGACAACTGTATAAGCAATTTATTGCACTACTTCACGTAGTATTCATGCTGTTCTGTGATGTTGTGTAGGTATGATATATTTCCGTAAGAAATTGGTTTTAGGTATGGAAATTATTTGTGCGTCAGTAGTCATGTGGTCTAAAGATTGATTGTTAAATAACGTGTTTTCTTTTTAATTTACAGCCTGTCCTCTTTCCTCTTGACCAAAATTAGTGTTTGCATTGCCCCATCGATGTTTTGCATAAAACGGTCTTCATTATGGGCGAGCGATGCAAAATAAAGATTAAAAATTCATCAAGCGAACCCCCATCTGCCGGACCCCGAACCAGTATCTCACAAAACACAGTCTTCGAGAGCCGCGATTGTGTACTTTAATGGATGGGCGGTTCGCCAACCGGGCAGAGCGACTTGACCGATGTATAATCACAACGGTGGGTGATTGCCCTGCAATTTATCAGACTTACTACCGCGTTTCCCAATAAAACATAGGAATCAGATGAGGGATAGTCGAGCCCCGGGCGGGAGTCATACTGGCCGAACAACGGTCCCGAGACAAGCAACGAGTTGGCCGGGTCCGGGTGTAATGGTAGTCCAACGATACGGTTTTAGGCTGCACGATTAATCCCCGATCCAGGAATTCGGCCTGGACCCGGGCGGTGAAAGCCCCTTTCACTGGGACTGGGGTAAGATCGCGGAACGCCGCCCCGCCAAACCTCGCCTCTCAGGCGCACGACTCTTGACCTCCGCCACTGTTCATGGCCGGTACGGCGCTGATCTGCGGGTTCAAGGATGTTCATGATCATGCTCCTCAGGTCCATGACTTCTCCTCGGAACTCCGCCACCTCGCCAAGCCTCGCTTCTAAGCTGAATGACTCTTGACCTACGCCTCCGTTCATGCCGGTACGGCGCTGATCTGCGGGTTCAAGGATGTTCATGATCATGTTCCTCAGGTCCATGACTCCTCCTCGGAACTCCAAAGGTTAGTCAGGCAACATCGAAGCTGATTCACTCGCGTGGCCAAGTACCAAAAAAAAGGGATGTTGGTAAAGAGAAAACCCCAGAGAGGCATATCTTATTTGTTTTTCCGCAGTATAGACATAAAGCTAAAAATATCGCAATATGACTTTCTAAAGCATTGGTCGGAAGAAAAATTCAAGTCGGACGCTATCATTACCAGTGCGCGATCCATAAAACTAACTTATGTGACAAACATTTGGGTATAATTTGTTAGCGATTGGATTGTTTGATTGGGTATTTTATACAATAACATAGGAGATTCCTTGTTAATAAGATAGTTGTACTAGTTATTTTCTCCCAGTGCTTTCCACCAGATTTCCAAACAATGGTGTGACACCTGTTGAGTATATCGAGGTTCAAAAAAATTAGAATACTGGATGGAAAATTTCGACAATTTGGAGTTACGACCATTTTTATCACTCGGGCGGCCTGCGGAGCGATAAATTTTGTGGTGTCGGGTGTGGGGATCAATGGCGGGTTGGGCAGCGGCTCTAATCTCGCGGTGGATGCAGAGGCACGCGCTCTCCCGCTGATATGACACGCGTGTTGTGACAATGGAGGTGTAGACCACCCTCGAGCATGGAGCCTAGTGGTAGTGGCCGCGGCGCGGCTGCGTCACGATTATGTGGTGGATATTTGCCCTCAATTTAATCAAAGAGAGGAATCACGCTAATGTAGTTGGTATTCGGTTATCTCCAATGATCTTTGTGGGCCTATATCAAAACTCCAAATTCCAAATTTGTATCAAAAGAGTGGGATGGAACGTTAAACAGTATATTGATTCCTCAATAAGGCAACCCATGCTGATAGCCAGGTAAAAAGTTCTCATTATAATGTAATACCTTTATCTTTAAGCTTCCTTTTAGTGTTTCAAAGTCGTATTATAACTATTGAAGCATTCATTTATGAAAACGTCTTTTTACTATATCTTGTCATCTAGTTCTTCTTCACCACAATATGTTTTGTACACGGAGTTGTATGCCTTAAAAAATCAAACTTCCGTATTATTTTTTAAGATTTTGGAATCCACAATAAACCATGGCTTATAAGATAAATTAATTAAAAGGAGGGATATATGGGATATATATATTCTCCCATATATATATATATATATATATATATATATATATATATATATATATATATATATATATACAGTCATGTGCAAATTAATCTGAACAAAACCAATTTCAGTTAAAAACAAACATTTATTAGGCTAACTAGCGGGCCCGGCGCGCTTTGCTGCGCATTTCAATAATTTTTTGCAAAAGTTGCCCGCGGCTTCGCACGCAATTTCCCGTTGAAAACAGTACACTATATTCACTTATTCTTTTTCTATCACATTCTAAACATTGCTGAGATAATTGATAGTCGTTCCATCGTGAGCCTCTTGGGCGTATTATGAAGGTATGTACCATATTCCTGCCTCTATCTAGCTGTTACCCACGGCTTCGCACGCAAATCTTAAGAAACCGAAGTCCTTATATTACTTAGTAAATTTTTTTTTTTTACTATAATTAATTTTAGATTAAATTAGTTATATCTCCGATGCCACGATTGAGCTTGCTTTGTTGTCTCGATCGAGAGAATATGTACACACGGAGTTTTGAGAACCATACTTCTGTCAAAAAAAACAACTAAGGTTGATTTTATAACATTCTTTATATTTGTAGCCAACGTAAGATAGTAATTATGATATCTGCATTACTCTTCTGATCAAGCATGAGCATGGTTTATATTAAATAAATATTGCAGTTAAAGGTGAATTTTTACGTCAAATTTGAATTGTATTGTCTGGATAGTAAAGTCTATGTTTAACAGTGATTGCAAAAACAGTTTAAACAAAATTTGTCGTTTCTCTTAAGCTTACTCTATGCTTTAAAACTATAAGTGTAATATATGTTTACAAAGAACAGCTGATTAAAAATTTGAAAAAGACGTTAACATATGTTTGCTGCAATGCATTTCTTATGGGTATTTCTGTAACCAGTGGGGCGGAATCCTGAATCGGGAAAGGGATGGGCATAGCTTATAAACCTTCTCCGTGGAAAAAATACATATACGTACAAATTTTCATCATGATCGGTCCAATAGTTCACGATTCCATAAAGCACAAACATACAAACATTCATTTTTTATATATATAGATTACATAAGTTTTCACATTATACATACCTGTACATTTAATACTTAAATGTGGCCTCCTTTTGCTTGTATTAACATTTCAAGTCTTTTTGGCATTGAATCGACCAGTTTCTTGCACATTTGTTGAATTTCAAGGTCATGAAACCAAACCTGAATCAGGGCTGAAATCATCTTTTCTTTAATTGTGCAGTCCTATTTTCTTAATCTTTTCTTACAAATGGACCAGAGATTTTCTATTGAATTGACATCAGGCGAGTTTCCAGGCCATTCTTATATATAAAGTGAAAGAATAACAGAATTCTGAACAATTGACATAATTACCTATTGAAAATTCCCGGTAAGTCCTTTTATCATTTTCAATCATCCATGGTCGAAATTGAACTTTAAGCAATATGATATGTTATTATAATATAGTATATAGACACTTACTTTTATACAGTAGGTGGAACCGTATCAATTCAGAGTCATTTAAATTTATAAAAAACCGAAAACGAAGCAAGAGAATGAACGCTCCTCGTGTTCCCTTGCTTTAGTACTACGATCCTCCAGTGCCTGTCGGAGGTAACACGGGTGGCTGAACCACCGGACTGCCAAATCCCTTCCCAGCACGGGCCAGTATATCTCACGGAACAGCGAGCACCGCTACGCGTCATCAGACATATCCTCGTGGAACCGCATCCATCCACCCGCGGCGCAGGCGCAGTACGTGTAAGGCGTGAGCTTGAGAAGTGAATGGGAAGACACACGAAGAAGAATCTTCAATCAACTTTCAATCCAATTATCTAAAATAACTTATATCGCATTAACTGAACTGGCAGAATCCAGTTATTGCAATCGTGACAGTAATATTAAATGCACTGTGATCAAATCCCCCTCCTCATGTACAGGTTGAACATGTGCATAATGGGAAAATTTGATTAAATTTATGATAAATAAATTTATCTGCTCTAATCACAGTTAGGGAAATAGTTATAAGATTTTAAGTATTGGGTGTTTAAAAATAGAAGTCCCGTATTGGAATCTCGAGTTCCAATCTTAATAGGGTCCTATTTATACGATCTGTGAAAATAAACAATTTGGTGAATACTTTTTTCTATAATAATTAACCTCTTTTAAATAGCGAACCTAAACATAACATTTTTTTTTATAATAGTAATAATAATGTGAAAATATCAAGTTGCTAGTACGGAGAAGAACAAGTGGGCGGCTAATCAGCTGAACACGAGGACATCTCAATCCGCGATCAACATCCCATTTACATGAAATGTTCATTAATCGTGTTGTTGGAGGATGGTAGCGGTATCATTAAATCATACCGATACGGCAAGAGCTCGCGGCCAGGCCTCCCTTTGACTCAATAGGACTAATGGTTCCAGGAAGACGTACGGTAGCGTGGAGTCCATGTGAGGAGTTAACGGAACATCTCCACGAGCATAATCGCCCATTAAGACATCGACCGGTCTCGACCCCTAGAGTCCCGGGACAGTTCAATCCCATCGCCGGCCTTATCTTGTACATCTCCAGGCCTATCGGGGAATTTATAGCCCCTGATCTGAACAAGTTGCTGACGACTCCTTTAGAACATCTGGTGGAGTTGAGAAGTTCATTAATGTCAAGTTCAATCCTCTTGGATTCCTTCTATCAAACATGTTGTGCAACTGACATTTCTCCAAAGACAGGATAAAATCGTTGATGTAAATGTGTGTAGTTACTTATGCCATATAGTTTGTAACTATAACTAACAAACCAAAAAAAGGGAAGGGAAAGGGAAAGGGGAAAGGAGAAGGGGATCGGCTTTTCCTTTAACAAAAAAAATTTGAATCATTAGAATATAGTAGTAATAGCACCGCAGTACAATGCTTGGGTTATGAAGTATTTATATGTAGTGTTTACGAATTCTCCAGTAGTATTTTGGAAATTTGTTATTCGTGTCAAGCTTAACAAAATGTATTATTAACGTGAGATAGAAATGCTTAGATTACCGTCTCTGTCTGCGTTTTTTTTTTTAATTTTTATTTCAGAAACCAGTAAAAAGAAAACACTCAAATCTGGCAAAATGGTGGTTATTGCAGTCTTAAATTAAGATAAATATTAATATGATATTATCATATAACCTTTGAAGATGGTGGACGGTTGAACTTTCTAAAGTTTAGTACCGTAAAATCTACTAATAAGATTATGAAAGTTTTCAAAAAATAAAAGGTTCTATAAATAATAAATACAAACATTTTGACACCCTGATGATAAAACACAGTAAATAATAATATAATGTTTTAAACAGTTGTAATGATGCCGTAAACGTAAACAATTAACCTTTTGCCTTCCATTACAACAGTTAAAAGCTTACATCTACATTGTATTTCTTGAACGATTTTTATATTTCAGATATAAGTATTTGTGTTTGTGTGTATGTGTACACAACGTGTCCACCGGCTCATGTTCTGTTGTGTGTACAACGTTAGCAGTAAATGCATTCTTCCATTCTGGTATCATTCAGACATCAGTACCTGAAGTGTAGTTCTCCAAACAATGGCGAACTGGTAGTTTCATGTGCCATTAACTCTGTTGTGTGTACAACGTTAGCAGTAAATGCATTCTTCCATTCTGGTATCATTCAGACATCAGTACCTGAAGTGTAGTTCTCCAAACAATGGCGAACTGGTAGTTTCATGTGCCATTAACTCTGTTGTGTGTACAACGTTAGCAGTAAATGCATTCTTCCATTCTGGTATCATTCAGACATCAGTACCTGAAGTGTAGTTCTCCAAACAATGGCGAACTGGTAGTTTCATGTGCCATTAACTCTGTTGTGTGTACAACGTTAGCAGTAAATGCATTCTTCCATTCTGGTATCATTCAGACATCAGTACCTGAAGTGTAGTTCTCCAAACAATGGCGAACTGGTAGTTTCATGTGCCATTAACTCTGTTGTGTACAACGTTAGCAGTAAATGCATTCTTCCACTCTGGTATCATTCAGACATCAGTACCTGAAGTGTAGTTCTCCAAACAATGGCGAACTGGTAGTTTCATGTGCCATTAACTCTGTTGTGTGTACAACGTTAGCAGTAAATGCATTCTTCCACTCTGGTATCATTCAGACATCAGTACCTGAAGTGTAGTTCTCCAAACAATGGCGAACTGGTAGTTTCATGTGCCATTAACTCTGTTATCGGAGTACACGAGGCCAATACTACTCAGAAATTGATGACCGTAAACATGAACGATAAAGAGGCTATACGTGCGTCACGTCATATGCAGAAGAGGGAAGTAGTTAAAATTTCCAACGCTACGTTATGAGGATCTTGTTTCTGTTCCTGTGTATTGTAGCAGATCAGATGAAAGGACATGTTAGTAGTCGGCAACATCAACTTGTGTTTATTTGCCAATTCTAGGAGAAAGCTTGGAATTTCAAGCTTTTTCTGGTAAACTTAATCTGGTAAGCTTTTTTATGTATTACGTGTAAACGTACAGCTGAGCAACTTAACTACTGAAATAAAAAGCGTACAAAATATATACTGTATCTATATAATGATATACTGTGTATATCTTCTGTAGTGGTGCGTATTAAAGTTGTTGTAACGTACTTTAATACTTGTTAATATGACAAAATGTTTATGCAGTTTTCACAATTATGTGACTTTTTGTCTGAAGATAAATTAAGCTTGTTTTATGCCATAATGTTTGAATAACTGTATAACACTGTCTTATGTCCCATATGATAAAAATGAACTCAAACAACCGAGAGTAGAACTCAAACATACACAACTACTGCTCCAAGCAAATTGAAAAAGGCAGTCATTCGCGCTAGTTTTGTGGGGAGGCGGGGGATCGCAATTGGAGGGTAGTTAAAGAGTTACAAATACCACATGGTAATTTTTTCTCCTGAAATATTTTCATAGTTTGATACACTTGAAATCTAGTTGAACTGAAAATGTGACTTACTGATAATTATCAGTCCCTTTACGGTGTTGGGTGACCTGATATTGATGTAACTAATATTACGAGATTACTGGTTGGTGTTATATATCTTTAAGATAAAAATACGACTTGTGAAAACTGTTTCGAGGACTGCTGGGTGCAGTCATTTTTGGGAAAAGTTTTTTTATCCGTTCCATGAAAGGTCGGGTTATAGATAATAATTTTCTTGATCCGTCAATACTCTTGGAGAAAATGTAGAGATATGTGTTTATGTTTATATTGAACTATTAAAGGATCGTTTCACTTAATTGTAGTTATAATTGAACTGTAACATCATGGTGGCTCTCAAGGGAGGGGGGGGAGTTTCCCATTACCATTGTAGAACATGCACATATCATATCACTGTATGGACTATTTTCACGTTAGCTGATGTGATTTCAGTTTACCTAAACATCGGTTGACTGTAAAAACTGATTTGTTATGTAACTGTACAGCGATAAATCAAGATACAGTGTGTCAATATTACTCTTATCAACTAAGTGATGAATGAGGAGTAAATACTTATACTTAGGAGAGGAGAGCAAAATATCTAGATGAATTGCATTTCGAGTTCACAGACAAGGGGGTAATGAGTCTTACTGTGTGGTAGAATTAGCACAAATAAAAAAATACCGTGTAGTGTTAGGGTTTGTATTACATAATCATTTCACTTCATTAAGAGCTGACTGTGGTAAAATGACCTTGAGTTTTTTCCCCATAAAACAATATTAAACCTCTTGCAGTTATGCCCTTCCATTTAGCTATGGGACATTTCATTTTAAAGATATAGTAATTAATATGCATCCAAATTCTTTTCTTTTTTGGGTGAAGTGAATACTTTTTTTTTTTTTTTTTTTTTTTTTTTAACGAAAAAGTACAACAAAGTTAAGGATTTTTTTCTGAATACCTGATAAAAATATCGTTAAAACTTAAAGGAAAAACTAAAAAGCCTTTGGGTTGTATTAACAAGATCTTAACAATGAGACAACTTCCATAACGCTGTGATCGAAAATAAAGGCGCAAAGCTGCATGAAGTTTATTATTATTATTTATATCTTTTATAACATTATTCTTATGAGGAAATTTCAAGTTCATTTTACCAAAGCCGGCTCTTAACATGCCACACTTATGACATGTTTTAACTCATTTTCGCTATTTTATTTTAATAAAAACTAAATGAGTTTAGCTTTTCTTAACAAATGTAAAAAGTAATTCATGTACGCCATGTTACCAGTTAATGGGCAGCCAGGCATGGGTTGTGGCGACTAGTTATGAAGTTGTAAGATGAAGTCTACAAATACTTCCAATGGTCACGGACTGGTCGTACATCTGTTTGTTTGTATTGCATTGTCAGTTTGGCAGGCGTTTGGTTACACTGATTTCAGTAAACACGGCTTTTATTATTTTCATCTGGTTAGATTTTCTATGGCGCTAGTGGTTGTTTCTACGGCTCGTGGCTCTTCGACTTCGCTGGCAGTAGTTGGATAGTTTAATTGAGTAACGAAGTGGTTCAGTAATGCTATGAGGATAAGATTAAGACGTGAAGATCTCACGATCAGCTGATTTATTATCTTGTTCGATCGACCATTTGTACGGTTGACTTTAGACATACAATTAGCAAGATAAAGGTATCAATATATCAATTCATCGCATCAGGGACCACGAAAAATAATATAACATTATTAAAGAAATCAAAGAAAAAATATCGATGGAACTTTAAAACATTATTCTATATAAACACAACGTCTTACACAAATATAATATATTTTTGTTCATAATATTTAAACTAAGATTCACGCACTTGCCAGAGAATTGACTATTGTGAATGGATTTTGCCGCTTCACCTGGAGCACTAGCTGTAAAAAATTAAAACAAGGGCTTTAAATTTAATTTAGAAGTTTTAAGAACAGATTTAAACACCATTTCAATTAATTGTGAAGATTTTCTATAGTGTCTTAGAACAGTCTTATATGTAAGTGAAAGTAACAGCATGTTTCGTTCTCTTCGACGAACTTGAAGAAAAATTGTCTCCACGCGGAGAATTATGGTTGGAGGAAATCCAGACGCATACCTCTTTCTGGGCTTTGTGACTACAACCAGACAACGTAGTTCGCTGGTAATGTGCTATGTAACCTCCAATGGTAATCCTAGGTCTGGTCATCGCAGCGCGTTGTGAACAGCGTTCTGTATTCCTTTCTGTGATTTTGTTATAATTAAAAATAATAAAAGTTTCATTTTATTAGTTATTTATAAGTTTCATTTTAGTAGCGAATGTGTTTTCACAAATATTTGAAACAGCTGAAACCCCGTTGAGTGTTTGGTGCGCAGAAAGGGTGCGAAGCCCTGTCTATGCTTGTAACCATACGTCGACTTCCCTTGGACGAGTAGAATATTCGGTGTATTCTCCTCCACATTAAGTTATCGTGATGTCAGCATGCTGACTGTGTTCTGTTTAGCTTCCTCATTGCTTCTCTGATTTGTATGTCCAGCAATTAGACTATCTAACTTGAGTATGTTTACAGATATATTATACTATGACATGTTGTACGCGGGGTGTTCTGTACAGACATGTTGCAACTACAGCAATGTGGAAAACTCTCATTAAAACATAATTTGAATTAGTAACATTGATATTTTATTAGCGAACAATTTAAATGTCTCGATAAACTATCACGACAAAAATGTGTAGAAGTGTCCTCTACATAATTTTTGTATGACAATCTAGGGTGCGTCATCCTTGTTAAAATTAAGTAGTCAAATGTGTTAAAACTTTCTCAAACAATAAACATGCGCATTTACATTTGAACTATTAAAAAATTACGGCGTGTTTTAGGTGTAGTTTTTAGCGTTTTCAAGTACAACAATTTTGTGATATCGCAATAAAAATTTAATCAAACAAAGTTGGTTTTAATCTTGGTCAGAATTGTGTTCCTTGTGGTATTCCGGCTGAACAGAGAAATGTACATACGTATTTTTATTAATGTCTTAAGTCGATACATGTTATCTTTATCTTTTTTATTACTTTACAACATAGAAATACATAGTATGTACGCATTTTAGATTTATAAAACACTTCTTACTAAATGAACGTTATACTGCAATAGCGTTGTATTATTTTTACTATATGAGCTTATGTTCCTAGACTACTGATTTAAACCTTGGTATATGAAGCTTCGAGATTTTTGTATTACACATTTTTGGATCCAATATATAAAAGAATCATTAGGGTTGTATATGGTCTTGTATATGAATAGTATTGTTGATTTAAGTATATAAAGTCCTTATATGAAGATATAGTATTATTGCCTAATTTAGGGAAGGTAAGGGAAATGTATAACTCTTAGTTACCTACATACATGTATAATGAGAGACGAACCAAAATCAAAACAGCAAACAGTAATTTCCTATAATATTCATTATGTTAAACTAAAATAAGTTTACAATCTACAATATATAATGCATTTGTTGTATTTTCACTTTTTTATTTTTTCAGGTAAGAGCTTTCGTAATCATTTGGTGTTCTGTTTCAGTTCGTGAGTATTTCATATTTTAAACTTATCATTTGAGTATTTGAAATCTAAATAGATTGTTACGTTTAGTTTTTCTGTGTGAGGTATTATATTTCTGTGTAACTAATGTAAGATATCATGTTCTTGATGTTCATCAATTCATCATTTTTTCTTTATTGTTCCTACTTGGGCCTAACAGTCAGACACAATCACTCAAAATACAAAATATTCAATTCGGTTTTTAGTTTAAATTTATAAATACCACTTTACAACGTTGCCGTTATTACGTAGGCTTAAAATCTGTTTCTTATTCCTTCACGTGTTCAAATTAAAAGAGTGAAGTATAGCGTAAAAACAAGGGCAAAATCGTAGCTGAGTGGCAGTGCAAAGCAAGTGCATAACTGCAAAATCATGTGCAGTGACTGTGCAGTGAGCTCTCCACTATTGTAGTGTATATAGGCCTTCAGAAGTCAAGGCCGGCCAAAAGACCGGTTTCCCCTTCTCCCCTCCCTCAAGTCTACGGCTATAATCCCCAAGATCATCCGTTCAGTTTTACTTTTATAGCGAACTTTTGTTCCATTTTGTTGTTTTCTTGTTGATTATAAGTTTTATTTCCATTCACGCAACGGTTTATTTACTGACCACACTAACGAACGGTATTAACGAACCGTATTAACTAAACTGACGTACATAACATCGATATTTATGTGCGCAAAGTATCTGCGCCGCATCCAAGAAATATCTCTTTTGTTTTATGTAATCCATTCCAACAATATTTACCACGTGTCTTTAAAGTTTCCTGGAGTTTACTAGGTACCCAGTGGTCATGTATGAGATCTTCCGGGTTAGAACGGCACGGCTCGCTATAAAACACATTCTTATCGTGTTCATCAGTTGACTCTGTTTTTCATGATTACCGTACAATATTAAAATGATACAAATAACAATGTTGTAACTCAAATAACACACATAATTATAAAAACTAGCAATACATAAATAATAACCCGTTCAAGCTGAAGCAAACCTCTGCATAGCGTATTGTAAAAACCCAGCTCACACTGTTTTTAGAAATGCCGTCAGTAAGTTACTGGTGAGAAATAGTAATAGTCAATCCACTAACACCATATATTAGGTTTTATTTTAAAAAGTGAGGCCCTTATATGGCTTATTATTAATGTTGTTATGTTAGTTGTTCATATTTGGGCCAAATAGTTGAAATTTCCGGGACAAATTTCCAGCCCCTCTCTCACAGTGGAGCTTGTGGTCTCGGCAGGCGTGAGCTGGGCCTTAATAAAAACAAGTTTCCCAGTCAGTGTTAAGTTTCCGACACAATTTGTAAGGCTCTGATTTGCTCCATGCTAGCGGCTTTCTTAGGCAAGTCTCGCGGTGGAGTATTGCCGGTTACATGTAAACCGGAAAGCTGAGTTATAAAACTTGTATTACTTCCACATCACCTCTAGAGATGTTGTTGCCGAATACAGGTTACAAATAATGACACACTGCAAGAACAACACATTAAACGAGTTCTGTAATCGAGTAATCGAAATCTGTTCAGATTCCTTGACCTCATATATATATGATCACTAAATTATTCTCCTCCACGCCTGGTTTTAGTTGCCTCAAAATTCCAAGTACTACCATATGAATGATAGGAATCTTGTCAATGTTTAAGCTGGAGATTATCTGATAGACCTTGTCCTCTTTTGATCGTCACCATTTAGCTGCCAATAGTCACCAACCATATCTCCGGATCATAGTATAGATGCAGCTGGCAGTAATCATCATAAGCATTGAATTCGCACAACCAGAAAGATTTGAAGTGTATCGCATATAACACCGGTCCGATGCAGATTCCTTGATGTACGCCTCGGTGCTTTTACTAGGCGAGACAACTCGTATGTCTGAGATATTTGATCAGTCCCATATATAGGTAGCTCTGAAAAAGTGATAAACGCTGTCTATACAAATTTTATGATCGGAAAACTAAATTAATTTTTGAACGTACAGACGTTGACGATCTAATCTTGAAGCGGCATGGATTTAAAAATATGTCTCTCATCACTAAGAAAAGTTCTCCAAAATTCCTAATTCCCAAATTTTCGAAGTCTCAAACTGATTCTTCTCTAAAAGAGGGACAAAATTAAGTTTTTTTTTATTTTTGTACAAATATACATATTGTTTTATATTTGTATATTTTGTTAGACTATATTATTATTATCCATATGGCTATGAACACGGCTCTGCCAATTTCGGTTATGAGGTTGCCTGGCATTTTAGAAATAAGTTGGTGTACGTACTACGTACACTTTTCCTTACTTGCAATTATTAAAATAAGCTAAAGAATAACGTAAAACGTGTAATTCAGTTATTTCAATTTTATGTGTTGTATGGTATTAACATTTCAGACTTTACAACCAACCTAACAAAATAAACTCTTTACAGTATCTCAATAACTGTTGATATCGTGATCGGTGTTCTGTGTTATTTCGTGATTATTCCAAAGCGACGCCATCACCGTTTCCTGTCAGACATTCAGCTTCCGGTGCATCAGACACTTACTCGAGTCTGGGCAATACACTGAATCAGACTCCAGCTAATTGAAGTTTTATCACTAGAACATCCGCGCCCTGTTAGATACTGTTAAGCGGTGCGCCTCAGCTCCTAGATTAGATCATCGTACTATTTGCTAGATTAGATCATCAAATTATTAGCAGCTGTATGTAGTTCGTGGTAAATTGCAACTGCGTAAACTGTAATTACTCCGCTTATTTATTGGCTGAGCGTTAGCAAAGCCTATCATTCGAGGGGCTCGAAAATTACATTTCTGTTTGCCTGCTTGATATCTCAAGAGTGTGACCTTTAGACTTGAAATTTTATATGAAGCTTCATTTCTGTATATGTAACATCGAGTTCGATGATGGCACATGTCACTCCATGGGATTTGGCTGAGCCTTAGCGAATATATATCATGGGTAACCATGATGGGAACGAGAAAATCGTAGAATAAACAATCTGATTACAGTTATTTGACATTTTTACGTATGGAATAGTAATATCTGTATTGAAGAAACACTTTAGTGGTGCTTTGGTACTTCAAGATTTTGTTGTATCGGATTATTTCTATGATATGGTTTGATGGCGGTACATGTCCTTACTAAATTTGGCTGAGCGTTAGCAGAGCCTGTACTTTAGTTTGATACCTCTAGATTTAATTTGTATATAAAATTAGGTATATTTTGCTTTGATATCACTAACGGTCTGGCAAAATTCCTTAATTCCTCTTCTGTTTCTTTAACTGTGGGCTTGATTTTCGCTGGGCATCTCAGTGAACAGAGCTATGAACTTATACTATTTCACGTAAATTCATTTCTACGTAGTATGCAAGTATCTGCTATAGACTTTAGTTTTGCTTGAAACTTAATATCTATATAGGCAACATCGAGATACTCGTAGATTATGCTGTACGTATATCTATGAGTATAATTGTTATTGAAGCTGTAAGCGATAACTCAGTACGCTGTAGAGTCTGTTCGTGGGCATCTCGAGAATGATATGAGCTATAAACTGTGTACGCATTTCAGCGAAAACTGTTAACTCGACATGTAGTTTGGTGTAACTTGTTTAAGTTAGAAAGTATTATTTTCTTATTACTCCGTGTTGGTTTTTTAATCTGAATTGGATTGTTATGAATAGAATATTATCCTCAGCAATATCTATCAAATCCATAATTAATCATGTAAGATGTTATTTATGTTGTGTTACGAGCTTGAGCCAATCGCATGCAATGAAATCGCTTTATTAGCACATTGGTTTAATGAACAGATCTTCAATCATGATACCTGATCTTATTAGGATGGAATAGAACAGTAAGGTAAAAAAACGACTAGGCAACGAAATTAGGTCACGCTTTATCAAATAAAAGCACAATGCCAAAGCGGCGTGCTATCTGTATTCCTATTAACCTGAATTTTAATAATAGGACGATAATGGTCCCCAAATACGATAAAATTGACGTGCCCTATTTTACTAAGGCAAAACTCACTTTCTGGTTTTATTTTTATGTGAAATTATTAATGTGTACTCTAATTTGAAGAAAGAATTATACCTCCATTCAGAATTCCAAGTATAACAAATGTATAACGTGATTTAATTACGAAAATATTTTAATTTTAACGTTATCCGCTACAGCATTTTTTTAAATGTATAAAGTTTAATAGAAATCAAATAAGGTTTTAATTTACTATCTTTTTGTGGTTTTGGCAGATTACTGTTTATCAACATTTTATTTTCAATACAGATACTGCAATTTTTTTCTTAAATGGTGGACGTTATTGTGGTATATCAGTTTTCAGCTGGAACTTTTTTATTTTAAAGAAATGTTTGTTGAAATCATGTTAGGATACCACATCTGAAGAAACAATTGTTTTTTTATCATGCTGCGAGGTCTGGTAGTTATTTAAATCAATTAATTTAAATAACTACTAATTAATTAATTAATTTAAATTACACTTTTTACACACAACAAATTACGTAAGGGAGTGACATTTATAATTTGTAAAAAGTGTATTACAGTTAACTGTAAAAAATTTACATTTGCAGCTTCAGCAGTTTTTATTCGGGCCTGATAATAAAATGGCCTAAAATTTCCTACTTGAAATGCCCTTAGTTCCTTGTGGCGTGATACAAAATATTTTTCTACATTTGATTTAAGAGTTATCTGAAATAGCTATAAATTTATAATAATTAAAAAAAAACATTTCCTGACCAAAAATGATCAGCACTACCAATTGAATCTTTTGCTAGTAACAAATGATCTGATAACAAATTAGGAATCTGGGCTTTCTGTTGATATAAATTATTTACTATGATGTATAACAAGAGGTTCTGGCTACCAAAGTACTGTTCTAGTAACAAATGATGTGATAACACATTAGGAATCTGGGCTTTCTGTTGATATAAATTATTTACTATGATGTATAACAAGAGGTTCTGGCTACCAAAGTACTGTTCTAGTAACAAATGATGTGATAACACATTAGGAATCTGGGCTTTCTGTTGATATAAATTATTTACTATGATGTATAACAAGAGGTTCTGGCTACCAAAGTACTTTTGCTAGTAACAAATGATCTGATAACAAATTAGGAATCTGGGCTTTCTGTTGATATAAATTATTTACTATGATGTATAACAAGAGGTTCTGGCTACCAAAGTACTGTTCTAGTACAAAAATCAATGTATTTGAGCGTAATTGTAGATACGCTCATATCCATCATAATGGAATGTGCCTAAAGTAAATTAGCGCATAAAGCCCTAACTCGCCGGCGGAATACGAGATTCCTGTCTGATCGACGGAGCGTGCAGGTCAGCAGCCGAAATTTGCGGCCGAAAATAACGCGATAAAGGCGCACAAAAAGGCTGGAAGGCGCGGCCGGCGGCGGCAGCGCAACGCTCCTGCGCTCAGATTACACGACGTCGGTGCGGCCAGGAAGAAATAAATGTTCCTAAAACGATAAAAATGTAAAACGGGGCCGATTACTGGAGAAATATTTGACAACGTTTTACCGGCGACATGAAGAGTACTTATTGGCCGAAATCGTCCCCACTTATCCACTTTATATACGTAATACCCATAAAATAGGCGGACTACAAAAATGTTTTGTGTAAATAGCTGAAATATGTATGCAAAGTGGTCGACTGGTTTCACCTGGCGAAAATCAATTTT
This sequence comes from Homalodisca vitripennis, assembly GCF_021130785.1. NCBI lineage: Eukaryota > Metazoa > Arthropoda > Insecta > Hemiptera > Cicadellidae > Homalodisca > Homalodisca vitripennis. Next base: position 180,979,927 of record NC_060208.1, on the reverse strand, counting down.
TGCATCATTAAAACCGAAACCTGTTCGACGGGTGCCGATGCAGCGTTTGGCCCGGTCACCCGACCCGGCGGCCGTGGACCCTGTGCGTTGTTCCTTCGCTTCCCACTGTTTTCGTTGTTATACTCCAGTCTGTCAACCACAGCACGATAGTAAGTTTTCGTGACATCATTAATCAAAGTTATACCAACAATTTCACAGTGCCGTTCCTATTCTTACACAAAATGTTTTGATACTCGCAAAAGACGCGTCAAAAAATTGTATATTTTAGCTCTTTTGAATATAAATAAATAACCAAGGTGTTTTAAATTTAAATCCTGTTTCTGTCTTGTCTGTCTGTAATTTCTTCGGTAGTACATCATTTCAGGAATATTTGTAACGGTAACTTAACAAAATTACGTACTATCCTTTTGAAGCAACATTTTGACAAGTATATTGTAAAAGAGATTAAGATTGTTTAATGATGCGCAAACGTTTTTTTTATCACTAGCTGGGCTTGAAATTTTCACTTCTGTTTGTCCCCATGGTATCTCGAGAACTAACAGACCTTTAAGTCTTAAAATTTTACAAGAACCTTTATTTCTATATAAACTACATCTAGATTGATTATAGTGCATGTTACTCCATAGGATTTGGCTGAGAGTGGTTTAATTTTCTTTCATCGGTCTTATAGGTAGGCAACCTTAAAATCGTAGGCTAAATAAATTTGTAAACAAACCGAATACTGTTATGTAGCTTTTGACATGGTAATACATGTGCCTATAGACTTGAGTTTTGGTATGCAGTCTTGGTGAAGCCTGTTACGGGACACGTGATTGAATTATAGGTCATCGGTCTTATAGGTAGGCAACCTTAAAATCGTAGGCTAAATAAATTTGTAAACAAACCGAATACTGTTATGTAGCTTTTGACATGGTAATACATGTGCCTATAGACTTGAGTTTTGGTATGCAGTCTTGGTGAAGCCTGTTACGGGACACGTGATTGAATTATAGGTCATCGGTCTTATAGGTAGGCAACCTTAAAATCGTAGGCTAAATAAATTTGTAAACAAACCGAATACTGTTATGTAGCTTTTGACATGGTAATACATGTGCCTATAGACTTGAGTTTTGGTATGCAGTCTTGGTGAAGCCTGTTACGGGACACGTGATGTAGTTAGAAAATTGTTATAGTCCACCATCTTTTCGAAGTTCTGTGTAACATACCAAAAAAGGATATGTGTTTACAATCACTGTCGTTCATATCGTTCCAAACTATGTTCCGCATAACAACTGAATTATTTTTGAGGTTACTTACTAAGTAGAATTGAATTGTGCGTTCTCATGAATTGTGTTGTCTTAACGTTGACCATTAATACAGGTAGATCATTTGGTATAATTGGTTTGAAAATTTGGGTGTTCATGACCCAAACCATATTCTTAGGTGGGAAATAAATTCTTTTCCAGATCCCATTTATATTTTACAAGTCGAAACGTATGACCGAGACGTTTTATTTGGCGTAAGTGTCTATTGTTCAAACACTTATTGAATAAAGCATCACAAGAATAATTACTATAACTTCATATTTTTTTTTGTATCTTTTTGCTGTCCGACAGTACAGTGCAGTCCCTTTATTAAGTTTTGTGATATATTATCCAAAACTGCGGGCCATAGACTCAAGATAATTGTTCCACGAATAGCAGATGTGATTCCTTGTTTTAGATTAAGTTCTGAAATTTGCTCTAAACACAAAAACTTTGTAAGGCAAATGCAGTGTAAATGTCATGTTGGAAAAATAAGTAAAGTTATTACATTAGATCCCATAAACTTTTAAAATCATCATTACTTACAATTGATGAAATGGAGTTATATTATCGAAATTAAATTCTTCTTAATTATATGGGTTTCAACTCCATTTCAGGTAAACTGTTTGCTTTATCTTTTTAAATTCAGGTTTAAGGTTGGCATTGGTCAAACTAAACACTGTGGTAACAAAGTTCTTTATTGCATTTGTATTATTAACAAGGCGATAAAATAATATATCCTTTGCTTGACTTACCATAGTTCTTGGAAATAACTAGACTGCTAAAGGCCAATACTGTAAAAAAATTATTTAGTTGTCCATATTATGATTAATAGGCGAACTTTTACACGTTGTTGAATGAACCAAATCAAAACAGGAATAAATATTTGAACAGGATATTGAGTCCTACATAAACCTTTATTACTTGTTACTCTTAAACAATAAAAAAGCCTTCCTAAAGCTTTTAGACTTAAAAATATAAGACCCCTCAACGAGCAATATACTCCAATCTGCTGCTTACAAGTAATGTCAAATAAAAAGATCTAAATAAACCATTCTTTTGAAAAAAATAAAAGGAATACATTTGATATAATATTCTTGAACCTAGGGCGTTTTTGACCACCGTGGCCTTGAGTGCCTTTTTCTCTAGGCTCGATTGATTACTTCGGTTATCAGTGCACAGTTTTACCACACCATTCAGAGCACCGTTTGGTGCAGAGCACAAAGTTGTAGACTCTGAAAAGCTATGGTCCGGACCTAAAGTCAGATGTCCAAGAGTTTCTTAGTCATCAGCTATGACATAACATGAGTGTACACAATGTTATGGCTTTCGTTCCTGTATGTTCTGATTGATAGTAGGTCCCTAACAGTTTCAAATTTTAGGTGTCAAAAGGGAGATGAACAGTTTAAATCTGAGATAACGCCGTTTCTAAGTAACCAATAGTTATGCGTTTTTGTAAAATTTGTTATTTGGTTTGGCATTTTCTGACCACATTTCTATATACATTTTAAAAGCCATTCGGACACTACCATGAAATCATGGTGGAAGACAGTTACGTTGAATAGGAATAAATTAGTTTTGTGTTGACGAACTTATCGATCGTCAGCAGAGCTATTTTAGTCGACATTGGAATATAGTAAAAAGAGTAAAGATTGCAGCTGATACATTTTTACAGGACTTACAATAGAATATTAATTAGATAGGCTACAATTAAAACTGACTTTTAGCTATTAATAGAAAAGTTATGTCAGCGTCAGCCAATGAGACAAAAACGAGTAGACTGCAAGTTAAATAGTCACTGGTGTGGAACATAGAAATTTCAGCGTCGATATCAATGGTAATTTACAATTCTTTATTGATGTTGATATTAACTTACAATTTCCCTTTCTGATTATGATTTCCGTATACATTTTTGTACTGATTTAATAGTACAGTTTTGTTGTAGCTATGATCCATTTGTTTTTCATTTTTCTTATATTACGAGTACAGTATATATACGTTACATTAATACATGTTTATATTGTACATTTCATATATTCATTACATTACTTATCCATTTACATGTGTGTTTCTATTAGGAAATAAATATTCATTCATTCATTCGTGATTTTGTATCAACTTGCTACCAAGACTAATAGGTAATGAATGTTTCACAAATTCCTCATTTCAGAGGTGCTTTTCAAAGGTTTTTTATTTCTTTCTGCTTCGACATTTTATTGGATCCAATTATAAGATCTTTAACAATTCTATAGTATTAGTAGCACGATCTTCTAGCCCTGGACGTAGACACAGGAATCTCTATGGAATGACATAAAACCAAACGCTTTCGGTATCCCGTTCAACTTCAAGAAGCATTAGCTTCTAGCCTTTTTAAACCACATACTCGTAGCTACTTCTACAAAAGATATAATTCCTGATTCGAGGATTTCATGACATTTGCGAGAAATTCCCTGCTAAATTATGCACGCGGATTTACATCGACTGACGCTACCACACGAGCAAAGCTTGTATGTGTGATTGCGACTAATGACGTGCCGTCTGTGTCCGCCCGTAATGTTTGGACATGGAGATTTATCCGTGGCCGCTGGCCGTGGCCGGTGCCTGACCTACGACACCAGTCCGCACTCTCCAAGGCCACCGCTGGGCATAACTTACCGACTTTGCATCACAATTTTTGACAAGTAAACACCTTTGTCGTCTACAATGATATATGCTGAGATTTTATCTCCGAGGACATAATTTCTTCACTTCTACAAGTAGCTAGAGAAACTTGCACCGGTCTTAAAAAAATCTACATAATTGTATTCCAAGTACATTTCTATTACTACTGTCATAATATAATTGGTATAGATATTAATTTCTCGCAAAAAATATATAACGGTACATTTGAAAGATAACTGGAGAGTTAGTAATAACGTGAAATTAAATCCTGTAGGTGACATAATAATTCTACTAATTATTCTGTTTTATGTGGTATCAACCCCTTTTTGGGCTAATGAGAAAGGTTAAAGATGCTTTTCCTTCATACAAAGTTCCCAGCTCACTGGTTGGCAGACCGATTCATCAACTTGTTCTCCCCCCTCCGTATGTCTACGGATTTGAAACCTTGCACAGTATTCAATCCATAGATACAGCTGCAAAAGAAGTTCAAACGCTGCATTGACAGGTCAATTATGATTTAATGATTAACATTTATGATTTTAATAACACATTTTGGGAGGTATAAAGACCAACAATTAATTTTAACATTTACATAAAAAAATGAAAATTGTAAAATTCCTTTAACACAATGGTGGACTAAATTATGGAGAATTTTGCTTTTGTGCTACCTACAAAGGTCAAAAGCCTTAAAAAATGGTATTAAGGTGTATTTTTGAGAGAAGACATTCAAAATATTAGAGGAAATTACCTAATAGATATTTATTTACAAATAGTGAGAAAATTGACCAATGTGGATTATAATAAATTGGGTTCTACCCATACTGCTCTACTTACAATAACTTATATACTCCTAAATCGCTGGCAAACCTAACCTAAATTTTGATATCTCTAAAATTATCGGGCACAACTATTGGCCAAATCTCCATTAACCTGTTCGTAGCCGCTGAAACTAACCCTCAATTTATATCATAACGGGTATATAATACCATTATCTTACCTGGAACAAGAACAATATACGGAAGAGGGTAAAACAAATGGCAATTCCAAAGTGCGTACGTAGGCTGTCTTGCCAACAAAGAGTAAATAACCATCTTTCTAGCATTCCAAACGGAAGGTGAGCATGGAAGCTATACTTACAGCCACTGCCCACGCCTTTTGCTACAAAATCCAACCGATTCCCTGGAATATCTATAAACAACAAAATATACACTGCTATACAAATTGTAAATGTGGGAAACGAGAAAACTCGCGAGTCAGGGATGCAGCTAAGTTGATGTTGGTTGTCGCGAACAAGGCAAAATGTAGTGTTTTGTTTGTTTATTCCCAAAAAGGAATTTTCAATTTTATATAAATGCTGAGCTATTTCGTTTCTTCTATCTTTTTCGGTCGTACAAATCCAGTATAAATAAATAAATATATATAATATGCTGGGTGTGTAAAGTGTCTGGAAATACTTTATATTTTTTAAACCTTGGCAGATGAAATGTTCAAAATTTGCACAATGTTATACTGCTATCTTATATACCTTTTTATGCAATTACCATCAGACGTCTGCTTTGAGTAGAGGGGGGTGGACTAGACCCCTAAGGGGTATCATGTAAATCTTAAATACAAACCTAGGTCAACGTGCAGATATATATTATTTTAAAGGTATTTATTATTTATTAGAAAATAATGGCGCAACCCAGTAAAACTTGTATTTATACAAGGTGGGGGCTTTTGAAATTTAATTAATAATGAACCCTAAATGGCCGTTACTTTATACATAATAAATGATTTTTACAATCAATTTATCAAACCCTTTGAGTACGTACGTAAGTGCACTACTATTTCTTTAAATTTAACTTTCTGTTGGGACACCTCACATAATAAACAAATGCATTTGTGTTAAATGCAATGAGCGAAAATTCAATCATCTACAATTAATTGTCTGATTTTTACAATGTAAAAAATGTGGGAATAGTCTGTAAATTATTGGCAGTAACCTTGTAAACAGTGATGGTCTTGTCTGAAGATCTTGGTAATGAGTTTGAAATCAGATTGTAGAATCAGTTAGCATGATGTACTTGTACAGTGAATTCACCTTGTCACGACAGCCTGACAGTGACAGTGACAGCGAATTGTACCGTTACCGTATCTGAACATGTTACCTACGATTACGTCACGATCGTGTTAGTTCAAGTGTGCATTCCTCGCCTACACCGGCTGCAGCAGTATCCGCGGCAAAATATTGCCTCTTGCAGCTACATCTGACAGTCAGTGACAGTGACAGCGGTAGCGAACGTAGCCTACTGTACCGATGTAGAAGTTACCTACGATTACGTCACGATCATGTTATTTCAAGTATGTATTCCTCGCCTACACTTGCTGCAGTATACGCGGCAAAATATTGTATCTTAAATCTAGATGTAAATAAATACCGCAAGAATATTTTCTTAAATGTCATATGATCTTACTCAATTGTTTTAGAAACGTCTTCTGAGATTTCTCGTGCTGTCTTTATTACCTAGCAATGTAAAAATGTCTGGGGTCAGTCGTTTTCGAGTTATCGTGTGGAAGGCAGACCTATATATACACAAATGAAATATTTCTAGACTCTTGGGCAATAGAGTTTACTAAACACTCAACCAACTAAAAAACAAAACCGAAATCATTCCGGGTGGATAATGTTAAGAAACTTTATTATGATGTATTTTAATTATTAGTTCAATTGGAATAAAAAAAAAACAGTAGTAAAGCATGTTTTTATAAAGTACATAAAGTAATAGTGATACGGTATTTGGCTATGATTTCTTTATTGGAGGCATGATTCACTTCAGTAATCAATCATTTCTCGACCCTACAGTCACATAAACTTCAGACGATATGTCGAAATCAACCCTCATCTACACTGAAGAGGGTCATTTGGAAGACAATGGACGTCATGTTATAATTACGCTATAATTGAGAGGCAATTTTAATTTTACTGCCGGGGCGCGGAGTGGCCGCTCATGTACATCTAGGGGTAAAGGTAAGGTGCTAGCGGACGACCCTGTGCGGTGACCTCGCCTTATCAGTCCAGACGCTGACCTTGAGCGAACGTACAGTCAGCTAGTGACGGGGAGGCGAGTCGTACTACACCTGATCGTTACAAAGGGTAACTACTGCATATGTTGGCTGCTTCCACATGTAAACAACACAAGTATTCCTTGTTTCAACAGTGTCACAGTACGTTCCAAATTTTTAAGATTTGAAAAAACGTTATCCTTTTCAAAAACATGTGTCTTAATCATGTAATTTGTTTTGCAGGTAAGCCCGATCGAAACTGCGAAATCATTAGCACTGCCCAGACTGTATTTATTGGTACAGCAATTTAGTTCAGTATTAATTATATGTTCCGGGTCTGTTGGCTGAGAATGCAAAGTTCTATTCAAAGCATATTTTAGTGTCATATTTTAAAATTAATTACACAAATGGATCAGAAACTCTGTGTTCAGAGTAAAATAAAACGTGCTTAATGGAACAAACTATGTATGTTTTGTGTATTAAACATTGTATTTTGTCATTTTAACTCTACCCGACTCTCCCGACCACTTGGTCCGGAGCACATCACTTGGAGTTCTGGTATCAATTGCATTATTTAAAAAATTACACTTTCTTAATGAACGTTATTATGCAAATATGTAATGCGCCTTGTTTTATAGGTAACATTATGAGTGTTGTTGTTTTGAAGAAAAACATTGCTCTTTTGTTCACAATTTATATATTTTATTACGCTTTAATAAAACTTAATTCATTCTGGATCAACAAGGTTCACACTCTATTGTTTAATATTGGAATACAATATTGTAAACATTATTCTGTGCAGTTTTCGTTTAATACATTATTGATTGTATAAATGTAAAAGTATGAACTTCATGGAACGATAATTAAAACCTCGTTTCCTTTATTTTGATAAAGAAAATAATTGTTATAAATGCAGAAACAGTAAAGGGGAGGGAGCTTTAAATTCTCTCTTCGATTTTAATTCACCGCATTTTGTATTACTCAAATTACTGTATTATACAGTACATACTTTTTTGTGTAACTCTCTTTACAATCACCCTTCCTTTACTTCCTACTGTATTGGTGCCCAATACATTTATGCTTTGAAAAGAAAGGGCTCAACCAAGCAAAGGTTGCTGCCTTAGTTTTATGATTAAGGTAATTGATTTTTCCACATACCTAACTTTTTTCTTTTGAGGGATGAGACAGGTTGAGGGCCCTGCACTTTGTCACATCATGATCTTTACGTCTGTGCCTGAGTTAAATTTAGTCCCATTCCTAGTGTGGGGAATAGCTAGATGACGACAAACCAACAGAGATTGATGGGCCAAACTTTTTTCCTAATATTCATAAATACAAAAAAATTTAACTTATTTTCACTGCGATTTAAATGCCACGCCTATACAATGGCAACATTTTGGGGGGCAGGTGCATCCACTAGAGCGAAGGAGCGATGCAGCTGGCGGAAGTAGATAGAAGTCTGGCTCTCCGGAAACCGCTCCCCTCCCTTTAGAAACCGGAAGCGTCTTGTTAGTGTATTTGCTCCAGATGACCCCCGCCCGCTCATAACACAACGCGTCTGCCAGAGCTGCGGGATCAAATCTTGGCTCTTATTTCCATACTCCAGTTTTAAACACAATATCTGTTAGTAATTAAACTCGTTGTATTCTAAATTTATTAAAGGTCAAGTCATAATTAGTAAATTGTATAAGTAATTAATTAGTTTGTTTACAGATTGAGTAATGGTAATAGTCAATTCCATACCTCCATTATTGGGATTGAACCTCGTCTTCTGTAGTTCGCCGGGGTCCAAAATGTACACTGATCGATTTTTTGAGACCTCAAGCATTATTCTGACTGAGTGGTCCGTTCGTCTGTCGGTTTTACTTCTTATCATCAGTCCGTTCGTTTGTTCATTTCTCCTTTTGATTACCTACATCCAACGATAAGAGTGCAATCAGTTTTGTGATGTTAATTTAAAACTTTGTTTCTTTGTAAACCAATAAAGATCAGTCAACTGGAATAAACAACTTAGTGGTCAAACTCTATCAAAGTAAAAATGACTGCTTACACATTATGTAAGTAAAATTAGCACCCAACCTCAGGTTCAAAGATCGACTTATGATGATTTTGATAAAAAAATCTCTTAATTTCTTAACTTTTATTCAGCTAATACTGAAAATACATTTTCATACTGTAAAAAACCCAAGTGCACACACTACGTTCAAACTTTAGAAATGATTGAGTTTATCTCTAAATTGCATGAGGTTTGTAGATAGATCTACTTAACATTTCACTTCCTTAAATTGAACAGTCATGGACTATTTTAAATAGCTTTTTATTATTTGGAAAACACAAAAAGAGACGTCGATAAAACTAATTTCCAAATGAATACCTTCAATGAAGTTTGTCTGTTTTTAGTGTTAACGTATTAAAAACTAAAGTAGATAGTAACTTCAAATTATCCATTAATGTTCGATTGGTTGGAGGCCAAAGTTTAGTAATTTCCATGCAAGAAATATTAACCTTTTCATTCATTATTTAACGATAGTCACCACATTTTCTCGTTAACGATAACGTTTTTCTCGAACACATTATACAGACGTGGTGACAAGGATATCTAAGGATCAGAGTAGGATATTCATCTTTACCAGATTCTTTAAAGTATTCGTAGTCTCAATAAAATCCTGAAGTAGATCTGAGGTTAACGGAGACTGTTTAGCTGCGTGCTCCGCTTATAATACGGGGAAGGAGCAATGAAGCAAGTTTGTACACTGATCCTCGAGGTGTCTAATATTGATCTTCCACACCTCTCATCCCCATGCGTTTTGCGGAGATTCATCACGCGACATTCATTATGACTTGGACACCGAAAGAAGGCATGGTATCAGGCTTCCCCCATCTTCTTAGGGCTTATCAACCTATCCGGAGATAACAGTTACTCCGGAGATAACGGAGTACACCATCAGGAACAGTCTTGACGTTCTAACTCGATTGGCCGGTTACTTAATCCACAAACTACGAGCATATGGTGAAGGATGTTTTTATTTTTATTTGGGGTGGTGGATTTAAAAGAGGTTAACTTTCAGCTATAGTAGAGAAAGATGCCCTACCAAAGATCCAAAAGAGCAAGTTGATGCAAAATCAGGACCATCATGCTTCGATTGATCTCAAACCAGTACAGAAACATCCCTAGTCTCTATCTCTAGACAGGCATGCCCAGCATGAACGACGTTGAACCTGTGAGGTGTTCAATAGCAATGTACAGAGTAGTCGCAGCAGGGCGGCTGGTAGAACAAAGCGTCGATGTTTTATGGGAGCGAATCCGCCACGGCGCATTCCTAGCCCGTGACTCACCGATGCACCGCGACTCTACCTGGCTCTCTGCAGAGGCTGGATGGTGTCTGATAAACTGTGTAGAACGTACCGATCCTTATATCGTGAGTTCAGGTGAAGCAGTCGGTGAATCTTCAATTGGCAAAGACATGCAAAATTATCAACAAGGACATTTGGTTACACAACAAATTACAATTTGTTACTGCTAAGATTATGTTGAGATTATATTGTGCTAAGATTGCTTGCCAATAAGAATCTTTTATCTTATAAATTCAAGGTGATTCTGTCCTTTGATGAATGTTCTGTTTGATGAATAAAACGTGTGTACTTTATCGATCTATTCCCTGTACGAAACAGAATTAATGAAATGCAATGCTCCAAACTGCACTTAACTAAGGTTTTGCCACTCTGGAAATTAGATTGTCCATGATTCTTCTAACTGGTGTGACAAATATATAGTTCCCTATAAATACCTTGTGGTGAACTTGATCTTGTTGTTCCAGGAAAATTTTTTCATCGTGCTCTACCTAAAACATCAACGGCAGCAGTCTTAGAAGAAGAACATAGAGAAAATCCTTGAGTTGGTTACGATTTTAAACGATAAATTACAAGACTTAGTTTTTGAGCGACCAGAGAGGCAATTGTTCACCGCATCTGATGCAGCTGTTGTTCCAGTAGACCCGGTGTTGCGCAAGACCACAGCGGGTTAATGGTGTAGTCTATTCGGTTTGTTACAGATTGTTAATTTAGTTTACATTACGAAATGCACGACCGAGACCGGCAGATGAATTGTGGTGGCCAGATGGTGATGTATACGCTCGTGGTATTGTAAAAGAACGAGATTCCAGTTGATGAACGGGTTCTTGCCGAAAGTGAACAATTGTGTAAACACAATTAATTTTTATTTAGCCGCATTAATGAAGAAATTCAATAGATTGGGAAACCCGTCCAGTAACATTTGCAACGACGTTTGTCACGTTATGATCTGTTGATCACGTATTCAAGTGCGACCCCAGCAGCAAGAAATGAACTTGAATTAGAGCGTGAAGAGTGGTGACTCATTCGTGGCTTTTATACTAAGTATGTGACACGTCTCTTCATATAAATCAGAGAACACAGATCATTGTTAGATTGATTTCTTTATTTATTTATTTCTGATTAAAATCAATTTTAAATTATCGGGCTTGGACTATTTTAGTATACTATTAAAATATGAACAGGAAGACTTTTATTCATTTCAAATTCTCGAGGCCTCCACACCCACATTAACTTTAGCACCTTCACAAGTGGTTTATGCTGCAACATGAAATTCAACCGTATTTCTACATTTAGAATCTTTTCAGCCAATCGAGAAATAAAAGCGTATTTACCAATCTGTTGGCCTTAACAATGAAGAGTAAATATTAGCATTTTCGTGACTTCCAAACAAAGGATCGGAGTCGGATCACAAGAGCACGGCGAAGGTCGGCAGCGAGGCGTCGCATCGTTTGCCACGCTTACCGATTCCAGTGTGAAGGCTAAATCTGTTAACATTCCGGAGATATTTGGATCAGTGGCACTGGATGGTGGTGAGTCTGGAAGCGTGTCTGATCAGCCCATTCATCCTCCGTGGACAGTCCAGGACATGACAAGATGTCCCCTTCGTCTGTCTTGGTGTTGCTACCTCTTCTGCGACTTGTTGACCAAGTACATTTTTCAAGTTCAATCTCAGCAGAGATAGGTTAGCTCAGTCATCCTCCGTGGAAAGGTCAGTACTTGATGAGAAGTCCCCACCGTTTGTTTGGTGTTGGCTCTTCTGCAACAACTTAACCAAGTATATGTATCAAGTTCAACCTCAGAACAGATAGATCGTTCATTTACCCTCCATATAAAGGCAGAACATGATGAGATGTCCTCATCGTCTGCCTTGGTGTTGGCTCCTCTTCATCAAAATCTTGACCAAGTACTACTCAATATTTTTGTAGAAACATTTTGTATAAGAAGTTTAAAAAAGATTATAAATTGAAAATTTTCGGTAATGGTAGTTGTTTTGCTATTCATCACATTAGATTGGTGTCACATGATATAGCATCGAACTTCAGGTGTTGGCGGAGGGGATGTAAATTCTGTCTGTGACCAGAGGTAAGCATTTTAATTAGGTGACATCAATTATATTTCAGATGAAAATAAGTCTTACTGTTACTAGAATTTTACCGTTACTACAAAACGTAATAAGTCTATTAATCTGACTCTCTCTTATAATTCGCCGATGATAACATGGAAAAACAACACAGAGGGAAAATGGAATGTGAGAGATGATAATGAAAATTACCATTGGTGCAGTGTTTTCTAGTGTTGGACCAGTCAGTGAAGAATGTCGTTTATATGTGGCTATTAATAGTAAACACAACCACCCATAAAAGTTCCGACTTTACAACATTGGGCTATCTGATAAATAATGGTGTTTGTCTAACTTACTTTGATGACGAACATAGATCATTAGGAGTTGTACTACTATCGTAATACACATCTCGTCCAACAGGAGTACCCTGTTGTTTCATAACCAGGTTTTGGTCCTTGGTCATCTCAATATCGTAGTCTCTCCAACAGAGGCTTTTCAAAAACAAAACCTCAAATTTAGTTACAGTACAAGTAATCTGTAAATTGTGCATTGTTACAAGGAATTGCTTAATGTGACTTCATCAAACAAATCTTTTGTTGATTTGAAATTATGCGAAAGGGCAGGTACGAGTAAAATAGGACCATCTGGTAATTTATTGTACGTGCAAGTTTTATGCTGTAGGGCTGAGAAATTAATTTAAAAACATTTCTTATAAAACATATCTTTTTGTATCTATGGTCATCGTAATTCAGGCTAATCTTTCGGTATCTTAAAGATACACATTAGCAGCTGTTTTTCGCAAATTCCGTGGCCATTTTCGTTGAAGACTTCTTCTATTCTGTCATCTCTTGTAGCAATTTAGGCCGCATTAGCGAAGTTAACAGGCGTGAAATCGCAGTCCTCCAATGCTATTCATTTCCCCTGCCCGTCTCGCTGCGGTCGGTCCCGTCATGATCCACATTCTGGCTGCGGCCCCGATCCCGAGGTGTCATAAGTCACCCCACGTTGCCCTCACGTCGTCGTTTGGTCGGAGTTGAACCGCGCACGTCCCGATCTTGCAGCCATTTCCGATGGCCCACTTCTCAGAAGGATGCTCCTTTGTCTTGTAATTTCCTAAATGATCTGCGCCCTCGGTGATATGATGCCCACGAAGTTCAATTTTGAAGGCCGCAAAGGGTATTATTTTTTCCGAGTGCATAGTTATGCGATCTTTACGGCGAATCCGTAATGGGAGATTTCCCCCAATTCTTATAACAGAGTGGATCATTATTTTGAGGAACAATGCCTACTATGGGGGTTTTTTGGAAAAAGGGAATATTTTACAATTAACTCTTGGAAAAAATGAAACTTAATAGACTGATATAAAGCTAGCATAAGCTGTACTTCAAATCAGAAAGTGGCTTTATCATCAGTAATCCAAAATATTAGGTAGCATTCCAAAAACAATAAAAAGGTGTTCTTTCATTTATCTATTTCGATTTGTATTCGCCCCACTAAGATTCTTATCATTGTGCAAAAACAGTGTATTACAATCGCAATAATGTTGTTAATAAATAATAAATTTGGACTTGTCTTTGGATATGCGGACTATGATAGATCTGATGATAGTTCACAGGTAGATCTTCTGAAATATGGTACATAAATTACATAAATCTTTCAGTACATAATTAAAGTAAAGTGCATTTCTAGTATATCACATTTTCATTTCGTTATTTCTTCTTTTATTTTTAACATTTGCTTTTCGTTGCCATTTGGTTCAGGAGCCGTACTTTGTTCTTTATTTTAGTTCTTCCATTCCAAATACTAAGAGCAAACATCCTGATTCTGAAATTCTGATGCTAGGGTGTTTTGATTGATCTATAGAATGTTGGATTACTTCAACAAACAGCCTACTCACCGCCATTGGTACAACTCACTTTGTGTATCTGCAGTTCTCGATTCAATCGGCCGCACAGTTCAGCAGGCAGTTTGCGGCAGCGCTTGCGGCTCGGCTCGGCAGTAAAGCCGGACAAGTCCCAGGTCTCAGCAGGAAGCTCACGTTCTTCCCAAGCCATAAACCTAAATAATAGCCTAAGATAATGCGCGCTCAAATCCTAGTCATCTTGAAACTAAACAATTAACTGTGTGCCCTCCCCACTGCATTGTTTTCAATTACTCTGGGAACAATGATCATGTTTTTGTTGGAATTTCAATCTATATGTATTGTGGAATCGTAATGGGTCATCATCAACTAGCGTCTCTATTATTAGTCCACAATTCCTTAGATAATGTTTGGAGTAAAATTGTATTAGAAGCACAGATTAGAATTTACATTGTGTAAGAATAAAACGTAATTTACTTAAATTCGGTAGAAAAGTTTAAGGTTGATTTTACTGTATTGGGCGAATTAAAATAAAACCTTTCAAAGAATGTATCATTTGCTACCTTAGCTCTTACGCTGACATCCATTTTCGATCTCCATCAATTCTAAAAACGGCTGACTATTGATTGATTGTTATCTTTGTAGAAATTCTTGTGTCTATCTCACGAAAACTTACAGTATGCAAATTGGTCGTCGATTCGTGAACTTGGTTCCATATTCTACACGATTTGAAGTCTATACCAATTTAGGTTTTCGATTTAAATTTGTGTCGATGTCAACTCATATCGTAATGAGTAAAAATTGGAATTAATTTCATTAATTTTATATTGAAATTAAAGAATTAAATTTACGATTGTACCTAAAAAGCAGTGATTCAGAAATATACATAGTATACAATGTTTTAGTACTAGAAATTTTCTTAAAGTTCTATATAATTGGCGTTAGACGTTGTCAAAATATCACAATATAACTCGTCGAGTAACTTTTGTCAAGACCAAGAAAATGTCGGGCATGCTGCCGACCCCGTAAATAAATAACCGTCGTAAATATGTCACTTAAGCACAAATTATTAGCAGAAGTTTCGTCGTTGTGTCGACATTATTGACACTGATATTGAGTCAGCCCTGTAGTGATCCCGATTTAGACCGAGATGTTATAACTTGTAGTGACTTTCACCTCCTCTGTGCCCGGACGTGCCTGTCGATGAGTCAAAGCCTAGCCTAACCTGAGAGCTATTACCCAACAACCGGAGCCGATCCCAGACAAGGCGGCTCCTTCGGTTATCTCCGCCGTTATCTGTTATCTCTGATGATAGCAACCATTATGATAAGTTTTGAGCGATGCTTCTGCATCTGTTACCGGATCGTGGCTGTTGAAAATATGGATTCCCAAACACGTTGTATGGATTCCAGTAAAGATTTTAATCTCATATGTGAAGAATTTGTGAGGTAATTTACTAGCTTTAGTTTACTAAATTTATGACGCATTTTTAGCACTATAATACTAATTTTGATGAACACGTAAATTTAAAAAAATTCTAGTTTACACCGAATTAACACAGTACTAATCTTATCATTTGGCATCTTTTGTGTATTTTGTTATGCCACACGAAATCGTGCAACGTCTTATAAACAAAACCACAGCACTCTTTGTAGTTGCTAATATGGTTTTATATTCTGCGGAAGTGTAAATTACCTTGTTTTACAACACTGGGTATCGGATAACGCTCTTATCTTATCTTAACTACTAATGCCGGTCGTCAGTGTGGTAGGTGTTGACAACGAAAGAAAAACATCCCTCGAGACAGTTTCTATCCAGTAACAGAATACAAACCTTTATGGTCTGATCAAAAATACCAAATGATCAATCACATATTAGAAAAATTGGAATAGCTTATTGTGAGCTGACACAAAAACACAAGGTTCTGTTTGCTATAAGCTTGAACGTACTGAGAATCTTTAAAAAATGCGGTCGCCCAGTGAAGAAAACGGTAATGCATCATTTTGATAGAGTCTACTGGCATTACTGCGGGGTTTTTGTAGGTCTCTATTTTTGTAAAAGTACCTTTTCACTTTTTGTTTAATTCCTTCCGAAATAAATAGCCATTATTTGTGAATACTATTACATCTTCAAGGAAATCCCTACATATGTAACTGAAGTAGAAAATAAATTATTGGTAACAGTGAGTTGTTATGAATGCAATGTATTCTAGAAAGAGTTGGTTAATATGATTATAATCAATATTAGATTTTTAAAATAAACCTAATTTCAAACTAATTAAGTGGGCTGAGGACTTCCCGATGTTTTGTAACCTTCGTGCTTTAATGTGTATAAATAACTAATAGATTTAATATTTGTTTGAGGAATTATTCCATGACCTTAACAGTGAAACTGGTAAATCTCAAGTTTATCGCTGTCAAGTGGCTCCACTTCAAAGTGTTGTTTGCTATGAAATTTTGACACAAATAAGGAAATCTCATCTCCCAACACTTTGTATACCTTGGATGTGTTTTGCGAATGGAAAATTTTACCAATGAAGGCCAAACGACTGTCATATATCCATCAAGTTTATCAGAGCCACTGTGGCTCGCCTATCAAGGCCCATTCTAACGTATCTAACCCAGTTCAAATAAAGATGTAATATTGTCGACTACGTCATCTGTAGTGTAGTGTTTACCAATGATAGTGGCAGTAATACATTGGCTATCGCGGTATTGTATAACCGTACTCGGTAGTGAGTGAGTCATGCTGAGTAGTAGTGCTGGGAGGTGGAACCTGTGAGTGACTCATTGTAATTAAATATCTTTGTATTACACATTTGTAATATGTCAGTGAAAATGCTCTGTAACATACCTTGACGCTTATCAAAGAGTGAGTAAATTAATTAATACACTAATTAATTAATTAATAGTTTTGTAAATATCTGGTGAATTACAAAATTTACAATCAGGTTGTGTAAACAAACAATACATTTGTACCTGTGAGAGCTACTAGATTTGGTCTGACCCCCAATTTCAATGTTCTGGAACATTAATTTGTATAAACACTGTATATGAACTGAACCTAAACTTTTTGATCGAAGAGTAGCTACTTCTTCGTCCAAGGAAGAAACCTATTGATTTTGAGTGCAAAAGAACACATATTAGTCCATCGTGTATTGCTTCGTCACATCTATTATGAGAGATCTTAGTAAACAGGTTCATCTTGATCTAATGAAGAACATTATTGTTTACGGGACCAAAGTCCAAAGGACCGTCCGTCCTTTGTCTTCTGTCTGACTGTGGATAACTCTTTTGTAAAGGTTTCATCTGATTTGTAGTGAGCATTGCGGTTTTTTTTAGCTTAGAAGTTCTTTCGATAACTTTAATAACACTATCTTTAAGTATGACACCTGGTTCTAAATAATAACTTCTTATATCATAATATACAATATTCTGGCAAGAGATGTAAGTTAACGTTATGGTTTGGATAAAGATTTACAACACAATATATATATATATATATATATATATATATAAAAAACACTTTATTACATTTTTGAGTTAGGTTGTCATTACTAAGGATATTCAGCGGCTGGTAAATTGCGAATGTTATCCTCTGATTTTTATTTAAAAACAATACATAAAGGACTGTAGGTTTTAGGTGACGTTTCTAGATTTAAAATTTTTTAATCATAATATAATGGTCCCTATATGTTCCTGCAACCCCTCTATAATTTAGTAATACTAAAATACACACAAATACACTTGAATGTATTATTACCCACATTATTACTATTGTATTATTGTTATAGGGTATTATTTTATGCGTTAATTTACTGATTCCATCGCAAATTGACAGTTAAAAGATTGAAGATTGTGTACGTTATGAATAACATTACCAGAACTTTAACAAGTTACGCAAATGGTGAATATGATTAAACTGTATTCACCTATTAAATATAGGGTACAAATATTTCTGTGGCATTGTGTTAAATAACAATATATGGCTAGTGTCAAATAATTCAATAAGTTTCATTAAATTGTAGTTGTAACGATGGTAAAATTAAACCAAGAACAGTAATCCAGATTGTTAAACTAGTTGAGTTTTATACAGATTTATTTTGTAGGGACAAAATCCTTTCTATTTTCTTGAATTTTCAATCCGTTTATTCGATTAATTGTACATGTTTTGTTTCCTGGACGTATCTAATTATGAATGTTTTATTCATTAGGGGGCATGTGTTAAAATATGTATAAATTCGTTAAGTGTCTAAAATGTGTTAGCCGAAGATAGCCATTAAATGTATATCCTACCTGATTCATGATTAGTTTTTTATCAACGTGTTAATTTTACGGGATTTGGACTGATAATCATGCATCATGGAAGTATGAATGTTATAAAACCCATAGATACAAGGTGAACGGTAGTCATGTGACGGTTATATCCCTGCGGCGTACCGCATCCTATGTGTAACTCGTGCATCCTTAGTGATGGAATAACCCAACTGAAAGAGTTATACGGTTGGCTTCGTAGATTTTCTTGTTACTTAACTAAACATAAAATAAAATGTATAATTCTTTTATAGCCGTTCAGAAATAATCTGAATGTGGGGGAAGTACTAAAGCATAATCTCTGTAATGAATCGTGTAGATTTATGTCGTCTTAAAATCTGTTAGTATTGAATCCAAGCAAACGATCACAGATCATTACTCCACGAAATGCCTTCCTGTTGTTGCATGCACAACTGAAGTGAAAAGTGAAAACAAACCGGTAGGGACAGATGGAGACGCTGCTTTACGCAAGAGGGCAAACACAAGTCTGATAAGAAGAGTTATTGGTGCCTGAAAAAATATTTACACGTACAATAAGACGGTACAGTCTGGTTGAAAATTCGTTGATTTGTTGACGCCGGATCTCATACCCAAATTTTCGAACCTACCAAAATGACAAAACTGGTAGTTTTAGGAATATCTGGGAGAACAAATTTGGATCATCATCTCGGATATAAGATAATACCACAGGTATGATAGTTTGATTTTTCGATCTCCTTTCCGCAATAGCATTTCAACAGGACTTTTACAACACTAATGTTTTCTAAATATATCAATACAGTCTGTTGAAACTTAAAATGTATTTTAGCCTAAAAGATACATTTACGTGGGCCTAAACAATTAATCTTATTGGCTGAGCGTTAGAGCAAAATAATTTTATTTCTGCCTATCTATCTGTCCTCGGTAAGTTTACAAGTAAGATAATGATTTACACTTACCCTACATATAATCTGGTGGCAACGAGAAAATCTCAGAGTAAATACATTTGTAAACAAACTGAGTACAGTCATGTGACATTTAACGTGTGACATAGTAACTATATATATATATAGCCTAACTACATTTGGATTCCTGTTTGGGTGTGTCGCACACTTTTTGAACCACAATACGAGAGTATGTGTACAGGATACTATCCTGTGATGTACAGTAATGGAGTTTTGAAAACTTGAGTACACTAGTGTTGCAATTCTTGACCAAAACAAGAATTAAAATGAATGCAATAGCTGTATATTTCCTTGTACATAAATCGTCTGCTCATGTTTTATCGGCTGGTAGGAGAAGGATCTAGGAATACATACGAGAGTCTTGTTAAATCACTTTCAAGGAGTAGACAATCGAGTCGATCTAAGATTTTATCAGCACTCCCTGTTTCCACACTGGCACCGGGCTTTACAAATGGATGTCACGCACAAGACAAGTACATTACTGTACAAACTTTAGTATACGTTGAGTAACATGGTCGGGAACAGAGTAGATAAGATTTGACCGCCACTTCCGCAACAACAGAGAGGAATTCGTGGTCCTTGTAGAGCGGCTCCTGTGTCCCGCACAAAAGCAAGGGAGAACCAGTGCAAGGGCGTTCCACGGTAGGCCTGTCACAATAAAGTTATCAGATGGGATCTCGTCAGTTGGTGGAGGTGGAGGCGTGGTTGAGTCAGTGAGTCACTATGTCAGATAGCATCACTGAGTCATTGACTCACCAGGGGATTCTTTGATCCGATAACATCTCGGTTGTCGTGTCCCGTTGGGCCTAATTGTCAGACCTGTTGTTATTCGGAGGTGGAATGCCATCAAACGGTACCTAGACAAATATTCATTTATTTTTTACATTCCTAGTGTTCCGTAGGCCATGGAACTCCCGACGTGTTTTGGCCGTCAGACCTGGCCAGCTAATCAAGCTGTGTGGGTTGTGCAAGAGCATTTGTGCTCCGTAAGCCAGGAAACTCCCGACGTCTGTTTGCCGTCAGGTTGGGCCAGCTGATCGAGCTTATGTTTGAGCATTTGTGTCCCATAGGTCATGGGTCTCCCGACGTGGTTTGGTCGTTGGGCTGGGCCAGCTGATCGAGCTTATGTTTGAGCATTTGTGTCCCATAGGTCATGGGTCTCCCGACGTGGTTTGGTCGTCAGGTTGGGCCAGCTGATCGAGCTTATGTTTGAGAATTTGTGTCCCATAGGTCATGGGTCTCCCGACGTGGTTTGGTCGTTGGGCTGGGCCAGCTGATCGAGCTTATGTTTGAGCATTTGTGTCCCATAGGTCATGGGTCTCCCGACGTGGTTTGGTCGTTGGGCTGGGCCAGCTGATCGAGCTTATGTTTGTGAGAATTTGTGTCCCATAGGTCATGGGTCTCCCGACGTGGTTTGGTCGTTGGGCTGGGCCAGCTGATCGAACTTATGTTTGAGCATTTGTGTCCCATAGGTCAGCATAGCCGTCAAGCTGTTGCATTCATTCATATATTTACATTCATATTAACATGTATAATAACAGGGATCTAAAAGAAAGAAAAATGCGTTTTTCACCTGTTTGCACAATATATACATAGGTGCAAAATATACACATGCATATTAATGTGGAATATATACATTATTCCTTAAGACATAGTATTAATAATTTGGTTGACCATTCGTTAAATTGACATTGAATGATAATGTTCCTTTTATTAATTCTCTTTTATTAATATACTTCTCAAGAATAACGGTATCTATACCTGCAACACGCCATGAATTTCTCCTTATACACTATGTATTTATAACCTAACAGTACATAAATTAAGCTAATAAACGTTTATTTTGAAAATGTGTAGCTTTTGTGGAATTTGTATATTTTAAGCTACTTGCTAAATTTAATTGATAGCTAATTTCTTGTAATTAATCAGGAAATTACGAACATTCTTTTTTGATTACATTAGAAATGTGAAATAATTATTAAAGCACACTCCGAAAAGCTCACCTACAGGTTTTTTTTCATCAACGGTGAAGCAAACCCATACAACCAGTAGCCTACTATAACAATTTCTTGCCGTAGATGAGACTATTGGATTACGAACAATTATGGAATCTACGAACGTTTAGACACGTTTCTGTATGCAGAACATTTCTATCGTCTCCATTTATTCTATGCTTCTGAAATGGAAATACACGAGAAAAGCAAAGTAAAGCGTGAAAAAGTGTATTCGGTAAGATTGGCTGGTGGTAGTCAGAGCGCTTTGCGGCGCGGGCCGGTGACCTCAGGTTCGCAGGATGGCCGCAGCGGGATGGCAGCGCTAGTGTCGCATACCTCAGCCGGCCGACATCGCAGAACACCGAACCGAACCGACAAGATCGGACCAGTCAGTCTGCAGTCTGCCTTCCGCCGCGGAACAGCTGTGTTGTCACGCAGCGGCCTTCTCGATCGTACCATAACACTCACAGTGAAGTGCTGGGGGACAGAAACGGTGGTTTTCGGCATACTGGATTTTACATTAGGTGAAGTGCTAGTGCTGTGTTATCATGTGTCATTTTTTTCGTACAGAGGAGCGCTTCATATAACACACAGGTTCGTACTGGATTTTGGAATTTTTTGTACCTACGTTGTAAGTATTAATATATTGAAAATTAAAAATACCAACAATACTAATTAGTGCATATTCATTTAGTAAGTAAGATCGATTTTATGGATGCGGTTCAAGAATAATTGGTATCAATTTACAATATCGTGACCATGGAAAGGTATGTTCATTTTTTTTCCTGAAAACTACAAGTTTTCCTGAAAACAATAGTGAAGAAAAAAATTCGTCGGCAATGAAAATTAAATGAGTTACGATTTTTTTTAAATCCTCTGAAAACTCTGTTTTTGATAGTACCTCTGGCAATTTTACTGAAATTATGACGTTAATCCTGTCAACGATGCCTGCCCGCTGCGCAGTGCTGCGCACTGCTTGCTCTTTTAGAAAAAAATTAACTCGAGCTTGCAAAATTCGAATCCCAGATCACGTGATGCCCCTGACCCTTAACCCTCCAAGTGTTGTTCGACAAAATTTTGTCGGTTATTTTCCATCTTTAATGCAATAATGCCCGAAAGGCATCAATATAATACAATGATATACTTTCCCCCCAGTTTATATGCACCTGTGATATAATAATACTTGGCTATAAATGCCCAATCCATGAAAAAAAGTCCATTTTTCATGGTCACGGTATTGTAAATAAATACCGAATAATTAAATATACAAACTTTACATGGCCTAGGCTTACATTGTTTGTAAAAAACCAAATGTGGCTAACATTTCTTTAAGTGCAGTACTGTTTTGACATGTAGTATTATTCAAAATACATAACAATTTTAGAAGTAATCCTTGTAAATTGCAAACACATGTTGATTAATTGTGTATTCAGTAGAATATTATTTTTGTATTTATAATACTTCTAAAAAGTAATAAAATAGTGTCTGAAATGGTTCATGAAAGCCTGAGCTAATCGTGATTTTAAAAAATAGTATGTTTTAGAACTTTTCCTAATATAAAGAAGCCTACCATGTATTTTAATTTGATGGATAAATGTATACGAATTGTTTGTATAGAATTGTTTATTCTAGAACTATTTGTGTAATTAGTGATGTCTTGAGCAATTAATTTACTTTGTGCACGCGCCCGATACTTGTATCTAAGTAGAATAATTAATATTAGTCTCAAGTAAATATTGTCGAGCTAGCTGGCTTATCAGCGTTGACGCAGACCTTTGACTGTAAAGGTCTAGGGGTTCGAGTCTGGCCTTATCAACAAAGCCAAATTTCAAAAGTGGACAGTTTTGACGACTCTAGGAAAAGCGACTTGGTCATGTCTCTTACCTCCCTTTTTTTATTATTTCTGTAGTGTAAAATTTTGAGGATGTTAGAGTAGTATGAATAATATTCAAAGTAGCAATAATTTTGCTTTGTCAAAATGTTTTAAACCGCACGAAACGTTTAGTAAATATAATATATCGTAACAGTTAAAAAGGATATAGAAATAAAAATTACATAAACATTAGGGAATTAAAGCTTGTTAAGCATAAAGCCACCTAGTATAACTATGTGACTGCTATGTAATGATTATTAGATAAAACAAAATCAGCAAGAAAAACAACACAAATAAAAAAGTACAAAGATACTGAGACAAGAACACACGTTAACTTAATACGGCAAAATGTTATAATCATACAGAATTTTCTTCTGGTTGGTCCTACAGATTTGTGATATGGTAAACATTTTTTTGTTCTATATGAGGACAATAGGGTATAGAGTAAAAATATTTCGATAATTCTTAGTTCTAAGTTTTTTGACACAGACTAAACTACCCAAATTTAGCACTGGCTGTTCGTTAAACTACTTTTGATAAGTAAATCAATTTCAAGCCTAGTTCTGGTCATTTCCCCCCATTAAATATCCTTAAAAATTGATGTTTTGAGAAATGTTCTTTTGTCCTGTGCCTGTAATACTAAAAGCCACTCAGATATGACTTGTTTTATTGCTTAGCATATAGGCCCTAAGCTGCTTAGCCTATATTTATTCATAATCGAATACACCCTAACGTGTAAGTCATTAAAATGTTTTGAGTATTGGTTATTTTTCTCACCGATAAGAAAACAATAACATTTATAGAAAGTTGGTTAAAAAAACAAATTGATTTTTGCCTACTTATAAATTTTGAATAGAATAATTTAATTTATTATACTATTTTATGGATTTTGGTAAACTTTTGTAATTTTCCTCTTGTATTAAGCTTCTCTTAATCCAGTTTCATTTCCATATTAAAGTCTGTACAGCAACAAACTAAATATCTAAAATTACGTTCAATTTTACGTGTAAAATGTGTAAATCAAATGTTCAGAACAAATTTTTATATGTTTTTCTTACTGTTGGGTTACAAAATACCGAACGTACTGTCGTAAATCCAATTTTAGCTTTTTTAATGTGCCTTTTATTCCGGAGATATGTTCAGATAGAAATATTTTTGTAATTGGTAAACCTGCCTGGTCACTTGATATTTGCACTGCACTTATTTTTGGGATCAGCTGTTACAAAATACTTCATTCATTTTTTTTATAAAAGTGATTTTTTATTCCAATAATTGTAGGATTAGTATTTTTTTCTTCTTCTATTTGTTAGCTCTAGGCTAATAGCCTTCAGGAAATCCCATGCCGTCTCAATGTACTGTTTGTTTCTTGACGTAAGAGTCTTGTAAGGATCTAGGTTATGTTCTCGCTAAGGGTCCATCAGGCTTCATTGTAGGATTAGTAAACTTCTAAGGTTTTACGATCAGCCGTTTAACTAAGTACAAAATATAAGGTGATCAGTCAGGTTTACCAACTATCTGACTAATAAAATAAAATTTCTCTTGAAACGAACCCATATTAAAAAAGGACAATATAACATTTATATGGTATTTTTGAAATCAGTAAAAAGTGTATTAAAACGTTTTCTAAATTAAGTAAAATGTGGGTTGTTGCATTAAAATAAAAATTGACTCGAATCCTACACCTCATGCTTGCTGGATCCCTTATGGTTCCCAGGATCAGTAGCGTAGCCAGAAATTTCGTTCGGGGGGGGGGGTCCGAAACCGGGATCCGGGGGAAGTTTTGTGTGTTATTTGCCAATGAGTTCACTGGTAAAAGGTAAAAATATTGAGCTTTAGTAACTATGCCTTATAGAAAGTGGAAAGATGTAATAGGCAAATTCAACTCTCACAGCAACTCTAGTACCACAAATTTTCTTGTATAGCTACAGAAACTTTACGAAGTTCGATTCTGGCCGAGTAGAAGGCACCAATGTGATGTTGCATTCACTGGATAAGAAAGAAGAAGAACAAAACAGAGCTTCACTCAAGTGTATAATTGACACAACTATATTCTGTGGAGAAAATGAAATACCCCTTCGGGGACATTGGGCCATTGACGGCCGAAAACCGTTTAGAAAAGGTGGGCAATTTTCAAGCGTTGCTCGGGTACAGATCAAAATTAAGTGTCGGAAAATGCACCGGAAAAACTCTACTGATTAGAAGTTCGGCTGCTTTGGATTTCACTGATAGAGGTATTTATGAATGAGTTATGATGACAATTTTTTCTATCATTACACTGTAGACGAGTACATAATTATCGGAAAAAAATAAAAAAAATCACTTTTGGTAGGAAATAAAATACACATGAAAAACTCTAATGATTAGAACTTCAACTACTTCGGACTTTATTTATTGAGGTAAACGTGGTATTTTTGATTGAGTTAGGGCGACGATTTTTTGTTATCATTAAACTGTACTCGACTAACTATATATATATCGAGAAAAAAATCACTTCCGGTCGGTAAATACCAAAGAAAAGCTCTCTACAGATTCAAGTTTTAACGATTTTGGATTTCACTGATTGAGTGGTTGAGGTAAAAGTAGTACTTATAATTATGTTACGACATTGATTTTAGGTATTAATTCAACGCCGACTAATAAATATATTATTATCAATAAAGAAAAACAAAAATGATCACTTCCGATCGGAATATACTAAGGAAAATGAAATAATAACTCAGTCAGTGAAATCCAAAGTAGTCGGAACTTCTTATCACTTCTCATTATCCGACCGGAAGTGATTTTTTCAATATTTCTTCGATAATTATGTAGTTATTAGTCGGCATTCAATTGATACCCAAAATCAATGTTCTAACATAAGTCTAAGTACCACTTTTATCTCAACGACTCAACCAATGAAATCCAAAATCGTCAAAACTTGAATCTGTAGAGAGCTTTTCTTCGGTATTTTCCGACCGGAAATGATTTTATTGTTTTGTTTCTCGATAATGATATATGTATTAGTCGGCGTTGAATTAATACCTAAAATCAACGTCCTAACATAATTCTAAGTACCACTTATACCTCAACCACTCAACCAGTGAAATCCAAAATCGTCAAAATTTGAATCTGTAGAGAGCTTTTGTTCGGTATTTTCCGACCGGAAATGATTTTTTTGTTTTTTTTTTTCTCGATAATTATATATGTATTAGTCAGCGTTGAATTAATACCTAAAATCAACGTCCTAACATAATTCTAAGTACCAATTTTACCTCAACCACTCAACCAGTGAAATCCAAAATCGTCAAAACTTGTATCTGTAGAGAGCTTTTCATCGGTATTTTCCGACCGGAAATAATTTTATTGTTTTGTTTCTCAATAATGATATATGTAATAGTCGGCGTTTAATTAATACCTAACATCAACGTCCTAACATAATTTTAAGTACCACTTTTACCTCAACCACTCAACCAGTGAAATCCAAAATCGTCAAAACTTGAATCTGTAGAGAGCTTTTCATCGGTATTTTCCGACCGGAAATGGTTTTTATTGTTTTGTTTCTCGATAATGATATATGTAATAGTCGGCGTTTAATTAATACCTAACATCAACGTCCTAACATAATTTTAAGTACCACTTTTACCTCAACCACTCAACCAGTGAAATCCAAAATCGTCAAAACTTGAATCTGTAGAGAGCTTTTCATCGGTATTTTCCGACCGGAAATGATTTTATTGTTTTGTTTCTCGATAATGATATATGTATTAGTCGGCGTTGAAAGAATCAACGTCCTAACATAATTCTATGTACCACTTTTACCTCAACCAGTGAAATCCAAAATCGTCAAAACTTGAATCTGTAGAGAGCTTTTCTTCGGTATTTTCCGTCCGGAAGTGATTTTTTTATTTTGTTCGATAATTATATACACGTCTGCAGTTTAATGACACCTAAAATCAACGTCGTAACTTAATTCTAATCGGTAATTTTACGTCCCCAAGACGAATTTGAACGAAGTGGTCGCTAATTTAAACTGTTCGCCGTGTTACGGTTCCGGTTACTTTGCCACGTCACGTGACCGCGCCCTATAGAAATACCGTGATTACACTACACTATCCGAAAAGCCGAGCCCAAAAGTATCGTTTGATACTTTATGATTTAAACGAAAGGACAATTATATTTTTAACAACGGTCACTTTCATCAATTAAATCAATCAATTTAATGTTTGTAGACAAGAGTAATGATAACTCTCCTTTTTTCTCCTGCTCCATGCTTCATTTTTTTATGTCTTAAAATTTCGGGGGGGGGGTCCGGACCCCCTGGAACCCCCCTTCGCTACGCCATTGCCCAGGATCCCTTCAGTGTGCATAAAGTTTGGTACAAACGGTATAGTGCTAATTCAACGTTTTTAACACATTTTAAAGACCTGAACAGAAAAGTTAAGATCCTATAGTAAGTTTACTATAATTGTATGGAATGACAAAAATAGAACATACCTTTTTTGGACCTTACTCAGCCCACTCAGGTCATGTATAGAACGTCCTAAATATTTCTAATTTATCCTAGAATTCTTCTGTAATGTTTAGATTACACAATTCTGTATTTTGTAGCAGTGATTCGATTGTAAATCCTTATTGTTAATTTGTATCTAGTAAGCAAATAACACCCAAACATAAACGGCATTGTAATTCTCAAACTTAATGCAGACATTATAGCCACGAGATGGTGGTTGTTACTTTACAGAATGTGGTATGTTGCTAATTTAATTGTTTAATTCGATTTAATATGCAAGTTTGAATAATATTTACGATTCTATATGTTCAGTAGGTATGTTTAAATACTTTATATGGAGGGGTTAACAATTTAATTTTAAATTGACGTAAATAATTATTTAACAGGTTCCGTTTTGTCGGCGAGTTATTTATTTCAAAAACGTCCATAGTTGCCAATATTATAAACATTAATTTATATAATTTTGGTGTTTTATAAAAGCCACAGCCGGTTATAATTGTTTAAGATTGAAAACATTACAATGTGTATAAATACATAAGAACTCATACCAGAGAGGATGCAAAATACTTCTTTGGAAATTTTGCAATAATTTTATTCCACCTCTACTGAAGATCAGCGTCCATTTACACTTTGTTACTTTATAGATATAAATGCATCAGATTGCAATATCAATATTAGTTTGTGTGCATGTTTTGTACTCGTTATGGAGCGGAGTGATCACAGCGATGACGAGACACTCTCCAGAGTGAGTTGATTCGTGTTGTGACGGCGAACTTGAAAGTAATAGTTGTCGCGTTTTAACTGGAAAGCGCGAGTTTTAAGTGAGCTCGCGTGTCCGGATCCATAGTAGCTCATTACCCAGTTAGTGTAAACGGTCCACGGACTCAAGCTCACTTCCTCTCTAGCTAGTCTTTGACACTTCTTGGTCTTGTTCAGTGATTGTTGTCGCCGTTCCTCGGTGTAATGTGAAGTCAGGCGTGCCGCAAGGATCGTGTCTCGGACCTCTGATCTTTCTTCTTCTAGCAAATGAAATGATCATTTTCTCAGAGCTTATTAAAGATGAATATCACGCCGTATTTAGGCAAATGCCTAAGAATCATTATTATGGCCTAAACCTTCGTCATTTCATCAACCTGTCCATTTTGACACGCACCAATGAATAGTTGTATATTATAATACATATATAATAAATTGCATATGAATACATCAAACACACTTTTTAAACTACGGTAAAACGTCGTGATTTTGGTTTCAGGTTAGTGTTTGATGGGGAAAAATTATATATTTCATATTTTCTCCCCTCTACCTTTAAACTAATGGGCTGAAAACATAGGGTTTACAATATGTACTGTTATTTAGTTGTACTTCACATAGTACATATTTTCGCAACTCAGTTACTTGTTACTGGTTAGTATAAGTTACATCCGATGCTCTTGGAACTAAATTCTTGGCGGATTGATAACCTAATTGGTACGCATATTAATGTTTTCTCTCGGGAACTTTGTAGCTGCCGTTCCTGCTGCCGATTAACATCTAGCGCGCCTTGTCCGTAAGTAAAAATTTATATTTTCGTATTATAAGTTAGCCCTTTCATGCGAGACATCTAAATTTGAATGTAATGTAAAGTAAAATTATAACTTGTAACTTACCTTGAATGTTTTTTATTTGCCAGATCAACTTGGATAATATTTGTGGCGATGTCCTTCTGACGAGACCATGCTGTCGATAAAAGGCTAATACCGTCGCGATGTTGTTTTAGGCTTTTGTTTTTGTGTTGCAGTTCACTCTTCGAGCTCACTTCTTGAGTTCAAGCCCAATTACTTCATGTTTTAGACTTCCAGTCTACTAATCTTCCCCTTTTTTGACTACAGCTGTCGAGCCAAGAATGCTGACGCCCGCGTTTGTGAATCAAGTTCATTGTGAAGGGAAGTTATTTTTAAACGTTTAGTAATTATTAATTTCGAAGTTACAATCCATAGAAGATTGGAATATTCAGGCCCATCCCAAGGTATTATATTTTAGTTCATTCGTACTCTATTTGGCAGCAACGTGGCAATACTTTATATTATTTCACCAACCAGAAGTGGTGCTTTTATGTTTATTTTCCAATATTAAACATATACGTAAACTTCGAATTTCGAGTATTCATTACTATGACCTCAGCGGTATCCAACCTCTTGTGTATTGTCATTCGGTACAAATATGAAATGTAATATGAACTAAAAAGAAATTTCTCAAATATTCGTATACCTAATGGCCTGAGTCCTAAGTCGGAGATTTTAGGTTTTACTCAAACCTAGTTTTGTTAACCAACTGAAAACGTTATTATCACTAAACCAAAATTTGATCTAGTTAATTTAGACGTAGGCATACCTTAGACGTATTATCAGTACGTGAGCATAACAAGCAAGTATTTTATCGGAAATATAACTTACAAGTTTGTAAAACGTTAAACTGTTACACCTCGATTTCAAGATTATTTTTCACAATGTTAATAGTCATTTTAATATGAATGTAACTAAGTTTTGGTTTAGAACTTGAAATACCTGTATATTTGTGCAAATTTGTATGTAAATTTATTTATAAATTTACAAGATTAATATATTTCACAACCATTTTTCATTTTTACTATGATAATATTGTTCTACGAGTAATGAAAGGAAAAATCCAGTTAAAAGTAATCACTCTGAACCTGTGTAATATTTTAATACTTTTCAGGCTTTATCATTAGTTATAAATTTTATTTTAACTGCTTTCATGCACTATGTTATCTGTGTATTCTATAAATGATGATGGCCCTGACAGGAGAAAATACTTGTGCTTTATAGATTTTGAGAAAGTAATAAACTTTTGACCCTATTCCACCCATACAAAAATTCGACGCAGATAACGAAAAAACTAACACTAACTAATAACTTTGGGTTATTTGTACTAGGTACCCAAAGTACGTTGAGAATTTGAGTGTACCTTGAGCCGAATCTAGGAGCTCCATGAATCACAATTGAGAGAGTTATAAACCATCGTGCCAAGTTATATCACTCCCAAAAGAACCATAGAATTAGCGATTCGCCTCTTAACTTTTTGTACAAGATAGAAAATAGGTCTGAATCCATGCCGTGTGATTGTTCTTACGGCAAAGATCTTACATACGACACAATAGATTGTACTCATCCAATTAAATTATAATTGGTATTTGGGACTGGAACAGTTTTAGAATTGTGGAAAAGTGAAAAACAGGACTGACTATGACTGTGTACAGATGCTGGCAGATCCTCGTCACGTCCTCGTCCGCTTCCTGCCGGGGCCCAGGAGTCGTGCGGCAGCTCAGATTGAGCGGATTGATGTTATTTTCCCAAATCAGTGCAGCCCCATTACCCCCCATGACTGTACCTTCCGCTTCCCCTGCTGTCCGCACCGCCCCCGCCCCCAATCACCATTACTACACTACGCACTTTATTCGGTCCAACGGTGGTTATTATTCGCCCGTTGGTGTGCCGCCTGGTCCGTTTTGCCGGTGACGATTTTCCTCATTAATCCTGTGTGCTTGTGCTTTTGTTTGCGCGGTCGTTTGCCAGCTCAGCCGCCCGGCGAAGAGAGCTAGAACTGGCGGCCGTGAAGGTGAAAGTGTTTATGCGTCGACCCTCCTGTCAACACGATGTTGCGTAAGATTCAGACAATGTTCGGTGATTAATTGCTTTCAGGCGAGGTTACTCGAATTGATAAATATAGACTAATGAGTTATGTGCTTAAAAAAGTAGGCCTACACATTATGTTTTAAAGAGTTTTAAAAGATTAGATTCAAATAAATATTAATCGTTATCGTTTGATAGCAGTGTATTACACAGAATATCGTCGAACATTTTAGTAAATCATGCTGCATTTCTTATTAAACTCTAAAATAATAAATAGTGACTATCTCCAGTAGCGTGGTTATTTAGAAAATCATCACTAATATTTAAATCTAGCCTGAGGAGAAATTGAAATTTCGATTGTTACTTCAAAATATAATGTGATTTTTAGAAAAGAGTTGAAATTACAGACGGTCCTGAAGGCGGTTCGCAAGCAAGTAAAGTAAATTTGGGCAGTCGCAGAAAGAGAAGAGGGCCGAATGAGGAGCCCTGCGGTACGCCGTACCGTTAGGCCCGGCCAGACTGCGACGATTCATTATTATAATTGCCTAGAGCGGTCGGTAGGCCGGTTTGCGCAATCACACCGGAATAACAATAACTCTCTGGTATCAGCGGTTCGGGGGCGGGAGTGGAAGCGGGAGAGGAGAAGCCTGACCCGTTAACGCACCAATTATACCTCCGGACACCGCAGTAACAGATAGCCCTGTGTTACGCGCCTCGGCCTCGGAGATCTTCCCAGATAGAGATCGAACCGAACGAGTTCGCGTTATTGCGATCGTAACTAAGTCGGCCTCTCCATCCGCATGAGGCCAACCCCTAAATGTGATTTTGATGTGCCAGTCATCAAAAAATTACATTATACCTCCAAATCGTTGAATGGCTTTTTTTAATTAACTTACGCGTATTCCAAAGGATTGCTAAGGACTCGGTGAATATATACAAATTCATAGGCTTTGCAATTTTTTCAGTTTAGTTTTTTCTAATTTATTGATGCAGTGTGTTACGGAGAATCTTATTTATGTGTAAGTAAATTATTTTGTAAACTTGTAGCCGTTCCAGAACTGAGAGAATATGGCTTAAAAAAACTCGCAAAAATCTAAGTTTTTGCATCATTTTGAAGTTAAAATCTGACCACCGGCCGGTGATGCAAACGTGTGTTACTGTGCGTATTCTTTCACTTAACGAAGAAGACATTTTACAGTTTAGGAAAATTCATCAGTATCAGAATTAAGTATTATTATTCACTGCTTAAAAATTATGGCAAATGGAGGAAACCCTGTGATTTTTCCAATTTAGGTGAGCCAAATACAAATCTCTTTGGAATTGATTGATTGAAAATTAAAGGCGGAAGAATAATGGTTAATGTTATAACAATAGTGCTAAAGATGTTTTTTAGCGAGTGTACTGCTTGCTGTCCTATGATTTCCGATCTGTGGGAAAATACTTACATAGCAAAACGATTGAAGGATCATTTCAAAGTTTCAAGATTACTAGTGGGTCAGCAGTTTTACGGCGGGAGGCGGATATTTCGCGTGCTACTTTTATTTCCTGTACAAAACCTTTATTTGTATTTTAAGAAAGTAGTGTATTTAATCTCAAGCGCATTCACCCCTTTTGTAAATGAATGTTTTTGTTGTTGAAAGAGTCCCATTTGTACGGGTTACTGTCGTAACGGGATTCAGTTCGTAAGAGCTATCAGATAGCAATCAGGCTGTTAACGTTGAAGGCCTGGCACTTCGCTACCGCCAGCGACTCCCAAGCAGCTGTTAGGAAGAAATAGCTCTTTTAACGGCCACAGATTTCGGTCGTAACGTTTTTACGTTTTGTCGAATCGTCCAGGCGAATGTTCAAGTCCCAACAAGGTTAATAGTCAAGATAGGAGGTTTATCGTGGCCTTCGTCGGACAAAAGGTGCGATAAAATGAAATTACTGTAAATAACTGCTGAATTCCGTTTAAGAGATTTTTTTTCGTTTTTCCTAGATGTACTAGATTATTTGAACCAGAGTAGCATAATTGTATCACCAAATTCCATGAACAAAAGGTGTTAGGTAAACTTGACAGAAGATATTGCAATCTACGTCAAATGAACAGACACAGAGAGTTCCTTAATTCTTGCTTCTTGAATTCGCTTCTATCGGACTTTGGTGCTTTGTTGTTGAAGAAACCCCAGTTTGATCCAGTCATTATCTCGTGTTCGCTTACAATTTTCTTGCATCTTATATCGTAGAAACCGTTCTAAGTCTCGTACACTCCGGCTTTCACGCAACCACTTCGTGCAATCGCTGTTGCATCATGTTTCCAGGAACTTTGTCTATAAACGGTCTAATGAGAGATGTACTCGAAATTTCAGCCGTTATTTTCTTTGAAGGCAATTTGACTGGGGGAATAGTCGTGCCAAATGTCCTTTCTCCGTCGTTTGGTACGGTGAGGTGCGGCGCGGCGCGGCGGCACAGCTGAGTACACACAACTGCGGATCTGTGTACAGTACAGTCATCGACGTCGTGTCGCCAAGTGTTGCAAAGCCCACTTTCCAGTCAGCGGTTGAGGTGATCAGTTATTGTTGGGTATATACCGTTCTCTTGGTTCTCTATAAAACATCTCAGGATGGATCGTGTCAAGGTGATTTAACTAATTTTATACGTATTATTTATATTTTGATGTTCATACAAACATCATATTTTAAACGGTATTGTAACATATAATAATAAACGGATGCACTCGTAATTCTTGTTATTCTTTAATTTTGTCCAAATCTGGTATTTTACTCCATTAAGTTACAAAATTATTAAGTACGCTAAGTGTAGTAGTAAGTCGTCAAATAAACTCAATAAACAATTGAAAGGTTCTCTACGGTAAGTAAGGTTATGGGCAAATTTGTCCCAGTGGATATGATTTAGTGTATTTAATCGCATTTAGGAAGCTGCACGTCTTTCTCTGCGTTGAAGTCTAATGAACGGTTTAAAGTCGTTGGCGAGACTCCGAATGTTTTCAAAGAGGACTTTGAAATCGTAGGGAAAATGATTGATTATCCATGAATATTTGTCTGTGAATTTCCTGACTGTACCTATATATTTATGTTTCGACGTATAGCTTTTTTGTCAAATTTAACTTTGGTTTGTTCTTTTGGAGTTTGATATTTTGATTACACGATAACACATGCTTTTGGATTATACACCCGAAGAATGAAACAGATACCCGGACTGACATGTTTCTGTTGCACACAACGATGGTAAATGTTATCATTTGAAATCACCCACCTTCAACAACGAACGTAACACCATTTCCAATTTTATATTATGTGTGCTAAATGTGATTTGTTTTACTTCATTACGACCGAAAGATAATCAGTTGCAGATGAGAATAACCAAAACCGTATGGATTTGTACGGGCGTACCGGCCGTTCTCTCTTCCTGGACCATTGCCAGTCGCCAATCGACCCGAGGTACGGCTTATTGTGTGACTCACTCACTGAGTCACTTGCCATCTGGATCGCCACTCCGCTACAGGATGCAATAAAGTTGCCGTTCCGATCGAGGGACGCCCTGGACTGGTCTCTCGAGATTGTTTACGCCGCGGCCGATCTCTATATCTGGATTTTTACGAAGTGGTTTTGGTTTTCCAATTTGTAAAGGTGCGATTGATGGGAGATTTGATACCCACGTAAATTTTGATCCTGTCGGTCGATATAGAATTAGAAATATATTCTTTCGGGGTAAAATTAAATATGTGACAAACGAGAATTTTTAGACAGAAAGGAATGTTTCCTAATGATGCATCATGCATACCAACGAATCATGTGGAGAGCCGATTCATGAGATCTGAGTAGGTAAGACGCAAGAATTTAAAGCCTGGATTAATGGCTGTGGAGATTTGAATACTGGCGGGACATAAAGTTTTTTACTTCTACCATTCAACCTCATTCAACATCATATAACCCCGTCCCCACAATGAATTTGCATTTCAAATACTACAACCGATCTCGTGGTCTCATGATATCAGGCTGAATAAGGGATGACTAGCCTTTTAGGTAGATATCTGCCTATTGCAATCGTCCTCATGACGGAACTTCCGAGGAGATTTTTTTTAATTTCTCCGATCATCACCACCCAAATCGTAAAACCACCATAATCCGAAAATGTATATATGTTGGTGTGTGGGAGCGTGTATGTATAGGCGTACGCGATATAAGGCAAGCTTGTGAATACGATAACTGCCGTAATTTTTTAATATCCAGATTGAAATTTCGTGCAAAAGCAGTACTTGCACATAGTTTGGATAAGTTCGTTAGCTAGTCTTAACTAATAAAACGTTTCAATATGTCTGCCATTCAAGGTTTGGAATAAAAAGGGTTATATTTAAATTTTTACACATTTTAGCGCAGAACAAAAAGGTGCTTCATAATTGTCAGGTCATTTATAATCATGTTTGTTCCAGTGTATTTTTGATATCACGTATAGTTTCTAGGTAGCGGGTGTACAATGATTTACCTAGTATATAATATTGCGAGAATAATTGCGAACGCGATAATAATGATATTAATAATAAAATTTATTGCGTCAACAATTATAAGAGTGCACGCATGCGTCTTATATTCATAATAATATACATTTGCATTAATTCCATTGCAGTTATAGCTATTTAATTGTATAACAGAACTGGGGTTTAATTTTATTCTTGTTTTCAATAATTTTCTCCCAGCAACTCAACATGAACTCTTCAACGGAGGAAAACACCTTTGACACCAGGAGGTGTTTTAATCGAGATTTGAATCGTTTAGAATCACTGAGATGTTTAATTCCCTCAGGCAGCTTGTTTATTAGTTTCACACCAGCTTGGGACGGCAAGTGTTCAAATGCAGTCGTTCTATGTTGTACAGTCTGAAAGTTGTTCCTGCCTCTTGTCTTGTTGCGATAGTTATCGCAAGGAATTTTACTTTCGTAGATGCTGTACAAACCTGAAAATATACATCGACTGTGATCAAACACAGTGCACGATGGTAAATTGTTGCAACAATCAGAATGGGAGACCGAATTTAACAGTAGAAGTGAGCGAAGATCGATATCGAGAGGTGGAAGATACCATCACGTTGAGCGACTGTGATCAAACACAGTGCGCGATGGTAAATTGTTGCAACAATCAGAATGGGAGACCGAATTTAACAGTAGAAGTGAGCGAAGATCGATATCGAGAGGTGGAAGATACTATCACGTTGAGCGACTGTGATCAAACACAGTGCACGATGGTAAATTGTTGCAACAATCAGAATGGGAGACCGAATTTAACAGTAGAAGTGAGCGAAGATCGATATCGAGAGGTGAAAGATACCATCACGTTGAGCGACTGTGATCAAACACAGTGCACGATGGTAAATTGTTGCAACAATCAGAATGGGAGACCGAATTTAACAGTAGAAGTGAGCGAAGATCGATATCGAGAGGTGAAAGATACCATCACGTGGAGCGACTGCCGATTTCCACGCCCAGAGAAGACAAAGCGAGTGGAACTGTTGCAAATCGGTCCAACGACACAGGAATGTCAGACTCCAACTACAGTCGAACACTGTCGGTGCTTGTATAACTCGTCTACGTTTCACTTTGGTGACACTACCATCTCCAGTATATTACCGAATCGGAAGCTGAATAGCTATACACTTATCATATTGTAACTCATCCAAACTGCAATAGTTTCTCAAACGTGTGCTAATATGACGATCTTTGGTTGAAGTGAGATATTTCACTGAAATAAAATATTACAACTGCTGGCTTTCTGATGGTTAGATGGGCTACCATTTATTATTTTTTAGAATCGGCTCAGCAGGCGGCCATCTTCGTTGTAGCCCCATTAGAACAGAGCTGAACATAAAACACTTCTACGACCTTAATTTTGGATGTCTCATTTCAAGAATTTTTAATATGCATACGAATGCTTAATTTGAGTTTTTTTCGTTATCTGTATAGGATAAATTATATCTTTAAAATATGGCATCTCTCATGATAATACGATCAAAAATAAGATGGCGCGAAAGTGCATGAGGTTTAAAATTGTTGTTATGGGGGAACAACTCAAGGTCGTTTTACTACACCCGGATGTGTAATACATTACAAAGGCGTTATTGCATTACAACCTTCTTTCTCTACATTTAACGGCTATTCGCACACCGTATGCTACGCAATGTGCCAAATTCCTTGACAGTGCCAAAATTTCTCCTCGCTCATGGGTGATTCAGTAGCCATCGGTCATGTGAGCAGCCGCGATGCCAGCGGTAATACCGTATTGCGGTCCCTGGCACGTCCTTGGTGCCAAAAATGAGTCAGGGTCCTGCACCGCATGACAAGTGCTGCCCACGCCAGGATCGAGGACTCCTTTCTTTCTGCATTGTTTGTCAGGAGAGGTGGGGTGCAGAACAGAGCAAGTTGCAGGCCTTGGAGTGTTCTCGGCGTGTGTCACCGCCGCGCCGCCGCCTTCTCGTATTTTATTGGGTCGAGTGTCCCGCAAAGCGAGGCGAAGCAGTGTGGATTGTAAAAAGTGCATTCATTAACCTTGTAAGAACACTAACTATGGCGGGCGTGCCAGTTAAACATGTAAATAAATACCACGAAATGTTTGTTCGGAATTACCAGAACTTGTTCATTACAAGAAGCAATTGCATTCCTTCGTATAGTTTGAGTCTTCCGTATGTAAAAATGCTGTAAAAAATGGATGTTCCGTCCTGTGTAGTAATTTGATTGGCTCACTAAGGACCAGTGAGCCGATACTGCACACGTATATGTCCTGAGCGTCTTAGTGGCTGATTTAATGAGGATTATTTACGGCATGAGGACAGCGAGGAAAAATACTTCTACGAGCATTTTACTAAGCCCGTAGTAGTAAACCCATCAGATTCTTCGACGCCTATTAAAAATGGACTACTCGTATGTATTTGTTAATGAACTTGCTAATTTGTATTTTGTTGTTAATACTGAATTTTGTATGTTGCAGGTGAGGATTGTTCATTTTATTCGGGCTCTGGTGCAGAGGTAAGCAATTATATTAATAGTAACTCTGGATGGTAAAGGTAGCTAAATACACTTGTGTTTTCTTCTCTCAAATGAAGAGACAGTTGTTTAGTAAGCCAGACAAATACGTCTCTTGCTTGACCATACTGATGTTCGTTGTAGTTCACAATGAACAGCCCATCATTTGGATAAGTTAAAATTGTATCTCCCTCTTGCAGTTAAGTTGCGGGTAAATCGATTGACCGTATTTACAAGTGATCACTGTTGGACCGACACACACATGTCAGGAAGAGAGCATTTATAGCTGCATCATAATTCTAACTATTTGTTGATACTCTCATACACTCAAGGTAACTTCCGTGTGGTTTCCGTATTAGGGTGAAATATGCGTTGTATTTCATGAATAAAGTACATTCCTGAAGGAAATAAACGAGTTCCAGGACGTAATCGGGCGGGGATTTGCTGAAAGGATAATAGAGAAAGGTAACTGTCGGGTGTGAATGTGAGTGCAGGATTTGCATGGCCTCACCTTTAGCTGTGGCCCATACTTCAGCCCACTTAGGCCGGCTGGGCGTGACCTCGGCAGCCCGTACTGTCCTGCCTCAACATCTCAACACCTCCACACCGCGTTGAGTGAAATATGTCCACGATCGTGAAACCATCTTTCAACAAACGAGTGCACGTGCTGCATGACGCTGGTTTTGTGAGCACGATACCTGACTTAACGCCTACTGATTCAGATTGATCTAGGAATGGAAATAGTAACAAAGTGCATTGGACATTTTAGTACCGTAGTCCGATCATGATTTATGTTAATTAATCAACGTGGCTCAGAGATCAGGCGGCTTTAAATTTATACTAGGCCTATATATTTATCTAATTCATAACCCTGTGTAGAGAAAGACACAATAATTTACAAATCTTTTGTTTACAAACCAACTCTGTTGCCCACTTTATCTTTAAATATATTATAGTGTTATGTCGTGTTTCCAATTCTTCATGAACAGTATTTTAAAATTTCGGTCAGAGTAATCAGCTAACAATTTGAAGTTAACTTTGTATTTAAAGACAACAGCCGTGTATGACATTAATATTAGGTTTTGTTTTTATTCTTTAAGACACTGTTGCTCTATATACACTATTCGATACCACAGCTGTCTTTCTACATTTATGGTGATTTTGTTTATTAAATTGATATATTGAATGAGCGTATATAATTCGTATCGAATAGCGAATTATGTCCATTTACTGTGATACAAACGTACCAAACTCCCGAGTTTCGTAGTTGAAAGAGGATTACTCACTTACGTTGGAGCTAATATCTACTAAAAAAAGAAGTCAAAATAAAACAAATGGTGGTCGAAACACGTTGTTAATTTGTTGATATTATAATGTGTTCACACAACGTTTGAATTTTTCATTATGCAGATTTTGGATATAAATGTCGTAAATCCATCGGATTACCGTGAGTAGTTAAGTTGTGTCTACATGAAAATCAACGTACTTTTACTAATACGTACAGCCAAGTTAGCAAAGTTTAGTAGAAACGTAAGCGTAGTCTGCGTCGTCACAGTTTAGTTCCGATGCAGATGGACTACATTTAACCGGCGCGGCGACGCATTACTCAACATCTATTACGTGCAGGCAGAGTTACGACACGGGTAAGCCGCCAGTACAGCACAGTACGTACTGACGTCGGAAGACCCGCAACTGCTGACGGAACATACAACTCCATTAGCGTGGGCGACCGGCAGGTCGGAGGCCACGGCGCTCGAACCCGAGACGTACCGGCCGTGGACACGCCCTGTTCTTGATGACAGATGTCTGGCTTTGGCGAGGTTGAGGTTAGGGAGAGGTCGGGAAACTCGCGGTCACCGGGCGATCTCGCCAGCAGAGGTGCCTCAAAAGGTCACCATAATCCTTCATTCCTCTTCCTTAAAGACTCGGACTAAAAACTGTGTAAGAATGATCCACAGAGATAAAAACATGTTTAATGTGATAGAATTAATAACATGATCAATATGACGTTTAACGTTTGTATTATTCATTCATCCAACTCAATTTTAAACGGCAAAACCCATTAACCTCCGTTCTTGAGGAATTTACTTTTTGCTCAGTTAGGTAGTAATTTCTAGTGTTAAATGTTAACATATTGTATCATGAAACCCACTTTTCCTGTGGATTTCCAAATTTTGAATTATGCAGTCTTGTACTCTCGTTTAAATTAATTAATTAAAATATTTCTCAGTGCGTTTAAATAATTTAAGACGTTTATCGGCAATCAAAATGTGGGATCTGTCAGTGATCTTTTAAAGCAGATTTTACTTTCATAACCTGATTAAAAGAGCAATGACGCCGAATCATACATTATGCTAGTCGATTACTGCTCTGATTGGAAGATTATAATACACGCATTTAGCTCAATTTCTTTAGTTTTTGACATAAATACTTATTGCAAATAACTCTTCGAAATGTAGGTGCTGATGGATATTACCTTCTAAAGATCAGCTCCATCAGCAAGATGGAATTTATAGACGAAGGTGCTAAATTATCAAGTAACATATTATGGCGCACAACAATGCAAATAAGTTTTAGCACAAGTGGTTTCTCTTGATGGACGCCCTCAATTCTGCACATTGGTGTTCCAGATTGCGAAACAAATGGCGAACACCGGACCACTCCCAGCCAATACCTTCTTGTTGGCTAAGTGAGGTCAGCAGCGTGATTTAGCCATCTCCCAGCCATCTGTCACATGTGACCTCTGGCCGCGTGGGCCGACCATTTGTCTCTCTGTATTTGGTCGAAGGTAGGGCCCGTCGAGTTTGGGGCCAACTTTTACCCCGGTCTGAAACCTTTTCGATGTGATCCCATTGATCTTACAGTCCGGCATATTTATTCAAGTCTCGAGGGTCAGAGTGTATTGTGGCACTTTGTAGGATGATTTCTTTCGTGAAGAAGAGCTATAGATGCAGGCTCTTAGTACATCCCCTCAGCACTCGGGAGACATTATGTGGGAAGCGGACACCTGACATGCTGATTGAAATGTAGAAGGTCAGTTACAGGTATGATACAGTTGGTGTACTTAGCATCGGTCGAACATTTTGCGGAAAAAGGAGTTGTCTGAGAAGCAGATTAAAGAGTGGAAATTTGAGTATTTGTGGAACATCAATTCCCATATATAGCGCTGTTTAGTGATGTAGCTGTACCCATCTCCTCCTTACTGTCAGGATCCTCGCACAGGTCTGTGTCCCTTGAATATGAATTAAGTCAAAAAGGAAATCGACATCTTAGAATCTAATTTCAAACAAAAGGTAAAAAACAACATACCTCAAAAACTTATGTCCTTGTACAAAAGAGGCGTGGCCAGCAGAATCGTCGACGATGTGTAGGTCGCCAGTGAACAAGGCTTTAAATCTGGATCAGACAGTACAGGTTCGTATCACATCTGATCTGATGCATTTTTACAGCATTCTCCACTTCTTGTACTGAATTCCTTTTTTGTCAGATACATGGTCTTTGGAATTAAGCGGGAAATATTATCAGAGGCCACTACTTTCAAAAATAAATCCATCCCGCAAGTAGCTCAAGGCTCGGTGATAAACATACATTGGTTGGTTTAAGGAGGTGAAACCGAACACTTCGAAAGTAGAAAATATGTTATAATGTGCAACCAGATACTCGATATACTCAAATGCCCACTTGGTGTATGGCATCTAAGCCGCATTCTGTGGTCAGGGTGTAAACCATCTGCAGCGACCCACGGTAGGTAGTACGACCACCTGCCCGGCATGTGGACCCACCCCTACCACCTGCCGCCAAAGCTGTCGTCCTAGTAACTGTCTGTTGCAAAGGTTGTAGTATGTATAATATAGCAACGATCCGGCTTGTATAACTAACGTGTTTGTAAATTTAGAAATGGGATTTCATTTCGTATTTTGACACATTTGTTATTATTTTTATTTAAACTATAATGATTGCATTGAGTATTTGTGTAAAATTTTCCCCTTCTCATTTATTTTTCTCTAATATTATCTACTAGATAAGATGGAAATGTATTGAATATATGGAAACGGTTAGCCAGTTCCTCCCGTAGACTTCATTGGTACTTATAGAAGTCTCAGCCACATGCCGCCTACTCCCTTACTGACAAGACACTTTGGATTTCGTGTGCAGGATAAACTTACTCGTTACCTTATCCGATTACCCCGGTCGCTTTTTTCATGGATACAACAGCCAAACAATAAACATTTATGGTTTACGTTTTTTAAGAATATAAAGATACAAATTTTGTATACACCGCAATAGAAATGTTTTTCAGTTAAATTAATACTGTTGTCCTATGGAGACAATTATGTTTTGATGGAAATAATTATGATTACTGTCGTTTTCAGATTTCACAGTAACTGTGGTTGAGGCTCATAATTCAGCGTGTGAAAATAATATTTAAAAGATTAAGAAGATTTTGCTTGAGAACCACAAATTGTAATTTTTCGTAAGGTACGACCGCCTCAGGAGTCTCCACTCTGCGCCGTTGCACAATCAATCCTTATTTAGTCTCTGTGCTATATCTACTCACCTGCCTGGCACAGCAGACTATCTATGGGCGGTTACTGCTAGGAGTATGCACCGTAACCGAACGCTAGGGCAACCGGTTGTTTGTACAGGTTCACTCATATTTCTTCCCGCCAGCACGCCATGCCAGCGTGTCAACTTCGACCTTCAATGTTGTCGGGGTAGGTGAGGTACGTTGCTTCCTTCCTGAAATATTTCTGCTGTACAAGATCTTTCCAGAATCTTTGGTGAGGATGTGTGAATAAATCACTAATGATGTATGCGTTAGTGCTGGTTTTGAAATCACTCAAGAAGTTTTGTAGTGGGATGTTGAAATATCAAAAACATCTTGATAATTATCTCGATCCGGGATTCCAACGAGAAAACAACTCAAGAAGTTTTGTAGTAGGAAATTGAAATATCAAAAACATCTTGATCATCAACTACGAGTAGATCCGGAGAACCAAATGGAAAATAACTCAAGCAGTTTTATAGTAGGATGTTGAAATATCGAAAACGTCTTGATCATTATCTCGATCCGGGATTCCTAAGGGAAAAACAACTCAAGAAGTTTTATAGTTGGATGTTGAAATTTCTAAAACTATTGATCATTATCTCGATTCGAGATTCCAAAGAGAAACCCACTCAGGAAGATTTGTGATATGGGTTTTTGTAATATCGAAAATGATGCTAGGTGACATTTGGATTCTCACTGAGCCTAACTAAGGGGGTATGAGGAGGATTTGAACTCCAACTCAACTTTGTTTGAAATACAGGACTGAAAAGTTTGACATTGAACTAAGACAATCTAATTTATTTAAATTAAGATATACTCGGATTTAATCCATACCCCCGTGCTCTTTAATAACATTCAGTCTCCCCCAAAAGCCAAAGTTTCCTATGTCACCGAGAATTTCAACTGCACAGTAAAGCTATGATACTGCTGTATGTAGCAGCACTAATTTATTTTGTATCTGCAACAATAGCGACGAACACTGCACGGTACTGTAGGCGTTATCAAGTCCTAGTTACCTCTGTCACCGAGTATTTCAACTGTGCAGTAAAGCGACGATATTGCTGTCCAGCAGCACTCATATTTTGTACCTGCAACAATAGCGGCAAACACTGGCACGGTACTGTAGGCGTTATCAAGTCCTAGTTACCTCTGTCACCGAGAATTTCAACTGCACAGTAAAGCTATGATACTGCTGTATGTAGCAGCACTAATTTATTTTGTATCTGCAACAATAGCGACGAACACGGCACGGTACTGTAGGCGTTTTCAAGTCCTAGTTACCTCTGTCACCGAGTATTTCAACTGTGCAGTAAAGCGACGATATTGCTGTCCAGCAGCACTCATATTTTGTACCTGCAACAATAGCGACGAACACGGCACGGTACTATAGGCGTTATCAAGTCCTACCATTACCCTAACAGTTCAGCAGCGAAGCGTTGTTCTCTGATAAGAATTACAGATGCCGGTTTAATGTTCCCAGCCATTGTTCGAGTGTAGAGCGAAACGGAATGCATTCAAGTTGTTTTTCACTCGTTTACAATGAAAACTCCTCCACGAGGAATGTTTTACTTGAATACATGTTTGCGGCGAACAGTTAAACAATGTTGTGGCATATCCGCTGTTTATAGGTTTGTTACAACGTTAAAGAGTTTATGTATTGCTTTATTTGTATTTTACATAGATTTTGATAAGCTGTAATAAACAAATTAATATATATTATTTAAAT
Organism: Homalodisca vitripennis; assembly: GCF_021130785.1. Classification (NCBI taxonomy): domain Eukaryota; kingdom Metazoa; phylum Arthropoda; class Insecta; order Hemiptera; family Cicadellidae; genus Homalodisca; species Homalodisca vitripennis. Next base: position 180,935,130 of record NC_060208.1, on the reverse strand, counting down.
TGTTAAATTAAAATTAATGCTAGTTTGTCTTGTGTGACATATATTATTATCTCGACTGAATAAGTTGTTGGTAGTGAAACGATCATATTTTTCGGATTAAACAAAATTACCAATTTTCCCAACTACTAAAATGTCTATAATACAATGGTCTTTACCAATTTGAAGAGCTCCCAATATGGATTAAGGTATTTATAAGACAAATGATGTAGCCTACACATACGAACAGACAATACGGCGGTTTCATTTTAGTCATGTGGGTTGTCGCCAGCTCTATTCCATATCCTAGCATATCGGGTGTATCTTCCCAAACAGTTATACGCCGCTGAATTGTGTGTTCTTGCACTACGGAAGAGAGATTCCAGCATTTATACATACATAGTTTTATAGTCAGAGGAGGAAAATTGACTTTAAATGTTAACGTTATCAAAAGTAGTGTTAGCTTATTTGTAAACGAGTAGGCCTATATCAAATTGTGGCCAACAGTTTGCTTCTTTCACATCATCGCCCTAATGATCGCCCAATAAATCGCCCTTTTCGATTCGTAAACTAATAGAACTAGACAGTAATCAATCGAGCAATCGTTTTCTTAATTTGAAATAAATTATTTTATGATTCGCTGGATTCATAAAATCAATTCTATAAATCATTTGTTTAATGGGTTGGTAAGATTAATCTACGCCACGCTCCTTACATATCACCGACATCACACCAATTCTTTCGTTCAAGTCTACAATAAATATGAACAAGGCGGAATTTGTACTTACTTTTATTATTTATTAAACAGTTAGAGGGACTAAAATGTTTAGGGTTAAGATAATTGAACCAATATTTTCTTAATAATGCTTCTAACTTTATAACTTTTGCTAAATACTACTTTGGTTCGTATTTTTGATAATGATTTACATCATCTATATAAATTATAATTTTTCTATGCACGCCTTTGTGGAGATCCATCTGAACTTTATACAAATTTGGTCAGATTATTCGGCGCTTTACAGTTATTCTGCAGGAGACAACTTTAAAATAGTAACGGCTGAAAACAAAGTCCATCGCCGTGTCAATCGTGATGTGTAGTTGTGTAATAATGTATCAGCAACGTCTTTCTCTTCTTCACTGATGATAGGCTCATCTGTAAGGCAGGACGCCTCCAAAGACCGACAACCGAATACTCTGAGAGTTAATTGTCAAATATTAGAAAAGTATGTATGATGGGCTTATCTGCAAGGAAAGACGCCTTGGATGAACGCCGACTGAATTATCTGATAATTTTGCAATATCGCCATAATTTATATCTGTTTTACACAGTTAAAGCCAGGACAGCGACGCCTTGAAAGACGTTTGAGAGATAATTCATGATAATTATGCAATATTACCATACCAATGGTTTTATCTGCAAGGCAGCCACCTTTTGAATGACCATCGGAAGATAATTATGCAATTTAAGAAAGTTTATGTCTGTTTTATACTGCTAATATGATTATATGGAAAGCATCGACGAGCATGGCTACTTCACGAATGACCGTCGAGCCCTTGTTCCAGCTCTTTAATCTCCTCATCCAGTTTTGGATTTATAATTATCTTTAAGCTGTTAATCTAATTGAACGTGGATCCAAAGTCCGCTTCATTGACACACCCCCGTACTAGGTCAGCAGGCGGTGTGGTGACATCACATGGGATTGCCCTGGCACTGCGGGTCGAGCTGCGGTATAATCGGTGCAATTAGCATCATTAACCATCTCACCTGACTGCTGGAGCATCATTACCGCTGAAATAACGCAATTAACGTTACGCGGCACGATGTACTCTCGGCAGCATCAAGCCGTTTTGCCATACTTTCCATACTGGCCGCTGGGTACCCTACCGTCAGGTGGCACGGGTGTCGTTCCAGGCGGCGGTCAAGGAAACGCAGTTTTCCATTTGTTAGAAAGAGTATTTACAGAAACCTTCAACACTTGTTTTGTACACCTCAATTATTAGACCCTGCTTTATTCTTGATTTTGATGGAGGTTTTGGCCATGAATGGTTCGCAGTCGTTCATCTGAATTCGTGATACGCTGAAAACGTACTGGATTACAATTTATAGGATATCCTGTTAACACATTCCTCGCACAGATAAAGTCTTTAAAAGTAGCTCTCCCAAGAAATAACAAAACTTATAGGCATACAGCCGAATATTGTAACTCTCCTATTAAATTAGTTTATAAAATTGAAATTTTTTGAAGTATTTTGTTTGTTTGTACCGTACTCTAATCTTAGGTTAAAATTTTTACCTTTAAATTCAACCGTATTTGATTCATTGTATTTAGTTTATATTCAGACACTTTAGAAGTGTATATGTAATTATGCAGACAATTCACAACAATGTGGTAAAACCAGAACACTTAAGACAATATTTTAATATAAAGCCAAATCAATTACAAAGTAGATATTAAATTATAAATTCAATTGAAATCCAATGTGGTTCCGCGAAAACGAGGTATAGAAAATGTGAAAGAATAAGTTACATTTAATTCTTGTGTAATAATTTCTGTGATCTGCATTATTACACAGTCGTGATAATTTTTCACAAACTGCCGCAGTCTTACAAACATTGAAAAATAAGATTTGGCCTTAGTGTTCACAATAATGTAAGACGGATAATAACATAGAATATCGATTGTAGTTATATGTGTCACTCTGGTTCGTTGTAGAGCCGAGACTGGGTTTGCTGAAGCCGCTAAATCAGGAGTCGCGATTCGTCACTGTGAGCAGTGTTTCGCGGCGCTGCGGCGGCCGAACGAGCGACAGTAACGAATCCGTTCCGGCCCTCGACCCGGTGACTTGTCACCGACACAAAGGAAAGTTAATTCAATTTTACGGATTTGCTTTAGTAATGACGAAGTTTAGTGGGCGGTGGAGCGGAGCTGGCCAGTTGGCAGGATCCCGTGTGGGCGCGGCTTGTTACATAACTTTGCTCGGTACTGCTCTGGCAATTTAGTTCTAAACCTCCATAGCATTTGGATAGACTTAAGTTCATTGATGAGTCGCAGGTGCTCTTCATATTGTGCAGAGGGAGGTAGCCTCTCACTAAGTGGTTTAGAATTGAAATGGTTGTCACAGACACCCTCTTATTTCAGAGATAACTTCTCTAATTATTGTGAATCTTGAAGCAATACTTAATGTTAGTGCGGATAGATTCCTCTAGGGTCGATCCGCTATACTTGTATTGAGTCTTTACGACACTTGAGCACATTACGTAACACCACTTTCACGGAACGTGTAATGCCCAAAATCTGCAGAACACGATTTCGGTCCAGAACGTCGTCGGTGACATTCCCTGACACCATCAGTGGCAATGTGGCAACTCCAACCACTGCGCCGGCCCGGTGGCGATGAAAGGCGGCCATTTGATCGCCATCAGCCTCCAGTCCTCGCCGCCACAACGTCATGTCAATGGGTGACGAAACTCGAGCTAATGTCCTCCGCGGCATTTCTCGCTGACCTTTGAAGGACGCTCTTCTCTTCAAATCTGATTCTCCTTCAGTACAGGCTGGATGACAACGTGTGTTAAACTGTCATTCCGGGTTTCTTCAGTTGTACACGATAGTGTATTTGGAGTTACAAGGTTTTCAATCCATTCTCAATTTGACCATGAAACGTTAGCAAATGTCCGCTCAAGATCCCGGAACTCCAAAATCAAAGGACTATTTCTTGTAGGAATCCCGAAGCTAGCTTTCACCAGAGATCCGTGGAAAATGTGTGATCCATGAAGGCTTTGTTCTTCCTGAGACCGTGTCATCAGCCTCTCTCCAATGACATACTCGAGACAGGATCACTCATTTCGGAAGAGGGCCATGTAAACCTCCTTCACAACACTAATCACAGGGTATTCAGTCTTCCCGTATAACACTCTTCCGCCTCCGTGTTGCTTACAATATTTCTGTAATTTAATGTCAAGAGGGAAAAGGGTACTAGGAATTGGTATTTTGGTTTCGTTTTAAATGTGGTTGTCTTTTCATGCCTCAATAACACCAATTTGATCTTCGATCTGGAAAATCTGTTGTATGCTTCATTACATTACGTTACCCCTTTCTCTTAGTTATTATTTTATTTTTGTAAACTCTCTGCGACGTTTTACAGCTTTCGTATGTTTTCCCTAAACAAAAACTTTCTTAACCAAACAGTATTTCTCATAGTAATAATTTAGTACACATGCTTTTGTCATTCTGAAAATCAGTTTCATTGTAAATTACAAGTTCAAATTTAAATCGCAATAAACGGATACAGCGGAGTATCTAAGTGCCCTACAGATCAAAACTAGTCTACCGAACGGACCACAACTAAGTGACTGGAAGGGCAACTTTGCTGTGTTTTCACCATCAACTTCAGAATCAACAGCGTCCGTCCTAGGGCTAAGAAGAACATATGTAACAAATTTCAAGCCTCTTCATCTGAAGGGCGGCGAATGATACGATTTTAAGAATGACCTGTCGGATTCTTAATAAAACTTCACCTAGATAAGGCATATTATCGTATTCCGTGTATTTTCTCGCCCAGTCCTCTAGACCGCACCGAGAATGCCGAGAGGGCCTCACCACCACGCTACCAGTGTACGCGTCCTGCACCAAGAAGCCATTGACGCGACGTTCGCCCCGCGTTTTCACGGATATCGACATTCCTATTCCCCGCCATCGCACACTTCGCTCCCGTAGGTTTTTGCCCCGTCTGGAATACCTCCGCTCCCGCCGCTGGTGCAGTATTTAAATCACCCGTGTCGCCCGCAACCACGCGGTTACGTTGCATTCCTTTTGTTACTGGCTCTGCAGAGATGTAACTTTTCGTTTTTCCTCGACGTTAGCGAATCGGCGTCGGCAGAGCTGCTCGGTGGAGGTAACGTATATCCCTACGCGAGAGAATGAATATGGAAGTACAGTTACAAATATGAGACCACGAACTAAACTAGTAAATTTGATCCTGAAATCAAGTTATTAGTTCTTTTTATTATGAGTATAAACAATTATATACTCACAAAGACTAAAGAGATAAAGATCATAAACTCGAACTATTGTATATTACGAGGTTGAAATTTGTTTATGTAGCAATGTCTTTCTATTTATAATTCCAGAGAAAATACTGACCGGTACCTAATAACATGTTGCTTCAGTAGCATGAGTCGCTAGTCAGGTGATCGTCAGTCAGTAACCGGGAACGAAGTAGTGACTGGTAACTAATAACGAGTACGCCGAGCAACAGTGACATAATTCGCTAGTCAGGTGATCGTCAGTCAGTAACCGGGAACGCAGTAGTAACTGGTAACTAATAACGGGTACGCCGAGCAACAGTGACATAATTCGCTAGTCAGGTGATCGTCAGTCAGTAACCGGGAACGCAGTAGTAACTGGTAACTAATAACGGGTACGCCGAGCAACAGTAGCATAATTCGCTAGCCAGGTGATCATCAGTCAGTAACCGGGAATGCAATACTAACTGTTAACTGGTAATTTACCGAGTACGCGGCTCTACAATTGTATAAGTCGCTAGTCAAGTGATTGGTAATAAGTAACCGACAACGTAATGGTAACTGTTAACTAGTAACGGATATGCCGCGAGTAACAGTAGCATAAGTCTCAAGGACCGGTCTAGCGACCTTTGTGACGCGACGACGGCGGTCAGACCACTCGATACTGCAATGAGAGTAATAGGCCTACTGCAGTAAGCTGCAAGTGGCTACACATTTAGTAGTTCTATCATAAACATCATTTTATGACACTGAAAGGTAAGAATGTTAATTTATCAGCGCAGCCATTGCTGGAGTTCGTAATTCTGCTTTCTGGATATCCAAATCTTAGGGTGGCATTGATTCTTGTAAAAGGATACAGATCACGTTTGTTTTGTGTGGTGGAATTTAACGTTGGAAATGGTTTCCCAACAGGCGTATCTCTGAAATTCTGGGGCATTCGTATAAAACTGAAGACATCTCTTTGTTGCCAAATGGGGTATTAAAGAATAATTATCTTGGTTAGTAACATCCTAGTAACCCTAGCTAATTCTCAGTAGGGAATCAAGTTTAAATAGACAATACAATAATGTGTAATATTTATTAAGACATGAATTCAGGTCGAAAACACGTTTGCTCGGTTTTATATTTTAAATAGTCTTCAAAGTAAACAAAAAGATCTAAACATTAATTTAATTGTATCTGTAAGATATTACGAGGAAAAAATCTATTATTAGATTTCTTTATTTTAATTTTTACAATCAAAGTCAGACTCTACTTAGGTCCGGTTCAGGTTAAATATAAAGTAGTTTCACCAAAATGTAACGTTGTGATGACGTACACAATACGCGATGTTGGAACTGAAAACATATATCCCGAAGATATTACTCTCGTTAGGGCCCTCAGAACACCTCCAGATAAGGCTAATAATAATCATTCGCTATAACGTTTTTTTTCACTGATGTGAGTTACATCAATGCCCTTGGCATCTTGCTCAAAGGCGAGTAAAAACCAGCAAATAATTGTGACTCACATCACAGCGAGAAAGGTCAAGTACAAATTAATCACTCGCATTTGCGGGCCACTCAATGAGTATAGGCTAGTTGAGTTGTAATAGGGCGAAGACCGAATTGGAACATTTAACAGACGGCTTCGTAGGATATTGCCTGGGCGTGAGCTAAACTCGTTGCGGAGTAATATTTACCAGTACAAGGTTAATTCCTTGTAGAGACTACAGGCCTTCGCAATCATAGTGGATACAGGATACACGAAAACACCCATTCACCGTTCTGATCAAATTTGCTTGGAGAATTGTCGCTCGCAAGAGGTTAACAGGTGTTCAGTTAGACTTCTGCTGTTCTCATCTTCCATCTAGGCTGAGAAACCAGGTCATTCAGCACGTCTTTCACTGTTGGATTGAGGGGGTTGTCAGTACATCGACAGTACAGGCAGTCCTCCGAGATGGAGGCGAACCTTCGAGCCCGAGATGTCGGAGAGCCAAAAGGGCGTTGAACGCGAAGAATCGTGCCTCCGTATTGGATGTCTCCGATATCCTTACTTAGTGGTCTAGGTTAAACTGAAAACAACTCTCAGTTGAGCTCTACAACCATCACTGGTACTTAATCTGTGATGTAGTAAGTCTTGTTTCCCCCAGGCTCTCCGCATGGAGGTGCCAAAGTGGATCAGAACCAGAATTGGGAGATACCCTGTAGACCTACTCTGACCTATTCCTCGGTGATTAGCCAATTCGTCAGTGGCTCATTATGCAATTTATCCTCCAGCCCAGGAGGAGGCTTTACAGAAAAGATAGCAACTACAATGAATTCAGAAATGCCAATAATTAATGGTCTAAGTATGGTGCCATTAAAAGTACTATAACTGGCCCTTCAGCCGCACTGCCTATTTGCTAATACTATAAGCGGTGGGAAACATTTTAATGCATCTAGATATTCATATTCATTCTTATTTATACAAACAAAATCTATTTTTCAATTAAAGAATTTAAATATAGTTAATCTTGAATATTGATGTATTTGTAAGTTAATCGCCTTACTTCGCAGCTCAAACTTGAATTCCAGTGGCCATTTTTAAGACACAAAGGAATTGTCTATAATATTGTGTCCTCGACATTAACGCCCCCGCACATAAACTAATTGTACAACAGCACTGTTAAAGTCATGCTCAGAATAGACCACGGCGTTATCGACAACTTGTAGGTGTTGTTAAGTTACTGATTTAACGCGACACTTTGACACTGCGCGCAGTTATCGCAATATGCCGATAAATACGATTACATTCCATGTGTGGGAGCTTAGGTAGGTAGACCACCGTGGGCGTAAAAATCATCTGGTATAATTTATACCTATAGTACTAATTCACAATTTGGTTTAAAATAGTACAAAAACAAAATTATTATTAAATTTTAGAAACGCATCTTCATTAACCTTATATTTCCCAGTTATAAAACTGTATTAAAATGTCAAAAGCGGATCAAACCATATAAATATTGTTTTATACTCAAAACTCAATTAATATTCGGATTGGAACCAAACCACTTCAAGACAAAAAGCCCCACTAAACCAAATTTTTAAATATTTTAATCTTAAAATTTGGACAAAGAGGATCACATGATTTTTACTTTTTCAAATACTAACTTAGTTGTACCTATTGCGACTTATCCCACCATGGTTTACTAGGGCAATAATAATAATTTAAATCGCACTCAGATACGTTAAATGTTCGTGCAGGAACACTATACAATTTCTTATCTATCAAAAGTTTAGTCCTAGTTTTAAACAAATTTTTTTATAAAATTCAGTTTAACTATACTGGATTAGAGTATAATTTCTACACAGCAGATAATTGCATGTTATTAACTACAAGACAAACTATACATATTAAATGAAATATTGATTAGGATATTACATGTGTTAATTTTAAAAACCACGTCATTCACTTTCACAAACACATAAATGCATGTCAGATACACTTTTTAAAACATGCATGTCCTTATTTTCAGCCGCGATTTCAAGACGGTCGAAGTTATCATATACTTAAAATGTGTACATTTCCTCAGGGAATTACTAAATTGTTTCTGTATGGTAGTCTTTAGTGATAAGGTATCTTAAGGACACTGGTAATAGAACTAACCAAGAAACCCGATTGCACGAGCACTAACAAGGTTACAAAGATGATTACAGTAAATATCCTATCTGCTTCTGTACTGATTTATCACGACATAATTAATTTTAAACAGTTTCAGTCGTAGAAGTGTAGAACCACCGTGCCCATAACAGTAACGTCTTGACGTACATCCGGTTTCCGGTGTGGGTACGTATTGAATTTACCGACTCTAGCTAAGCAGCCGCCAGCGAGCTGCACTACAACGTTATCTTGGGAATCTCATTTATTTGTACTTTTTGCGAAATTTTTCAGCTGTTTCACTTCCAACTAGTTGGGTTAATGGTGCAACTTTTGCATGGGGCTTCTCGGAATTCGACGACCACTTATCTAGTATGGCTTCTCGTTATTCACAAAAAGAGGCGTGGAGTATTCTTGATTGCGGCAATTTACTGACCTGCTGTAGTTTCTTTTGACTCTAATAAGACAGTTGATCAGAAAAAAATTACTTTATAATAACGCGAAACAGAGTTGTACTTGTTTCATTTCGCTTTTCTGAAGGAACATTCAGTGGCGTAACCAGAATGATTTGAGAGTGAGGGAAATATCTTCAGGAAACAGTAATACGGTAAAGTGTGGGGATTATGTGATAAAAAACTATTTTACATATAACAAGTTTTTTTGGTTAAATGGAAGATGAAATATCCCGATTCCTTCACTTGAGTAGTGATAACATTATTTTATTTAAATGATTAAGTAAAATCTTTTCAGTAGACTATGACCAACTGGGAATTATATTTCTTGCTGACATTCCATTTATTTTTTAACTATCTATAGGAATAGGAGCATAGGAGTATTAATAGAAATTTACAAGATCTTTTCAAGTCTAAAGATTTACCAGTTTGCAATGTGATATAGTTTATCAGTGGTCTTGAATATTAAAGTGCTCATAAAACTTTCAAACGATCTCGTACTTTCCATCATTTTGAATATTGAAATTTAAATTCCACTTCTTGACATTTCGGTCAATGTAGCCCTGAGCAAAGGTTTTTATTACGGAACACTTAACTGAAACAGAATTTTACATTTACAAGTCATATTCCCTTATTGCTTTGTCTGTTTTGTCGTTAGTGGTTGTTTACACTTTATTTGGGCAAAATTGAAAACAGAATGGGTTTTATTTATATTAAGAAAATAAATTAAAGTAGATATATCTATATCTTCCATCTGAATCAGTATAATATCTTCTTACCAGGTGAAGATATAGCTAAGAAACCATCTCTAACACAACCTGGGGACCATCGACTTAAACGTAACTGCCGAGCCACCACCAATGACCGGGCAGGTGGACTGCTTGTGCAAGGACATGAATGCTCAGCGGTCACCCACCCAAGCTGCAGTCACGTTCCACGTTGCTTGATTTCATTATCTCACGATAACCGCTGTACCCGCTAAACTGACCATTGAGTATTTAGCGAATTCCTCTTTGATTTAATAAGTGTTCATACTATACTATGCGAGTTTTGAAACTCAACAAACAATAATTGCGGTACAAGTCCAAGTATTTTGTGAGTGCGTGTACAGTAGTTGCATAATATTATATTTAAGTTTTATATGCAAATCTGTGGTAAGATTTGTAAGTAAATTAAATTCGTGTTTATTTTTTTGTTCCTCGACATTTGAAGGTTTAATCGGTAACATATTTAAATTTATGAAACGGCAAAAGTGTATGAAATGTAACTTCTTATTAGCAATTATTTGATTGATAATGGGAATGGAAAAAAGCGTTTAAAAGTTGTATTTACAAAAATACCGTATAAAGACAACAAACAATGCATGTTATTGATCATACTTTAATTGTGGTTTGTAGATTAATTCAAGAAACGCCGATTTTCTTTTAAGTTACCGTATACTTTGTTTAAATAAAATTAAAGAAATGATATTTAAATAGAGGACACGTCTGCCCTCTTCTTCAAACTAACACAATCTCCGTCTTTGGCTTTAAACATTTTTTATAACTGTTCTAAATATTTAACACAAGGAAATTAAAGTTAAAATTAACATGTTCATTCATAGATTTGCAACTAAACCACGAAAATATAAAGATACCTGATCAACAGTTGCTCACTTTCTCTATAATTTCAATTATGACATAAATGTAATTTAATTAAAAGAGATAAAAAGTATTGATCAAGTATTTTTGGGTGATCAGCACACCATTTGTTGTTACTTTAGATTATATACAACTAACGATTTCGCTGGCTTCAGAATGTTAGATTTGATTACCGATACATATTTTTCAAAATATGGTTAGATTTTTTATGTGTATTTGCACAAAATCTAAAAACTAACTTAAAATTGATATTTTCCAACATTAAGAATACCAAAAATAGCACAGCATACTGCTATAGTTACTATAGTTGAAATCGGCATTTGTCTTATCATACAAGTCATCCAGTAATAGCGGTTTATTTGGAAGTTATGAGTGAATAATTATTGTTTACCTTTTTCAACATCGTTTCTAAAAAGAAAAATCCAGAGAAGGTTGTGTCTGGGCTTTTGAAGTGTTCATTCATTAAATGTCATATTGAGAACTGCCATTCACCAATTATTCAAGGTATATACGGACTCTAATCTAAGCGTATCCAGATCGGACTCACCTCCTCTGACCCCGAAGGTGACACCGACGGCACTCGACTCGGACGGTGGGAACCCGCCGTGGAATCTGGAGAGGGTGGAATGCGAGAGGATGGTGGTGACAAGTGGAGTGAGAGAGAGTGGAGCCCTCTCACCCACGCGACGGTGCACCTTTTGTCTCTCCGAAGAAAGGCTGAAAGGAGTGAGTAATTGGTGGGAGAGGTCGAGTCATCGCGACGTGGACGAGTAATTAATGGTCAACAGCTCGGGAGGGTAACGGGCCAGATCGTGAGTGTCCACTGGAGACTGTATTGTCCGGGTAACGGGAGAGAGGAATGTCAGCAATCAGAGGGTGTGAGCATTCAGATGTCATCCTCACCCACGCCAAGTCATCCTCGAGCTGTCATCGGTCGTTGCTTTAGATCGGTCGTTTAGAGATCTTTGGTTTAGTTAAAGAATTGGCTGATTTTTGTTTTGTTTTATTTTATCCGCTCCAAGGGTCTAGGGCTTGGTAGCAAGTACATGTGTGTTGATTGAACCGGCATCTATTTTATTATGATAAAATTTATTATAAGCGCTCAAATACCTCTAGTTCCTAGCCACTGTTACTAATCAACACAGGTACAAGTATGGGCTAGTGAAGAAGCAAGTCTTGCCCATACTTGCTAATCTCTTCAAAAGTTGTTGAAATTCAATTTAGATTATTCCGCCTTAAGGCAATTGAATATTCTATTCCGAGAAAATCCAAAATGACATGATTAGATGTGAAAAGAACATAATTATAGGATATTTTCTTTATTTAAAAATTGCTCAGATTAAAGAACAACCATTGCAAAAACTTCAAGAGTTCAAAAAAGTTAATTTGAAATGGCCAAAAGACCCGAAGATCTATAAATCGATGTTTTTATTGCGGATGTTTTTTCGATCGAGTTACTGAAATCTTTTTTCTGACAGTTTGATTCTCAGAATGTTATCTTTGTTACGTTTCTTCTGTGCAGCAGAAAGCTATTTTAGACTTTGCCCTTTCATCGTTACTTTCTAATAAATCGGCTATTTGTGACGACAGTTGAGGAGCTATAAAAATTAGCTGCACATCCAGTATCTACCGTCTGCTGCCTTTAGTGCCGCAGCGATAGTCACGCGTCACCTTCCAGTTCCAGCTGCCGCCAGGTCCAGCTGCCTCTCCAGCGGAGAAAGTCACGTGTCAGGTGGGCTCTGCGCTCATCTGGGTTACGAGAATACCATTACCCCCGACCTTGACCCAGCTTATCACTTACAATCACACCCGGACCTCTTCGACCTTCCAAGGACGTTCAGTGGGCGTCCCGGAGAAAGCATTTCTATTTTTGTCCAGCGCCAGTGAAAGGCCCATCAGTTAGTCGCATCGAGTTTAAGGTCTACGTACAGATGTACGACAGTCCGAGCACAAAAGGTGGTCTCGACTCCTGAAGTCCGGACCCGGCCGTTTGACAGGCCTACAATTTGAGAGAGTGCAGGCGAGAGCGCTGAGCTGGATTAACGATCTTTAGACAAATAGCCGACTTCAACAGCCGGACTCAATGGCCGAGTACTTTCAAATTGACGCCATCCAATTGAAATTCGGGCATTGTAATTGGTACTTTGTTCGTCATGGATCTTGACGGGGTTATGAGGTCATCGTAGTAACCACAGCGCTGGTAAAATGGAAGCGTAGCCACAGAAGAAATAATTTAGTCCAGACCACGTTTCAGTCGTGGTGAAAGACTTTTTAAGCTCAAGTATAAAAATCAAGGAATTGTCAAATCATTATATCAAACGAAATACACAATTTTATTATTGTTCATAAATATTTAATTAAAAAATTTCTTTTACTGCAGCATTGTTTTCAAAAAGAGGACTCTTTCTGTAATGTAATTGTTTTATTACATTTGTTGAAACGTTGATATGTGTTTTTTACGTTAATCCTACTTAAAGAATAGCAGTCTTAAATAAGTACAAACTGTAACAATGAATTGCTACAAGCGTAATTTATAATGTTGTAAAAGGTAAACCACAAGGTTGTAGAGTAGATAAATAGACGAAGATGATCTTGGTCACACATATTTATAATCAAATAATTTAGATCATTGTACATTGATAAATACTTATCTCATTTTCCCCCACATTTCCATTGAAGGTTTGTAAAGGCTGTTTATACTAATGGGAAAGGAGTTATTGTATTAAATTCTATGTTCTCAGATTGGCAACAATGATCAAAATTAGTTCTGATACAATACCCTGGTGACTTATAAATTTTGAACACAAATTCCTCCAAGACTAGACAAACCTCCACAACAGAGTGAAATGATCAACTCGCCTCTGCAGTAGTTGACACAGTCCGAGATTGTCCAGTGAACAGAAGTTCCCGGTGGATGTGACCATACATACAGAAGCCGGACTCCCACTGATCCGGTCTCGGGTTTGTAAGAGAAGAGGTGTAGCGCCGGACTGTGCTACCCAACCACGTACATAGCGGCCGGGACGTTCCGGTCCCGCCACTTGTGAATATGCTAATTGCAATTATGACTTAACGGGCAATTCCCTGGCTTAATTCGCGGTTTAATTTCGACCCAAGTGATGCAATTTCCATAGCCCGTTATGGACGTGGTTGACTCGGGACTGGTGGCAGACGAATTCCTGCATTTATATGGCCAAAGCCACTTTTTGCAACATTCCTTCCGGTGGTAGTCATAAACACGCCTCAGCAAGATTACTGGTACGAATTAAGGATTTTAGTATTCTGTACTGTTATGTTGTGTTTGTTAGAATAAAACATATTAGAAAACACGAGACCGATATTTCAAAGTAAAACAAGGTAGGAGCCATACACATGTAGCGTAACAAGCTTCGCTGAGGTTGTATGCAAAAAGTCACATTTCATTCTTGAGATGTCCTGCGGATAGATAGACAGACAATCATGTATAAAAGAAATTTTTACATTCTCCCGAGTGACAAAAGAGAAGTGCCAGCTTACTCTCCGCTACATCCCATGGATGAACATGTACCATTATGGAACTCGGTCTTGCCATTGCAGAAATTAAGTTTCATGCAAAAAAAAAAAAAAAAAACAAATATATATCTTACAGATAGTTAGTCTACATGAGTACATGAGTTACTAAATCACGTGTTATGTCATTGTACTCAGTTTGTATACACATTTTTTTTACTTTTCTCATTGTTGTTTCATGGTTACCCATAAGATCAATGTGAACATGTAACGCTCAGCCAAATCCCATGGAGTGACATACACTATCACGGAATTCGAGGTTGCCTATATAGAAATGAATTTCAGATTAAGAACAAAATTATTAAGATCTTACCGATCGGCGAATTCGATATTACAGAAATTTTAACAGCCTCTCGGGTGAGACAGACTTCGCTAACGTTCAGCTAAGGAAATAATGTGTAGTTTGTCCATATTTGATTTTTTTGAAGAATTAAACATTTTGTTTACAAAACTGATGAAGTAGGTACTCATTTTACATTTGGTCAACAACAAATAGAGGATAGTAGTTGTTTTTTTAGTGTAGATTTCCTTTAGATCCCCAGTTCTTGTCACACGAATCATATGGTCACGCAATTTGTTCAGTAACAGGATCTCAATGATTGCAGACGTCGATCTGGCCATATAAGTATTCAGAACAGTTAATATATTTATTTATGAAAAACTGCTAGAAATAATTTAAAATTAAACAATTTCACGTGACTTTTTTACGGCTACTTTTCGGGCTACGATGCGGGTTTTCGGAGAACCTATCTGAAGGTCAGTGTAGTTTATTCCACGAGTTTCTTTCATCTTATAGTCCAGAAGGGTCACATTTATGAAGGTGGCTTATAAGGTTTATAAGTGATTGATTACTCTAGTTTTCCATGGGTATGAACACGAGAATATTACCCATTGTGTTGTCTGCAGATTTAGCTTATATCATAAAAGGCGCTTTAAAATGTTAACAGGATTTGCGCACGATTACGTTTGTAATAGAATATGAAATATGCAGTCTCTTTATAGCTGGAGTTTTTCCAAAAATTCTCCATGAATTTTAATTCAAGAGCCAAAGACTACATCAATAAATACAATTATCAAAAAGGTTTGAACTCTTTTCAATAGTGAAACCATTAATTACAATATCCCCTAAGATTTAAGAAAATTAAATAAACCGAATGGAAGAAACTTAACTGTAGAAATATCTCTTTGTCAATATTAAGAGTCATAAAAAACACAAAACGGAAAGGGCATCAATCAAACTAAAATAACCGTTATCTCTGTTCTTATCAGTTGTTTGAAACCTTTACAACAAATAAAAACGACAAACAGACGCACGAGCCTCGAGGCACGGTGTTGATGTTTTCCGATGGACTCTGGCGGTTCGGCCTGTTTGAACAGATAGAGGGGCTATCAGTACCGAACCGCCGTTATCAGAATCGATCCTCTACCAACATTGACATCGATAACTGATCCGTCCTACACGCCCGACACACGACAACCGGCGAACAAAACCTTTCTTGTTTGTCGCCATGGAACCAACCGCTTGTTGTCGACGTCAAATCTGTTTGCCCTCGATGGAGGAGGTACAATAGTTCTGTTAGCAGATTAGGACCTTTCGGAATTAAATGTAGATAGTGATAGGTAAACCCAAAGTAAGCACAGAGTTTTAGTGGGACAAAAAATTGAGTCATCGACTTGGTGTGAGGTCAAGGCACTAGGTATTGAGTCTGAGCTAGTCTAATCGTTGTTTTTATCTTATCTTGACTTCACTATTTCTCGCAACACCCACCCGACCTAGTCCTTTCACGTATTCTGATAGGTAAGATCTTAGTAGTTTTGTTGGTTAATCTTGGTAGAGAAGAAAGAGTGCCCTGTTCTTCAAGAGGAAGTATGTATATTAGACCTTTGGAATTAGCAATCAAGATAGATAAAATAGGTTATCTGCCGACTACCACGTTCTAAAGCATAACATTGATATGAATTGAGTGAATGCTGTCTCTTTGAGTTGGAGGTAAAAAATATGAGATGTTTCATAGTTATCTTTGTCGTATAGTAGTAATTCGTATGCTTGAACTTGTTCATTTTGCTATCCCGGAGTCTTTTCTTGGGTATTTTATATGAGGTACCCCCACATTCTTCTGCCAACTTCTTTCTGTACCTCTTGTCATTTTCTCTTTTCTGCTCAGATTATTCACATTATTATTTCCTACAATTGTTCCGCAAGTCTCCAGTCTACCGCATCGTTCTCTGCACACGTAGTTTTGTTCTCACAAAGTAGTTTACACAGTGAACAAATTCTGCACCCATGACGTTTGTTACTTTATGGAACAGTGTAAATGCACTGATCTTCCACATTGAATAGCATATAGCATCTTTAAATAACTTTACTTCAGTGAAGATTGCAACGAAAATAAAACAAGTTGTAACTCGTGACGAAGTATGTCTTAGATTATCAGATTATCTTAAACATGTGCTTTAGAACAGAGTAACCTGTCTTTATCGACCGTTGCACCAAATTTGTGAAAGTTTTGTTCCGTTTGCATACAATTGTGAAAGCTCTGGTATAAGCAAAATAAGCGCCCCATGTTATGTATACAGTGTTGAGTCTTCGTACTTTCAGTGAGAAACAAACCAATCAATCGACGCGGCGCGGGCGTGGACAAGGGTTCTTCGAGTCCGGCCAAGGACAATGGACTAAGTCAGTCAAGGTCATCAATATGGCGGCCTGTTATTAATTACTCCAGTGTGGTTCACTGACCTTCGGCTTCGCTGCTACCGGACTGCTGCCGTGTTGCTACGTCTAGTCGCACAGCACTGACCTTCCGCTTTACTATGAGCGAGCGACGACGCAAGCTGATCGCAACCAGACTGCTGCATCGTCGCTGCGTCTAACCTCTCGTCCCTGATCTTCAGTTTTGCTTTGAACGATAGTCACGAGGTGGCCGCTACCGGACGTCTAGACGCAAGTCGCTGACCTTCCGATTTACTATCAGCGAGCTACACGATCTGGTTGCTGTCGAACATAGATTAGACTAGATCAGCAGATTAAGTGTACTGCGGAATTACTCATCACAATCTTTACTCTACGCAGGACCCATTAATTTGATCGATTACTTCCGTTTCCCATACTTGTGAGTCCACTGTTGTGGTTCTATGACAAACATATATGTATAATCCTTCAACAATTTAGAACTGATTAATTCATCTCTCAAGATAATGAACTTTTGTAGTGGGGATAAGGTTTCTTTTTTCTCCATTACAAAAGCTTATTATTATTAATCCTTAAGTGGCCAGGGTCTTTACTATTTTCGAAGTACTTGTCACCAAGTACTTTACGTTATAGGAAACGGCATTACGGAGTTTACTGGGTGTTAAAAAAAAATTATTTCAGGAAATTTCAGGGTGCATTTTAGAAGTCAAAACAAGAATTTTCTCAAATGAACATGTGTTAAGAAATGCACAATATGTGCCAAACTGTAGATCCAAAACACATCACTTTCCAGTCATCGATTCGAGCTTTTATTTTATACAGCTCTCCAACATGTAACAAACAGTGCCATATAACACTTATATGTTACCGAACACACTCACCGGTGATGAGGCATTCTCGGTTTCCTCATTGTTCTAAGACTTGTAACTAATCAGTAAATTAGAGTTCCGTGGATGGGTCAATGCCGGGCACTAACTACCGAGGCCGAGCAGAAGTGTCGCCATGCCGTGCGATACCAGTCCTTGTACGGTCTGAATGAGAGACTATTGTGAATCAATCAGACCCGGGGCCGTTTGCAAAAAGCGCAAGTAGAAGCGGATTGTGGAAGTCGAAGTGGCCTGGCCGGCTCCGTATACGGCAGGGCTGCATTCACTGCCGCGGACCGGCCACAGTCGCCAGCTATCGGTGTTGCTCCTGGCCGGGTCAGGTACCTTCGAGTCGGTGCTGCCGTGACGAATTATTGCGGTCTTCCGGCCCTAAATTTGACTCCAACTCCAGTCACGCAAATCCCGTTCTGTTGAATTCCAATAGAGGCCTAATTAACCAAAGTTGCATTTCAACAACCTGATTGTGTAGGACCCTTTAACGGCGATAAGATTTTGAGGTTAGTGTGTGTTGAAATGATCCTTTCTGCGTGTTTATGGTCCTTTCTGTCTTAGAGTCGGGGATGCTCATTGGCAGATGTAGATTGTATCTATGTTGGAAATAAACTATATCATGGCATAGTCCAACTGAAAATGTCAAAACGTCTGGAGTTTAAGTGCCTTTCAGTACACGACCACAAATGTTGATATTATCTGACTTTCACTGATATTAACCCTAGTCAATAGTTTGCCTGCATTTTGAGGAGTAACAGTTAAGAGAACGATTAAAGATGTGTGAAAGTTCGCTGTGCGTTACTTTGTCCAGCCTTCGAGCACTTAAGTGAAATTCCTCCGGTAACAGCGGGCGCCCGAGTGGTAAGAGTTTGCAGTTGCAGCAATGAAATGTTGTTGACAGCCGGGTGACTTGCTAGTTGCAACTGCAGTTGCAGCCCGTGGTGAGCTGCTGATGGGGGTCTGAAGTGGCCAACGGCAGCAGCCACGGCAGCGGCGCAGGTGTCGAATGTAGGCTAATGGAAGGTTCAGTAGCTCGTGACATGATGGCTGCCATTACAGGCTTCTCCTCAGTCTTCTGCCCGCCTCAACTCTGCTAGCGGTCGTCAGAACCGGACCGACCGTCCGTCCTTCATTTCTGCAAACATAGATCTCATTGGTGTTGTAATTTCTGTCCTCGGTGTTTAGTAAAGTACACATTTGGGAAGATCATAGCAGTTCTCATTGGCGGAGGTTGTCATAACTTCTCTCTGTCTTTTCAACTCTACTTTCTACATTTCCTTATGCTATACCAAGAAAAAAACTGACAGTTTTCACTAATCCGTTTTTAATCGGATTTTCAACAATTCCCAAGTTTTACAAGTTACAGATACAATAAATCTCCACCAGCCTCATATTTTATGTGCAGCTGTATTTGTTGGAATTCCGTAACAGATATGAGATTTGCTGTTTTTGTGAATATACAAGTAGTGATTTATACCTAAAAACTTAACAATTTTCCATCACATTTTTAATTGATTATTTGTTTGCCTTTTTTTGTTATAAATGTTTAGTACTTTCTGTTAGATAGGTAGCAGTGTTACCTTTTAATACACACATTACAAACATTATTGATTCTATTTTAGAATTGTGAACAGTTTTGTTAAATAAGTGTATCAACTGTAACGTTTCTGTATTCTCTGGCAATAATGGTCTTACAAAGCCATCACAATTCGCAAGATGTTTCATTTTTTTTTTTTTAAATAAGGGAACTTTTGTCAACCTAATTAACTACTTGAATTACTGTGATGATAATTGTGTTTCTGCGTCAATCAAGCTTTGTTTTCCTACAAGCCATGATCGCAAGCGCTGGCCCATGCTTAATTGAATAGAAAAACATTTTCAAATTCATCACTAGAATATAATAAAAACGTTCATTGCTATTTCCACACATTTTAATGAAAACAAAAGGAAGACTGGACGAGTTGGGTGATTGCTAAGCTGGAGCTGGACCGCTCCCATGACTCCACGGTGGTTGCCGAACGTCGGAATCCCGGGTTAAAGGTTACCGACCGAGCCCGCACGCTTTTGTTATCTTCAGTTGCCCGTTCAATCTAAAAATATCGAGGAAATTGTACAAACCTCGTGGCTCTCTTAGTAATAAATTCTAACTGGTCTTATTGCTTCCAATACGTTGTACTAGTACAATACGACAGGAATTACCGGCCATTTTATACTTTTGGATTTTAGAAGTATTTGTGATCAAAATAGTCGAATTTAACATTTTTATTTAAATAATGATTTTAAACGTTACTATTAGCAATAAACTATTAGCAATAAACGTAATAATTTTTCCAAATTGAAAAGACTATTCAATTTGTAAATCAAAGTTTAAATACTATAAAGCTAAAAAACCTTCAGCAGAATAGAAGAAACATAAATATAAGTATTAAATCACTATTATTGGTCTATGAAATAAATTAGAACTATTATAAACTTATGTATCATGTTAATAAAGTAAATTTAGAAATTTCTCTCAAAAAATTTGGATTTTATATTTATTATTGACAATGTAGAGTTATTTACATGTCGATGAAATAGCCTACTATTTGCTTAGTGCTTTGCTTTATGAGTAATTTAATTTTAAATTTTGTGCCAATTTACTCTTTTTATAGGTAATTCTTGATTTGAAAGTTTTAAAATTGTGTTGAATTTTAAACAGCTAGAAACCATTTATATTATAGATATAAGATTTTTCAGTATAGGACAATTATTTGAGAATATACTAAAACTAATTGTTGTTTTATTTTTGACTATTCAGCTTATTTTATTATATTTGTGTTATTATACATTCTTTAAATTTTATACTATTATTTTTTTATATTTTTCAGTTGAATGTGGAGCTATGGACGCCTCGGCTGCTGCTACGCTGAGTCTGTCTCCGCCACCTAGTTTCTCGCGGATGCCACCTGATGGCCACGAGTTTCCACCCAACTACCAGGAGACCTGCCCTGAGCCTTCCATAGCACCAGAACTGTCCTTCAAGATGCAGCCACCTCCACCTCTACCTTCCACTGCACCCCCGATTCCAAAAAAGAAACTGAGTGTTTCTTCCCTCGAACGAGAAATCGAAAGCACTTCGCCCATCAGAAAGTACTCCTCCTGCTCCAATGCTTCGAGCACTGGCACCGATGACTCCTTCAAGCCCAGCAGAGGGTCTTCTACTTGGCGGAATGACGAGAAGAGTGTGAGGAGTGTTCGAGATAAAATCGCCATGTTTTCCAATGTGACAGATGAAACACCAATTTCACCTGCAATTGCACCTCCATCATTGAGTTCTCATAGAAAACTAAACAGGTTCAAAAGTTCTGAGGATGTATTTTACAACGATTGTGTAGACGCTTCTTCTGGCAATTTACCCTCAGGTAAATTGTTCTCTAGGTCTGTGATTTCTGTTGATAAGGTGACCTCAAATTCGTACCTGCCAGAAAGTAACCAACGATCTACGAGCCCTATGAAGAAGTTGCCTACGTACAGCAGCATGGTGGACATGTCTCAAGTGTCATGTGGTGCAAAACAGAACAAGCCAAATATTCCCAAGAGTTTAGAATATACTAGTCGCACACAAAGCTCTATGGATTTATCATCTTCATCCTCAGCGTATTCTTCAGAATCTCCAGATTCCTCCCTGACGCCAACAGTACCAACACCTTTTATAGGCTATTCAAGCACATTGCCTCGGAAATCATCTGCAAGGGAAAGTGAACGTAAAGTATCTCTGTCTTCACCTAAACCTGAGAGCTATTCACAAATCTCACCAACTGAGACAAAAAATAGCTTAGGCAGAGCAATGAGTTTTAATGGCACAAATAAATTACATTCCAGATCGCAAAGTCTTGTTGATGTTAACTCAATACCTCTTAATAGGTTTGTACCAAAAAACACTAGCGAAGAGGCAAGAAGAGCTTCTTTAAATGCTTTGATTGAGCAGAGAAGAAGAAGTATTTCCAAACTGAGAGGCTTAGTCATTCCAGAGAAGGTTTCAGAAGATGCAGTTCCTCAGACAATACCTGATCTACCTGAAATCAAAAGTAGGGATTCTATTTTATCAAAAGTTCCTGAAGAGGTAACAAAAAAGTCCACATTTCCTTCTTTTGGAAACAGCAGGTATGGAAACAATACTTATACCTCCCCTACAAGCACAACCCCTCCATTCAGTACATCAATAACTTCTAATAATAATCTTTCGTCTTTATCATGGAAAACTCAACCCACTGTTGCAGATATTCCAAAGTATTCACCTGCATTCAAGAGAAAATCTTTGGCAGTGTATGGAGTACCCTCTTTAGCATCATCAGTATCTTCTTCTTTGAGTTCAAGCCGTGAAGAGTTGAGACCAATTTTTGACAACACTGTTTCAAACAGTGTTAAATCTCCAGTTACACCTCCCCCTCCACCATCTAAACCTCCTCGAACAGTCAACAATATACCAAGAAACAGCCTGTCTTCTCCGACTGCTGTGACATCTTTATCACCCACTCTTTCTCATCATGAACCTCCTAAATCTCTTGAAAGTATTACGTCACCAACCCAATCTGATTTAAGCTTTGAGTTCATTAGCAGCAGTGGAAGTTCACCAGATATCAAGATGATGAGAAACATTCAGTATGAGGACAAAATTAATCAAAAGAATGGAAATTACATTAAAACGACTGAACCCCAAGTAATGCCTGTGATCAAACTGAACAAACATCAGAGCCCAAGTGACCTTGGGAGATCTGGTGGTGAAGAAAGTGACAATGACTCGGCTGTAAGTTCTAGTCGTTCAAGCATTTCTCATGATTTCTCCCCTCCACAGTCTCCAATCCCTGACTTACAGAGTAGAATAGATGATGAGCATATGGGAAGGTCACATTTGCTGTTGTCACCTTCAAATTCTGCTGGAAGTAGTGATCGAAGAACATTGAGAAGGACTCTCTCGTCTGAAACAACAGCATCAGCAGCATCGTCTACAGCATCCACTTTAACTTCAGGTTCTCAAGCAAGTTGCAGCAGTTCTGGTTCTGACAGTTTAAACAGGAGAGTCCTGAAAGCCCAGAGTGTTGAGGCCATTAATAGGAAAAATGTTCTATCTTCAGCCCGTTTTAGCAGTGGACAGGATTTAAAAATTGGATCACCTTTAATTCAAAGGAAGTTTGAGGAGAATGAAGGTTTTGTAAATGAAGGTTTGATCACAGATGTAGAACTCGTTGATGAGACAAAAGCCAAAATTGAGACTGAAAACTTTATTGAGAAACTGAACGGCACTTTAAAGAAAGAAAGGGTTACTGAAGTTTTACATGAAGAAACAAATTTATCAGAAGTCACCCATTATCATATGGTATCTCCCAACAAAGAGTTTAGAACAACAAAGGTGGCATACCTTGAAGTTGAAGTAAGCGATGGTGGAAATTTTTCCTCACAGGATGACTCTAGTTTCATAGACAGCAACCCGTCTAGTATGGAGCATTTAGATAATGACCCAATACCTGCACCTCGAGAGAAGTTACAAGTGATGGAAAATGGATATTCCAGCCAAGAACTTTTTATGACAGATAATGTTGATGGTAAAATTGAAGAATACACTAAACACGCATCCAATCAGTATAAGGTTACCACAACTGTTGATCTGTTCAGTGAAGATATCCTAGACAATTCCACCCAGAAGAAACCTTTTATCAAACGATTATCAAAAGAAAGTTTTAATAACAATGGGTCTTCCACCTCGGATGATGATTCATGCAAAACTACAGAGTCTCAGAGTAAAACTGAAAATTTAAATAGTGCAAAACAAAATCCAATTCCTGTTGTTCCCTCCTAAACCAACAGAAAGAAAAATCACCACAGCAGCATCTCTTTTGCACAGTGACTCAAAAGAATCGTCAGTCTCTAGTGATGATTTTATGTCTTGCACTAGTAAACAAGAAACACCAACACTTAGTCCGAAAGAATCACCCAGTTCATCGAGTACAGGAAAGATTCCAACGGCGTCAGCAAGAAATATCAACAACAGGAGATCAGTCAGTGTAAACGACATCAGAAAAGCGTTTGAGAAAGCTGAGATAGCACTTAGTGGCAAACCCAAATCTGGTATCACCAATGGAAATGGACACATGATTCCCAGCCATGCCAGAGTATCATCACTGGACTCTACAACCAGTGAGGACAGCTGTGCGCCTACCCCCACCCACTATGGCTCCGTCACCAATCTGCAGAAAGAACAGCAGTTTGGTAGCATAACCTCTCTCGCTTCCTCTACAAGTCTCATATCCCAACAGGTACTTTTATTATGTTAGATCTTCTATTGCCTATCTTATATATAAATTTAAATACAATTGTGAGATCTAAATTTAATAATCTCTTAACATAGGATTGATTAATAACTGGCAAAGTGTTCAAGTTACAAGTTTACAATTTGGCAAACATTCTCTCTTCTAAGATTGATTCTGTATAAAAAATTAAAATACCAATAATTGTATTGTTTTACAAATAATACATGACCAAATTAAATTTGTTTATAGGAGCTACAACAGTTGATAGAGGATGCTAACCAGGCACTAGAGGAGACAGGGGGCTGCAGCCATGAGGTAGTGGTGGTGATACTGCACAGAGACACAGCAGGAGGTAGTGTGGGAATCACCCTGGCTGGGGGCGCAGACTATGAAGCTAAGGAGATCACTGTGAGTATTGGTGCACACTAGTGTTGTGTAGTCTAGCCACTAGCTAAAATCAAATGGTTCCAGGAAGTGTGGTTTATATTTAAATAATCAATGACAATAAAGTGAGCTATAATCATTTGAGGAAATCAAAACTCAGGCATTTGAATCTTCTCTGTTGATATGACAATCATCAAAAATATCAGTCATCAAAAACAAACTGCAAACGAGGGATACTGAAAGGATTGAAAATACTGAATGGTAAATTTGTTTACACGTCATATTTTATTTAGTTTTGGTAGATAATAATGTTATGTATGTATGTTGGTGCAATCATATTCTAATGTCTGAATACTTGTTATCGAAAACTATTCTATTATCAACTGCAAATGATTTGGGCACATTAAATGGCCTTATGATTCCAACATATTTGTTGTCGTGGGGGTGGGACAGAAGTCAGATTCTAATAGTCTGAAGGGTGAGAAGCAATAATTTGTATTGTATAAAACACAACTTAATTTTCTGTTATATCGATAGATGAATTTCCCCTAAGAAATGTACTGATCATCAGCTACACTAGTTTTGGTAGAGATCAAAATGAAAGGATAGTGAAAAACAGGATTTTTCCGGACATTTGACTTTGCTCAATTCTTTGTTTAGAGTTTGTTTGTTGTTGTTGTCCTGTTTCCTTCACAATCCTTCAATCACCAAAAACAAACTTCAAAAAGGGATATGGAAAGGATCAAAAGTACCAAATGGTAAACTTGTTTACAGGTCATATTTTTATTTAGTTTGGCACATAATAATGTCATGTATGTATGTATGTCAGTGTCAGCCGATGCAATAATATATTGAAAGTCACTATATGATGCCACACTGTTCAGCTATTTTGGATATGTGTTTTGGAAGATAGTCTGCTTGATGCCTGTATTAACGTTTCATGTGTTGTGGACTGTGGAGCACCTTGACAGTGTTTTTTTTTGAATAATGAAAGGAAAAAGCCATCTTTTAGAAATCTCTCACTTATGTCACAACTGAATTTTTGATTACAGTAACTTTCTTGGTCTCTGTAGGTCAATAGGCTGTTGGAAGTATTAGCACTTGTGAAGATTTTATAGCAATTAGGGTAGAATGGCAACTTTGCTTTCTACAAAAACCACCTGTTTTCCCTTCAACCATGTTGTTGTTTGTTTTCTTCTCACTTCTGTTCAGTAACACCTCGCTTAATGTTTGTCAACTTCTACTGGTTTACTGCCAAGGCATATGTTACCTGAAACGCAGGTCTATATGAATTACCATATGCAAGGCCACAAAATTATTTTTGTTAATTCACACATGTAATCAATCACTAAACTATTTTTCCTGTGTAGATTAATTGATACTGAGTCCGTTCATGTCATTTCAAGGCATTTAGATGGTCAGAATTAAACAAAATAAAGCGGTTAGATAAATATGTTTTAGGTAAATTTATTCTAAATACTATAATTATTACTAGTAAGTCAGTATGTTTTATACTCTGATAACTTCACAACGAGATGAATTTGATAGTAAATTATTCTTCAGATTCAGTGACTTCAGTTTTAGTCTTGATGGGTTTAAAATTCACTGAGGGATGAGACACGGTGTTGAATTTTAAGTGAATAGTAGTGTAGTTAATTTGATCTTAGCCTTTGCAAAGCCATTGAAATGGTCCCTCGATTTATGTTTTACTAAATAAATACTTTTATTAATTAACGTGTTGTAAAATCACCAGCACATCCCTAAATTGTTGGGTGGATTTGAAGTTTACTTGCAACAACAATCTTATTGCTATATGAGGGTCAGTAAGAGGTAGGCCTAGGCCTGCCATCTGTTCATTCTATTAACCTCTGTGTTTCTGGCTCAAGGCCAATTTGTCATTGTTTCCACCACAGTTGCTTATATAGCACTAGTGCTTTTACAAATTAGTCCGACAACATGCCTATAGTAGATATGGAACTATTCTTATACTCTAATAAGTTACAAAATTTCGATTATTGGAAACATTTTCTGCTCATGAATAAATCTAAAATTGTGGTTATCTTACATAAATTATTCAATGCTAGTTTATTATTGCTGTAAACTTAGTGATATGTACTCCATAATTAAAAAATGTATATTTATTTTTTCAAACCATAAGTATCCGATTGTATACAGATTTTTGTTGAGCGTTAACTCTTATTCAAGTATCCTCTTAATTTGTATGGTCATGTAAGAATGGCTCTTACACAGTGTCTCCTACTCATGCACAACCAGTCTCCACTCTATTCGGGAAGACGAAACAAAACGTTGTTTTCCGTTGGAATAGAAAAGTAATTTATGTGAAGGAGTGAGTGACAGGATGCAAATAGAACAAAACAGACACGGGTATACAACTGTCCGTCCTCCCGTAGGACATATCTGATATGTGCGACAGGCTGCGTTTATGCCTCAATGTCACTCACTCACTGGCAATCTTGGATTTATTTTCTTCCTCTAAATCGTTTTGCAAGAAGTATCTACAATAGTCTATTTTCTCCCTGGTCCTCTTCTAGCGTACAGTGACAAGTCAATGGTATCTTACTGTCAAATGTGAATAAGCTGCTGTTAACATTAGTTTTATGTGCGCTAAACTAAAACCTGAAACTTTTCGTGCATGTTTATGTGTTAGTGTTTTTTGATGCTTGAAGAAGAGAGTGGATTTCAGACCTCGAAACGTGGTTTTATAGTTTTACTAGCAGTTGGTTAAAAGTTCATGTTTATAGTCATTGTAATTTACTCCGATCTTAGTATTTTTTTGTTCTATAGCTGATTGTGCCTCTTTCCCAATCAAAAAGAGATATATATATATTATATATATATATATATATATATATATATATATATATATATATACATTCACAGCTCTGAGAACCTACTTTTGTCAAAATACAAAAAAGATAGGTTTCATAACAGTCTTTAAATATATAATAAAAGTTAGACCACATTGTCTCATATCTTTTTTCATAACAGTCTTTAAATATATAATAAATAAAGTTAGACCACATTGTCTCTTATATCTGCATTGCTAACAGGTAATCTTAAGTTACCTGTTGCTTTGCACCCAATTTTGTAGGTGTTGTACGTTTATGACCAATGCTGGTTCGAGTGAATTATATTTCCGATGACCAGTTTTCCTTGTTGCCACGATCAAGAAAATATGTCAAAAAGTTAGTATTTATGGCCATTGTAATTTAACTTACTCTTAGTATGTTTTGTTTCATAGTTGATTTAGCCTTGTTTTCCAATCAAGAAAACATATATAACAGATCAGAAAAGCCTTATTTTGCCAAAAAAATTAGATGGGTTTTATATCAATCTTCAAATTTGTGGTAAAAATTAGATAGTCACTTTTTTTCTTATATCTAATACTTAATATTTGGTAAAAGTGTACAGTTAAATACATTAACATTGAGACTACGAGTTTGTTTTATTATAAACTGAAAAATATTTACAACATTTAAAGCTGGAATTGGTACATTAGTTCAAAGGCACAGTCTAGTGAACTTTTATGTATCATTGCTCTTGCCGACTGTTTTAAAGGGAGTCTTCAGAGTCACATTCTATGTTTTAGGACATTTTATAAGGTAGATGAGTGTTTATCTAATCTTTGAAATCTAAAATGGTGTGAAAAATATTGGTCACTCCTTAGAGAATTTACTCACTATAAATATAAATAAATTGAAAATAATACACAATGTGTACACAGTTGATTACATTTTACATACTCTTTCTATTAATATTTCACAATCTTAGAGAACAAGATGGGGTTTTTCTCAATATTTACTTTAAAGGACAGGGGGGCATAGTTTGAAGGGAAGTGCAAAATAAGAATAGGTAGGCCTATATCATTCCGGGGATGGTAAGAATGTCCATGTAAAATTCCAGTACAATTGGTTGAATAGTTTACAAGTGAAAGCAAAACAAACAAACAAAGGCACTTTCGCATTTTTAATATTAATTTTTATATAATAATGATGCATCTGCACAAAATTGCACATCTGCAATTTTACTATCCTTTTAAATCACTCGTCAATAATATATTATTTTTCAGTTGTCACAGTTGATACTATTAAATTCTTAATATATTTTGATGTCACTGTAAAGATCCATCTTCATTCAGCAGATGTAAAACCAAAGTTTCAGTTATAAACAAGTAAGACAAATTGGTTTTCTGGATATTCTGTTTTTGGAAAATTTGACGATGATTGTTATAGGCAGATTTCTATGAAACCTTTGGAGTTTATTTGGATCTTGAATATAAGAGGGAACTTGTTTTATACAAAACACTACGATAAATGATAGATCTTGCTTCTTCCAAGATGAGATGACTGAGATATTGCTTGCTATACTTCTCATGGAACCTCGAGAGAAGGCAGCCCCTGTCCATCCTGAATCATCCAGAAAGTCCTTGACCTGAGTAAAAGAAATAAATAAATGTGTTTTAACTTCAGAACAATATTGAAGTGACTTAAATTAAAAAAATTGTTATTGCAGAACTTATTGCATCTGAAATGTAGTTCCAAAATAATTAAAAAAATAATCAAATAACCTTGTAATTATAACTTGAGTAGTTTGAAACCTTGAAATTCATGACAATAAGGAGAAAAACTTTTTAAAACTAAGTAAAACAGAGATTATTCACAGAAACATGAGTATGTGATACATCATATGACGGTCATTGAGACACTATTATTGTTTATTTTTATATATCAGTTGTCAGAGTATCTAAGTAATCCGCAAGGTAATACCATATATATCTATGGTAGCCTGTATGCTCTTCTATCCTTTCTAACGACACTGACACTACCTTGTCCCTGACATTCTCAGCTACTCTGCCAGGTTTATAACTCGTTCACCCACTACTGATGAAACTGGTTGGCATCTTATAATTGAGCCGACCTTTACTTTGATATATTTTTAACTCCTTTATGCCAAGGCTCTTTTTCTCTAAGGTTTCAGTGAGATAGGAGTCTGACACTAGTTTTTTTTCCATCACATCACTTCATTCAGTTACTTACTTTACCTCTAAGCAAATATATTTTGTTAGTTGTTTAAAAACTGAATAACTTATTAGATTTTAGTTCAAGTTTGAAGTGTATGCTTCACAATGTTAATATTAATATTTCTATTTTCAATGCATTTTTTAGTTATAAAAAAATCATGTTCTCAGATATTTGAGCTCTATGAGCATTAGATTATTTATTCATGGTACAAGACAAATCCCAAGATTATAAAATGGAACTTAACGTATACATATATATCAGCTCATTTTGTTACAATATACTTTAAATATTTTATATGTTTTTTTTGGTTTTATATTTAGAAAATATACTTTAGCTTCTTTGAAGAGCCAGGTGTACTAGTGACCAACTTGACTGTAGCCCAATAAGAACACTGTTAAACCTCCTGCTCTTATGTAACCTTACTTTTAGTTGTAGGATTATGTAACATGCCTCGCTTCAAAAATATTATTAATTTGTTTCCAAGTTTAGTTTTTTCAATGTTTGTTGTATAGTTTATTCAGAAAAAATTCTAAACTTTGTTAACTTCAATGTTTTAATATTAAAACTGTATAAATTCACAAGACTAAAAATCGTTTGAATGATATTCATTATTTATCTTTAAAGTAAAGCATTTCTCATAACGCTACAATATGGACTTAAAACTGCACAATGTTTAACAGGTTCTTAATATTTTACTGTGAAATGTCTAATTTTTATATCACACAAAAACAATATTTATAAACAGTTACTGATCAATATTTCTTTTAACAGTCAATGTTTTGATTTCCTGAGTGTGATAAAATATAATGCAATACTGAAATCAAAATATTGTTCATTTTACAATCATCACTATATGTAAGTGCTATTTTTCAGTAAATGTAAAACAAAACAACATTAATTATATTGCAGACACGTTTAAGGATTATTTTTCTCACAATTTAAACATGGTCTTCCATTTGTTGAACAATAACATTTTTAATCATGTTCTTATTATTTGATCATATATGAGAATAAGAATTAATTTATTAAAAAAGTGTTTCGATAAAACCCGTTTGAAATAAAAGTTGTCAAAAATAGGCTGAAAATATGAATCAGTAAGTTTACATGATAAATTTTCCAAAAATAAGAAAATATCAACGTACTGTAAAAAAATACATAAAATAAAAAATAACAAGTTATATGTATAGATTCTAACAGGTCTCTGTTTACAGGTTCACAAAGTACTGGCTGGCAGTCCAGCTGACAGAGATGGCAGGATACAGAAAGGAGACAGGATCCTCTCAATCAATGGGCGCAGCATGAAGGGAGTATCCCATAGAGAGTCTCTGGCAATCCTTAAGGTAAGCATGTCTCGGAGCTTGAGAGTGGTACACATCAGTTGCACTGTAAGTTTTCAATCTGATAGGCTGTAAATGCAAAAAAGTTGTTGTAAAGAAGACAGCTGTAGTGAAACGCTCTAGGTTTTACTCCATTTCAAACACTTTTACTCCTTTATTCACTGTCAGAGAACTAAGGAAGTTGTCCCATTATAAAGACATGGTGAATACGCATACAAATGCTTTTTAGTTATTCTTATAAACTGCATTATACAATTAAAATGTACAAAGGAAATTTGTGATTTTTTTTCTTAATACCCGATAAATATATTTAAAAAACTAAAATGTTTTGAATGCTTATTAATCGTATCTTTGAAGTGAGACTTCCCGTAAAATTCCATACCTAAAAATTTGGTAGTAAAAGGATTTTAAGAACCCTTAACATTGGTCCTTATGGGGCTAAAATCAACATGGCCACTGATAAAGCTGGGCTCTTAACTTATTACGGAAGAAATTCTTTTACTTATCTTTCTAATATTAGGTCGATTGTCAACAATATTATTTACTACATTAATTTGGTTGTAGAGTTATCAAGTATAACTATACTAGTAGCATATACTTTAGTGAAGCTTAATTAACGACTATTTTTGTTAATTGTTTAAAAATATGTAGGTGTATTTAGGTAATAACCAACAATCAGTTACGTAAGACTTGTGGGTTTATAATTTATTTTTTTAAATTTTAACATCGTAATAAATATTGATTTTCAAAATATTTGTATAGTTACTAAAATTGAATTCCAAAATAAGGCTGCTTGGTGCGAAAGGCCAAAATTTGAGAATTCACTTCATTAAAAAAATTGGTTGAAGTGCTAACATTATCAAGTAAACAATGGGTGTGCTTGTAATTGTAGCCTGTTATCACCAGTGTGTGGCCATTAGCTGATAACCAATATTGCACATCTGTTTCACTTTGACGAATATTGTTGTTAATAGTGGTTGAAACTTATTGCTCATATAAGACAAGTACTTACGATCCTATTGTGGAGTTACAAGCTATGTTTAAATAAATAAGAATAGCATTGCAAGTTCTTTAAGTCCATTGCACATCTGTTTCACTTTGACGAATATTGTTGTTAATAGTGGTTGAAACTTATTGCTCATATAAGACAAGTACTTACGATCCTATTGTGGAGTTACAAGCTATGTTTAAATAAATAAGAACAGCATTGCAAGTTCTTTAAGTTCATTGCACAAATCTTTTTCAAAATAACTTAAAGTTTCATGTGGTGATTGTTTGATTTTCAACAGTCACCCTTGTAATGGTGTACAGGTTCTTTTAAAATCTTTCACATTTAAAAAAGTGAAATTCCATAAAAATCAAATCTATGCTGCCCAAAATGCAAGCGCTGAATTTAAATTCTCTTATAGTTGTTTTCTTTCCTTGTTATGAAAGAGAAGCAGTTTACTAACAAGTTTTAATTGTGTCACGGAAATACCAAGTATTTATATAATTAGTAGAGATGGTTTTATTAAAATCATAAAACTTTTTAGAACTATTTACACACAGATCAAATTGATTCTTTGGAGGCTGTATTAGACTTAGGGAGTGACTCTAAGGTAAACTATTAGTTTGTGCACAGAACACTGCAAAGTACATTCCATCCTAAGTTTATTTATAAGCAATGAAAAGTTCTATTGCCTGTTATTTTTAAATCAAGTTCTTTTAAGATATAATTGTTTGCACTTAAATTTCTGTAGCTTACAAAGGCATACGTTTCAAGTTTGAATCTTGTAACTATTGTGCCAATAAACTGTATATTTAAAACTTACAGAAATTGCATACAATGGTAGCTGCAATTTTTGCAATAAAAGCATCTTCCCTGTTTAAATTGTGGTAAATAGAAATTGGAAGGCAACATCATTTCACTTCATTTTTTAATATTTTTTATTGGTCCTTGTGCAATATCATTTTCCAGAGAGATACAAATTAAAAATTTAAAGACATACATGCAACCACAGGTAGGTTTATGTGTAGTAAATAAGCTGAAGGCTATATGAGATACATACTTGTGGAGTTGTTAGCAAATACAGTTAGTGTTGTAAACTTGCAAATAAACTAATGGTAAGTGTTAGAACAGATGAGACCTACGTTATTGTTAAATCTCTCTGCTGTATGTCAAACTGTTTCTCGAGATAATGTGCAGAAAATCTATGCAAATTTACACTCTACCGGGCAAAAGTTTTCTTCTCACCCGATTCACTATATTGTAGATTTACTAAATTTAATTAGTTACTAGTAAGTATTTTCTCAATTTATATTTTTGATTAACTGGACACACTTAAAATCTTAACAGTCAGACACATAAGTAAATGATAAATCAGTGTCAGCCAATCATATGAAGACCAACTTTTTAGCTTAATATGGCGACTTTGCATCTCTATCTTATACCATTCATGTCGATCCCCACTAAAATGAGCAATATCTCTCTTAGAAGGAATTCCTCTGTCTATTACATGAGAAATTAGGCTATGTATATACTGCAAATAGGGTCTTGCTCCTAGACTATTGCAAGGTAGGGGCACACCAGACAAAATGTCTTGTAACAGGCTTCACTAAGGATAGAATGAGGGATATACCATGAGGAGACCCATTGTCAAACTTGATCTTGCTTATTTATTAATTCCGTACACAATTCAAGTCTGTAATTAAATAAATTCTCAAGATATCCTGTGAACAGACAGAAAAGAGACATTTTGTTAGTCGCTTCGAATGATTGGCTTCCTTAACACTCCAATTACTCCATGAGACACCCAGAGGTAAGAAAAAACAGTAAATGCTGAACTATCAACTGAGGTTATCCTATTGTACTAGTCTATTGTACAAGTAAAATTTCTTACTTGGACAGACCGTAGTATCTCTATTCACACTGAATAAAAAGTCTCATGCAGTCGCTTACCTTACAATAGATAAAAGTTAAGTCAAGAGAATTTAAAAGATGCACACCACTGTTTCAATATAATTTTACAACATCCTTCAATGTTTATTGTCGAGACAGGTAAAAACCAGTACCTCACCATGATGAAGTTTGTTGTACTAAAGGTTAGATACAGCAATAGATTTTAACATTCTATATGGTTTGCTTATTCTTCTTAGATTATTTGTATTAAATATTGGTTGGTTTTGTTGCTATTTCTCGAATCTGTGCAGGCAATCAGCTTAGCATTTTTTCTCTGTAACAGCCAACAAGATTAGAGATACTTTTAATGGGTTTGTTTGGTTTGGTTACATAATTATTTTGTAGTTCGTATTGGTAGTTTTTATTACCATAAGGAAGTGGTTAATGATCAATTTCTTTCTTAGAATAAATGAATTCCTGTATTAATTACAGTTTTTGAATAAAAAGCAAATTGATCCTCTTCTGTCAGACTGTTGTGACCCAAAGTGCTTCAGTTGCATTTAAAATTAATTCTTTAATCTCAGTTTTATTTAATCCTCAGCCATATGGGACTATTGGATCTATGCCGAACTAAAGTCTCATAAAATCTCCCACAGTTCTGTAATTAACTATATGATACTTAGCTGTACAGGAACCAACCATGGGCACTGTGTTAAACTAACACTAACAGTTCTGTAATGAGCTATATCCCATTCTTAAGCAACATGAAAACCATGAATGATGTATTACAGTAACAGTTCTGTAATGTTTGTATATGATGACATCAAAGCCGCGATACTGGTAAGAGCCAGTCTGACCTTGCAATAAGCAGATCAGCTGTTTAGCGACATGCGCGGCATGGGGAAACCTTACAACGCAACCTGTCTCATCGTTGTGGCTGCACATTATACAATATGCAATGCAAGTACTTTTCTGTCACTTAGGGCTCTTCCTAGGTCACTCTGTAAAAGCATTAGAAGTTTTCTGCCCCAATGTAGGTACCAAGTTAGCAGGAATATTATCATTATTAGACGTGTGTATTTATTTTGTATAGTGAAAATATGAGAAATAGTAAGAAATATAAAAAAAAGTTTAATCTGTTGGGGAGTACTGACGGCTATAACCGTCATCCTACCTAGTGTATACTAGAGTAAGCAAAATTATCCTTAATGAACTTCAGGGAGTAAAGAAAAAATTGTTGTTGTTTACATTCAAAATGTATTGAAACCTTACAAAATATCATAATAATGCATTTTTTGGATCTACAACTTCATAAATTCATAAATTTTGTTTTTTTTTTTAGAATTTTACAAACGTATGATAGTGTTCAAAACACGGGTACACACAAAGTGCTACTTCACATTTTATGCACTCATAAGCAGTTTCTTTCCTTTTACGCTCACCCCGTGTTGTATTTGAACACACAAAGCAGCGTTTTAACTTCCTTCGGCCATTTTCCCTTACTGGTAGTGATCAATGAATTGCAAGAACCGAGAATAGCCTATAAATGGACGTGGCGCGAGAAAATGACAGAACATTTGGCGGCAAATCTGTGATTATGTATTCCGTCACTAGGAGCCAGCACCGTACAGCAATAATTACTTTCAACATTTCACAGTCGAAATAGTATGTAAGAACGCCACTAGAGTGCATAAACAGTTGCAATATTGATTGTTTTAGCAACCCCGTCATAGACGGTCATAACCGTCAATACTCTTTTGGGATCAAACTGCTATAACCATCTGTACTCTTTTGGAACAACTTTCAGCTACTCCTCAACAGGTTAATATCGTATTTTGATTCCTTTTTTGAATTAATTAATATAAGTACAAAATTTCTTGATGAAAATACCCTAAACTAATATGTACAATATAATATATATATATATATATATATATATATATATATATATATATATATATATATATATATATATATATACAATACAAATATAATCATAATATTTAGGAACAGATATTATTGAGTATAGTATTATGAGATTGTGTTGAGTGTAACTCGAGTATAGCTAAAACTTTGTGTAATAAAATTGAGTACCAGTCAACATTTTCAAGAATCTATTTCAAGATCAAACACTATTTTATTTTAACTGTATTTAAACTAACTAAGCTAGGTACAGTAATTAATTATATTTACTACTTATTTAATATTTTTTATGACCATTGTAATAATTATATTTTAAGAGTAGTAGATGTCATGCATTCTAAATTATTATTTACAAAATTAACACTACGTTTCAAGGATTGAAATATATCCTATTCATCAGATGTCAAAACAACCAAGGTTATGCATGTACAAAAAATTATTAAATATGTAGTGATGTAGTCTACTTAATGAAGCCATTCAAACAACTTGAAAAGTTATACGTCAAAAAACCTCGAGCATACACCTGAGAGTCCAAGTTGACTGGAGCAAGCACAGATCATGTCACTGCATAGAACAAGTACGAGGGTCGTTTTTTTTTTCAATTGTTTTTTATTTAAATTTATGTCTATAGTAGTGTTTGATACCTGTTGAGAATTAATCAAAATTTGTATAAAAACGTTCCGTATAACTGTGCTTATAGTGAATCCCTTTCACTCTACTTCAGTTGAAAATGTTGTAACAACATCTATTGTGTCAACATCAGTAATTGTCAGACGTTGAGAGTAATTATTTAAAGGTTAACTGGTTGTCCTCAGGCTCCTAGACCAGAGGTGGTACTGGTGGTGTCGAGGTGGCGACCCGACGGATACACAGACCCGCAGACTGAAGACCCTCTAGTACTGAGTCTACGAAACAACCTGAGGCCACCCAGGATACCTGAGCAGAGCTCTGGAGACAGTGATAAAGGTACGTTACGTTAACATCTTACACAGGTACTTCTAAGACCCTGAAATATTGATATTCAAAGGACTGTATAACGTACCTAAGGGTTTGTTGTGCTTCAGTTGGAAATTATATTTGGTGGGAAAACTTACCAGTTCTGTTGTATACTTTCTCAAAGACTACCAGAAAAACATTTCATGAAAGTGTATAATGTATCACTGATTAATTAGTAACAAGGAGAAAAATATAAAATGAATTACTGATATTTTTATAGTTTTGTTTCTTATTCAGCAATGTGATAGGGATATTTCATCATCTCATAGACTCTAAGAAACATACTTATATTAAATTTCAGTTCTTATGTTCAATATTATTGTCTTTGAAAAGTAGGAGAAGGCAAATAATCCCACAGTGATAATACAGAAGAGTTTATCTTCTTTCTTCGGTACTTCAAGATTTATTAGTTTTTAAACGGCAACAAAAACTCACAGTTTATTATGGTATCAAAAGAAAAGAAAATAATTAGGCTTAGAAAATTTGAGTACTATGTAATTTGAATGTTACCCTTTGATATTTCATTCATGCTCAAAGCAAAAGCAGACAACTGCAACATACCAATCAGAAGCTTGGATTTGGTCATGTGATTACACACAGCGTATATCAACCTTCTGAAAAAATTAATAAATAAAACAAAACAAAGCCATGCAGTTTGATTGACCAGTGTTATGTTGTTAAAATTCAGTATTTTTTTTACTGTAGTTAAATTGCAAATAATAAAACCTATTAAATATTAAATAAAATTTGTTAATAGATATATCGTAAAAATCATTATATTTAGTAAAATATTTGTCTTTTGTCCCCGTTGGTTACAAGCCAAAATCAAGTAATAAAAAAAAGAGTTTGTATTATACTACATTGCTGAACTATATTGTAATTGAAGTACATTGTAACAACTACATTGGTGAGTAGCACAATCAGAGAAATGTAGATTTAAATTTAAATTCCTGCTTATCTTATTAATCTAATACTTAAATACTCTATATCATTATTCTCATTAGGCTTTAACAAAATTAAAAAAAAATATATCTTGAGATTGATATACCAAATTGTCGATTGAAGGTGTCCAGGAACCCTTGTGAACTTGTTGCCTACGTGTTTCACAAATTCTAAATTTTCTCGGAAATGAAACATTTGTAACCCCATGTGTATTAGACAAAAATTGTTTGCATTCACATCCTCTATCAACCCTGCCCTTAAAAAAGATGCACTTTTATCAGAATCACCATGTATACACATTCACAATACACTAAACACAACAACAAATATAGCACACAACAGAGAAAATGAACCAAGATGGCGATCCGTGAACGGTTTGTGTGAAAAGAAACCGGTAAGCAGAACAACCTTCCCTGCCCATTAATGGGCTCATACTGAGGCAATAATTCAGGGTAGCAGTCCACCACAGGGTGCGTTAGTATGGCAGTACTACAAAAGCTGCCCGCCGCAGTAAGTGTGTTAACCCTCTGTCTTGAGCTGGGCTTAGTAAATTATCACATTCATAATTGTGTTCAACTTTAAAAATCTTTGACAAAGTATAAAATATAATTGGACCATTTAAACAAAGCTTACGTTGTAACATCAGTGATGGTACATAATCCCTTCAACATCAGTTAATTAATTAAAAACTGTTTGTGTTCTGGTTTTTTTTAAATAACCCTGACTCTGTCTACAGAAGAGGTGGTGGTTGAGAGTGAAGTGGCCAGAGGACCTCCGCTGACAGTGACTCTGGTCAAGGATGGAGCAGGACTGGGCTTTAGTCTGGAGGGTGGTAAAGACTCTCCTCTTGGTGACCAGCCCCTCACCATCAAAAAGATCTTCACAGGTACTATGACCACATTTGAAGTATCATATGTACATAGATTTATTGTTGATATGACTGAACAAATAAATTCTATACAATAAATATAAGTAACAGAAGCCAGTTTCCAGCCTTAGAGTAGTTTAATTATGTGTGAGATATATATAGTGCAAACATATAATTTTTGAAACGTCATTTTATGTGTATACTATCTTAGAAGAAATAATATACACTAAACAAAAACCAAATCCTCTGATTACTCTAAATGTTCTGATACACTAAGACAAAAATGGAAGCAATTTATGAAAAAAAGGAAGAAAAAGTAGATGTGGTTGAATCTCAAGAAGAGAATATAAACCATTTTTTCCCCTAGTAATGAACGGTTTGCCAGTGATGAAAGATCTCCTGAGATTGAAGAGTGGTAATGGCTTTTGAAAAACACAATATATAAAAATATATTTTATTTACTGTCTGACAGGTTCTTCAAATCCAATCTTAGTGATTTCACAGTTTATAATAAACCCAGGTATTGACATAAAATAAAATATGTTTTTGCTTTCTTAAAAATTAAGAGACCAATTTTGTCGAATTTTACCAAGAAAATGTGGAAGTGCACATAATGTTGAAGGAACTAGCTAAAGAATCTGTCTGCTATCAGTCTACACACAACACAGCTATGGTGGGAAGGGTTAAATCATTGTGAATGTTGAGTTTAGTTCCATTGCATCTTCCTTTAGTATTGCCAATGTACCTACTCTAGAGTTTTGATCTTGTTGGATTTCTTCAAACAGATCTGTACTCCAGATTTCTGCTCCACTAAGCAGAATGTGAAATCAAGCTAAGCTCAATGTTCATGTAGGTAGTCTGTGGTACATCTGACTTTTTACAATAATTTGGAAGGAATTTTACAATTCATGTACTGTACAGTTTTTCCTGTAGCCCATATTCATTCAACTGAAACAGGAAGTGAGTAGAAAATCCTTGTCTGACAACATCTGACCTTGCATCCATAAAAGGATTGTGAGGCAGATATTATATGTGCTGTGAAGCTAGCAAACTCTGTGAGGCAGTTCGTAGGTAGCACTAACATACTAAATCTTTTTTCTTAAGTAATAATCCGTTTTACTTTTGTTTATAACGTCAATTTAATGAATTAAAAATTAAAAATGTTAGATATTTCTTATTACTGTCCAAGTTTTACTCAGTGTAAAAGATGTTAATACCTTTGTATAGTATATATATATATATATATATATATATATATATATATATATATATATATATATATTGTTTCTTTCATTTTATTCCGATAGATAGCACACAAATGCAATGTTTCAAGTGGTAAAAGATATTAGCTTTCCAGGACAAAATATCCTCTTACAGACTGTTATCTAATCAAAGCCTCTTGTCATTGTAGATTATGATATAGGTTGGCTCATCTTGTGACTTGAATGTTTTTTAGTAGTTAATATTGATATTTAATAAAAAATGTTCGTCTTCTGAGCTCATGTTATTTGTAAATTTTCTCCCAATCAGGCATTATAATCTGTAAGTCTTAATTTTAAGTTTTAGAATGCAATACTGAAATCATTAACAACTTAATACTTGGAAGATACTTAAGTGGTATTATGCCACAGAAACGTTGAAACTAAAAATGGTGACTGTTTAAGCAGAGATTCTCCAAATGAAATACCCTCATGAATACCTCATGTGATGGTTTTAGCTGAAGTACCTTCCATGGTGTATTCATTTGATATTATAATCTGGTTTTTCATGCTAGAGCTCAAAATTGTGCTCAAATTCTAACAAGATACTATCTGATTGGGTCAAATTTATAGGTGAAATAAACTAATCGAGATATCACTTTAGCTGGTTTAATCCCTTGGCGTGGATGTGTTAACGCGCACAGTAGTGCCGAGCCATTACTGTGACTGAGTGTGAGAGTTGCAGTTGGAGTTGTTTCTTTACCTTGATTTTAATTAAAATTTAACTGGCTATATTATTCCTCAAACCAACCGTCCATCTTCCTACAACCAAGTGTTTTTGTTGTCTTAACTGTGAACTGGTTATTCAAGATATTGTCTTATTTCACTTACATTATTGTGACCATCAGTCATAATTGACCTCGCAGTCTAAATAAATTACTTATAAAAACCGTGACACAATGAAACACACACAGTCCTAATAAATTGCTGTTAGATACAAGCTAATATTTTGATGTAAATGTGTGCTCTCAACATAGTACAAAAGTTGTACAACAGGCTGTGGCACTTGTCAAGGAGAACTACAGTCATAGTAGTACTAAAATAGAGTAGTCAATGCTCTGTAGGCAGGAAGAATAAACAGTAACCATTTGAATGTCTGAAAAACTATTAACCCGAGATTAGCAGTGAGGGCTTGACGTGCCGAAATGTGTATGTGTAAAAATGAGAGTAGCGCTGGAAGCCCTCGGATCGTTGTATTACAGCAGTTATTATCAAAGAGTTATTGATCAGATTAAAATTTTTAAATGAGCTACTTTGAAAAGTAGGCAGATAGTGCTTGTAAATTTTATCATTGTTGGGGCATGCCAGACATAATATGAAGTGATGTTCATATCTACGGGCTAACATTGAGAGGACATATTACTAACCATTGTCCTGTTTCCATAGGAGGCTGTGCAGAGAAGAGCGGTCAACTGTTCGCAGGTGATGAGCTGCTGAGCGTGAACGGCACCGATGTTACATCCATGTCGCGCATCGAGGCTTGGGGACTCATGAAGAGGTTGAGTGATGGAAAGGTGGTTCTGTCCTTGCGGCATAAAACTGTCAACTGATTTTGAAGCGTTGAGTTCTAGGTACCCTTCTGAGTTTTGTGTTGTGAGTTTGCCGTATTGAATTGACCGGATGTAATTTCCAAACTACTAATGTGCATTTTAGTACATTTCCAAGTGACTGAAACGTTTTGTAGCGTCAAACACAATTATTTAAAGCATTGTATGATACAAAACATATGATTATTTCATAAAGTATAAAAATTGGCCACATTAAAAATATTTTAAGATTTTCAAGCAAATATTTGGATGTAATATTGTCATGAGAAATTGACTTGAGATGTTCTTACTCGATGTTATTTCAAACTTAATTAATCAATTGGCAGCTTTGTGCTAGTAAAATATATTACACAATTTACAGTATTTTCTGATTGAAATTAAAAGTATTTAAACAAATTTAAATTAATTCTTGAAACTCTTAACCATTGCAACGTTTTTCGAGCTCTTGTACATTTCAAGTTTAAAACCGTCTGCTGTGGTTAAAATGCATGATTAAAAAAATATCAACATCCTGAAATAAAATGTATAAAAATAGAAATGCAAACTTTGGGTACATAGCTTTGTGTAAATAGGAGAACCGACAGTGTTTAAAGCAACCATGAACGTAACTGACCACTTTTATGGCTGTGGGCAGACAGGAAGACTGCAGGTGCTAACTTGTATATATGTACAGCTAAGTGTAAGCTAAAGACCTCATACAAGTGGGAACTTGTCAATACTTCGCAACGCAGGAGTCGACATGTCGACACCTGCACGTTCTGTACCATATCCGCATAGGCAAGTGTAAATAGAGTTTGTTGTGTGAATATATCCAGTGATTCAAGAGAATATTTATTTTCATAGTGGTAAGCTTGGATCAGTGTTTGAATTTCTTCAAGTGCCTCTAAAAGTGTGAATTCCCTTTGCAAAATCGAGTTCATCGGAAAACAACCCGATAAACAACCAGATTTACAATTCATATGTATTTTGTTATATATTTGAATAATTTTGCAATATTGTGGTTTCAATAAGGCTGTAATAATTTGTGTAGAATGCTCCAGTAAAGCAAAAGGTATTACTGTTATGTATTATATGAATGGTTATTACATTGATATGCCAATCAAAATTTTTAACATACTTACTGTAGACCATCATACTTCAGAAACACTTAGATTTGTGTGTCCAGCTGCAATTTATAATATGTTAATTATGCACTAGGTAAAACATATTTTTGTAATGAATAACCCATAACATATATATTATATAAACTACAATAAGTAATAGACTAAATTATAATTTATGAAATTTGAAGTTTTCAAATAAAAAGAAAAATAGGTATAATATAAAATCTTTTCTTGGTTAAAAAATAAGCAGCATGATCTTGTTTTTGTAAAGAAATAACATTTTTTGTCTGTTACATTCCAATAGTTCTCAGGAAATATAGAACATATTGATAAAAAAAATAAACATATTATTAATAAGTGCAATTTTAAGTAACAATGAAGACTTTTCTATATGTGATAACTTGAGCACGTTCCATTTTTATATGTGTGTATTGTGTCAAGCTTTAGTGATTTAATAAGGGTTAATGACAGATTCATTTTAAGAGCATTTTACAACTACAGATTTCAGTCCCAGAATTCTAGTACAAAATTTGTTGCAAGCATATGCATTTATGAAATGCATTCTAAGCATTCTGTGATAAAATAATTTTGGCATGTAATGCTCGAGCCTTGTAAAAATATCTTAATTTACAATATGTTTTGAAAAATATTGTACATCTTAGAAAAGTTATGTTTAATTGCGTTTTGTTACATATTTGTAAACAAATTTTGATTAAGGACTAGATTGTTGTGTTTTCACTAATAATTTAATTATTCCAGTTGATTTTGTGTAAATTTATCAAATATGTTACATATGTAATTTACAAATTTATATTCCTTGTAGTTATTTTATAATAATCATGAAAGTATTGTTTTGATTCTTTATATTTTCAGAGAGTTATTTAAAATCATGTGTTACTTAATGTAAAGTAAGTATTTATGTGACAAATAATATTGCCATTATTTGTTTATAAGTATACTTTAATATATTGAAGTAAGTAAATATGGTTTAGAGAGAAACCAATCAACAACTTCTTTTCTTTATAATTTAGATGTTCATAAATAAGTGTGAATATATTTTTCCAAACACTACAAATATTAATCATTTTAAGATATGCTTTTATTGTATGTATATAGAGTTTTTATACATTAGTCATTAGATTTAACAAAAGCTTTAACATTCTAAATTTATTTTCTTTACTTGAGGTTTAAGTTATGTTTATTATTCTTTATTATTTGTTTTTTTAATGCATACATTCTTGCCTTCCCGGTTTTATTCTTCATGTAGTGTTCCTTAAACTTATAACTAAAACCTAACAGCTTAGACGTCTAATATTGT
This sequence comes from Homalodisca vitripennis, assembly GCF_021130785.1. Taxonomy (NCBI): domain Eukaryota; kingdom Metazoa; phylum Arthropoda; class Insecta; order Hemiptera; family Cicadellidae; genus Homalodisca; species Homalodisca vitripennis. Next base: position 180,891,421 of record NC_060208.1, on the reverse strand, counting down.
TTACATAAGAAAGTGAGTATCATGTAAAGTACCAACGAACGAGTATTATGTGTTTACTATGCAGTACTTATTACTTTATTTCAATATATTTATTAGTGTTCTTGGTCTAATTTCATGTAGATACATAATAATACAATAATTTTAACAGTGTTACAAACATAAATCTTATCTCTCTCTCTGATCAAGTGTTATAATCATGTATATTGTATTGTGCTGATTAAAGTGTTACAAATGTATTTTATGTTGTTTATTTCTTTCTTCTTGAACATTTTCCTTGTGTAGAACATTAGCATTAACCACATTTTTAGACAGTAAGAAATACTTGTATACTGATTTATAAAAGTGTTAAATTAGTTCAAAATTCTACTGTTTTTCAAGTAATGATGTGCTTAGAACTACTCAGGATGAAAAAGTACAGATAACCAAATTTGGAAGTTAACAAACTAACTAGTAGAAGTACAATAACATGAGTTGTATTAAAATTTAGTTTGTATAGTTCTGTGTTTAGAAATATAAAACGAATAATTTATGAACAATAAATTCCAGTTTTTATGTTGATAATAAGAACAAAGGAAAATATATTGATTTTTAAAGTAGTTTACTAAATAGACCCTTAAGCATGGCAATAATGTCATCTTACAGAAAGTGGTTGCTTGGCCCATACAAAATTGAATTAATCTTTGTGTTTTTGATGTCACATAAGATTTTGTTTCCTCTTTTTAGATTGTATTAAAATGTTATAGACCTTTTTTTTATAAAAGGAAAAAATGTTGGAATGGGAATGTAAATGACATAAAAAATGATAATGATAAAGAAGTAGAAACTGGAGCTGCTGAAGAGTATGAAAACAAAGTGGAGCAGTTGTTAGTGTTGTTATAAATAGATGGTGCTTTTATAATAAGTAATAAAATTGACAACCAAAACCGATGACATCAATTCTTGAGAACCTGTACATACAGGATTATCCTAATTCTGGTTTGGGGTGGAATGATTTAGAAAACTAATTGCACAACTAAGTTTAGACAATTGTTATTATTGACGTGACAACGTCTTAAATTAGGTTGCGGCTCGGAGTCACTCATGAAAAAGTGTAACGCCCGGTAACGTCCAGTGGGTCCGCCGCACGGGATCCGCACGGGATAAAGCAGATAACTATGTTTATTCGTGAAAATGTGGAGTGCTTAGATTCGTCATTTACAACAACTACAACAATAAAGGTAAATAATTGTACACTGATATTTCATTATCGTAAACTATGATTGATTGATTAATTGTTAGATTGACACAAAAGTTGAGAAACAACTGAGTTTATAGGTTATGTCATACAATTGACAAATAATGTTGTAGTGTTAAGTAAATTATTAGTTTAAATCACTCTGCAATCAATCGTAATTCAGTCGATTGAGAAGAAACAGCGCGTATTGCTAGTCAAACATTAAAAATAACAAATTATAACCTCTAACCTGTCATAACAGTGCGACCAAACAAACGAACTAAACCGACCAATCACCACGCGCGAAGTTAGAATTTAACTGTGTTTAGCAAGAATTTCAAATTCCAATTTTAGTAAATGTTTTATTCAACTTTACCATTTACAATAACAAATTTTAATTAATTTTCAAAATTATGTACAATGTTTTAGTAAACAAAATATATTTCTATAGTTAAAATTTGTGCAATTCTTATTTTCATTCAATTCCTTGTTCCTATTGTGCAATTTAATAATATTCATATCAATAAATATTCTACCGAGAAAAAGACGTTGTCACGTAAAATCTTCGCCCGTAAAACCGACTTTACAGGCAACCATAATTTTTTTTTATAAATGTTTTGTAAACTTTATTTAGTTTGCTCAGTAATTAATTTAATATTCACTCAGTCTATGTGACACAGTGGGGGCTAAATTTGACCATTTATTGTTTTCACGAAAAAAAAAAGTTCTTTTAAAACATCCTCTTTCTCTCGATGTTGACAATTTCAGTCGTGAATAATGAGAATCTTTATCTTTATTTGTGCTCTTTGTAGACTCATACAAGTGACTTGAAACAACGATCATCAATTAAATATTAAATAAGTTGACATGAAAAGGATGTTTGAAAATTGTGTCAAAAATACAGTATTATTGCTACTTCTGTTAAATGTTGTAAACATTAATTAAATTTACTACAAACCTTTTGTTGTTGAATATGATTTGATATTGATTTATTTTTAATAAGAATATCAATGTCTAAATCATTTGAGGTCTACAATTAAAATGAAATAATAGTCAATGGCAATGTGTGTACGCACATCTTCTATGTGTAAATGTCACACATACAGAAATAGGTGTTTGAATACTGGCTGAAGAGCACCCCCTGTATTTTTATTACCAACAAGATAAAAGCATAAGAAGAAGAAATGAAGAAAAAGACATAAAGAGGCTAAAATCACCAGTATATAAGCAGGCTTGTTGATACTGTTGGAGCTTTTGCTAAGGGAGGAAAACCACTCTGTGATCGTAATGAATCTGAAGATAGTGTAAAAGGTTTGGTTTTGGAAATTGTGACGTTATTTTAAAATATGATTCTTCTAATGCTATCTGAAAGCTCTCCAAAATAAGTACGTATTTGAGTAACCGTATTCAGATTGATATTTTAACTGCTTTTTGAATGTTAACCTGGAAAAATAGGTGAAGAGTTGAGAGGGCGACTACGTTTAATAGTAGCTGATAAAACTTCTGATATTAGGCTCACTGAAGAGATTGCAATTATATCCAGATCATGCTAGTGAATGTCTCATTACCGGTACACCTAGAAAGGTTATAGAGATAGAAAAACTTGACAAAACAGATTTAAAAACTTTATTATCTTTATTACGGTTGTAGGAAAAAGGGATATTTATAAAAAAAAGATCCTTTAGCCCTTTACAGTAGATTATAAGTGGTAGGAGTCAGCATCAATAAAGATGCAGTGTTTTGTTTTCTGTGACAATAAATCCCCATTGTGACATAGACAAGGAACAGGATAAACTATAGATGCATGTACGATATTAAGACTGGTGTAAGGGAAGCAAAAAGTTTTATAATGAACAAAGTAATAGTCACATCCAGAACTAGGCTACTGACTGAAGAGCAATATACTACCCCTGAAAAAACTTTATAAAAAATGGATGTCATGTGGAAAGACATGATGTCTGTTTGTTTTTAGGAGTATATAATAAGGCTGGACAGTTTACAGGTGTTCAAGCCAAATGTAAATGAGTAAATCCAAATGTATTGTATGTACACTGCTATGTCCATTGTCTAAACTTAACACTTGTTAATACTTGTATAAATCACACGTAACTCTCTTTTGTTTTCAATTTCTTTGCTACTATTCGGGTCATATAAAGCTTAATTGAAGGGATTTCAATGAGTCCTGCAGTGTTTGAGAATATTGTAAAAGCTACTCACATGGCACTAAAACTATTAAAGACACTGACTGAATCTAGATGGTCTGGTAGAGCAGAGGCAAAGGCCATTATTCACATGTGAACGGTATTGTAATTGCAATGTCCGATTAGAAAGGACAAAGTTTTGAACTAAATCTACAAGTTGTAATTAGTCTTGAAAAAAATGAATACTACAGTGTAGGGATTTTTCAGGAAATGATAGTGTTTTTAAGAATGTCCTATCCAATGAAAATTGGCTGCCAATATATGTAGCTGATGTAGATAACAAGTTTGACGTATTCAACAATATTTTTCAACACAACTTTAACTTGGTTTTTCCAGAAAAAAGCAAAAAATATCTTTATAAAAGTAAATGGAGCTGGATTAAAGATAAATTGATTATGAAACAAAAGGATATTGTTGAGGTTACAAAATAGGCTAAACATAGTGGTAGTGAGGATGTCATGAATTATTGTAATTCGAAAACCAAAGATTAAAAAAACTAAGTTACTTAGTTGGAAAATTCCTTTTATAACAATAAAATTAGAAACTCAGATAACATCAGTAAGAAAATCTGGCAAATTATAAACAAAGAGACTAAAAAAATGTTCAAATATTTTAAAAGGCTCTAAAATTTGTAAACAACATGATAATGATGTAATATCAGAACCTTTAAGCATCTCAATTGTTTCAATAGTTATTTCATAGATGTTATAGAAGATTTAATTCTAAATATGCCTAAAGAACCACATCCTATAAGTGATACAGGCATAAGTGTTCTCTTGGATCAAAATGTTAAACAAAACCATACTCAGTGTAATCCAGTAAATGAAAAAAAAGTTATTTCATCATTAAACCTTAATCCATTGTCTGGCCATGACCAGTATTGAAAGTATGTATCTTTGTTAAAGCCTTTAAATTATATAATTAATTCTTCGCCTACAATTCCCTATAGGCGAAGAATTCCCTGTTTAATTAAAATTCCCTGAAGTTTTAAAAGTGTCAAGAGTAATACCAATTTTTAAGAAAGGAGAAACATGTAAAATTAGCAATTATTGTCCTGTACTGGTTTTACCCTCTATATAAAAACATTTGAGTGAGTCATGTTCAATCAATTAGTAATCATGTAAGAAAATAACAATTTATTTGATGAGCTGCAGCATGGATTCAGTAAATAACAATTCACCATTTCAGCCATGCTAGAATTTACGGAAACTATAATTCAATAGACAAGGGGAAAACTCCATAGGTGTTTTCATGGACCTGTCCAAAGCATTTTACAGTGTTTCTCACCAAGTCCTTCTCGACAAACTTAAAGTTATGGGTTTACTAAATCTATCTCTAAATTGGTTTAGATCATACCAGCACTGAGATAGTTTACTAGGACAGATCCTAGTATGTTTAGATTACGTCAAAACCAAATAATGTAGGCTACCAAAAAAATACCTTGTGTTTGGTATTGATGCTGGTCAGTTGGAAGCATAAATCCTCCTAAAAACAGAAAAAGTAACTCAGATTCAGAAGCTAAAAGTGTTTCACAATGGCTTGATTTGTAATATATACACAGTTAAACTGTTTACAAAGTTAAAAGGTTTTCTAGCATATCAATTGGCAGCTGTTCTTGTGAGAGGAGCTTTTAAAAACTTACAATTGTGAAGACAAAACTAGATCAATGGTGATGCAGAATCGACTTCTAAGAGTGTGTATACATTAAAAGCAAGCTTAGGCAAGTAAACTGGTGTCGCAACCTTGTGTAAGTTTGCCTAATCAGCGTTGTGGTTACACTAGAAGCAAGCAAGTGTAAGTCATTGCTCTTAATAGTCAGTCAAAATGGAACTGTCAGATGATGATATTATTTTTGACAATTTCTCTCAACATTCTCTTTCTAACTCATCGTATGAGGGATTTGGAGAAGCATGTTGTGCTGGTTCAGGGCATGCCATTGTTTACAAATTAGCAAAGATAAGGGGGATCCAAGCTTCCCATTGGTGTATAGGCTGTATATTCCACTGTTGGAGAAGCTCCTATAACCACGTCTGACAAAAGTGATTTAGGAAGCTGGCAACCTCTCCACATGGCACTATGGCTTCAGGCAGGGGAAGTCAACCATTGATGCCATCAAAGGTATAGTTTATAAGGATTTTATAGGATCACTTTCATTTTTAACTGGAAGCCCATATTTTTACCACAGAATTTCGTTCTATATACAAAATTAAAAACATTTGTTTCAGAAGTTTTTTCTAATCCAGACTGTTTAAAAATAGCAGTAAAATGTAAAACATTGTGCATTTTCAGAAAAAAATACCGACACCATAAAATTGTATATAGAGATCTGAATCTTGTAATTTTGAGGAATAACATACATCATTTTAAAAACTTTCATCAAAAATTTTAAGAGATAGGCTTTCACAAATTGTATAGGGCTCTAAAAAGGTTACTTGTTTTTGTTGATAGTGTGTTTTTCTATTAATTCATATTTTACAAAAAATAATATGAAATTTTTTAATTAAAATGTTTTAAATTTGACCATTCTCGTTCAGAAACTATCTTAATTGTCAGAAAATGATTGTGTTCTAAATTTCACTTAGCAATAAACAGTCGGGATTAGAAAAAACTTTTCAGATAAAAGTTTTTGTTAAGTAGAATATGAATTGTTGGCAAAAATATATACAATAGAGAATTCATAGGAAATTGGAACAGCATCATAAAACTTATGATAACATTTATATTTGTAAATCTTTTCCAAAAAACTCTTCAATGTACAAGGGAATTGGGAGCAACCCTTACTTCATTCTTGAAACTGTGTTAAACTTCTCTGGCCGTTTGGTAACTGGTTCTACAGCTTTATTCCCGTGTGTGAAGGCTTCTTCCCACATAGATACCGAAAAATCGTTCAACAGTAGCTGTAGTAGATGGGAAAACACATAAAATGAGGAGTGCATTACTTGTTGCAGGGGAAAATATTAGCCTCCTCTAAAAATAAAGATACTTCAATACTATGTAATTTGTTTCCCAATAAGTCCTCCTTTTACCACAGTTTATCCACAAATATAATTCTTTTGAGATATCACCCATCTCATAAAACACCATGAAAGACTGAATTTTTTCCCAAATCTTTTCAACTACTTTTTAGCATGTACTCGTATGAAGGATGAAGATGGGGTAAGGCAAAAGCAGGTGTATTTTCGTGTGAGAATCTTACATTCAATGTTAAAGTTAAGAAGTCAACATATGGGATGAACAACACTTACTAATTCATCAGTAACATGTTTCATTTTATTCTTCTTGATAACATCGAAGATTTCACCAATGTGTTTCTTCACCATTATAAAATCCATACTTTTACTTTGTAGAATGTCACGATGGGTTCCAAAATTGCAGAGTACTTTGCTATCATGACTAAACCTACAATGAAAATTGGTTTATTATTTGCGCAGTGCAATTGATTGGCAAAGTTTCTTGTAGTATAGTTTCCTATAACCGAGTGATGTTCTAGTGCATTGACTATTTCATGGAAGCTGTATAAAAATTTTCTAATTCTCTTGTGTTTCTCAGACCATCCAGTCACAGAATCTTGATAGATTAGGAGCCGAATTCCTGTGGACTGGCAACTCACGAAATAAGGATTTTGTAACCTTAAATTTTGCAATTAAGTTTATTATTTCCAGTAGTTTACTAGCTTGAAACTTCTGGTGATCACTTTGCAACTGTACATCACCTGGAACATTTTCAAGGAATGCTTTAGCAGCAGTTGTTGAAATTTTTAGGTAGTGACTGTTGACGTATTTTCTACAATCTTCACGTATATCTTTAAACTAAATATATGATCTTATCATGAATGATCCCAAAACTCCTTTAACTGTAGAAATACTAGGAGGAAAAAGAACACAGTGCATACATAAAGCACCTTTCAAATTACTTAAATACTCCAACGAAGGAGTAAGTTGTATTGATCTAATCAGTGGCGGTCAAATTCTCTTTTCGAATGGCTGTCATCAGAACCAAAATCGTAATTTGATGGTAGGATCCAGGGATTCATAAGCAATTCCTATTTTTCTGACGGAAATTTAAGAGTATGACCAATATAGCAACAAATGTACTTTTCATGGTAGCCATTGTATTCTTCAATCATTTTAGGTATCACAGGGCCAACTACATGTAAGAGTGAAGAATTACTAGACCCTTGTTCCTTAATAGACCCATAATCCAATGGTCTGGTCAGTTTAGATCCACCCTCATCAGGTACAAATGAATATCTCGTTGCGTATAATTAACTATACACAATTCTGAAATATTATACACTAAGATAAATCTACTCCATGGTAAAAGAAATTAAATGAAATCGAATTCTGTTTGTTGAAGACACAAATGTATAGTGTAAAAGTCCTCACTACTTAACATGTAAACAAAAATCTGAAAAATATGCTTATTAAATTATTTTGAGCATTCAAGAGACTGAATAATTTCACTTCTGTCTGTCTGTCCCGCACAATATACCGAAAATGAAATGACATATAGAACTGTAATTTTATGAGTTCGATGATTATGCTTGTCATTCCATAGGATTGGACTGAGAGTTAGTAAACATTTTTACACTGGTCTTTTAAGTAACCATGATGGCAGTCCTGGTATGGTTACAGGTAACTTTTAGTATTTTTTGGCAGTTTTTAAGTCAAGGAGGTTTTTTGGACAATTGGATGAAATATAAACCTCATGGGAAACTGACTCCTTTTATTAAAGTTTTGATGATATCCCAAGATAACCTATGTAAAGTTATGATATGAACCAGCCTAATATGAACGGACCCATAAATTTGCAATATGAAAGCTGCCTGAGTACAGTACCTCTCCTAATAATGTCTTGTACTGATTTTGAAAATGTAGGTTGATTACACGTGTATTTTTATTAATTGTTCATACACAGTTTATCTCCTAATAATGTCTTGTACTGATTTTGAAAATGTAGGTTGATTACACGTGTATTTTTATTAATTGTTCATACACAATTTATCAATTGTTTTAATTCATACATATAATTTCATACACAGTACTTAAGAGTTACAGTTTTTAAGCATTATAGCATGAAAGTTGAGATTTTAAAAAGTCCATTTTAATGACATAATTAAGTGTACATTGTGTTCTAATTAGTAGGTAATAACAAGGAAAAATAATGAAAGTAAAAGCAAAATAGGAAGTAAATTAGATAAAGTGTAAGAGACTCTTCTACAAAATCCAGTCATGTTTCAATCTACTACTAGATTGGAACATAACTGCTTTTAGATTTTCAAACAATGTCTCCGTCTACTAGTTTTAAGCTTCATTTAGATTGTTATATATAGTAAATTCAAGTTATAAGCAGACATTTTCTAAAAATTTTATTTCGCATTATCCTAAGACGTAAGGTTAAGTGTGCACAAAAAGTGACTTGATCAATTAAACAGTACATGGACTATGAACTCGCCAAAGCCAAAATTGATAACAGGGATAAGTTCAGGTAAACTGCTTGTGGTGATAAGCGGATGTACTAACCATTCTGAAAGCAAAAAAAAAAAAATGATGACACTTGATTTAAAGAAGTGAAACATATTTGTAATGAGGTTAACACAATACATTTTTAAGAATTGAAATGATCTGCGATGCTTATTTGTCTGATAAGTGATAACCACATAAACAGTTTAGATTGCCAACTATTAACCAATTTCTGGATAATCAGTAAGTAAAATAATGTTTGAACAATTTACAGGAGACAGTTGCGATATTAATGAAAATATTTATTTACAATGTAGGAGTGTGCCACATAGTGGCTTTAATGAGGGTTTCTGCAAATTTTCAAATCTATAGCTAGTTGTGTTATCATGTCACGTGTTAAAATGTTATATAACTGTCCTCAGTTTGTCTACACATTTATTTATTCTGCGATTTTCTCCATGCCATCATGATTACCCATAAGTCCACTGAAAAAATGTTCACTAACGCTCAGCTAAATCTCACAGAATGACATGCTCCATCATTAAATTCGATTTTCCTCACATAGAAATGAATCTTCATGTATAATTTCAAATATATAGGTCAGTTATAACTAACGGCAGATATTGTTCAAAAAAATTAAATGTTTCCTGCCTCTCAGGTAATAGGATTTGTTAATGCTTAGCGATTAAGATAAAATATTATATAAATAAATAAATAAATAAAAATGCCTTTATTGCAAAGCGTTTCTCAGTATAACAACTGTTTTACAGAATAACTCTAGTCATATCTTACACTATTTATAATACTGGGAAATAAAAATAAAAACTAAAAACCTATAGACTAAAGAAAACACCCAAAACAAGACAAATAAATTACTGTACAATCATTTTTCCTAATTTACTTTTAAAAACAGTAGCAGAAGTCTGTTTAAGGTTCTGGGGGAGGTCATTGTACAACTTTGGGCCAAAGTAAGAAAAGCTCCTCCTCCCAAACTCATGCTTGACTCTGGGAAAGTGAAGCAGGTCACCATGGCGGACACTGCGTTGAGAGACCTCCTCCCGAAATTGGAGCTTCTCGCTCAGGTACCGCGACTCACCCAGCGTAAGCACCTTGTGGATCATGCCACATGTCAGGATCCTGCATACATTTTCCATGGGGGACAAACTGATAGCATCTCGGAAGGGTGACACATGATCAAAGCGCCTCAAATTGAAAATGAATCGAACTGTAGAGTTTTGTAGTCTTTGAATCCGATCTATGTCTCCCCTAGAGATACTGTTGGCATACTGTTGAGATACGGATAGCAGTAATAAAAATACAGATAGAACAAGTGAACTGATAAGCGGAGATTAGCGGATTCTGGCAGCAGACTTCTAAATCTGTACAGACCCCTCAGCCTACCAAGGGCATGCTGGATAGCATGAGTGACATGATCAGAAAAGGTGAGGTCACTGTCAAGCACAACTCCGAGAGTCTTGACTGACTCAGAGACAGACAGGCTCTCCCCACTGAGCATTACTCTCACTCCTCTCTGACCAAGGGCCTGCACCAGATTGTGTGTGGGGCAAGATGAAGGACAATGCACTTACCTATATTGTCTAATTAGTACAATATTTAGTACACGCCTTTATTTTCTCAATAGCCTCATCAATGGGGCCAGGCTCATATGACAAGCGCAACTGACAATCATCTGCGTACAGGTGAGCTGCACAGCTTTGAACACAAACTGGGGAAGTCAAGACGTTTATAAGTTGAACGATATAGGTCCAAGACATCTTCCTTGAGGAACACCTCGCCTTTTTGACAAGTGAAGTTGACTTCCCACTTCCCATCTTTGTAACCTGACTTCTGTCTCCTAGGTATGATTTTACCCACTTGATTGAATTTTTGCCAAAACCATAAAATGCATCTTAGCGTACAAAAGTTCATGGTTAAGGGAATCAAATGCTTGTGAGTAGTCCAGTATCCACTAGTGAACTATACATCCCTTTATCTTTCGTATCAATTAAGTCACTGAACAGACTTACCAGGGCAGTGCATGTGCTATGATTTTTTCTAAATCCAGATTGTGTTTTTGGAAATATGTTTACTTCGTTCATATACTGTGCTATTTGACGTGTTACTATCTTTTCCATAATCTTTGATATTGCTGGTAAAATAGAGATGGGTCTCAGTTGTTGGACACTTTTAGGGGACGTTACTTTTGGCAATGGATGAACAATACTCATTTTCCATCTCTGCGGGAACACACCGCTCATTCAATGATTTGTTAATGAGATGAGTAACTGCACCCAAATCATACGGACTCACGGCCTTAATCATTTGGATTGGATATTTCATCACTACCAACAGCTCTATATTTGATTTCATTTAGTGCCTTTTTTTACATCATCTTCAGTGACAGCAGAAAAGCTAAAATCATTCATCGATTCATTTCTCTTAACTAGTTCTGAAGAAATCAATTTCTTCAACTCTGGCTTCATTTCCATTCCCCATATTGACAAAAATACTGATTGATGTCATCAAGCTTCAGTTGATGTGGAATGTTTTCATTTATGTTTTTTCATAACTATATTACACTGTTTCAAACAAGTCCAAAAATCTTTGGGATCCTTGTTAGTGGATAATTTCTCAGTGAAATAATCTCTCTTTGCTCTCCACACCATCCATTCAATTCATTGCGTATTCTTTTATACCATCTCCCAATCTTTACTGTCTCTGGTTTTCCAATATATTTTACGGAGTTTGTTTTTTAGTTTAGTCTGCTTGTTTATGACATCGTTCCTCCACGGGGCTTTCTTTTTTTTAAATCTCTTGCATACAATATGGAGCATGTGAATCAAATACACTTATAACATGGGTAGTGATGAAGTGCTCAATATTGTCAACCCCGTCAATGTGCATTGCTCTCTCCCAGTCAATCTCCGCGACTGCTTTGACAGCACTTTCTGGGTTGAATTTTGAAAAAATCTCTGTAGGTTATCTTTTTTGGTCCTTTTTTCTCTTTCTTAACTTTTATGCAACAATATATCAACTTGTGGTCCGTTATCTTCACCCCTCTATGGTCCCTAATGCCGGCTGCATCGATGACGCCGGTCCCTCTCGACCTCGACCGACCTGTCCACTATTATGTGGTCTAACAAGGTGGAAGAGGTTGCTGTCACTCTTGTTGACTCATTTACTAATTGTATTGCATTGTATTCTTTCAAGAGTCGGCATAAGTACTTGGCTTCATTACAACTAAAAACAATACAATGTCAAAACAATAAATCTATGTTGTTGTCGCCCAAGTACATAATGGAGTTCGATCCGATAGCCAAGTTAACAAAGATAGAGTGAAACAAAGCTGACAGTGAGGTGTACCTTACATGTGCTGGCCTTAACCAAGCCTTACTCCCCTTATCCTCAGGACAACACAAAGAGACTCGATACCAGGGCCCACATCCTCAGTAAGTGTGCGCTGCTCGAAGGAGATTCCCTCCTTCATATACAAGGCAACGCCACCACCTGTCCACCGCGTCTGCAATGCTGTGTAAGTCAGCACGCCGATCACATCGCAGAAGTGTGTGTACCCAGTCATCTGATAATAAATTGTCTGATGGGGTGCCGGGTGAAGCCAGGTCTCAGATAGTCCAATTGCATATATGTTACTCACATTTGTTTTCTTGAAGAAATTAAAAGCTTTGGTTATAAAATTAGTGAAATACTTACTTTACCATCTCAGCTTGATTTTTCCTAAATAGAAATGAAGGTTCATGCAAAATTTTAAGACCACAGGTCACTTTGTTCTTAAGATGTTGTGCGGACGACCAACAAATAGGCAGATAGACAAACAAAAATCAATTCTTCCAGTCCCTCAAGTGGCAGGATTCGCAAATACTTAGCCAATTTCAACAGTATGAGGTAAAAATTGATATTTCCTTATATATATTTGATATTTTGCCCTTATTTAAAATAACACATATTGATTAAGAGTGACACGTTATTTATTAAAGACATCATCTCCACAAAGTGTCAGTTTTTAAACACATGGATAATAATCATAGTACCAGTGCAATGAAATATTTTCACTGTCGGTACTTGAACACGTTTTTGTTCACATAGTTGATAACTGGGAGCGCTGGAGTCGAAGTCTGGCGCACCGGGGCAGAAAACTCTTTCCTTCTCTCCATCGTTATTCTGAAAGCTTTTCGTCACGCAAGCTCACGATACGGTTGTTGTTGAAATGAAAGGTCTGTTAGTTTTATAGCATAATGCTTCAATATTTTTTATTCTGTATTACGTAATGTGACTTCCAGTTTGAATGTCTATTCATTAAATTACATGTAATACCATAATATAGAAGAAATCAGCCTGACTGGCACAAGCTTTTGGACACGTCCCATTCATCTGGAAATATGAAATTTGAAAAATATAGTAATGTCTTGAACTTCAGATATTAATACAATTTGAAGTTTTATTACTTTTCAATTTCATAACCATATATGAGGGCCGGACAGTTATTAAATCGCTAGAAAACAATGAATTAGTCTAATAAACCCTTTACATATTTACAATTTCAGCCGGTAGTTATTAGCAGTAGTAAAATTCAGATCATATCGAACCAATTTATAGATACAAGATTCGTTTCAAACACCATTTAAAATTATAGATATATTTCCTGTAAAAATAAAATTTTAAAATTCTAGATAACAAAATACAACACAAATAAAAATCTTATTTTGAATAAAGGCCTATAGAAAATGACTGGATTTTTCCCAATATGGACAATGTTAAACACAGCTTTAAGCCCTTATTTATGACCGTCTCATTTTAAAGATATAATTAATATGCGCAGTGGCGGATTCAACTTTCTTCGGCCCTTAAACTCTAAATAATTAGCGTCCCCTCCACAAGTTAAATGAGTTTCGTGAAAAAATCTTTCTACCAAAAGATTACTATTTATATATAATTCATATAAAGAACATTTGTATTGGTTATGTAAGAACTTTATCTAACTCCCAGTAATGAAGCAGTTCTCCACTTAAACCATCAACCTCTGACTATAGAAATCGAATGGAGGCTCTGAGACTGTTCACAAGATCCCAGATTTCAACACAGCTTGGATTTTGGCAATCATCGGATGGCTCACACTGCGTGGCACAGTCAACCCATAGGCTCAGTTGTGCATATCGTTGGTAAAGACCGGGAGGCGTTAGCCACGAATTCTTGATAAATAAATTTCATCAAGCGCTTATCAGACTCGATGGAACGGTCCAGAACTTGCTTCATCTGTGTCAAGCTCACTCAACCGCTCCGATATGTCATCTACCTGCAGTTCATTTGTAACAGATGTGGAGGAAGCGGTCATGGTTACTGTTGGTGTTGTGGTATGAACAGGCGAGATGACATCAACAGTAAATGAAGCCAGTGAGAAACGGTAGGCGAAACAAGCAGCCGGGATGATGTGGAATCTGAATCATATGATCTCTGGGCGATGTTAGTAACCTCATAGTCACAGGGTGTGAGCCAGAGTGTCTGCAGGAGCTGATATACCAGCAGTGATCGAAAACCGTGACCACGACTTTATCGCTATTAGTACCTGAACTAAAGCATCAGGTAAGAAATCACGGTACATGATAGGCCAGCAGTGATCGAAAACCGCGACCACGACTTTATTGCTATTAGTACCTGAACTAAAGTAACAGGTAAAAAATCGTGATACCTGATAGTCCAGCAGTGATAGCAAGCCTCAACTGTGACTTTCTCCTGAACTAAAGTAACAGGTAAGAAATCGCGGTACCTGATAGGCCAGCAGAAATCGCAAACCGCGACTGCGACTTTATCGCTATTATTACCTGAACTAAAATAACAGGTAAGAAATCGTGGTACCTGACAGTCCAGCAGAAATCGCGGACCGCGACTGCGACTTTATCGCTATTATTACCTGAACTAAAATAACAGGTAAGAAATCGTGGTACCTGATAGTCCAGCAGTGATCGCTAACCGCGACTGTGACTTTATCGCTAAGTGATATATCAGGTGAAATTGCAGTAGCTGATGATATTTTATCCGTTATATTAGAGTCGATAAGACTTTTTAATAAATGAAGATGTATTTATGTTAATAACTGTGGTTATTTAAACTTTGTAGTAACAGATCCTTATTGTAAACTTAATGTATGTAAATGAAATGAACTAGTATATGCTTATGCACATAAAACGTGTTTATAGGCTATAAGAATGAACTTCGTCGTTAATAATTTACTTTGAAACTAGTGTTATAGCTATGAAACACATTGCTCAATATAGTTAAAAAATCGTGAAATATGATTTATAAAATAAATCCATATTTGTAAATTTATTTGAAAGGAAATGAATAGCAAACACACACAAATGGTAGGCATCATAGGCCTATATATACGTATGGATATACGTGTGTATAGCCTACATGTGCCTACTATTTTTTGGTTTTTACTATTTATTTCATTTAAAATAATTTTACAAGTATGACTTAATTTGATATATCAAATTTAAGATTTTATATAGCCTACAAATGACATATGCAGAAGCAAGAATCTCTATTCAGTTTACATTTTAATAGCTCATAATAGATCCATTTATAAGAAAAAGCCATGTCGCGAAATCAATGTAGCAAATAAAAATCGCACTTATTTAAAAGTAACAGGCCCAATTAAAGTAAAGTTGCCTTTGTTGTCTATTTGCATGAACTATAGATCGCGGAGTAGCAGATAAAAATTGCAGTTATTTAAAAGTAGCAGCGTCACTTAAAGTAACGCTGTCTGTGTTGTTTATTTGTATGTGTGACCTGCAATTTGGCAATAAACATTATTTTGATTCTGATTATGTTTTTGTCGAAAATCGAACACTTTCAATTCATGTAACATACGAGATGTTAAATTTAATCTTTTTAGGACAACAGGAAGTGAAAAACAAAGTTCTTTAGGGACAAACTGATTCCAAATTTCATCTTTCTAGGACAGTGAAAAAAAACTATAGTTCTCTAAGAGGTTGCACATTTTGGATTGATCTTCTTAAAGTATAAGGCTCATGTGTTTGTAAAATTTTTCTCTCAAGGACAGCGGGTAGTTGACAAAAAATATATAGTTATTCTAAGGATTGCAATCATTTTTTGAGAGTTTTAGACACACCTGTGTAAAGATTTATCTTTCAATGATATACATAAGTTGAAAACCAAATATAGTTTTATGGTGGTTACAACCCTATTTCAACCGATAAATAGATGTTTGAATAGATATTTGATGAAAATGCTGTAGTTTTCCTATTTAAGTCAAGAGATATATGAGAAATTTCATTTTTTGAGTATCAGGAAGTTGGAGAAATAATAATGAGTGAGCGTTTTACCTTCATTGTAAAAAATCATCGTTGGCATTAGTTCTGCCTGTAGCTATAATGTTATGCTAGTTATAATAATAGCCACCAGGTGACACGCTCGTTTTAATTCTATTATTTGACACTAGGATCAATTCCCTAAACATTAGGTAAAAATAATTGAACATTTATTGTAAAACAAACTAAAAACATTTCTATTACTTACCGATACCATATTTTTGTAATAATTTAAACTCCCATTATTTGTAAATATAAAACAATCTGATGTAAATCTGTTTTTGTTGTATTTGTCGTGTTAAACTAGTTACCTCGCGGGTTTAAAACAATGTTTTCCTTCTGTTATTAATTTTGTTTCTACTAGAATTATCACTTGTCAAGGTTTGTAGTATGTCCTTTCATAAGTTTATTATTTGAAGGCCACTAACTTCTTAGTGGCTAATATTGACTTATCCTGTCTTCTATGCGGTTTTGCTGCATCAGTTCCGGTTAGTGATGGACTTACCTGGGCTAAAATATTTAAGTGTGAGCCCAAAGTACTCGTATTAGCAGCACTGGTGTACAATCAATAAATTTCATAAACTGAATTAAAAAGCCATAGATCTTGGGTGAAAGAACTAACCCTAAACATTAAATGCACATAATAAATAACAAGCCTAGAATTTCCATAAGTAGAAGAGAGCAGATAAAGAAATTTACTTTTATTATCACGACAGTTGAGGGCAAAAATCAAAATATAAGTACAGTTTCTAATTTAATACCACAGAAGGCCGGCAAGAATAAGAAAGGGCTAAATAGTTATTTAACATATTACATCTACTTGTGTTTAAAAAAATCTCTTGTACCTTAAAAAGGGGTTTTTGCTTGCCAGCTGACGTCCAAAAACTCTTACGTCTATATGTTTTGATACAGTTAACTTATGAGACGTTTTAATTGCTAAAGTTTATACACTATTATTATTAAATTTGTATAAGTTGCAATAGCCTGATTTCACAAGTAATTGATTCGTATAAAATAAGGGCTCTATGGTGTAGTGGTAACATGGTCGCCCGGCATGTGAGAAACCCGGGTTCCAGTCCCGGTCGTAAATATTATAACTATGACGATACAAAAACTATAATTTCTGTCCTGCCTTTAATTCCAAACTCGTTCATTCGGAGATCAAGGATCATCTCTTGTGTACCTGTTGAAATGTGTGAACCGTGTATAACATCCTGCAAGTGTTCGTACGGTACGAATCCCAATGTAACTGTACTTTGGAAGACAGCTAAGTAGCAACTGTATATTGCAACCATGTGTTTGTACTGCATAGGGAAGTTCTCGAAACAGCTGTGCGATTCTCAGAAAGTAAAATCAATTGGGTCAGGAATTTCACAATTTGAAAGGAATCGTTGCATGTCGGTGTCAACGTACGAGAATGTGATTATGAATTATTAATTTCTTTCCCAATTTACATGGATTTCTTTCGACCACAATAAAGAGTTCCCAAGAGCAAGTTCTGTGTTGCTAGACCAGCGCTGTTCAATTACATGACTTATTTATACAAGGTTGGAGTATGCCAAGGTATCGCGTAAAAACTCCGCTGAGGTTGCAAGCAAAATTTAAAGTTCGTAGCTCATTTCATTTTTCGAGAATTCCTGACAGATAGACGAACAGTCTTTCACAATAGAAATGTTTACTTACACCTTCTCCACGCAGCCCGGAGACAAAAAATAAATGTGCCAGCTTACTGTATGAGATAGGAATTAATGAGACAGGCAGATATACAGACAAAAAATGTATCAGCTCTTCGAGTGATAAACTTCGCTAACGCTTTTCTATTATAAAGGTTACTTGACGTCCACTTGTCTAGTACAATCTCGGGTACCACAGCGACAAATTTAGGCCCATGTCTATTTACAATAATGATCATTAATCTGTATAACTATGACAAATCTGTAAATGCTCTGCTATTTGAGGATGATTAAAATTTTTTGGATCATATATCTTCTGTGAATGACGTGAAAATTACAGTCTGACCTGAATAATACTAATAACTGGAGCCTTCTTAATAAAATGAAATTTTATGTCTCAAAGCGTCACGTATAGTCGTTTAGAAGGCCAAAAAACTTTACAATACAAAAATTATAACTTAAACAGCGAAGTGATTACAAGAGTTATGTCAATAAAAGGTTTAGGTGTTGTAGTTAATAGTGATTTATCATTTGCCAATCACATCATAAATTGTGTCAATTTATCAAGTCATATGCTAGGGGTTATAATGAAACAGGGTGTCAATTTTAAAATATCAGATCTTTCATTACACTATATTCTTTAATCAGATTAAGTCTTGAGAACGCCGTCATTGCGTGGAATCCGATACATTTAATCTATAAGGAAATGATAAAACTAGTTGAAAAATATTTTTGAGATATTTATATTATAAATGTTTTTATGTTTATACTTATTTAGTGCCATACAATGAGTTGTGGAAATGTTTGAGCTGGAGAGTCTGTCAGAGGAGACAAGTCCTGGCACAAGTAATCTTTGGGTTTGGTCCGAGGGTCGGGGGGATAACTGTTTAGGAGTCCTTAATAATTGTCGTGTGCCTTTCAACTTCAATAGCAGGAACAAATGTTTGTTGTTTGTTAATTTTTCCCTAGGCTATTCAATCACTGTGACGCGTGTATTGTTTCCTCTGTTGAAAATGATGAAGCCTTATGAAACAGTACTTTTGGGTGGGTCCGACATTGACATTTACCATGATAACTTAAATGTTTTAAAAATGAAATATTAAGCTATTGTCATGAGATCCGCAAGTCATTGTTCTCCATAGGTTGCTCTCTGTATTGTTTTTTTATGTGGGTTAGTGTTTATTTATTTATCTAAGCTGTATATACAAATATTATATCGTATTATTATATTATAATCGTAATATATTATACTCAATACATTATTATTATACTATTCATATCGTTTATTTATATATTTTGTACAAACATTTATTCTTGTTGAACAGTTTTCAAAGGTTGTATTTATTATTGTATGTTAGTGAATACAGTGATTGTGCTGTGGACTTTTCATCTCAAACCACTGACATTTTTTGTGGAATATATGAGAACTGTTGTGTTGTGATGTTATTAGTATAAACCCTGTTTTATAGCATGTAATTAAAATAAAATAACATAACACTACTAACCACTACATGGTTCTAGATTATAGTGGGTAATGCTGCTGTTTGAACAGCGTATTGTGACTTCCAAATAATAGTTAAGACTCAAAACAATACAGAATGTTGTTGCGTGAAATATTCATTAAACATAAAAATCTCATTTATTAATAAACCAAATCAAACATTCATTAAGTTAATCATAATTACAAAACGTGTGTGAAGTAAAAAAAAACATTATTGTTGCCTGTAAAGTCGGTTTTACGGGCGAAGATTTTACGTGACAACGTCTTTTTCTCGGTAGAATATTTATTGATATGAATATTATTAAATTGCACAATAGGAACAAGGAATTGAATGAAAATAAGAATTGCACAAATTTTAACTATAGAAATATATTTTGTTTACTAAAACATTGTGCATAATTTGAAATTAATTAAAATTTGTTATTGTAAATGGTAAAGTTGAATAAAACATTTATTAAAATTGGAATTTGAAATTCTTGCTAAACACAGTTACATTCTAACTCCGCGCGTGGTGATTGGTCGGTTTAGTTCGTTTGTTTGGTCGCACTGTTATGACAGGTTAGAGGTTATAATTTGTTATTTTAAATGTTTGACTAGCAATACGCGCTGTTTCTTCTCAATCGACTGAATTACGATTGATTGCAGAGTGATTTAAACTAATAATTTACTTAACACTATCAACATTTGTCAATAGTATGACATAACCTATAAACTCAGTTTCTCAACTTTTCTGTCAATCTAACAATTAATCAATCAATCATAGTTTACGATAATGAAATATCAGTGTACAATTATTTACCTGTATTGTTGTAGTTGTTGTAAATGACGAATCTAAGCACTCCACATTTTCACGAATAAACATAGTTATCTGCTTTATCCCGTGCGGCGGACCCACAGTTATCTGCTTTATCCCGTGCGGATCCCGTGCGGCGGACCCACTGGACGGGCATCGTAACGTTACCGGGCGTTACACTTTTTCATGAGTGACTCCGAGCCGCAACCTAATTTAAGACGTTGTCACGTCAAAAATAGAATACTTGCTTCATACGCTGATTTTAAAGCAATTCGTTTCCAATGAACAAATGAAAATGTTACCAAAATATAGATAGTAGTCTACTTGCCTCACATTTTCTTGATCCCGCAGTATTTGCCCCAGATATAAATCATAATAATAATCATAATAAAACATAAGTTAATAAAACTAAACTACCTTTCAGTAGTAATTGCATCGTATTTGTAAAGCCTGGCATACACCAAACTGCGGTTTCAGTTCAGTCAACATTAGGCACGGCTCATGCGATGTGATGTGTTCGAGGGACGATGTTCATGCACGGGTGATGAATGTGTCAATTGTAAACTGCTTGAGTTTTTGCCTGAAAATGGTAAGGGAAGAGAAAAAGCTTTGGCATAAAAATATAAACTTTTACGCTGTAAAGCTAGTTCAAGATTACAAGTTGGAGTTGTTGATAATGTTGGAATCCAAAATCGTTTTGGAAGCTTTGTTTTGAAATTTACTTATGCCTGTTTTATATTTGCAAAGGGTTGTACGTTATTTTATGCCGAAAATTAGTTAATTTTTAAGTAATTTACAAAAATTGTGTTGTTTCGAAAATAAAATATGTACCATTGCTTAAATACCTTATTGACGATAGAAAGCACTGCAATCTAGTGTCGAACCAAGAAATTAACAAGAGCGAGTCACCTGGTGGCCATTATCTGAACTATCAGAACATCCAGCTAAAGGCAGGTTAAATGAAATATTTAAAAACTGTCTACTAGGTTCACTGATTATTTTATAAACAAAAAACGCTATCATCATTTCAATATTTTGGGACAATGAAAATAACCGTAATATTTTTTATGGAATAATAACAATAAAATAATTGCATATCAGGAGTCAATACTAATATAAATAATACTGGTAATACTAAGAATGATGCAATGTACTGTATTGGTTTTGAATTTTCTTTCGATATCATAACTGGGGTTTTAGTTTAGGTTATTAATAATTATGGAATATTCTATGTGAGGGTTCTTTATTATGCAAACCTTTAGACATTTCCAGCTGATGTTCTGACGTGTTTGGCGAGTACAAGCTGGATAATGTGATAAAGTCAGTATTCAAGAAAGCCTTTGACCGCATGAACAGTATAATTTATTACGCTTAAAATTTATTTAAGCATACGGGTTTGAATTCCATTTTCTATATCAGAGCTCGGAGTTTTATATAGATCTTCAATAATCAATGTACTTAACATCAATGGTCCATCATAAACTATACAACAGAGTAAAATTCATATGATACCCTGAGATTCTCCTGAGAAGGCATCAATATTGGAAAGAAATGGTACACAAAGCTGACAAATGAGTTTAACCAAAATATTCATTCTTAATCTCAATATTTGCACCAACTTTGTACTTGTTTTGACTTTGTGCAGGACAATTTCCGTTTTTATAAAAAGCGTTTTACTAAAAAAGAGTGTTTGTTCTTCAGAAACGTGAGGTTCGGTTCATAGCTGGACTCAGTATAAGAATTTCATGTAGAAATGTACTTTCGGATATACATATAATGAAATTTCATTCTTTGTACATTTATGAAACCATTGTTTTTTCCAAATTCGAAAACAAAAATACATTAACAGGTAATGAAATTCATGAGCACAACGCTAGAGCTGGCATTAATTTACGTCAGACTCCTCATCGTTCACATTTAGCTGGAAATTTACCGCAAAATGCAAGAGCGAGGTTCTTCTTTTGGTTACCCCGAAAAAACGAACCTATAGAAACAAGATTTAAAAGTAAATTGAAAGAGTTCTTTATCAGTGGAGAGTATTACTCGGTTGGGGAGTTCTTAGAAACTAACTTAGAGGTTTAGCTTGTTATTGTTGTTCTCAGAATTATTTTTTGCTGGTTTTGTTTGACTCTGTGTTAACTGGTCTGTAACTTTAGTTTTATATTTGACTTAAAATTTTTTTAATCTGTTTACTCTAAAATTATTGTTTTAGATTTGTTTAAGAATTATAAGATTTGTAAATTTAAAGTTTAGTTTTAGTACAATATTGTTGCATGTAAAATATATTAGTTTATAGACATTTGTACTATTGACTTTGTCAAACGCAATTATGAGTCAATACGACAATAAAGTAAAGTAAAGTAACATATCGTATCTATACGGGAGGTGGGTCCGGGGTTCATGTTCACTGAAGAAATTAGATATTCTCCATAAGTGTACCATCAGCACAATCGCGATAAGCTGATATGTAATATACATACAAAATCTACCTAATATACAAACTAAAAGAACAAAATTATTGTTGTCAGTACATGCATAATCGATTATCGACATGTAAGGTACCTAACAGTCGTGACAATCGATTACTAATGCCAACACCTGAATTAAGAAATCGGTTTTTGGTAGGCCGTGCTTGCTAATCGTTTACTGCAACACCATCACTACCAGTTACCGAACGGCGATATCAGTTAAAAATAGTGGGAGCTGGTGTTGAAGTAATTATTTTTACTTTATAGTTAATCAGATAAATATAAAATTAGATCTGATATACATAATTATAACACAAGAAATAACTATGCCCTAGATTTACTATCTGCTAGACTTACAAAAACAAATAACAGCATATTTTGCATGAAAAATCGATTATTTAACAAATTGCCACAATCCGCTCACACTGTCTCTGTTAATAAATTCAAATATTGCTTGAAAAAGTGGTTAAAGGAACAAATTTTCTACAAGGTTGATGACTATCTAGCTACTGATTATGGTAAATATTTAAGGACATCTTTTACTAATTTTTAATCAAAGCTAAATTCATATTAGACAGTTAAATGTATGTATTTTAATAAATTTTGATGTAATGTATATAGGCTATTCATTGTTCATTGTTTTAAATTTTATTAGTTTATTGTTTTATGGTTTTAACTGTTGTCTAATTATTTATTCATAAATGTATGTCTTTTAGTCTATTAATAACTTACGTTTTTAATGTTGAAGCTATTACAGTGTAGTTATATAGTGGTATAACTATTTATAATGTTTTATATTTGTTTTAGTTTTCACTTAAATATGGTGGTTATATAGTACGTCTTTTAACCTATTGATAATCTATGTTTTTAATGTTAAAACTATTACAGTGTACTGTATATAGTGTTGCAACTATTTATTATTCTATATTTATTTAAACTTTCACTTAAATATAGTAGTTACAAACGGAACTCAACAAACAATAAAAAAGTAAAATTATGTTGTATTGCTATTGACGAAATCTATTGCATCACTGTATGATTAATGATAAATAAAATCTTGAATCTTAAATCCTTGTCGTTAAATAAGAGCCTAGAACTGAATTAAATTTATAAATGCTTGCAAAACTTAATTTTGCTGCGTAAATGACTTCATACCTGTGGTACAGAAATAATTTTTGCTGTTGTTTTGCTTTCATATGCTGTCATTCCCAGGATGTCTCTCCCTCTACGCAGACGACGTGCTGTTTTGCTACAAGTTGGCCACCAATCATGTGTATTCATGAGAAGGCAGATATAGCATCTTGACCTCTGGCTGAGGAAGGTGATCGAAACTTTGGGAAGTCTGTTACGCAATAGCATGGTCTGGCGTACTATGTTGTGTACTTATATGTGTTGTGTGGTTTTGCCACTTGATATGTTAAAATATTAGAATATGTTATTTGTAATGTAACTACAAAGAATGTGCATTGTAAGAATCGTACATCTAAGCTAAACAAAACACAGTAGGATCGATTGCAAATTACCTCCCAGGATTGAGTAACAAGGCAAAGGATAAGCTATGCAAATATAGTCAAATCCGGCTCTGTCCGATTGAACGGTAACCTGCTCAGTCACATTAGGTTACTCTCTCTCATCTGCTTTGCAACGGTATAACGCGTTTGTAATTGCTTAACTTTAATGATCTCAACCCTGATTCAAGGGCGTAGCCAGCGAGGGGGTGCAAGGGGTCCGGACCCCCCAAATTTTCAACTTTTTCAGTTACTTTTTAGTAAACGATTATTAATATTTAAATAATTGAGTATTACTGACATGTACTGCCGAACGGTCGTTCTCAACAAAGAAACGCGCCAAGAACGTTTTAATGAACAAAAGGGGGCTTACTCTCTGTCCACTACGGGAAAATATCAGTTGTCTCGACCCCCCCCCCCAATTTTTTCCTGGCTACGTTCTTGTCTCGATTTTTAGATCAGGGTTGAAAGATCATCAACCAAGTAGTCAGAGTCGGAGACTAAACCAAATTGTAACCACCTTATTTTCAGAAACTTCATTTCAAGAACAATATTACAATTAATTACGGTTTTAGCAGATTTATCCATGATTTGGACTATTAATTTGTACCGTTTTTATAGTACATATATTGAATTTATGTGGAGCTAATACTTTATAAAATTAAAAAACAACTTTTCGGAAATACTTGATTTATTCCGAAAATTTTAAAGTTCACCAAAAAGTTAAACAAAGTTTACAAACTTTTGATTCAATTTTCTTCAAAAATGTCACTCAATCGAACAAATCTAATTAAGAGGTCTGATCAAAGGTATTAAAATTAAAATTAAAACTAAAAATGTATACTTCTCCAAAAATGGTTTAAATTAACAAAAAAAAAAATAAAAAGTTCTCTTCTCAAAATACTCAAAATTAAAAATAAACACAAAACTTGATATTTACTTTATCACCAAAATTTAAATTCACAATACTTCAAAATTGAATTAAATTTTCAGACTCTGAAATATGGGAAACTTAAAAAATTTTAATTACAGTATTATAAAAATAAAAGATATTAACTATACGCTGGTACGGGACTTACTACTTTGAAGATTACGGAGCAGATCGGAAACTAAAACGCACTAAAGAAATTAAATACTTGAAATTGAATTTACACGCGATAAATAATTACTCTAAATCCCAACTATAGGGTTAGAGAAAAAAACTTCAGCTTCGACCGGTACACACATCTCGTGGAAACTCCAAGACTCGACTGACCCCTTCTCTCTCTACAGCGAGCCGGGTCGGAACGTATCACCGTAGCTCGATCAGCTGATTGACCAGTCTAACTGAACAAACAATGTCCACGCACCGCGTCTAGTTAACAAGAGCCTACTTCCCTACCGCGATTCAGCATAAATAATTAGAACTATGGTACATATCTTTCCCTAGCCCGAAGCTGAAATCACGGTAGGAACCTAAACCTTTAAAACACTCATCCCGGATTAAGTACAATAATATCCCTCCACATGCACACTTTAAAATAACAATCTTTGGTACTTATCACTACGTGGAGGCCCGTGATGCGTAGTCCGAGGGGTGGTGTGGTAGGATAGCCAACTTCCAGTATCAGTCCCGGAGGTAGCCATCGCCATCGCCATTGCCGAGGGATGTGGTTGATGTGGAGTCGATGCACAGCTCCCCCAATGACCTGGCGGTCGGTGCAGTGCGGGGGCCTCGTAGATCTTGTGGTTGGCTGGCTCTGTTTACTAATAGACACTGCTACCTGCTCCTCCGATCTAACAACAATTTCAGCCCGCGAGGCATTGAGCTCTTGGAGGACATTCCTTTTTTTACAATAATATTCCCTCCGTATAATTGTATGGGCTGTCAGTCTTTCACGGTGATTCTTAATCGTACGCCTTGCGCCAGTGTCACGAATGTAAAAACCATTACCATTATGTTGTTAATTATAATATACTCCTCCCTTTACAGGGATTACAATGGCACAATAATCAATTGTTTACACACAATAAACCTCATATACTGATAAAAAAACAATATTACCCTGTCCTTCTACATTTGAAGGAACAGGGAAGAAGAAATATCACTATCAATACAACTCATTGTATACCAAAAAAAATATTACCCTGTCCTTCTCTATTGGAAGGAACAGGGGACAACAACAACCACAACATTCACCAAAAAATTACCCTGTCCTTCGACATTTGAAGGAACAGGGAATAAATATATCTCATGATATATCACAATACATCTGTGTATTAATTTCATACACCATTAAATGCCATTCATTGTCCCTGAAAATTACATGGTTTACAACAACACTCCTATCACCACACTTACACTGGCATTTTATATTATGACTTCTCATCTTAGCCATACAATTGCTGAAATAAAAACGTCGGTAACATCACCCTTTTATATTCCAATATTTATTTGTATTATTATAATAAACTACTGACTCTCATACTTAACTTGTTTTGTGTTTTGGGCCAAATTAATACATAAATATATAATCAATTCTTGAAGTTAATTTAGAAATAAATTATATTGCCAATTTTAATTGTTTTAGACTCATCTTCAATTCCTTTTCGACAATATAATTGTCCTGAAAATAAAAACATACTGACCTTTGCCCCGGGCTAATGTTTATTGAGTTCTCAAACTTTCACTTTTAGTACTTTAAATTTTAATTTAGAAATACGCACCTTAAAAAAAAAGAAAACAAACTATCTTTATTTTAAAAAACCCAAAAAACACATTTTACCAGGATAAATATATTTCTTGTTATTTCCGATAAGCATTTAACATGAAATATTCAATCATATTGCCCAGTCCTATCTTTAACTATCAAGTCATAAATGCTATCACTTATCGGGCCTCACTTACTTTTCACTTATCAGGGTTCACTTCGCTTTCACTTATCAGGTTCACTTGTAATAAAACTTTACGATACGGACTCTTTCTAACAAATACTTTTACAAACGGGCTGAATTAATTGTGGACAGTTAAGAACATCCGGACCTTTTTACTTTTACACAGGAAGCTATCACAATATTCCTATCTCCTGCCCTCATTGTTTTTGACCCTTTCTCAACCATAATTATTTTATAACCCCCTTTCAGATTACAAGCCCTGTCCCTAATAATTAAATTTCAAAGTGGACCTTCACATTTTCATTAAGATTCTAACAGTGTCGTATTTAAAAGCATTTCCGTCCCTTAAAATTTTATTTCAAATATAATTCCTTTTTTGAGCAACAGATCCACATTGCGCTAGCTCTATTTTATTTTAAAATAATTTTCTTAAAAATAAATCAATATTCTAAACTCACAATATTATTTCTAAGTCCTAAGTCTTACACAATACACAAAATTATGCAGGTTTTATACACCACTTTTCAAGTTTATACAAGTCTTACACAAGTTACATACACTTTCATGAATTATACAAGTTTATACAAGTTTACAAGTTCTTTCCTGTAAGTTAACCTGTTGTACAAGTTTATGCTCAAAAAGAAATAGCAGAGTGGCGCAAAATTATGTACCGTTTTTTATAGTACATATATTGAATTTATGTGGAGCTAATACTTTATAAATTAAAACAATTTTTCGGAAATACTTGATTTATTCCGAAATTTAAGTTCACCAAAAAGTTAACAAAGTTTACAAACTTTTGATTCAATTTTCTTCAAAATGTCACTCAATCGAACAAATCTAATTAAGAGTCTGATCAAAAGGTATTAAAATTAAAATTAAACTAAAAATGTATACTTCTCCAAAAATGGTTTAAATTAACAAAAAAAAAAAATAAAAAGTTCTCTTCTCAAAATACTCAAAATTAAAATAACACAAAACTTGATATTTACTTTATCACCAAAATTTAAATATCAACTAATTCAAATATCACCAAATTATCGTGATATAAATAAATTCTAATTGTTGTTTTTTGTAAAACTTCGTATTGTCACTTAGTTTATGTGATTTAAGTAGCAGTTTTGCAAATATTCGAAAATTTACTTTGACTGGAAAATAATTTTACCACTTTGCTAAGCAAAAGGTGAATTAAAAAAAAGAATTTATATGAGGAAGTATAGAGTGAAATACTAAACATGACAAGTACGCTGAGAAATGTATTGACATGCTCCATAAAAAGCATTCATTTTGTTTGGTCGTTTAGAAAGAAAGTGATTCCCCATCAAACGATAAATCTAGCACATTTCACATCTGTTTCTGTCATTGCAACTCGAATGTTT